>NC_133325.1:613397156-614050881 GCF_042186555.1 Aquarana catesbeiana | reverse complement strand
GCACCAACAAATGTTTGTTGTCAGAATTTGCTTGTTGTCAGAATTTGCGCCAACAAAATTTGTTTTCCACCAACAAATTTTTGTTGTTGGACTTTCCGATCGCGTGTACACAAGTCCATCATACAAAAGTCCACGCATGCTCTGAATCAAGTACGAGCCGGAAGCACTCTGTCTTGTAAAACTAGCGTTCGTAATGGAGATATCACGTACAACTTGTTTGTCACTACGTTCGTAATTGTTGGCCAACATTTGTGTGACTGTGTGTATGCAAGACAAGTTAGAGCCAACAAAAATCCACGGTTTTGTTGTCGGAAAGTCCGATAGTGTGTATGGGGCATTAGGCTTAACTAGTTTATTATTTTACTTCCCATATTCAATCAACTCTTCAATCAGCTCCTCGCTGCTTTCTACTACCAGAATAGAAACAATGCATCTGGATTGGTGTAAAAACTTTGGAACAACACTTGCCACCCGCACCATGACACCAGGCATCCTGCATCATGCACGGATCCTTCATGGGCACTCACCTCAGTACTCTGTACAATGAATGTAGTTAGTGCTATACAGATCTAGGGCTGTGGTCCATCCTTATGGAATCCAGTCCCTGAATATCTTATTTGAGGTATGCCCACTGTGATAGGTTAAGCCTAGACCCTATACAGGGACCAGTGAGATGGACCAGTAAGCCAGGGTTTCCCTGTTTATTGAGCCATTACTGTAGTCCCAAATCCTGAATTGTTTGTGTTTATACAAATATCAGGAAATCAGAAATGTGTTAAAAATGTATTTACTTCACTGTGAAACCTTTTCTATTTTTTTTTAATTTTAACTTTTTTTTTTTTTGGAAGAAAGAAAGGAATACATTTTACAAAAATCATACATGACAGGGTATTATTACCTATCTGATATAAGTGGAATACATGATTTAGCTGTGTTCAGAAGGTGGAATAAGATGGATTTCTTATATAATTTAACCAGAATTTTAGAATCATATAATAAAAAGAAAGTCGGGTCTTCAGGGATCTCCTGGTCGCTACATTTTTGAGCAATTCTTTGAACCTCTCTCCAGAAGCCCTCTATTCTAAGACAAGACCAAAAGATATGCATTAACATCCCACCCTTCTCCCCACAGTGCCAGCAGCTATCTGGTATATCTGGGTAGCATCTATGTTGGAAAGCTGGAGTGCAGTACCACTGAGACAGAATTTTAACATTTGTTTCCTGCAATTTTGTGCAAATTGAAGATTCAAATATGTTATATATTATATTGGTACACTGCTCCTCCGAGAAGACTCGGTCCAAGTCCATCTCCCACCTCCTAAAAAAAGGGTAGCTGAAAATCCTCCGGAGGTGCAGCCAGCAATGCATACATTCCGAAAAGAGTTTGATGGAATGGGCCCCTCCCATTACAATATTCCTCAAATGGTGTTAAATTACGCTCATAACCGCTTGGTGAAGTTAAGATATTAAGAAAATGTCTCAGCTGCACCGCCCGCCAGAAATCCAGTTGTTATAGTGTGGGTCCTACTATCATCGACTGTAACTTAGGCCATGATCCCAATGTCACAAAATGGGAAGCCTGGAAGAACCCCTGGTCTATCAATGTTCCAAAAGTTCCCTTCCTCAGGCCCGGCACAAACTGTGGGTTCCACATAATGGGGAACAGTGGGGAATCTATTGACAATAATTTGCCTTTAGAGAAAAGCCCAAAACACATCCATAAGGTAGGTCCTATCACTGGGTGTGTCTTCATAATAGACGGGGGATCACTGAAGCACCAAGAGGCTTGTTGTAATAAGGCACTACTCTGTGCCTGCTCTAGGCCTAGCCATATTTTCCAATCCCCATGTTGACTCCAATCGATCAGGCGGCTCAAAAGAGCTGCCTGATAATATTTGTACAGGTCGGGTACCGCTAATCCACCATGTTGTTTAGGTTTAGTCAGCAGAGATCTTCTGATCCTTGAATTCTTGTTTACCCATATAAATCTGCTAAGGAGAGAATGTATCTATTTAAAGTGGAGGTCCACCACAAAAAAAAAAAATGCACCAAAACATTCTTAAAAAATTGGAGGAAAGAAAAAAAAAATTTAACTCACCTGAAATGGCTGTTGCTAGGCAGTCTTCCTAATCTGCCTCTTCCTACGCCGCGGTGATGTTCTGTCTTCTCCTCCCCGCGTTGTCTTCTGGGGAATGGGGTGCTGTGTGTTATGGGAACTGTGTGTGTCCCACAACACATCACGTTCCATTCACAAAGCACTGTGTGATTCATGCATGCGCAGTAGGAAACGGGCAGTGAAGCCGTAAGGCTCCGCTGCCTGTTTCCCATAGTTAGGATGGCAGTGCCGGGACCCGAGAGCCAAGGGACGGGTCTGCCTCAGGCGGCCGACATCGTGGGCACCCAGGACAGGTAAGTGTACTTATTTAAAGTCACCAGCTACAGTATTTGTAGCTGCTGACTTTAACATTTTTTTTTTTTCGCGGCCAGAACCCCCCTTTAAAATAGCATTTATGTATAGCAATGGATAATGCCTGAAATATATACAGTAACTTTGGTAGAACATTCATTTTAATATTGTTATATGTAAAAAGTGCAGCGCTAAAAGGAGCATCATAAAGGTGACCTTTATGGTGCTCCTTTCAGCGCTGAACTTTTTAGATATTATTTGTTTGGACTTTGTTTGTTTAGTGTTAGCACCTTTTATTAGAGTGGTTTAGCACAGCAATTTCCCTCCTTGTTTCCATTTTAATAATGTTACATCTCCCAAACCGAGAGTGAAAACCCCTCTGCCATCTCTCCAAAAGAGTCCGCACTTTATATAATAATAGTGGAAAATTGAGCTTGTATGTGTGTGAAAGAGGTTTATTATCTGCTAGGATAAGGGTTCCCAAATACTTCAGAGCTTGATCTGACCATTTAAATTTGTAGCTAGACTTCAGTGATCTCAACACGACATTAGAAATAGCCACTCCCATAGCTTCTGATTTCGATAAATTGATTTTAGAAATCCAATAGGGAGCCATATGTCTCCATTTCTTGAAGAAGGTTAGAGAGAGATACTATCGGGTTAATCAGCAAGAAAAGCATATAATCAGCATAAGCCGAGATCTTATACTGGATTCCTCCAACTGACAAACCCATAATATCTGGGTTTGATCGGATCTTACACAGTAAGGACTCTAAAGACGAGGAGAATAGGATTGGAGCTAATGGGCAACCTTGCCTAGTCCCATTGGTTACCTTAAAAAGAGGGGACAAAACTCCATACACCTTAACCTGAGCGGTTGGTTGAGTATAAATACTTGAGAACCACCGAAGCATGTTAATTCCCACCCCTACATGTCGTAGAACCGAGAACATAAATTGCCAGTTAATCCAGTCAAAGGCCTTCTCTGCATCCGTCCCCAAAAATACACATGGGGTTTTGAATAGATTACCTACATCCAATTCAATGTCTTAATCGTATTGTATCGTGCTTCCCACATCTGAACAAACCCTACCTGATCCAAATGGACCAGGGAGGGTAATTGTTGTTGGAATAGGGAAAAGGAGTTTATAATATTGAGCAGTAAAGCCGTCTGGGTCAGGAGCCTTACCCATTTTTGCCATTTCCTGGACCTCATCTAGTGTAATCAGTGTTTCCAATTCTTGCAATGCAGTAGGCTTAAGACTAGGCATTCCAGAGGATGCCAAGTAATCGTCCACCTCAGTCTGGTTCTGGGGATTTGAATGTAAATTATACAGAGATGAATAAAAGACACCAAATCTCTGAGCTATTTCTCTAGGCAGCATACATTTTTCGCCTTCAGCTCCCATAATCATTGGGACATATGTCCTTAATTGCTGTTCCCTAAGGGAACTGGCTAGTTGTTTGCCACATTTGTTACCATATTCATAACTCTGTGTTCTTCCTACCTGTATTGCCCTTTTAGCTTTATACAGAAGTAAGCCTCTGATCTGTCTATGGGCAGTCAAAACATAACGTTCCACAATTGGGGTGGGAGCCTGTTTATGCAAGATCTCTAGTCGATGGATATCTACTAATAAATATATTAGCTTTGCCTCTCTCTCTCTTTTAATCCTTGGCCCATGTTTAATCAAAACTTGCCATGTCACTGTTTTGCGAGCCTCCCAGATCACACCAGGATCACAATCCGGCGTGTTGTTAATCTGGAAATACCATGTTGCCTCTCTAAGGACCTCCTTTAAAACAGAGGAGTCCTGTAGAAGGCTTTCATTGAGTTTCCACATTGCAGGACCGGGGAGTTAGATACTGTATCTGAAAAGTTATATTTCAAAAAGATTGGCACATGGCCTAACCAGGTGATCCTCCCGATAGTAGCTTCATCTACTGAATGCAATTGATTATGTGAAGAAATAATCAATATGAGAGTATGTCTCATGTGAGGCTGAATAATAAGAATATTCTCTCTCTCCAGAGTGAAAAAGATGCCACACATCCACTAATCTCACTCCATGAAGCGACCAAGATATATGTTTCCGGGCGCGTGGAGGTGCAGCCAAAACCCCGGAAGAGGTATCCTCCCCAGAATCAAGGGGATGATGTTCAGATCCCCCAGGATCAACTGACCCTCCCAGAAACCAGAAAGCTTATCTGAGAATTTCTTAAAAAAAAAGATCCTGCTGTGTATTAGGGGCATAAAAAGAGGCTTACTCCTACCCCCCAACCTTCAAGAGCAAATATTGCCCCTCCGGTGTCCACCAGAGATTCTGAACATGACCATGGAATCTTACTAGAGATCAGAATAGACACCCCCTCATCTTAGCAACAGGGTTGGTAGTGTGGTAAACTATTGGGAAGGTTCTATTTCTAAGCAGAGGAGGGCTGTCCTCCCTAAAAATGTATATTCAAGAGCAGAGTTGTGCATAGCATTTGACAAAACATACTATACATAAGAATGTGAGCAAAATATAAATGCATTAAAAAGTCCTAATTCCTAATTATCCATGCTGATGCTGGGTTAATGAGCGAATCATTCGCTCATTATCCCGGCATCAGCCTGCACTGCGCATGTGCAGAGCGAACACTGCATCAAGCTGCTGGGGGGCTCTTCTTCTTCTGCTGGTGCCACATTCCCCTTTTTTCTGAGTGGAACATTTGTGAATACCTGCAAGTGTGAGGACGAGAGATAGAGTGTCTACTGGACCTGGGCGTGCCGAGCGGACCGCAGCCCAAAGGCCCTGGCAGAGCAATTAGCCGTTATTAGGCGTTTTGACCTTTTTTTGGATCTAATCTATCCGATAAGCAGGCACTTCTCTCTGGTGATGGTCACATGCGGTGTGGATAATATACCGAATATCTGGAATGCATCTATCTACCCCAAATAGGAACTAAAACCTCTTTAAAGAGGGTGCAATTCTGCAACCTTCCGAAGGGTAACTAAAGCCAATCAGCTTTAAGCACTAAACCTACCTACCACCTCTATACTATATGAGTGCTAACCTAATGGGGGGAAGTAATTGAGCATAACCCAGAGGAGAAAATCCCCGGTTACCTCCACCAGCTCCTCCGAACCATAAAGTAAATTTAAAGCTGGACAGCTTTCCTATACTGACACTTATTAGTTTAAAGCAAAATCAACACATACACACATAGTTAGAACATGGTTACAGTCACGGTAATTAAACATATCTATAACTATAATTCATATTCAATCTTATTAGTCTTGAGGAAAAAAATAATATACAGTATCTCACAAAAATGAGTACACCCCTCACATTTTTGTAAATATTTTATTATCTTTTCATGTGACAAGACTGAAGAAATTACACTTTGCTACAATGTAAAGTAGTGAGTGTACAGCTTGTATAACAGTGTAAATTTGCTGTCCCCTCAAAATAACTCAACAAACAGCCATTAATGTCTAAACCACTGGCAACAAAAGTGCGTAAACCCCTAAGTGAAAATGTCCAAATTGGGCCTAATTAGCCATTTTCCCTCCCCGGTGACTCATTAGTGTTACAAGGTCTCAGGTGTGAATGGGGAGCAGGTGTGTTAAATTTGGTGTTATCACTCTCACTCTCTCATACTGGTCACACCGGAAATTCAACATGGCACCTCATGGCAAAAATTTTCTGAGGATCTGAAAAAAAGAATTGTTGTTCTACATAAAGATGGCCTAGGCTATAAGAAGATTGCCAAGACCCTGAAACTGAGCTGCAGCACTGTGGCCAAGACCATACAGTGGTTTAACAGGACAGGTTTCACTCAGAACAGGCCTCGCCATGGTCTACCAAAAAAGTTAAGTACACGTGCTCAGCATCATATCCAGAGGTTGTCTTTGGGAAAAAGACGCATGAGTGCTGCCAGCATTGCTGCAGAGGTTGAAGGAGTGGGGGGTTAGCCTGTCAGTGCTCAGACCGTATGCAGCACACTGCATCAAATTGGTCTACATGGCTGTCATCCCAGAAGGAAACCTCTTCTGAGAATGATCCACAAGAAAGTCCTCAAACAGTTTGCTGAAGACAAGCAGACTAAGGACATGGATTACTGGAACCATGTCCTGTGGTCTGATAAAACCAAGATAAACTTATTTGGTTCAGATGGTGTCAAGCGTGTGTGGCAGCAACCAGGTGAGGAGAAGAAAGACAAGTGTGCCTTGCCTACAGTCAAGCATGGTGTTGAGAGTGTCATGTTCTGGGGCTGCATGAGTGCTGCTGGCACTGGGGAGCTACAGTTCATTGAGGGAACCATGAATGCCAACATGTACTGTGACATACTGAAGCAGAGCATGGTCCCCTCCCTTCGGCCACAGGGCAGTATTCCAACATGATAACGACTCAGACACACCTCCAATACGACCACTACCTTGCTAAAGAAGCTGAGGGTAAAGGTGATGGACTGGTCAAGCATGTCTCCAGACCTAAACCCTATTGAACATCTGTGGGGCATCCTCAAACGGAAAGTGGAGGAGCGCAAGGTCTCTAACATCCACCAGCTCTGTGATTTCGTCAAGAGGACTCCAGTGGTAACCTGTGAAGCTGTGGTGAACTCTTTGCCCAAGAGGGTTAATGCAGTGCTGGAAAATAATGGTGGCCACAATTTGGACATTTTCACTTGGGATGTACTCACTTTTGTTACCAGCGGTTTAGACAATAATGGCCCTGTGAGTTATTTTGAGGGGACAGCAAATGTACACTGTTATACAAGCTGCACACTCACTACTTTACATTGTAGCAAAGTGTAATTTCTTCAGTGTTTTCACATGAAAAGATATAATAAAATATTTATAAATATGTGAGGGGTGTACTCACTTTTGTGAGATACTGTGTAATATATATCTCTATATATCTTTACTCCCTTAAAAAATCTCCTCTCTCTTTCTTTTAAGTTCTTTCCCCCAGTTTGCCCCTATATGTTCCCTGATACCAATAATAATATTAATGTCAGCCCCTGGCCCTCCGTTCTATTCTTATGATCACAACCCCTTGCCCTCCTAATACTTCTCTCCATTGCCCATATAACCCAACTTACATATTGTGTATTAATGTGAGGTAATATACTCGTGTACTTGTGTGTTGTGTTTTATACCTGTTTTATACCTCTTGTGAGTTATTATGTCCTCTTGTGTTCTTATATCCTTGTGGTTAAAATAGTCCCTTTGTGTTTATTACTTGTGTCAACTTCCCTTTGTGCTCTCAAAGCAAAAGGATATTTCCCCCTGCATTCACGTGTTTCCCCTGTTGACCCACACAAAAAAGAACCAAGCCTCCATACAAAAAAACCCCTAAACCAAAAACAAGCACACCAAAAAGGAAGAAAAAATGGAGGGGCAAGTGCCCCTCCACATTTCCCCTCAAAATCCTATACTCCACCCAATATCCACCCTTCATCTTGTGTAAATAAATTGCGTATTCATGTACTCATGTGTCTCTATTATCAAAAAAAATTAAAAAATAATAATAATATATAATATATCCCAAGGGAGAGAAAGAAGAAGATGGCAAGGGGGGTTTAGTGTTAATAAATGTGGGTCAGTCTCTCCGTATTAACATAATTAATGCAATTGTTGACCACCTAATCACTTTTCCCCTCAATACTTGGTTCCTTATCCTCTGCTTCTACACTGTGCAAGGCAAGTGATCACAATTCCTATAAGATCCAAAAAAAAGGGGGCCCCAAGGAAAAGGGCAATTATCTATCCTATTAACATCCTATCAACATCCACATAGATATCAATATAGACAAACATCATCAGCATATATCATCAGCATATATCCCCCCATATATATCAGCATACATATATACCCCCCCACCATTCCATATATTTAGCTTGTGTATCCGGATTGTCCTGTCGTCTGGAATAGACCCATCAGGAAACCCAAAATCGGGGACCACTATAAATATATAGGCCTCCTAAAAAAAAAAAAAACAAGGAAAAACTATCTCCCCAAAAAACTAAATCTAAAATTTTCCTCAAGTTCCCCTTCCATATGTTAAGTCTGTCTATATTGTTTATTTTGCTGTGGCTCCTTTTCGGTTTGACCGTGGAAGTAACTGCAGCCAGTGTAGGACCAAGAATGGTTCAACGCCCAAAAATGAGAAAAGCCCTGGTAAGTCAATTGAAGCAAAAATGAAGAAGTGCTTTTTTCACATCAGAACCGAGATTGGAAATCTCCAACGATAGGTGCAGCCTAACTCTTGTACCCGTTCTAAGACTGGATGAAGCAGGGCTCTATGCTACAATGTGGCTCTTGATAAATTAGGCAAAATCTTTAACTGTACCCCTTTAAAGTCTACTGTTCCTGCCTCCCATGCTTTCCGAAGTATAGCCTCCTTATGTGCAAAGTAATGTAAGCGGCATATTACATCACAGGGGCAGGGTCTTTTAAAAAATGGACTTTACCATATCCTGGAGATTTTCCTGGTCTGTGGCTTCTGGAATACCCTGGAGCCGCAGGTTATTACGACAACTTCGGTCCTCCAGGTCCTTCAACTGTAACTGTAGTGCCACTGTGGCATCCATCTGGAAGAACCTCTCTCTTCCCAGTGCAGTCATCTGTTGCTCCAAAATTTGCGTTGTTGTCTCACCATCTGTCAGACACTCTGACAGTGTTTGTAGTTCCACCCGCACCAGCTGCAGCTCCTTATGATGTGCTTATTCTACCTTAGAGATGAGAGCCTCGATATCTGCTCTGGTCGGGAGTGCCTCTATAAGTGTCTTTAAGTCTTCCACATTCAGACTCGCCGGCTCCACATCCTCATGCTGAGGGGGGAATCTTCTGGCCACCGCTGCCGTCATCTGTGGACTCTATGGGGTATCCTGAATAGCTTCCAAGCTCATCCTCACAGCCAGCCATGTCTGGGCTGTCTGAACAGATGGGCTCCTGATGGCTTGGCTCAGCGTGTCTGCCTTCTTACTCCAGGTTCCCGATCCCTGCACCACAGGGAAGAACTGTTGGATCTCAGGTTGTAGCTCTCCCACTTTGGTTGCCTTGTGGGAGGTTTTAGTCTCCCGCTGTCTTCCCAAATGCATGCCGCTAGGCTGACGCCTGACATAGGTGTACTGCCTGGAGCTAGTGGAGAGCCAGGAGCTTGTGTATCATGCATCCTCACTCGGTAATGCTCAGACCATGCCCCCCCAACCCCAGAGAGAGTCTCGAGATGTGACCAAGGCAAAGGCAGAGATCATCTGGGCTGGACCGCTTAGGTAGGCAGGACTGACGAGCAGGATATCATCAACAGGTGAGTCACTGTGGAGAGATAGGAGCTGGCAATTAGCCGATAGCTGAGTGGCCAGCTCAGAGAAGGAAGGACTGAGCCCAGCCCTGACAATGGCTTCATGCAATATGCTTGCCAATGTGGTTATGCTCACTTCTGCTGTATGCAAAAGCCCCTCCATTGTTGCACTTAAATCTCCTCCACTTCGTCATGCCCCTATCGGTAGAAAGAGACCTGCTAAATCCAAAAAGATGCTTCCTATTTATAAACAAATAGAATGGGCAATTTATCACAATTTAGTCAATCCAAAAAAGACTTTTACCCCTCCAAAAATCAATGCCAAACTCTAAATCTGTCTCAAAAACAAACATCTCATGCTACCTTTTTAAGGGTGTCACTTCTTTAAAAGATTCTGCTGATAGAAAGTTTGAGATGCCCTTAAAGGCTCTCTTTACCCTCACATGCCCAGCTCTACAACCAGCTACCACTGTGATTTCTGTCTGCCAAACTACATCTAATTAGACTAAGACAATGGACAACCAACACGATACAGTCTTCCAAGACCATACTTCAACAGAGCAGTTACAGCAATTACAACCTCCTACATTGCTATTTTGAGTTGATGCTGTAGAACAAGTTATGACACAGCTCAGAATGGCTCTAATTTTCTTTCACATGAGCAGAATCTTGTGGCTCAATGTCTGGTCAGCTGAATCTGCCTGCAAAAGACGCCTCACACCAATGCCCTTTGAGGGTGGACATCTCTTTACTGAGGCACTTGATTAATTCAGATGTCACAGGAGGGCTTGTTTCTCAACCACAGTGGTGGTAGATTTTTCCTCAAAAATCCTCTACTTCCTAAAAATACAGAGTATCTCAACACTCTACCCAGGCTTCCACTTCTAAGCCCAAGCTCCTTACCTTCAGCATAAAACTTGGCTCATAGAGCCAATCAGTTCTTCCCTAAAGCCTCTTTCCAATGTAGGAGCATTCTCACTCTTAAGAGTAGGGGGAAATCTGTTTGCCTCTCTCTTGATCATAAATGTCTCGAACCTGTGGGTTCTATTGGTGGTTTTAAAACTCCAAATGGAGTTCTAAACTTTACTCTCTCACTACTTTCTTTAAGCAAAGAAAAATCTGCCCAGGGACATGGTCACCAGAGGAAGCCAAGCATCACATCAACATCTTGAAGCTCAAAGTGATAAGGATGGCTCTTTACCACTGGACCCACCTTCTGTAAGGACACCCAATCATGGTTCAACCAGACAATGCCACAGCTATGACCTATATCAATCACAAAGGGGGTATTGGATCCTTATAACTGAAATCAGCATGAAATCACAAACAATCCACTAGAGCGTGCGTCATCAGGAAGTGTCACTTCCTGATGACACGCGCTCTAGTGTGAAATGCATAGAGGTGAGGCCTGACGCTTACAACCATAAGAGCCCTATACTATCGCTTGCACAGCTGAGATGCACCACGAACATTGCGAGTTTTATACTGGTGTCAGACCAGTTTCTGCTTCCTCCTGAGCGGATTGTTTGTGATTTCATGCTGGATTGATATATGCAGTGGATGCAAGTTGATATATGCAATGGAGAGATGTTATAAGGTGAAGACATCTACATTTGTATACCTGCAAAGTGGATTGGGATCCAGCTTCTTCCATATATGATTGCTTGATAGGAATGGGATGCAAAAATGAGCTACAGCATTGAACTAAGGAGTCCTTCCCATTAGTCATGCTTTGAGGTCACTGTGATCTGGTGAGCACATTTTGTTATCACTTCGGGTGAAGCACTTTAATGCAAGTTTACTGAAGTACAGTGTTGGAGCATACACAAGAAGATTTGCTCAAATATGATTATTATGGACATTTCTGATGGTTTATATTATTGTGCACTTTATTAATCAGATACAGTGTATATTATTAATTTGATATTTGATTGATGTATCGTTTCCTTTACGCCCTTTATATATATATATATATATATATATATATATATATATATTTTTTTTTTTTTTAATATACTACCATTAGTGCAAGGAATTAGTGCAAGGCTTGCATAAGAAATTTCTCCAACAGTGTCTGGAATTCTGTCTTACAAAAAATTATTTTTGGCATGATAGACAGTATTTTTTGTAGACCATGGGGGCTAAATTTGCCCCCAGTGTGGCGAATTTACTCATGGCCTTGTGGGAGGAGGAGTCTATCTTTCAAACTACCCAGGTCAATTAGTTTGTTATAAATGCTCCATCGATGATTTGATCATGGTGTGGGAAGGGGATATGCTCAGTCTAGAAATTTTCCCGGCAGGGTTGAATGATAAGGTCAAAAACATTTCCTTGTCTTGGAACATTGATTGATACTATGCATATGATGTGCCTCGATTTGGAGATCTTTAACCACTTAAAGACCGAGCCTCTTTCTGAGATTTGTTGTCAAGTTAAAAACAGTTTTTTGCTAGACAATTACTTAGAACCCACAAACATTATACATTTTTTCCTAACACCCTAGAGAATAAAATGGCGTCGTTGCAATACTTTCTGTCACACCATATTTGCACAGCGATCTTACAAGCGCACTTTTTTTGGAAAAAATACACTTTTTTAAATTAAAAAATAAGATAAGACAACAGTAAAGTTAGCCCAATTTTTTTTATAAAGCTAATGTTACGCCGAGTAAATTGATACCCAACATGTCATGCTCCAAAATTGCGCCCGCTCATGGAATGGCGACAAACTTTTACCCTTAAAAATCTCCATAGGCGACGTTTAAAACATTCTACAGGTTGCCTGTTTTGAGTTAGAGGAGGTCTAGGGCTAGAACAATTGCTCTCGCTCTACCAATCGTGGCGATACCTCACATGTCTGGTTTAAACACCATTTTCATATGCGAGTGCTACTCAAATATGCTTTTGCTTCTGCACTTGAGCTCAGCAGGACAGCGGCGCGTTGAAATTTATTTTTTTCTTATTTTTTTACCTTTTATTTTTTTATTTTTACATTGTTCTTTTTAAAAAAAGTGTCACTTTTATTCCTATTACAAGGAATATAATAGAAAAAAAGCATAACAGGACCAGTGAAATATGAGATCTGCTGTCAAAAAGACCTCAGATCTCATATTTACACTGAAACGCAATAAAAAAAAGGGGGGGCCTCTTCCACCACCGATAAAAGTGATCTCACAGAGAATCCACAGCAGAGACCACTATTATCGGAAACCGGACCGCCCGCCGAAGAAGAGGATACCAGGGTTATGGCAGTTAGATGCTGCCATAACAAAGATATCCCTCTTCAAATTCAGGACGTATATTGGCGTGCGGCGGTCCGGAAGTGGTTAAGGATGGAGATCATTTTAGAACCCATAATTATTTCAAACCCACCGATAGGAATGGGTATATTCCACTGGACAGCTGCCACCACAACACTTGGTTATGCAATATACCCAGGGACCAATTTATTCACCTCAGGCGCAACTGTGCCCTGGACTCTGATTATCAGGACCAATCTTTGATTCCTACAAAAGGGTTATCTACCAAAGCAGGTGAATTCTGAGAGGGAAAAGATTGGTAATTTTGAGAGAAAAACATTGGCAGCTGATTCTAATGGAGGAAAACGTGAATACAAACAGGATTTTAAAATTATTTTAGACTATAATGTGCAATACAGACAATTTGAAAAAATCATTTTAAAACATTGGGATGTCCTGAGGAAGGACAGGATATTGGGTGAAGCTCTTCCCAATCATCCCCAATTTATTTGCAGAAGAGCTCCGACTCTTAGAGATGTTATTGCCCCTGGAGTGATTGACCCACCAGTTTTTAGAGAAAAGAAAATGTTTACTTTCTTGACAGGTTTTTACGCATGTGGTAGATGCATAGCATGCAGACAGTGTAAGTTTAACATCAAAAACCGTATAGAGTTCACTTCTTTTTCTAACAATCGGACATACCAGATTAAAAATCTAATTACGTATAACACTCAAGGGGTCGTATATATGCTGGAGTGCAATTGTGGACTCCAATATATTGGTAAAACTTCTAGACCCCTGACTGTATGTATTAGGGAGCATGTAAACAATATTAAAAAGGTGCTAAGGTCCCATAGTGTCTCCAAACATTTTAGAGTTTGTCTTGACAGGGACCTCAGTTTTGGGGTCTGGAAAAGGTCGACAGACATTGGACTGGGGGTAATTATATTCGTCAACTTAGCCAGAGAGAATCCTTCTGGATTTTTGGGGCTAAGGTTCTAAAGCCAGATAGGTTAAAGGTCGAGTTTGACCTAAACTGTTTTATTTCTGATAGATAATTTGTCCCCTTCTGGTCCATAATGTTTTTAATGAAGAAAATTAACCTTTTTATAAAAATGATTATTTTTTATTGTAAGGTCTTTTTAATTATTATACTTATTAGGATATATATTCTAATTCTTTGCATTGTATATTTGCAGAGGTCTTGGGTTTATTGTGTGTTAATGGATATGCAGGATGACAGTGGGTGTGTTTTATCCAATATTGTATTTCTTCTATTGATTGATATATGTCATTCCTTTTTTGGCCACAAGATGTCAGTCTTTACTGTCTTTGGTCTAGTTGACGATGTAAGATTGCTACTTGGCGAGGCCTGTTCTGAGTGGAACTTGTCCTGTTAAACCGCTGTTTGGTCTTGGCCACCGAGCTGCAGCTTAGTTTCAGGGTCTTGGCAATCTTCTCATAGCCTAGGCCATCTTTATGTAGAGCAACAATTCTTTTTTCAGACCCTCAGAGAGTTGTTTGCCATGAGGTGCCATGTTGAACTTTCAGTGACCAGTATGAGAGAGTTAGAGCGATAACACCAAATTTAACACACCTGCTCTCCATTCACACCTGAGACCTTGTAACACGAGTCACATGACACTGGGGAGAGAAAATTGTTAATTGGGCCCAATGTGGACATTTTCACTTAGGGGTGTACTCACTTTTGTTGCCAGTGGTTTAGAACTTAATGGCTGTGTGTTGAATTATTTTGAGGGGAGAGCAAATTTACACTCACTAATTTACATTGTAGCAAAGTGTATTTTTTTTTTCAGTGTTGTCACATGAAAAAAATATAATAAGATATTTACAAAAACATGAGGGGTGTACTCACTTTTGTGAGATACTGTGTATATATATATATATATACATATATATATGTACAAATTTTTTTTTATACTTTTGCGAGTATTCATTTTTAAATTCTCATTGCACCAAACTGGCATAGAAGAACCTATCAAACAAACATACTCAAACTGCTAGGAGACGACCCCTATGCTCTTCCCAACAGGCCAGACCTGCTGTCTCTCAGCCCCTATTCCATCCTACTTCTCATTCTCTGGCTGACCCCGGGTCTTAAAGTAGAACTAAAGTTTTGCTGTTACATACTGGGAGCAGGCAGGCTTTTTATTGCAGAAAAGACATGCAATGTATCATTTCCAATAAACTACATCTACCTGCCTACTCACAGTGAACCCCAAGACAGTAAAGCCACTTCCATAAAGATCTACAACATACTATTGTACCTGAAAATTATTCCTGCAAGCTTATTAATTCAGGCTTCAATCCCAGAGTATGCTCCATGCTTCGCATTCTAGCATTTCTACAATCAGGATTTGACCAGAACTTGGTTCTGAGCACTCTGAAAGGACACGTTTCAGCCTTGTGCATTATTTTCCAAAAACCTCTGGTCTTGTTCCTCCTAGTGAAAACCCCTATCCAAGCTGTTACTCAGATCAGGCCTGTTTTGCAGCACTGTGTGCTTCCTTGGGACCTCAGTCTGGTTCTGTTTTTTGCCCTACAGAAACCATCTTTTAAATCCATCAAGGAATTTTCCTTAGATGATCTCTTCCACAAAGTCGTTTCTTGGGTTCCATTATGTCTGTTAGACATGTCTCTCAGCTAGTGGCTCTCTCTTACAAGGAGAAATCATTCCTTCCTAAGGTGCTATCAGGCTTTCACCTCAATGAAGACATTGTCCTTCTATCTTTTTGCCCTACTCCAAAATTTTGCTTTTCACTGCCTAGATGTGGTCAGAGCCATCAGAATCTACCTTAAAGTTACAACTTCTCTCAGGATGATGGACTCTATAATTATACCACCATTGTGAGGGACCTTGTGAGGGACATCTTGCTTCAAAATCTACCATCAGTAGATGGATAAGACAACTCATCTCTAAAGCTCACAATCAAAAGGGAAAAGCTCCACCAGCACTTCTAAATGCTTACTCCACCAAGCTAGTCGGAGTTTCCTGCACATTGAAACATCAAGCCTCTGTTGTCCAGCTTTGTAAAGTCTCCACTTGGTCTTCTGTTCATACCTTTTCAAAAATCTACCAGGACACTCTGTGTTCTACGAATGCAGCTTTCAGCCACAAGGCTCTTGCAGCAGTTGGGTCTGTTGAGCCCTGTTGTTGTTGGGCTTTTTGGCACAGTTCTTTTTGCCTAGTTGTTGCCCATCCTTGTCACTCATCACGTGACAACATCCCAGGGTCTATGAATATTTTTTCTGTGCCCTGTACTGTACTATTTAAATAAAAGGAATTTTTACTTACCTGTAAATTCCATTCTTCCATTCTTACCTGTGAATTCCATTCTCTCTTGAAAGAATTGAGAAAAAGTAGCATAGAAGAAGGAAGCATGGAACAATGAAGAAAAAGGCTAGAGAAACACATGGCAAAGACTAAACCCAAGGTTTCTACCTCACTCTTATACACAGATTCTGTATAAAAGCACAGTACCAGGCAAAGCCTGTTTTGCTTTGTTTTTTTTGTTTGTTTTTTTGCTTTTTTAGACAGAGTGCAGATGGGTTAGAACCACTGTTTTATTGGCTTTTGCTGTAGACGTTGAGGAGACTTTCCCTCACATCCCATGTGGTCGTCAAGGCAGGGAATGAACAAAATTTCTCCAATGGAGGCACAAACTGTAATAAAACATTTTCAAAAGCGACGTGATGAATAGTTGGTGCCTCTGTTGAGTCAACCCAACCAAGAAATATATGCTATTCAACTATTAATAATGAAACCATATTAATATAGTTTCAAAAATAGAGAAAAAAAATATGTACCATCCTCAAAACCATTAAAATGTGTATATGCGCTTATGTGTGTGCATATTTTTTTTTTTCAATGCTAAGTTGTCAATCCTATTTCCTACCTACAGTATACATAGATAACATGCTATTAATATTAATTCTTTAGTTTGACTCTATCCTTTTTGTTCTTGCCTGTTACATCCCCTTTACCCCCTCCCCACAAAATAAAACAAGAGGGGTGGTGACTGTTACCTGTTGGGGCTAAATTAGGGTGCTCCCTCTGTTAGCAATGTAGTTTTCCTTTGAATTGTCAAGATTTGTTTTACAAACTAATAGAGGCACAATATACATTTAGTGCCTGGTCATTAAGCAGAGTTTAAGGAGAAGTGATGTATATCGAGATAAATGAACCAGCAAGTTATCTACATATAACAATGGATTCTTACTTAAATCATTTCTGATGTGTTATAAATGTTCTAATGTCTTTTCATAATGTTCCCTTACATCTTTGTGTTGCATTTAAACATTTTTTCCTCGTACTAAAAAAGGACATTCAATAATGTTTAAACATTAATTCAAGTGTCTTGCCTTGCTTCAATTCACTTAAATAGCTAATGTATTTTTATGCAACACGTGTAATTTCGACTTCCTTTGCAGTATTAATTTCATATTCATTGCTTGGTGTACAGTATATTTTCAAGCTCACATTTCACGCCTTTGATTTCAAGTTTCAATGGGAAAAAAGTATAACCATCATTAAATGTCATTGGCACAGTATATGTTGCTATACTGGCAATAATGATCTAAAGGGTGCCTTTCCCTTTTACTTGTTTAATAAATAAAACCATTTAGATGGTAAGGCTAATTATGTATTTCAGTACTCTTTTCAGAGTAGAAAATGATACCTTGTCTGTTTTAATGCTTTAAAGCATTGCTGCCTAAACCTGCCATTGAGTACTATGGTCTGAAATGCGTCAGTTTTTTTTGTACATTCTGATGTTATGTACATGAAACATGAATATGGATCAATTTGGAATGCGTTGCTTGCATTTATCTAATGATGGCCATATATGCTTCAATTGTATTATCTGATTGAAGATCAAATTGGCAAAAATGAAATAGCCATACCTTCCCTTCTGATCAATTTAGCCTCTTTTAGAATAGATTTGGTAAAACTGAGTGAATTGGCCGGGTCATAAAATTATCGACAGTGTTACATTGATCAGCAGTACTGAAATGCTTTGACCATGAATCTGATCGTATTTTGATCAATGGCTTACATAGTGAAAACAGAGGTAAGATCGATAGCTTATGATCATTAGACATGTGCATTCGTTTTCGTCCGAATGCATTTTCGTCGGAATTTCAGGTATTTTCGTTATCGTTTTAACAAACGATAACGAAAGTGCAGAATCCAAAAAATGAAAGATCCAACATAAACAAATGCTTTATTTTCGTTTTCGTTGCTACAAATGTTCGATATAGATAGGATATTCAACATGATGCTGACAATAACAATCTGTGTCCATCAAACCTGTGGTTGAATGTGCCTAACCTTAGCTCTATTAGTCCAAGATTATTCTACATAGAGAGAAAAGATTTGACATAGGGGAGAAAAGATCGCTGCTGGAATTGGGTGGGGGAAGTAAAATAAAAATGATGATGATGATGAATGTTATTGGCTGATTGTAACCAAAGAGGAGGAGCAGTAAAATAGCTAGAACTAAGTACACACGTACAGCCAACTTACTTTCACTTACGATTGCTAGCAGAGAGAGAGACACACACACTGAATCATTTCAGAAAACAGTCAATCTTAGCTTGTCCGTTTGTCAGAGAACCTGAATTATTTAGCAATTAAGCATAAGCACAGCAGCAGAACAATAGTGAAGCAAGCTACAGTTCAACTTAACTTTTTCATAATAATCTGCTGCTATTGTGTTAGTGTTGTGAACTTGATAGTGATACTAGTGTTGCTAGTGTTGTGATAGCCTCAGAGGTTGCCCGTTTTGTGGGGGGGGGGGTTATTATTATAGATTCTATATTATAGATGTCTGATTAGTGATCACTGTCACCAGTCCATTTTCTGTTTGAACTATATATATTCTACATGAACAATGAAGATTCGACAAAGCAGCGAAAAACATACAAACGTCGAATCTTTGGCTTATGGTGTCTGTTGAAAGTTCTAAGAAGATTCGACGGAGCAGCTAAACTATACGGTGTCATACAGTTTAGCTGCTCCGTCGAATTTTCTTTGAACATTCGACAGACACCATAAGCCTTCAATGACAGATTCAACCTTAATTAATTTGGATTTTCGGATGAATGCAATTTTTAACGAAAAAACGAAATAAATAAAAACGAATTTCGGGAGTAACTAAATAAATTTATTTTTCGGACGAAAATGAAATTCCAAAACAAAATATTTCAGTGTGCACATGTCTAAATCATATCATTCAACTATTGATTGAAATACACTTTGTTGATAGGAAAATACATTTTGTTTATTGAAGTGTGTATGGCCATCATAAGTGTTGTGTGAGCTTGCCCTCTTTTTTTGCCTTAAGATAGAGTGGAAAAGAACTAAAAAATTATGTCGGGTGTTTATCCCTGTCTGTAAACCCATTGGTGAGAATTTCCATCACTTCCTGTCTCTATGACTGAGACAAGAATGCACAGAAAGCAATACAAACATTATCATAAATTATTTTCTCTGGCCCTGTTAAATGGATTTCTCTCTCGATAAGGGGAAAGACTGCAAAAAATAAAAGAAAAAAACAGAAGTTCTAACTCCTTTCCACTACTGTATACCCAGAATAAAACTAAATATTGTGGCTGGAGCTTAGTGTTAAAGCAAATCAGCCAAATAAGAAACAAAATCATAGTGTTGTAGATTAAATGTAGATAATGGATATGTTGTTGTTAATTGTTAATCTAACACATTTTAACAGTGTAAACCAAGTTTTGGATTATTTTTATTTATTTTTTTAATTGTACTCTGCAGTTAATTAATCAACATGGCTACCCACAGAGTAAACTTTTTATGGCACTGTAAAATTATTCTGGACACACACAGATTTGGTGGGAACATGTTAGTTTATTTAATTGCAGGACTGTTGTATGCAGAAGGGGTCATTTTTTTGCTCACAAATTTCCTAGAATCTAGAATTAAGCTAAGCAAATAAAGTTTACAACATTAAAAAGGTGCAAAACATCTCCCAACATCTTACTCTCTTGTGAAATATGTATTTTCCCCAATCTGCATCTATGTTTTTCCAGGAGAAATGCAATTATATATTTGCAATTATATGTGCAATTGTCCATCACATATTTATTTATTGTTTAACTAGGTATATACAGTGTATAGTGATGAAAATGTATGCAGCACTTGTAAATTTGTATCCTGTTCCTGCCCTGAAGGAGCTAACAATCCAAGGTCCCTGCCTCACATGGATGCATACACATATTAGGGCCAATAAAGACAAGACTAGTATGTCTTTGGAGTGTGTAACAGGGAGACAATGAAAACATCATGCAATGTCATGGTTGGAATTTGAACTGCAAGTCCTAGTGTTGCAAGGCAGGAATGTTGACCACTTAGCCTCTGTGCTGACCAACCAATATAATATTGTGAACAAAACACAGTAATATCACATAGTGGTCGATGAGCATCATTGTGTCTTACTGGATTTTAAAAATGTTTTAATAGCATCAATAAAAGTATGATCTTGGTGCAGTGTAAGAGGAAACATTGGGAATTAAGGTGTCCAATTTCTCACAGAAGTGAGATGGCTTGACGCCAATGTAAAAATGCATATAAAAGCAAAAGAGAAGGCCTTCAAAAAATACAAGGTTGAGGGATCATCATCAGTATTCAAACTTTATAAAGAATGCAATAAGAAATGTAAGGGTGCAATTAGGGCAGCTAAGATAAAACACAAAAGACACATAGCGGAGGAGAGCAAAAAAAATCCCAAGAAATTCTTTAAGTATGTAAACAGTAAAAAAGAGAGGACAGACCATATTGGCCCCATAAAGAATGAGGAAGGACATCTGGTTACAAAGGATGGGGAGATGGCAAAGGTATTGAATTTATTCTTCTCCTCAGTCTTCACGAGGGAATCGGGGGGCTTCAGTAACCAAAACTGCAGTGTTTATCCTCATGACACATGACAGGAAGCACCCTCATGGCTAACAGAGGACAAAATTAGAATTAGACCTGGGAAACTTAACATTAATAAATCACCAGGACTGGATGGCTTGCACCAGAGGGTACTTAGGGAACTCAGTCAAGTAATTGCCAGACCATTGTTCCTAATTTTTACTGACAGTCTACTGACTGGAATGGTAGCAGCGGATTGGAGAAAAGCCAATGTAGCACCAATGTGACAGACCTAGCCGGGAGAGAGACTTTTGGAGGGGACTGTATGCTAGCCTCTTGCTGATCGATCGGGGGCCCTTGCATTTGGGGGAACGGTGCTCTTTGTGAGCTGTATGCCTGGGGACCGTTGAGGTGGTATTACTGTGGATTCGGGTCCTGTTCCCCCAGGACACACAGACTCTGGGGACCCTGGATTTGCCATATTGGAATAGTGGCTGATTCATAATGCTGGGACAGATACTGTTAGGAGATGCTGATGTAAATTCCAGCACCTGTCTGTCTGTTGTCTGCTAAAATGTGTATTGTAAATAAGTCTCTAGTATGGGACCTAAGAGTCATTAGATCCCCATTGTTGTTTGTGTTAATTAACTCTGCTATTGTGTGAAGAAGAGTCTATGTTGATTGTGATAATGTTGATTGGATTTTCTGAACTTTGTTCTGAGCTATCACAACTGGGTTAGAACGGCACATAGCTGTAGTTCTAATCCCGGAACATTGGATGACCAAACCATCAGACGTTGCAATCTGATTCAATAGCTGCAGAGGAGTGTCGGGAGAGTGGAATCGAGCGAGCAAGGGGCTCGTTACAACCAATATTTAAAAAGGGCCCAAAATACATCCCTGGGAATTACAGACCAGTTAGCCTAACATCAATAGAATGCAAGCTCTTGGAGGGGATGACAAGGGACTATATACAAGATTTTAGTAATAAAAATAGTATCATTAGCAGTATTCAGCATGGATTCATGAAGAATCGTTTTTTCCAAACAAATCTATTAACCTTCTATGAGGAGGTGAGTTGCCATCTAGATAAAAGAAGGCCCATAGATGTGGTGTATCTGGATTTTGCAAAAGCATTTGACACAGTTCCCCATAAACGTTTACTGTACGAAATAAGGTCCGTTGGCATGGACCATAGGGTGAGTACATGGATTGAAAACTGGCTACAAGGGCAAGTTCAGAGGGTGGTGATAAATGGGGAGTGCTCAGAATGGTCAGGGGTGGGTAGTGGGGTCCCCCCAGGGTTCTGTGCTGGGACCAATCCTATTTCATTTGTTCATAAATGTCCTGGAGGATGGGGTAAACAGTTAAATCTCTGTATTTGTGGACGATACTAAGCTAAGCAGGGCAATAACTTCTCTGAAGGATGTGGAAACCTTGTAAGAAGATCTGAACAAATTAATGGGGTGGGCAACTACATGGCAAATGAGGTTTAATGTAGAAAAATGTAAAATAATGCATTTGGGTGGCAAAAATATGAATGCAATCTATACACTAGGGGGAGAACCTCTGGGGGAATCTAGGATGGAAAAGGACCTGGGGGTCCTGGTAGATGATAGCAGCAGCTTGGCATTGCCTAACAAAGCAAACAGAATATTGGCATGCATTAAAAAAGGGATTAACTCCAGGGATAAAGTGATAGTTCTCCCACTCTACAAGTCTCTGGTCCGGACCTGAAGTATGCTGTCTAGTTCTGGTCACCAGTCCTCAAGAAGGATGTACTGGAAATGGAGCGAGTACAAAGAAGGGCAACAAAGCTAATAAAGAGTTTGGGGGACATTAGTTATGAAGAAGGGTTGCGAGGACTGAACTTATTCTCTCTGGAGAAGAGACGCTTGAGAGGGGAAATGATTTCAATCTACAAATACCATACTGGTGACCCCACAATAGGGATAAAACTTTTTCGCAGAAGGGAGTTTAACAAGACACGTGGCCACTCAATAAAATTTGAAGAAAAGAGGTTTAACCTTAAACTGCGTAGAGGGTTCTTTACTGCCAGAGTGGCAAAGATGCGGAATTCCCTTCCACAGGTGGTGGTCTCAGCAGGGGGCATTGATAGTTTCAAAAAACTATTAGATAAGCACCTGAACGACCGCAACATACAGGAATATACAATGTAATACTGACATATAATCACACACATAGGTTGGACTTGATGGACAAGTGTCTTTTTTCCACCTCACCTACTATGTAGTACTGTAACTATGTAACAAATAGGAGGGTTCTAATTTATATAGTTTTAGAACAAATATTATGCTGCAAAAAAGGCTAATGCCGCATACACACAACCGGACTTTTCGGCATCAAAGGTCCGATGGAACGAATCCGTCGGACAATTCGGTCGTGTATGGGCTTCATCGGACCTCTGTCAAAAAATCTGATGGACCTTAGAAATAGAACAATTTTCAAATCTTTCTGACGGACCCGATTCCTATGGAAAAATCTGTTGGTCTGTATGCTAGTCTGACGGACCAAAAACGACGCAGCTATTGGCTACTGGTACTGCTACATGTTCAAAACGATCAGACTTTGGTGTGATCGTGTGTAGGCAAGTCCTTATCGTTGGAACTCCGTCGGAACTCTGTCAAAAACTCCTTCGGAGTTCAGTCTGACGAGTAGTCTGCTCGTATGTACGTGGCATAAGGAAGATAGGTACTGCTCATTTATATATTTTTCAAGATTTGCAGAGCACATTGGAAGGAAAATGTTCACTATCATGTTGTACAGGGTAATTATGGAACATGGAATACTTTGAAGGAATGTATAGCAGTTTTGTACTTATGCTATACAGTATATTTTATATTATATTTCATTATTTCATATTCTATCCAGTCAACAGGTGCCCTTCCATGTTCCTTTGCTTGTATTCACATGCTCAGCTGTTTGAGATTACACCTGTACTACACAAAATCTGTTAATTACAGAACTGGAAAGAGTAATCACAGCAGTGACTCAATTCCTTCTCGGACTGCTCAGTAGGGGGGTTTTAAGTGATTCTAAAATGCACTCTCTGAATTAGGATGAAAAACCTTCTCTGTGCAGCTCTACCAGTGCCGGCGCTACTGCTAGGCAAACTAGGCAGCCGCCTAGGGCACACTTAGGCCTAGGCCTATGGTTTCCCTACTCTCTGCTGGCTTCTGGGGGTATGTAGGATAGTGGGTGTTGGTGGGGCTCAAGGTCACTGCTGGTCTCCTCCCCTTCCTCTGACATCTTATTCCACCTCTACTGAGGAGAGAAATCCCCGAACACAGAGAATGCCGGAAGATCTCCGGGGAGGGGACGGGAAGGGGGAACAGGTGTTCATAAAGGACAGATGGATAATGAGGCCGGACACCAATCATCTCTACTCTGCTATGTACACATCCATCTCTACTCCCCCAGCACAGCTCTTTCCACCACTCTCCTCCCATTCTCTCTCATCATCCATACTACAAACACTGATAATCATCACATCCTTCTACAGGTGAGACAAAACCAGGAGGGGCGGGGTAGAATGGAAGATGTAGGAGGGGTCAAGAAAGGACTTGACTCAGAATCCCATGACCAATGATATAGGAGGAGTGAAGGATCAGAGGAAGGAATTGTCTCTCCATTGTTGTATAATTAGGTTTGTATGATGGCAGGAAAGGGGGCACTGTCCAATCATAGGCTAGAACTCCCCCTACTCATCAACTAATCAATCGGCCAGTGATTGATACAGATACAGATACAGATACACCGACCGTCCTACCTCCCTCTCCCTACCAACAGACTGACCGACCTACTGCCCACCCCCCCCCCCCCCCACTGACTGAGCAACAGACAGGTACACTGTCCGACTTACTATCTCCCTCTATAGTAGGGATAGTAGGTTTCTGTGATCGCAGAGCAGCACACTGCCAGACCCCTTCTTGTCATGACACAAACTCCAGTGTCCAGAGAAACATCACGGATATCAGCTGATATAAAATGGGACCATGTAATCTGAGCTACAAGCTGTTTTAATATTTTCTACTGTTTTTAAAAAAGTTTACTTTTCTTTTGGGGTGGGTGGGTGCAATTAGCTGGTCTTGCCTAGGGTGCAAAATAGTCTAGCACCAGCCCTGCCCCCAGCTCCCCCCTTATAACCCTCTTTTATACTTACCTGAGCCCGATCTTGATCCATGGCTGTGCCCAAGAACATTGGCTTTCTCCCCTCTCTCCTTTCTCACTGGACATGGAGGTATCTATCTGTAGTGCAGTGTAATGCAGCTGGCATGCACAGCTTTGCAGGAATGTATTCAATTCTTTCAATAGGTTTGAATGTAGATATTTTTCTAGGATAGTCTTAAACTCTCCTGAGACTTTTCAGTCTCTATTGGGCAGCCTCATAACATAAGTAATCAAAATATGACATATATGATGCAGTCTATCACTAGTAAAAACCCAGACAATGTTTAGTTTTTATTCAAGTAGTTAAATCCTTTATCTCAAATGGGAAAAAAGAAAAGTGGCTGTAACTACTTTAAAAGTGTTATGGGTAGGCTAAATGTACCTAGTTGATTAATCAATCAACTTGGGTAAAGCCAGCCTGCTGGATCTTACATGCAATTATCACTACCAGTTGATATAGCCGCTAGTAGGCATAGCAGGTTTCTGTGATCCCAGAGCAACACACCGCCAGACCCCTTCTTGGCATGACACAAAATCCAGTGTCCAGAGAAACATCACAGATATCAGGTGATATTATGATATTTATGGCTGGTAAGATGATGTCATGAAACTTTCCTCTTATCTAGGGTCTTTACCCATGGTAGTGGTGTGGGTACTGCCCTGAAAGGCAGCTGAATGGCTTTTTCAACTAGAGCTCTGCTTTTTTGTAGCAATTTTAAATAACATAACACATTGTAATTGTTTATTTTCTCTTTTTAGGTACCTCCATTTGGAAAGCATTCTTCTTTACTCCTAACTTTGATCCAGAAAGTTCAGAAGGCTGCTTTAATTCACATGTCTGTCACTGCTATGGAGATTTTGTCACGCAGCACAACCCCCCTTTGCTTTTTGACTTGTCTAGAGATCCAAGTGAAAAGTATCCTATCACGCCAGAAACAGAACCAAATTTCTATAGCATTCTTAAGACTATTCAGCATGCCAGAGAAGCTCATCAAGAAACCATTCAAGTGGTGGATAATCAGTTAGCATGGAGCAATGTGATTTGGAAACCGTGGCTTCAGGCTTGCTGTTCATCCTGGTTTGATTTTTGTTACTGTGACAATGATGAAGAATTGGGGATGAGCTGAACCAGCCAAATATATAAATAAAAATGTGAAGTCAATCTTAAATATTGGACTTTATGTCCTTGAGAAAATAAAGTTCAAGCATTATCTATTTTTTTTCTACTTAGATTTCTGGATGGCATACATTGTAGGTGGAAGTTTGATTTCAAGAAAGTACCCGAGGCAGTACCTTACACATTTCATCATATTTTTCTATTCCTGGTAAATCTTCTAACATACATCAGTTTTACAATACCGCATGCCCCTTTTATATATTTACCCTGCAGCATGTTCACTTATATTTTGTTACCGTCCTTCTGTCAGGGAAATGATTCACTTTAGCACATCACTAGCTAGGACATACATCAGTGTTTCATAAATGTGAAGTGATGTTTGAGAGCAAAATATTACTCCCTTTCTGCTACATTAAACAAGAAAACAATCTTCCAAATGCCTTCTATATTACAAAAACAAAAGTCAGATTAGACTAGATAAAAGGAAAATTAAACATAATGCTTGATAAAATACTAAAAAAAAAAAAAAATTTGAGAATACAGGTTTGCAGTACCAATGAATTGCTACCTTTCAGGAACCATCAAAAAAAACCTGGAAAACAAGAAAATGTCTCACAATTACCAATCTCTAATTTTTGCTTAAGTCATAAAAAATGAGAACAGGGATATATGTCCAAACAACATTTGCTATAGTGCTCTAGATGGATACAATGAACACAAAAGGGGTTCAAACAGTGACAGATCAGCCGTGATTACTTTGGCCAGTTGGTTTCCATGGTTAAAACATCATCTGCACATATTGAAACCCACATCTAAGAGAAATTAATATACTTAAATACACTAGTAGCTTTCTAAGCAATAGAGAATTGCTATATGGCCACTGTCACTGTTTATCAATAAGGGGTTAAGTGCCTGCAATGTAATATATCAAATGCAGTGCCCAATAGTAAAGTTTTAGAATATACTACAAGTATTGCCAGGCTTTCCTGTCAATGTTAGCAATAGGCAAAACTTGTAAGCTAAATACCCCATTATAAAACTTTCCTGAAAGCAATTATTGCGATCTTTCTTTTGATGTAGAGGCTTGAAGCTTCCAGAAATACTTTTTTTATTGTGTTTATCAGGCCACTTAGATTGACATAGCTATTAGCAGTTGAAATACCTCACATCTCTCACTAATATGACAAGACAGTTTTAATTAGTGACCTCTCCTAAGGGGTTTCGGCTAGGAAATGGAGCAAAGTAGTACTGTGTGGACCAGAATGGGGAATGGGCAATGCATGGAGTATCTAGCTCAAACATATTGTGTGCTGCTATATATATATATATATATATATATATATATATATATATATCAGACATAACTTTATTTACCT
This sequence comes from Aquarana catesbeiana, assembly GCF_042186555.1. Lineage (NCBI taxonomy): Eukaryota > Metazoa > Chordata > Amphibia > Anura > Ranidae > Aquarana > Aquarana catesbeiana. Next base: position 614,023,359 of record NC_133325.1, on the reverse strand, counting down.
AATGTTGAATAGGTCCTCATTTTGCAGACAAAACAACCCTGACCTGACAAGGAATGGATGCTACTAGGCCTCTAAACGTATGCTGTGGTTCGAAGCACCAAGCCCTCAGTAGCTGATCCTTTATGTTCTGTAAGTTGTGGGGCCTTCATGGACCTGACTTGTTTTTCCAGCACATCCCACGGATTCTCAATTGCATTGAGATCTGTAGAATTTGGAGGCTGCTCAAGTCAACAGCTCAAACTCATTGTGTTCCCCAACCCATTCTTGAACCATTTATGCAATGTGGCAGGGAGCATTATTCTGCTGAAAGAGGCCACTGTCATCAGGGACTACCATTTCCATGAAGGGGTGTACTTGGTCAGCAACAATGTTTGGGTAGGTGGTATGTGTCAAGGTAGCATTCACGGGAATGGCAGGATTAAGGTTTCTAAGCAGAACATTCCCCAAACATCACACTACCTGCATCGGCCTGCCTTATTCCCAAAGTGTAAACTGGTACCATCTTTACCCCAAGTAAGCGATGCATTCCCACCTGGCCATCCACATGATGTAAAAGAAAATGGGATTAATCAGACCAGGCCAGCTTCATCCATTGCTCTGTGATCCAGTTTTGATGCTCACATGTCCATTGTACAGACTTTTGGCTGGGATCATGGGTCAGCATGGATACCCTGACAGACCGATGGCTACACAGCCCTATACACAGCAAACTGCTAAACCCATTTTTGTTTTGCTTTTAGCACATAAACTTTATGGACAACATGTTTACATGGTGCCTAATATATCCCACAGAGTTTCATATGCCAATGTAACAAGATTATCAGTGCTATTCACTTGACCTGTCACTGGTCATAAAGTAATGGCATAAAGTTTCTTATACATATATTAAGAAAGATGTAGAATAGTCTTTGTTTTTATTTTATGTAAACATTTTGTACAAACAACCTTTAGATGTCATTTATAAAGAAGATCTAGTATCAGATATAATTTTTATTATGGTAAGTGCATACATGCTAAGTAACATCTCAAGAAAATCTAATTACTCCTCCTGACAGTACATTCTGCTTCTTTCTTTCTAGAAGGCTAGCACTCTCTTTGTTCAGATATCATTTGTGGGCAGCATACAGTTCTAGGACTAAGATGTTGGGCCAGATTGCTAAAAGTCTTGCTAAGTCTCACATACCTTGTATCCTGGCAGAACACCACACTAATTACTGGGGGAGGGAAGACAGGAAATCCTACTTGCAGCAGATGGATGATTATCCCAAGGTGCTCAAGACTCAAGGCAGTCTTAATTTTGGCATTGCATTTTGATTTAGTTTTAGTTATTGTCTTTTGACTAAAATGCCATTTTAGTCCCATTTTAGTCATCGGCAATTGTTTTAGTTATAGTCTATTGACTTAAATGTCAATTCAGTTTTAGTCCCATTTTAGTCATCTGTAATTGTTTTAGTCGTATTTTAGTCAACTAAAATCTCCAGTACATTTTAGTCGAATAAAATCATTTTAGTCAACTAAAATAGAATGTGTTTATTTAAATTGTAATGCATTTTTTAAGCATTTCTATAGAATTTCCAAACTCGTTATATACTCCTGGAGTAAAAAAGTCTAATATCATGTTATTATTTATGGTATTAAGGTTTGAACAAACTCACAGATACAAATTAAGCCACTCTGGATGGTCTGAGGAGGCCTGTAATGCTACACAGTGCTCTGGACGGTGGTCTGAGGAGGCCTGTAATGCACAGTGCTCTGGATGATGGTCTGAGGAGACCTATAATGCTGCAGAGTGCTCTGGACGATGGCTGTAATGCTACACAGTGCTCTGGATGGTGGTCTGAGGAGGCCTGTAATGCACAGTGCTTTGGATGATAGTCTGAGGAGGCCTGTCATGCTGCACAGTGCTCTGGATGGTGGCTGTAATGCTACACAGTGCTTTGGACAGTGGTCTGAGGAGACCTGTAATGCTGCTCAGTGCTCTGGATGGTGGTCTGAGCGGAGGCCTGTAATGCACAGTGCTCTGGGATGGTGGTCTGACTCTGAGAGGCCAGTAATGCCGCAGAGTGCTGAATGGTGGTCTCCGGTCTGGACAGTGGTCTAACTCTGAGAGGCCTGTAATGCTGCACAGTGCTGGGTGGTGTTCTGAGGGGAGGCCTGTAATTGTAATGTACACACTCACAGTGCTCTCTGCTCTGGACGGTCATCATTGGGAGTGGGACTCTTGTCGGGAGGCCTGTTCCACAGTGCTGCTCTGGACAGTCGTCTGAGGACTCGGAGGCCTGTAATGCTGGCTGCACAGCCTGCTAACAACTGCTAAGTGAAGCGCACTATGGACTCGAAATGCTTGCTTGCTGGGAGCAGAAGCAGGCAGAGCTCCGTGGAAACCAGAAGTTCAGGAGGGTAAGCATCCCTGCCTCACAATTTAATTTTGTTTTCATTCGTTAACGAAAACAGATTTGATTTTAAACTGCTGCTCTGCATTATGACATGTCAGCAATTCACAAGAGCAAGTTGCTGATAGGTCCAATTCAAAGCTGTTTTTTCTGGAACTGCAGTAAGTGCCCCAGCTTTTCCATTTTGCCTAATATTGAGGCTGCCACCAATTCCTTACCTGTCACGTACCTGGTGGTAGAGCCTGATATGTAGAGGATGGCCTCTCTTACTCCTCTGACTCAGGGCCCCTGATAGAGCAGACAGGAAGTGCAGGAGTGCAGAGTTGCACAAGTGCCTGACAGAATCGTTGATAGCAGAGCTGGGCTGAGACTCCAGGTAAAGCTGTGGAGGAGTGCAGACACTGCAAGAGTCCAGGAACAACAGCAAGCAGGAAGCTGGAACAAGCTGGTACTGGAACGCCACAGGTAGCAGAGCTGATGCAGCTGCAGCAGGGATGGGAGCCCTTCCAAGGCTGAAGAGAAGACAGGTACAGGCAGGTACAAATCATACACAGGCGGACATGTCAGAAATAGATGCAGAGACTGGAGCAGAGTCAGGATACAAGCCGTGTCGGTAACGGGCTGGCAGTGAAATAGCAGAAGGAGCAGGCAGGTGCGGAATGAGGAACAAGCTGGGGTTCCTCAACCCCCTAATCGTTCTAATCAATCCTGTAGGGCACACATATGCAAGGTAGGGTTACTGCAGACTTCTCCTCCCTGTGTCACTTGAAGACAAAGATCTTGAAGCGGGGTAATGATGTCAGCAAAAAAAACAAAAAAACAAAAAAAAAATGGTGATTTACTGAAAGAATGAAGAAAGGTTTGGGGGGGGAAACTTGCCCAGAGATTGATTAAAAGAATTAGTAAAATGTTGAAAAAACATTTTGTTTATTTATTTTTTGTTTATTTTTTGTTCTCACCTTGCTTATATGCCCACAAGTCCTAAAATGTCATTTTAATTTTGCAAAGTCAGTAAAAGGGGTTGTAAAATAATGTAATTAATTTGCGAGTTAACATCCACAGCCACTAGTCACTTCCATTTTAATATATTTTCTCCCACTTTTTATTTTACAAACACTCTGTCAATCAGTTTAAGACCCTGTCTTGATTAAATCAGGACCAGCTCAAGCTACATAAATAAAAGGGAAGGAATTCACATAATTCTATAATGAATATGTTTGCATAATTTAATTTATATTGCACCAATAATAAACGAAGTGCTTAATGAAAGCACGGAAGAAGAACTGCATACACGATCAACACAAGGAGGTTTCAGCTTCTTTATGTGTGCTCAGTTTTTGTTGGTACCATGCACCGCTGCACTCTTAATTAATCATTGCACTCTCCAGTTTTATTTTCTGTTTTTATTGGAATATCTTTTGGTAAGGTGTGCAGCACATATTTAAGGAATTTATGTACACTAAACAGTAGCATGATATTACTGTATGTGTTTCTAAAACAAAAAGTGTGATCAAAATGGACAGATTTAATTTTTAAAATGTTGTTAGCATTTGGATAGAAGGATGCAGGGAAGACAAAAATAAAAGCAGCTTAATCTTCAGCTTTTGAACTTTCCTTATAAGTTAGCTCTTCTATAATCTATCTTTATTTACTCGCCATTCTCTTCACTTTTTTTCAGTTCCACAGTGTCCTTTTTGAGTATCAAGATACAGAGTCAATATTAAGTATTCGAGATATGGGGCAAAAGTTGATTTTAAGATATTGACACTGATTTAAAATTCCAGTTTATTTATTTCATCTGTATGTGATTGGATAATTGAAGTGAATATTCACACTTTTTTGTGCATATAGGGGTTTATTTAATAAAGGCAAATCCAATTTTCATTGTAAGTGCACTTGGAAGTGCAGTCACTGTAGATCTGAGAGGGACATGCAAGGAAAATAAAAAACAGTATTTTTACTTGCACTTGATTAGATTATAAAAACAGCAGAGCTTCTCCATTTTAGATCTTCCCCTCAGATCTAAAGCGACTGCACTTGCAAATGCACTTGTAGTGCAAAGTGGATTTGCCTTTAGTAAATCAACCCTATAGTGTCAGTTTGTTTAGTAATTCAGCCTCCTTATGTGTGCCTTGTCACTATGTGCATGTGTGTTTGCTTCCTTGACACTGTGGTTTGATTTACCAAAGGCAAATAGGCGGTTTCCTTTGCAAAGGAAGTTACATTGTGCAAGAAAATTTGCCCCAGAGCTCAATGAATGTGCTAAAGTTTAACTTTGCAAAGAATATCCAATCACGTGCAGGGACAATGAAAAAAAAAAACTGTATTTGTGGTTGATGGAAGTCAGCAGAGCTTCCCCTCATTCATTAAGCTCTGGGGAAAAATCCCTTGCAAAGTTACCAGCTAGGTCATATTTTCTTTAGGTAATAAACCCCTTTGTGTGTCTGCCCTGACATTGTGTGTGTGTGTCCTGACACTATTTATGTGCTTCTCTCTGGTGTGTATCTTCATGTGGGTAAAACATTTGGGAGTATAACTGGACATTCAACCATCTCTGATAAACGGTTAAAAATTTTAACACATCTATACTAGAGCTGGGTCAAATGTCTATCTAAAAGTGCATTTCCACCTTAGCAGTCAAATCTGAGAAATTCTCACTATAGGTTTATGAATTCCCTTTTACATGACATAGAAAAAAATATAGAAAACTTATTTCTTATCTTCTGGTTAGATCTTTGCAACAGATTTATACATAGAACTCCATAGGCAGCTACTATTGTTCAACTTATAATGTGTATTTAGGGGACAAATTAAAAAACATTTTTTAGAGCATTAACATATAATATACTGCCCAAGCAATGAGATTTTAAAATATGCTTACGCTATGTGAATTGAAATATGTAGTAAACATAAAGTAGGTTTGGTTACAAAAGTTTAAATACACTCTTAACCTTCTGTACACCCTCGCTTTATGTTCTACAAGCCCAGTGTGCTTCTACAAAGCCTTTGCAAAGCTTTCAGAAAGCCTCATTCAGTTTCTATGAAGCCTTTAAAGTAGCCTTTTTAAATACAGATGATAATGGGAGTACAGGCTGACATTTGAAGCAAGCTGCTAGCAGGCTTTTACAAAGCAACAACCAGAGCCACCACTCCTATTTTGATCTGTGTTTAAGATTTCTAAACAGGAGCTCAAGGTTGCTGTAAACTTTTAAAAACGTTAAAAAGGCTGGTTGGAAAGCTTGCTGTACATACTACTATTTTAAAACCTGTAGCCCAAACATGGTCTTGTGGAGGAAAGTCTTTATAAAGAAATAAAGTTTCAGCAAACCCCATATCATTCCATTTTGCTCAGGGATATCTTTTTTGCATAGGTACATGTTGAGATTCAACAAAATATCACATTTGACCTGTTATAAATAGGCACTAGGGATGGGCGAACAGTTCAGCCCGAGCATAAGTTCGGGTTGAACTTTGGTTGTTTGGATGTTCTGCGAACACCGAAAAATATGCAGTGTTCGGGGCAAATTCGAAAGCCGCTGGAACACCGTTTAAGTCTATGGGACACTAACATGAAAAATCAAAAGTGCTCATTTTAAAGGCTTATATGCAAGTTATTGTCATAAAAAGTGTTTGGGGACCCGGGTCCTGCCCCAGGGGACATGTATCAATGCTAATTTAAAAAAAAAAAACGGACGTTTTTTCAGTAGCAGTGTTTTTTTAATGCTTAAAGTGAAACAATAAAAATGAAATATTCCTTTGAATATCATGCCTGAGGGGTGTGTATAGTATGCCTTTAAAGTGGCGCATTTTTCCCATGTTTAGAACAGTACCACAGCAAAACGACATTTCTAAAGGAAAAATTGTAATTTAAAACTGATCGTGGCTGTAATGAATTGTCGGGTCTCGGCACTATAGATAAAACTTATTGAAAAAAATGGCATGGGTTCCCCCCAGTTCATTACCAGGCCCTTTAAAAGAAAAATGGCGTAGGGATCCCTCCAAAATCCATACCAGACCCTTCAGGTCTGGTATGGATTTTAAGGGGAACTCTGCTCCAAAATGTAAAAAAAAAATGGCGTAGGGGTCCCCCAAAATCCATACCAGACCCTTATCCGAGCATGCAACCTGGCAGACGGCAGGCAAAGAGGGGGGACGAGAGGGCACCCCCTCCTGAACAGTACCAGGTCACATGTCCTCAACATGGGGAGGGTGCTTTGGAGTAGCCCCCCATGTTGATGAGGCCAAGGGCTTCATCCCCATGTTGATGGGGACAAGGGCCTCATCCCCACGACCCTTGCCCTGTGGTTGTGGGGATATGCAGGCAGTAACAAGGGGACCCCCAGATCCCGGACCCCCATGTGAATTGGTAATGGGGTACTTCCCCGTGGCTTTGCCATGGCTTCAGAGGGGGGGCGGTGTCACCTGTTTACGTCACCAGGTGGCCCTGCCCTCAGCCATATAAGAACTGTCACCCAGAAAAAGCATCAGTCGGCGGGAGCCTCCCAGGCAGCCGGGACAGTTGCAGTTTTTTTTTGGTCTGTTGGGCAGCGTGAATTTCCATCGCTGGACATTTTTATATTTTAATAAAGAACTTGTCCCAAGCTGTCTCTTGTCTTTTTTACCATTTTTTACACTTTTTTTGTGAAATGGTAGGGGTATAATGTACCCCGTTAGCAATTCACAGAGGGACCGGGATCTGGGGGTCCCCTTGTTAAAGGGGGCTTCCAGATTTCGATAAGCCCCCTGCCCGCATACCCCTACAACCACTGGGCAAGGGTTGTGGGGATGAGGCCCTTGTCCCCATCAACATGGGGACAAGGTGCTTTGGGGGGCTACTCCAAAGCAGTTGAGGGCATGTGGTCTGGTGCAGTTCAGGGGGGGCTGCTCTCTCATTCCCCACTTTTCCTGCGGCTTGCCAGGTTGAGTGCTAGGATAAGGGTCTGGTATGGATTTTGGTGGATACCTACTCCAATTTTTTTAAACTTTGGCAAAGGGTTCCCCTCTGGTATGGATTTTAGGGGAACCCCCTAAATTTTTAATTTTGGTTCAGGGTTCCCCTTAATATTCATACCAGACCCAGAGGGCCTGGTAAGGGACTGGGGGGGGAACCCATGCCATTTTTTTCAATGAGTTTTATCTATATTGCTGAGGCCCGACAATTCATTACAGCTGCAATCAGTTTTAAATGACAATTTTTCCTTTAGAAATGTCATTTTGCTGTGGTACTGTTCTAAACACGGGAAAAATGTGCCACTTTTACAGGCATACTATAGACACCCCCTGGGCACGATATTTAAAGGAATATTTCATTTTTATTGTTTCACTTTAAGCATTAAAAAAAATCACTTCTCCAGAAAACAACAGCCATTTAAAAAAAAAAAAAAATTGCATTGATACATGTCCCCTGGGGCAAGACCCGGGTCTCCAAACACTTTTTTATGACAATAACTTGCATATAAGCCTTTAAAATTAGCACTTTTGATTTTTCATGTTTGTGTCCCATAGACTTTAACGGTGTTCGTGTGTTCTTCCGAATTTTTTGCCTGTTCGGTATGTTCTGGTGCGTACCGAACCGGGGGGGTATTTGGCTCATCCCTACTTATATATACAGAAATTTTTACTAGTACTAGTAAGCAAGTAATAAGCACTAAAGGGTTTTTACTACTTGTTAAGAATATTTAAATACTTTAATGTGCATGATCTGGCACGGGTAATAAAAATGTGCTTAACTTAACTTAAATTAACAGAAAGTTAATTTGTGTTTGTGGAATTTCATCCAGTAATCTTTGATGTCCACATCTTAACCACTTAAGGACCGGAACAATTCTCCCCCTTAATGACCTGGCCATTTTTGCGATACGGCCCTGCATTGCTTGAACTGCGTCTTGCGACGCTGTACCAACCAAAATTTACGTCCTTTTTTCCCACAAATAGAGCTTTGTTTTGGTGGTATTTGATCGTCTCTGCGGTTTTTATTTTTTGCGCAATAAACAAACACAGAGCGACAATTTTGAAAAAACTTTTTTTTAAACTTTTTGCTATAATAAATATCCCCCAAAAAATATAAAAAACGAATTTATTCATCAGTTTAGGCTGATATGTATTCTTCTACATTATTTTGGTAAAAAAAAAATCGCAATTGGTGTATATTGATTGGTTTGCACAAAAGTTATAGCATCTACAAACTATGAGATTTAGGGACTTTTATTGTTTTTACGGGTAATGGTGGCAATCTGTGTTTTTTTAGTGGGACTGCGACATTGCGGCAGACAAATTTGACCCCAAATGACACTTTTTGGGGACCAGTGACATTATTACATTGATCAGTGCTATAAAAATGCAATGATCAATGTAAAAATTACACTGGCAGGGAAGGGGTAAACACTAGGAGGCGATCAAGGGGTTAACTGTGTTCCCTAGGTGTGTTCTAACTTTAGGGGGGATGGGTTGCCTGGGACGTGACAGAGATCACTGTTCCCGATGACTGGGAACAGTAGATCTCTGTCATGTCATCTGTCAGAATGGGGATCCGCCCTGTTTACAAAGGAAGATCCCCATTCTGCCTCTGTACTAGGCGACTGAGGGTTGCCGGCGGACATTGAGTCCGCCTGACTCGCAGGCATGCTCCCACAGAACCCCCCTAGATTAGACATTGCTGTCCAAAGATTTCTCTGTGCTTCTTCATTCAGAGTGGAGGCACTCTAATACAGGAGTTATGCTACTGGACAAATCACCAAGTGAAAACAAAGGGAAACCTTAAAAAAAGGAAACAAATGCAGTCACCACATTTAAGGAATGGTAAGCTGCAATATATTACTTTTTTTGGTTTAGGGTTTTTTACCGTATTAACATTCTAATATTGTATTATAAAACTCTGATTTCCATATTTGTAATTATTTCACTCATTTGTGTACAGAAAAAGGGCATTTTGAATATAGCCATTTTTCCCCATGATGCTTATGCTAGCTGGAGCTTGCACTGATATATTGTACTGTCAGAATTATTTAGGAATAGGATACTGAACTACTTTGAATAAAAAGAAAAATGGATGACCTTCTTCTTTATGCACCACTTATCAAGCTCAGAGTGAAGACTTTAAAGATGATTGTAAGATTTGATGCTGCAAGTAGCTCAGAAAATAAACTTTCAGCTTAATTCACCATTCAAGGTCAGTACAGCTATATTATCAAAAAGCTATACACGTATAATAAGAAGCAGCTCGACCTCGATAGCGTGAACCTGTGAAGGATAGAAAAATTGCATAAGGCTATTCATAGGTAATTGCTTTTTTGTCCATTTCCTTTTGTTTTATTGATGGAATTGTTCTTTTTAAAGCTTGATAAGCAGGGAGTTTGTATAGGGTTAAGAAAAACAACTTGTCATCAAGTGCAATGTGCCAATTGCCCTATGCTAGTCCATCTTAGGCTGCTATCTTACATAATGTATTGGGAGTCATTTGATTAATGCTGCTGTCCAAGTAACTGCTTAAGCTCTAGGGAGATTGTTAGAGCAGAAGTTTCAGATACTAACACCTTACTGACTAGTACAGATGAAAGGCACAGCAAATCAGTGTCATCTCATCATTCTCTTTGCTGTCTCTACCTCTTTTTTAAGACGTATTGGCTAGATGAAAGTATTATCTGGTGTCCTGTCCATTCATTTTAAAATATATTTGGCTTTTTACCTTTCTGTATATGATGCTGCTATGATGCTTGCTGGAGATAAAAAGGAGCTCCTTTCTGCATTGTTAAGATTTATGTCTGCAAACAGCAACCCTCTTTAATTAGCTCTCAATGAGATTCGGTCAGGAGAGGTGCTCCCTAGCTGGTAGATTGCATTGTGCCCGTTCACAAAATTAAAGTGATTGTAAAGCTTTGATTATTTAAAAAAAAAAAATAACAAACATGTCATACTTACCTTCACTGTACAGCTCGTTTTGCACAGAGTGGCCCTGAACACCATCTTCTGGGGTCCCTCTGCAGTTTCCGCGGCTTCTCCCCGCATCAGATAACCCCCTAGGAGAAGCGCCCTCCCAGGGTGTTACCTTGCAGGTGCGCTCCTGAGTCCATCATTCGGAGTCCATAACCACTGAATGTATGGCTCGGCCTTGCCCCCTGGTGCCCGCATCATTGGTTTTGATTGACAGCAGCGGGAGCCAATGGTTGTGCTGCTATCAATCTATCCAACCAAGAGCCGAGAACCCCAGGCAGAGGGACAGTGCTTCCCTGCTGGGTGAAATTCCAGGGCTCAGGTAAGTAAAGCGGGGGGCTGGGGGGGGGGCAGTCACTGTCAGGTGTTTTTTCACCTCAATGCATAGGGTGCATTGAGGTGAAAAAACACAAGGGTTTAAAACCCCTTTAATGACAGTGACAGAAACCTTTCTTCAAAGCACAAGAAGCTGCAGTGATGTGATCCATTTGACTACTGCAGATACTTAGCTTTGCCTATTACTTTTTTTTTTTTAGCACTCAGTAGTACAATCCTTTTAATGCAGTATGCTAGGTTTGAAAATAATAGATTTGACTTGTATCTTTATAAGTGCAAAGTATGTATTCTAGTAATAAAGGGATTATTTCTAGATAGAGCTGATTTTATCACTGGTGGTCACTTAGTTAGCATAGTTAGCATAGTTCTCTTGCAAGGAACCTTGGGATCCTGGGCCCAGTTCTCATCAGAATCTTATTACTCTTTCCATCTTGCCTTCTGATAGAATCAAAAAGTATTAAAGAACAACTGTTATTAAATTCTAGGAATTACTGCAGCTGTACTAAGGTCAATAAGTCAGAAACTGCAACTCTTGTCACATAATTCTTTTTGGGTCAATATTAATGTCTTAGGGCTCATTTACACTTGCTTTGGCTTCAACACACATTAAAGCTCTTACCGCTTCAACTTGCTTTTATGATGTATTTTTATGGTGGTGATGCTTCCGTGATGCTCTTTTGAAGCTTGACAGATGCCTCGTGTGTGTGTGTGTGTGTGTGTATCTCATACCTGCAATTTCTCCAAAACAAAGCAAATCTAAAGCTTAATTAAAGCCTCTCAAAAGCTGCAGGTGCTTCAAGCAAGCTTTGTCATAGAGTTCTATGGAGGCTTTGAAGACGCTTTGAAGCACCACTAAAGCGACATGGGGTGTAATTTTTGAAGCTAAAGCAAAGCAAATGCAAGGTGTAAACAGGACTATAAGCTAACCATTTTATCTAGTGACAAAGGCTTTGACTGGCATTCAGAGAGCTTTAACAAAGCGTGTCCGAAGCCATGTTTTGAAGCAAGTGTAAACTAGTACTTAGATTTACAGAGGTCAGTATTATAAACCAGTGAAAACATACTTAGATTTTTAATTTTTTTTTTTCAAGAACTAGGGTTACCAGTAGTAATAGGGATTTTGTGAGCAGTACACCAATCAACAAAAGATAATTGTTAGGAGGAAGCCAGTCATAGTTATATAGTTGGTACTGTTAAAGCAGAACTAAACCTATTACATTCAAGGCATGCCAGGACTGCAAACTGTCACCTTTGCTTATGTTCTCAACTGAACTGTCAAAACCATCAAATGTCTGGTGTCATAACTGATCACATGTGCAGCATCATGGCATCTAAAAGGGACAGTAGGCTTTAATTCTGCATTAAAGCAAAACTAAAGCCTCCTATCTTTTTTTAGCCAAGGAACTGCCATGATGCTGCACATGTGATCAGTTATGACAACAGCAATTTGATGGTTTGACAGCTTGTTTGAGAGCACCAGCAAACGTGACAGTTACATTCTGGGCATTTCCCGGAAATGTAACTGTTTTTTAGGAACTGTTAAAGTGGAGTTCCACCCACTTTTACAACTCTTCAGCATCCCTCACTAAACGGTGCACTGTAAACGAATTGGATATTTTTTTTAAAAAATTCTCAGCACTTACTGCATATCTGCTGTATTCATTTTTCCACTTCCTCCTCCCTGGCTGCGGCCCATCGCATCATTTCCTGTTTGCAATGCCTTCTGGGAAGGGGCGGCAACTTCCTCTGACACTGCCGTTGCTATGGAAACCTGACCTGAAACCTATTACATTGCTTGTGCTGCACTGAGCATGTGCGAGATCTGCAAGGATGAGATCCAGGAAGAAATACAGTCTGGCTTCAGATGCCCAGACTTAAGATGGCCACGGCCTACTGTAAGTTTATAAAATAACAAACTACTGCTATAAACTAACAAAACAGACCTTGGTTTACAGACTAAATTTACTAGAATACATTAAGCTTGTGTATTATAGGGGTATTTTTATTTAAGAAGTATAATTTCGGCTGGAACACCACTTTAAATTGATGGGTTTAGTTCCACCTTAAATAAAAGCACCAGTCCATCCAGTTCAAAATTAGTGTGTGTGTTTGTATTTGAGCGTCTAAAAGATTAAATATATCAGATAGACAGTGTAAAATAATATATCCTAATTGAAAACTTTTTTTGTTTTAGATAAAGTGTTGAAGTGTTGTAACCACTGTTTGGTTTTTATTCCTGTCTGCATCCCTGCTGGAAAAGTTCACCCAATTTGTACTGGTGGCCATTGTCAATTGGACAGAAAATATCAAGAAATGCAACATTTTACTGATGCCCTTTTCCTTTCAGATATTTCTTCCTACTTACTGTTATGGTTGAATACCCATTCACATAGGGGGGCTGGGATCTTGTTAAAGGGGGCTTCCAGATTCCGATAAGACCCCCGCCCACAGACCCCCACAACCACCGGGCAAGGGTTGTGGGGAAGAGGCCCTTGCCTGCAGCAACATGGGGAGAAGGTGTTTTAGGGGAACCCCAAAACACCTTCCCCATGTGGAGGGCATGTGGCCTGGTACAGTTCGGGGGGGGCTCTCTCGCCCCCCCTTTTCCTTTGGCCTGCCAGGTTGTGTGCTCAGATAAGGGTCTGGTATGGATTTTGGGGGGACCCCCTCGCCAATTTTTTAAAATTTTGGCTTGGGGTTCCCCTTAAAATTCATACCAGACTGTCTGCATTGCTGGTCTCGCTGTTCATTATGGGGCTTTCCGCGGGTGCTCGAATTACCCGTGAATGCCCTATAATGTTCTATCATTACTGTTGCTGAATCCGCAATGATATACTGTGTATATGTATATATATATATATATATATATATATATATTATTATTATTATTAAAACAAATTAGGGAGACAAGCTTTGGTCATAATTTATTTTCTTTGGAATCTTTTGTTACCTGATGCTCAAAAAAGTTTGGAGAGGCTATATCTGATAAGTATTGAGGTTTTTATCATTTGTATTTACTATACATACCACATTTTGTATAGTTAATTTTCAAATTGTGTTACTTTTTCTGCAGGTAATAGCTCATTAGAGGGAAGGTGTTATCACTTCAGAGTGGAAGTAAAGTACATCACTTTACTGTATCCTTATATCCACCATGATCTGGTTTAATTGCATTTATTTTAATTAAATGTGATGAATCTTCCTAATGGGGACAAATACCACATCTTTAGCCTAATTATTTTGAGATGCAGATTAAGTAAAAAAGTGGCTCTTTCACTCTTTAGGCTTGAATGGAGGAGAAGATTTGGATGCCGCACACCGGATGTAGTCAAAAAACTTCACTTTATTAAAAAAATGGGATCATCAAAATAACAAGACTGTCATGCAGAAAGTACAGGTAAACTGACGCGTTTCGCACTCAGGACTGAGTGCTTACTCATAACTCATAGCTCTTTCACTCTTTACCAGGTTATCAGTGTGATTATCTATATCCCTTGCAAGAAATGACAATAAATGTTGTGTTAGCAGCATATATAAATCTACACTGCCTTCGCCATGCAATTTTTCCCACTAGCCTATACTAGTTTGTCCTCTGATTTTGAGATATGTATGTATTCACTTTATGCTACTATACAGTATAATAGTATTGATGTCAACGCCTGCACCCGGAGCCGAGGGATGGGTAGGCCTCAGGTGGTGACATTGCGGGCTCCCAGGACAGGTAAGTGTCCTTATATCAAAAGTCAGCATCTACAGTATTTGTAGCTGCTGACTTTTTTTTTTTTTTTACCCAGGCGGAACTCTGCTTTAAATGTCTCTATTCTATAGACTTAAATTGCGCTCAGTTCCCTGAGACAATGGCAACATAAAGAAGCTTGAAAGGTAAAATGGATTTGGTTTCTAATGATGGACAACTATCTAATTGTTTTAAACAAACCGTATTCTGTCTGTGCTTAGTCATCTTTTTTTTGTACTGTATTGATTGCCACTGGAATGATTTGCTCTAGCAACGTGACCCAAGGTTGAACTTTAATGATTAATACTATGGTCATGGGCAAAAGTGATAACAAAAATTAGAACAAAGATACACAAGTAAATTATTCTAATTAACTTAAATGGAACAACACTGATACTATGGGTAAACAATACTTTGTAATAAAACACCCCCATGAATCCTTTTCCTGATATTTTTATCTTCCTCTGTGAACTATACAATATTAGAAGCCAAAGTCATGGTAAGTGTCTCACTAACTGGCTTATTTTTCAAGAACCAGAAATGAACAACTTATTATCTTCACTCCTGGACCCTTTTTTAAAATTAGTGTGGTAGCTGTTCAATGTGGAAGTTACCTTGCCAAAATACAAATCAAATAAATATAAGTGATCAACACATGAAAAACACAACCAGACATAAAAGAGGATTCTTTGCATTATCATTACTGTTGCTGAATCCTCAATGATATACTGTATGTCTGTATGTGTGTGTATTGTGTATATATATATATATATATATATATATATACACACAGTATATATATATACAATATATATATTGTTATTATTAAAACAAATTAGGGAGGCAAGCTATTTTCTTTGGAATCTTTTTTCACCTGACGCTCAAAAAAGTTTGGAGAAGCTATATCCTATAAGTATTGAGGTTGTTATCATTTGTATTTACTACACATACCAAATTTTTTAAATGTATAGTGCGTTTTCAAATTGTGTTTCTTTTTTTGCAGATAACAACTCATTAGAGAAAGTTATCACTTTAGTGTGGAAGTAAAGTACATCACTTTACTTTATCTTTATATCCACCTTGATCCAGTTTAATTTATTGTTTATTTTTATTAAATGTGATGAATTTCCCTAATGGGGACAAATACCACAACTTTAGCCTAATTATTTTGAAATGCAGATTTAGTAAAAAGGTGACTCTGTCACTCTTGGTGAAATATACCAGGTTAATAGTAGGATTATCTATATCCCTTGCAAGAAATTATAATAAATGTTGTGTTAGTAGCAAATATAAATCTACACTGCCTTCGCCATGCAATTTTTCCCACTAGCCTATACTAATTTGTCCTCTGATTTTGAGATATGTATGTATTCGCTTTATGCTACTATACAGTATGTGAGTTTCATCCTGCTGTAAAATAATGAGCAATATTTAATCTCTTTTGCTTCATTGCATACTTTTCCATTTGAATAGTATGGACTCTTTGCGGTCTATGTTTAACTTTAGCTTTTAATTTCATACAAACTTTATTGAGTTATGAAGGAATACAGAGAACCACTATGTTACCAATAGCGGATTTAACATCATCAGAGAAAAAGAAATACAAATAGGAATACAATTCTTCAGAAACCTATTCATGAAAAAGACTACTGTCCAACCAAATATGTAAAGTGGGTATAGGCAGTAATAGCTGCTATATGTGACTTGTCCCTCAAGGCTTGACCTTAGCAGTCTATATCTATGAACCATGTGCAAGAAGCTGGGCTCCTGATGCTCCAGGGAGGGCAGGAACCTGTGAAAAAGCTAGGTTTATGAGGGGGGAGGGGGGCTTGGAACCTAAGCCTGCTTTAAAGAAGGAAAATACATAGAGGGACATACAGTCCAATTGGTATACCCACCTGAGTAAATAAGCAAAGCTAACAAGAAAACATATAATAAAAGAAGAGCGGTAACAGGTACAGAAGCAAAGGGCGGGAGGAGGAAGTGAAGAAGAAGGGAGAAAGGAGGGAAAAGAGAGAGGAATAGAGAGAGGAGAAAAAAGGTGGTGGCAGAGGAGGAACTAGGAGGTAGTGAAAAGGGACAAGGGAGTGGGATAGGTGTGGGGCATAGGATATTGGTCCTTCCCACTTACCCTCTTACCATTGTTGTCAATATAAAGTGTGCTAGCCACAATAGACTAAGGGCACAATAGACTAAGGGCACTTAGTCCATGCAAACATAGGATAAAAGCACAGGCTAAGCTTATCTAGACCAGATGTCAGACTAAGGTGAGTTTATTATAAATTAAGAATAAATTAAGAATAGTCCAGGCCCTAGCCCTATTTTTGGAGTTTGGAGAGCCATTGTTAGAGCTTTTACAACTTTTTAACATTGCGTGCATCCATAATGTTGCTATTTCTCTCATAGGAAACCTGCTTCAAATCTCACAAAGTATACTGTGAATATTTATAATGCTGTGTTATATCTTCATGCAGTGTTATGTTATAATGTTTCTTTTGATTCAGTTAATGATTTATACATGTAGCACTACCCCTGAAGGAGCCGCTGGTGAAACGGGTTCTCTGATCCTTGCCACCCACTTCTTGAACCCCTACTCTACTTACACACATGCTTTTAGTTTTGAACTCTTATGCCCCGTACACACGGTCGGATTTTCCAACGGAAAATGTCTGATAGGACCTTGTTGTCGGAGATTCCGACCGTGTGTGGGTTCCAACACACATTTTCCATCGGATTTTCCAATACACAAAGTTTGAGAGCAGGATATAAAATTTTCCGACAACAAAATCCGTTGTTGGAAATTCTGATCGTGTGTACACAAATCCGACGGACAAAGTGCCACGCATGCTCAGAATAAATAAAGAGATGAAAGCTATTGGCCACTGCCCCGTTTATAGTCCCGACGTACGTTTTTTACGTCACCGCGTTCAGAACGATCGGATTTTCCGAAAACTTTGTGTGACCGTGTGTATGCAAGACAAGTTTGAGCCAACATCCATCGGAAAAAATCCTAGGATTTTGTTGTCAGAATGTCCGAACAAAGTCCGACCGTGTGTACGGGGCATTAGATTGAGCACATACAAATATTTCAACACTTTGTACCTAACTGCTGCAAAGAGACACAAGAGACATGGAATAAGTGACATTATCGGTTATTAATTGGCAAAGTGGACATCTAACAAATACAATCAAAGTCAGTTACCATTACCCAAATCAGCACTTGGGATGAGCAATAATTACAATAGAAACAGTTGTAAACACAACATATGAGTAGTGATTAACGTGATAGCCAAAATTAGTATGGACAGTAACAACACTACCATGAGTACCTGGCAGGCAATAAAAGGAAATTTTGGAAAGGAAAAATGGGACTATATTGCCCACGGGACCGTATAGTGGCTGTGATTGGTTAAAAGGTCTTACTCTAAACAGAATAGCATGCACAACCTAGAAAGGGGAATTGTAAACTGAGCAAGGGGGCAGTCTCTAAGAACGATCTTCACCAACTAACGTTGGGACACAGTAGATGACAGTTGGTACACATAAGATGGCAGGTGTATCCTGCAAGCAGTGGACGTTGCCTTGGACTACATCACCCAGCATTTATAACATCCAAGTGAGAGATATAACACCAACATGTCAGGAACAAAATTTAAAAAAATCAAAAACAGAATCACTGAGTTGGAAAAAAGATTGACCCCCCTCCAAAAAATTACTTGCAAACTTAGTCAGGTGTAGTCTAATCACCTTCTCAATGGAACACAAAGCTATTTGACTTTCAACAAAAAAAAAATAAAATCCTTGTCACCCCCCACAATTAGAACAGTGTTAATATGGTGACACTATACTGCTAGGGTAACAGTATGTAAAAAAAATAATTAATTCACTGTCACCAGTCAGCGTCTCTAATCACTGCCATCCATTCAAGGTGTCCCTAATCACTACCACACTGAATACAGTGTCCCAGATCACTGCTTATAGTGTCTGTGATCACCACCACACCGGTTACAGTGTCTGTGATCAGTGCCACTCCAGGTAGAGTGTCCGTGATCACGCCACACCAGTTACAGTGTCCGCGATCACCACCCCACCAGTTACAGAGTCTGTGATCATGCTACACCAGTTACAATGTTCGTGATCACCACCACACCAGTTACGGTGTCTGTGATAGCCACTAGGGATGGGTCAAACTGATCCCTGTTCAGTTCGCACCAGAACTTTCGAACACCATAAAAGTTCGGACCCGAATATCGAACCTCATAAAAGTCAATGAGACCCGAACGTCAAGAATCAAAAGTTCCCATTTTGAAGGTTTAAAAGCAAGTAATTGGGCATACAATGGTTATAGGGGTCCGGTTCCTGCCCTGGGGGACATGCATCAATAAAAAAAAAATTTGTGAAAAACGTAATTTTTAAATGAGCAGTGATTTTTTGATTTTTAAAGTGAAAGTATAAAAATTTAAACTTCCTTCCAATATAGTGCCTGGGGGGTCCCCTTAGTCTACCTGTAAAGTGGCAGATCTGTACCATGTCTAGAATCTGCTGCAGCAATAATTGCATTGATAAAGCCAAAAAAATGGCATTTTCCCTGCAAGCAGCCTTTATTTTGCTCAGCAACAGCTGGGGAGCCAGTGTGTATGATGAGGCCACAATATAGTGTATAGGGATGAGCCGAACACCCCCCAGTTCGGTTCGCACCAGAACCCGCGAACGGACCGAAAGTTCGCACGAACGTTAGAACCCCATTGACGTCTATGGGACTCGAACGTTCGAAATCAAAAGTGCTCATTTTAAAGGCTAATTTGCATGGTATTGTCCTAAAAAGGGTTTGGGGACCCGTTTTTTCGGGAGCAGTGATTTTAATGATGCTTAAAGTAAAAAAAAAAAAGTGAAATATTCCTTTAAATATCGTACCTGGGGGGTGTCTATAGTATGCCTGTAAAGTGACGCGTGTTTCCCATGTTTAGAACAGTCCCTGCACCAAATGTCATTTTTAAAGGAAAAAATCTCATTTAAAACTGCTTGCGGGTTTAATGTCATGTCGGGTCATGGCAATATGGATGAAAATCAGTGAGACAAACGGCATGGGTACCCCCCAGTCCATTACCAGGCCCTTTGGGTCTTGTATGGATATTAAGGGGAACCCCGCACCCAAATTAAAATAAGGAAAGGTGTGGGGCCACTAGGCCCTATATACTCTGAACAGCAGTATACAGGCGGTGCAAACAAGACAGGGACTGTAGGTTTGTTGTTAAGTAGAATCTGTTTGTAATTTTGAACATTTTTAACGTGTTTAGCTCCAGCCAAAAAATCTTTTCTAAGCTTTTTGGAAAACAAAGGGAAGGGTTATCACCCCTGTGACATTTGTTTTGCTGTCTTTCCTCCTCTTCAGAAGATTTCACCTCACTTTTTTGTCCCAATGAAAAATGTTTTTTGAAAATTTGGGTTTTTTTGTGGAGCAAGGATTGGAAAGCATCAGTGGAAAGGAGAAATTGTTTTCCCATATTAACTCTTACAGGAGAGAATTTCCCTTCCTAGGGGTAGATTTCATCTTACTTCCTGTTGTCTCCTTCCGTTTGCAAGTAGGAGTCGTTTGTAAGTTAGATGTTTGAAAGTAGGGTCCTGCCCTATATACTCAGCAGAAATTTGGGCCTTAGGTGTTGCTGTGGCCACAACACTGTAAGCCCTCACAGGGCCCTGCTGTGAAATATTAGATCAAGAATTGTAATTACATGCCCCTGTTGAACAGGAGCTGAAAAATTAGGCCTTAGGCACTGGTGCTGGTGCCACAACACTGCAACCCCTCACAGACACTCTAGTTGGAACGCAGGAACGAGCCCTGCTGCAAAGTATTGCTTCAAAAATTGTAATTACACGCCCCTGTTAGACAGGGGCAGAAAAATTGGGCCTTAGGCACTGGTGCTGGTGCCACAACACTGCAACCCCTCACAGACACTCTAGTTGGAACGCAGGAACGAGCCCTGCTGCAAAGTATTGCATCAAAAATTGTAATTACACGCCCCTGTTAGACAGGGGCAGAAAAATTGGGCCTTAGGCACTGGTGCTGGTGCCACAACACTGCAACCCCTCACAGACACTCTAGTTGGAACGCAGGAACGAGCCCTGCTGCAAAGTATTGCATCAAAAATTGTAATTACACGCCCCTGTTAGACAGGGGCAGAAAAATTGGGCCTTAGGCACTGGTGCTGGTGCCACAACACTGCAACCCCTCACAGACACTCTAGTTGGAATGCAGGAACGAGCCCTGCTGCAAAGTATTACATCAAAAATTGTAATTACACGCCCCTGTTAAACAGGGGCTGAAAAATTGTGCCTTAGGCACTGGTGGTGGCGCCCAGAACCAAAAATGTTCTTACAAGCTATCAGCGTGATGATTGAGGAGGAAGAGGATAATTACTCAGGGATAGTCACTCAGCATCAGCATAGGCAGTCTTTGAAGGGATCTGAGATTTCAAAAAAAATTATTCGGTTACATCAGCATCAGGTGCTTGGTAGCTGGTGGTGATCCAAGACTCATTCATTTTTATGAAGGTCAGCCGATCGACCGAGTCGGTGGACAGACGCACCCTGTGATCGGTTACCACGCCTCCAGCAGCACTGAATGTGCGTTCCGAAAGAACGCTGGATGCAGGACAGGCCAGTAGCTCAATTGCATACTGTGCAAGCTCTGGCCAGTGATCCATCCTCAAGACCCAGTAACCCAGAGGATTTTCGGTGGGAAAGGTGTCCAAGTCTGATCTTGCCCCTAGGTATTCCTGCACCATGTAAAACAGACGCTGGCGATGGTTGCTGGAACCGATCATACCTTGGGGCTGCGGACCAAAAAATTGTCTGAACGCATCGGTCAGACGGCCACCTTCTCCACCGCTCCTTCTTTGACTGACCGAAGCCTCAGCAACACGTTGTCCAGAAACAGGAGTTTGTAACCTCCCAGTCTCTGGGAACGCGTTGCACAGACCTTTCTGCAAGGCCTCCCGAAGATGTTTCATCCTCTGCTCCCTCTGCGATGGCAAGATAAGGTCCGCAACCTTACCCTTGTAACGTGGATCAAGGAGGGTTGCCAGCCAGTATTGGTCCTTCTCCTTGATACCACGAATACGAGGATCCTTACGCAGGCTTTGCAGGATCAGGGAGGCCATGCAGCGTAGGTTTGCTGAGGCATTCGGTCCGGAGTCCTCTGGGTCACTAAGAACGACATGGTCCGCAGCCACCTCCTCCCAGCCACGTACAAGTCCATGTGTTTCTTGGGACTGATCCCTTAAAGACTGCTGCTGATGCTGAGTGCCAGGCTCCACCTCCATACTGACACAATCTTCCTCCTCCTCCTCTTCCTCCTCGTCCTCTTCCTGTGTGATCGGCGGGCACGCAGGAACACTGTCTGGATAAAGGGGGCCTTGAGAGCTAAGGAAGTCCTCCTCTTCCTGCCTCTGTTCTGCCTCAAGTGCCCTGTCCATTATTCCACGCAGCGTGTGCTCCAACAGGTGGACAAGGGGGACAGTGTCACTGATGCATGCACTGTCACTGCCCACCATCCTCGTGGCCTCCTCGAATGGTGACAGGACAGTGCATGCATCCCTGATCATGGCCCACTGGCGTGGGGAAAAAAACCAAGCTCCCCTGACCCTGTCCTGGTGCCATAGTCGCACAGGTACTCATTGATGGCCCTCTGCTGCGTGTGCAGCCGCTGCAGCATGGCCAACGTTGAGTTCCACCTGGTGGGCATGTCACAGATTAGGCGGTTCTTGGGCAGGTTAAACTCCTTTTGGAGGTCCGTCAGCCGAGCACTGTCATTATATGACCGGCGGAAATGCACACAGACTTTCCTGGCCTGCCTCAGGACATCCTGTAAGCCCGGGTACCTGCCCAAGAACCGCTGCACCACCAAGTTAAGGACGTGAGCCAAACAGGGCACATGGGTCATTTGTCCCTGTCGGAGGGCAGAGAGGAGGTTGGTGCCATTGTCGCAAACCACCATTCCTGCCTTAAGTTGGCGTGGCGTCAACCACCTCTGAACCTGCCCCTGCAGAGCTGACAGAACCTCTGCCCCAGTGTGGCTCCTGTCCCCCAAGCACACCAGCTCAAGCACCGCATGGCATCTTTTGGCCTGCGTACTTGCGTAGCCCCTTGAACGCCTATGGAGCACCGCTGGTTCCGAGGAAGAGGCCATGGAGGAAGAAGAAGAGGAGGGGGTGGAGGAGAGAGGTGTGTCACAATCAGCATTTTGGAGGCGTGGTGGCGGAACAACCTCCAACACTACTGCACCTTGTCCTGCATCCTTCCCAGCTGCCAGCAGAGTTACCCAATGCGCCGTGAAACTTAGGTAACGTCCCTGTCCATGCCTGCTGGACCATGAGTCAGCGGTAATATGCACCTTACCGCTGACCGCCCTGTCCAGCGAGGCATGGACATTGCCTTCCACATGCCGGTAGAGAGCCGGAATCGCCTTCCGCGAGAAAAAGTGGCGTTTGGGTACCTGCCACTGAGGAACCGCACATTCCACAAACTCACGGAAGGGGGCAGAGTCTACGAACTGAAAAGGCAGCAGTTGAAGTGCTAGCAATTTTGCCAAGCTAGCATTCAACCGCTGGGCATGTGGATGGCTGGGAGCAAACTTCTTTCGGCGGTGCAGCAGCTGGGGCAGGGAAATTTGCCTGGTACAATCTGACGTCGGTGTACCAAAAGCAGATTGCCCACAAGTACTTGGCTGTGACACACCTAATTCTACACCTTCATTCCTCTCACTGCAGGTCTCAGAGAGGACTGAAGGTCTAGTGGGGTTGGAAATCTCAGCTGATGAGGAGCAAGGAGAGATCCTCTTTGTTCTTTGGTGTGGGTCTTTTAGATACGCTTGCCAACGAACTGCATGGCAGGTCAACATATGTCTGGTCAAGCATGTGGTACCCAAGCGGGAGATGTTTTGGCCACGCGAGATACGCTTGAGACATATGTTGCAAATAGCAGCGGTGCGATCTGATGCACTCGTCTCAAAAAAGGCCCACACCAAAGAACTTTTTGAATAACGCGCAGAGACTGCAGCGCCCTGCACATGTGGAGCTTTGGGGTGTGATGCAGTCAATGTGCTGCCCTTAGGCTGGCCCCTGGAGGGCATCCTGCCTCGTTGGTGATGTGCCGCCGCCTCCTCCTCCTCCTCCTCCTCCTCCTCCTCCTCCTCTCTCCTATCAGGCACCCACGTTGAGTCAGTGACCTCATCATCCCCTCCCTCCTCATCACTGGAGCAAACCTGGCAGTATGCTGCAGCAGGGGGAGCATGACTGCCAGATTGCTGTCCTTCTTGGGCACCCCCTCTGTCCGTGCTCATGTTACTGCCTTCATCGAGCTCAGTATCGTCATCAGAGCCTTCCAAACGCTGGGCATCCTCCTGGAGCATGTACCCAACACTGTGGTCAAACAGTTCGAGGGAATCCTCATGAGGACATGGTGGAGCTAGGGAAGGAGTCACTGATGACATTGAGCTGAGGGAAGAGGCTGCTGCTTTGCCAGACAAAGCACCCTGGGCATGGGTGAGAGAGGATGAGGAGGATGAGGACGGCTTGGTCATCCACTCGACCAAGTCTTCCGCATGTTGCGGCTCAACACGGCCAGCTGCCGAAAAAAAGGCCAAGCGTGTCCCATGGCCACGTGCTGATGAGGATGCACCGTCTCCACGACCAGCACTAGACACAGAGCCTGCTTGCCCTCTCTTATTGGCTTGTGACTGTCTGCCTCTCCTTCTTGGCCTTCCAGACATACTAATGGCCTGTAGCTGCACTAAGCTGGGTTAGAACACCTGTAATTTTCTTCAGGTAGCTTTATATACTGTAACCAGACAAGCCTGCCTATCAGTAGGAAGATAACAGGAACGGATCTAGCTGAACACTGTGAGCAGGACGCACTGTACTAAATGTAAATAGTCTAGCTGCCAGACCGTGGTACTAATAGGATCAAATAGAACACCTGTAATTTTCTTCAGGTAGCTTTATATACTGTAACCAGACAAGCCTGCCTGTCAGTAGGAAGATAACAGGAACGGATCTAGCTGTACACTGTGAGCAGGACGCACTGTACTAAATGTAAATAGTCTAGCTGCCTGACCGTGGTACTAATAGGATCAAATAGAACACCTGTAATTTTCTTCAGGTAGCTTTATATACTGTAACCAGACAAGCCTGCCTGTCAGTAGGAAGATAACAGGAACGGATCTAGCTGAACACTGTGAGCAGGACGCACTGTACTAAATGTAAATAGTCTAGCTGCCTGACCGTGGTACTAATAGGATCAAATAGAACACCTGTAATTTTCTTCAGGTAGCTTTATATACTGTAACCAGACAAGCCTGCCTGTCAGTAGGAAGATAACAGGAACGGATCTAGCTGTACACTGTGAGCAGGACGCACTGTACTAAATGTAAATAGTCTAGCTGCCTGACCGTGGTACTAATAGGATCAAATAGAACACCTGTAATTTTCTTCAGGTAGCTTTATATACTGTAACCAGACAAGCCTGCCTGTCAGTAGGAATTTAACAGGAACGGATCTAGCTGAACACTGTGAGCAGGACGCACTGCACTAAATGTAAATAGTCTAGAAGATAACAGGAACGGATCTAGCTGAACACTGTGAGCAGTACGCACTGCACTAAATGTAAATAGTCTAGAAGATAACAGGAACGGATCTAGCTGAACACTGTGAGCAGGACGCACTGCACTAAATGTAAATAGTCTAGAAGATAACAGGGACGGATCTAGCTGAACACTGTGAGCAGGACGCACTGCACTAAATGTAAATAGCAGGAACGGATCTAGCTGAACACTGTGAGCAGGACGCACTGCACTAAATGTAAATAGCAGGAACGGATCTAGCTGAACACTGTGAGCAGGACGCACTGCACTAAATGTAAATAGCAGGAACGGATCTAGCTGAACACTGTGAGCAGGACGCACTGCACTAAATGTAAATAACAGGAACGGATCTAGCTGAACACTGTGAGCAGGACGCACTGCACTAAATGTAAATAGCAGGAACGGATCTAGCTGAACACTGTGAGCAGGACGCACTGCACTAAATGTAAATAGTCTAGAAGATAACAGGAACGGATCTAGCTGAACACTAAATGGGTGTGTGGACAAGGGATTATAGCGGTGCTAGGGTCAGGAAGATTAGAGAAGAAAAGATAAAACAAAAAATACTAAAATTACAAATTTTATTAATAGTCTATCAAAAATACAATGTACATTATAAACAATTCATACAGTAATTACACAAATTTTATGGATACATGTACTGTAAGTGACCCTAAGAATGGTCAAGTGGGCCAGATGGCAAGTGGCCGTTGAAGGAGGGGGGGCTCGTTTTCCTACATGTTTCGCCAAAACATTGGCTTCTTCAGGGAACAGGAGCTCATAGGGTGGATATATATAAAAAATTCTGTGTGGTGGACATGAAAACACATGTTAGAAATATTAATTTGACCAAACACTGCATAGTAAAAACAATGACACATTGCAACTGTGGCTGAACATTCATGCGACCCTAAGCTCCACACCACTAAACGGAACTGCGGACATACCTGGGGCGTCAGTGCCCAAGACGGGAGGGAAGAGAGGGAGAGGGGGAACACAGCCACCCAAGGAGATCCCCACCGGGGAGCAGGCAGACCGCGCCGTAAATTATGCCTGCAGGGGGCATACGGTAGACCTGGCAAAGGAATGTAAAGATAGTCATGTGTCATAATGCACTGTGGTAGTTATTCCAGGAATAGAGGGTTGCGCATATGTGCATTGTATTAAAAAGAGAACAAAAAATATATGTATATAAATAGGTATAAATGTATCTATATCTCTGGAGGAGGTGCGGACTTACATGTATATCTAAAAGCTGTAGAGAGGCAAGGTCAGGAAGTGCCTGTGATATATGTATGCACACAGCAAGGAAAGGACATCAAGGTTGAACCATATCTGCAGACCACTTAAAGCAGGCCTAATTAGAAAAATGGATAGTGTTAGGGGTCTTGCTGTTGTTAACTGGGGCCAGATATGGTAGTTTATGCCTATACTTACTTGATGGTATCTGCTGTAAGAAAAGATTCTCATAGCTGTACATTCACAGGTATATAGTACCGGTGCTGGGATGAAAAAGGGATAAAAGTAACAGTGGATCCTATATGAAATATAAAGGAAAAAAGGAGGATCAGAAAGGTAGGGAAATGGAAGCTTTAAAATGTACTTGGGCACAGGTGAGGCTGGTGAAAAGGAATCTGTTACCTAATTCATCATGAAGCACACCGTGTTGCTTGAGAAAATCAGTGTTAACCACCAGAGTAAGAGGCCGGTCCAAAATAAGTTCTAAAAAGTATGTAAAGGAATAGTAAATAGTTCATGTAAACAACATGAAGTCAGGGTGTTTTGAGAGGCAGAAGTTTACCTTGTAGCTGTGTGCAGAGCGAATGCAGGCACGTCCCTCGTCCATGGGAACTGAGGGACTGGCCGGTTACTCATATACCCCCCACACCTGATCAGATGATGATCAGGTGTGCGGACGCTAAACGAGGGGTAGCCACGGCTGTGCACTGCACGGTGCCTAGGAACTACGAGTTCCATCATGCAACGCGCGCGCATGCTCAGATCTCACGGACCGTGTGGCGATTGGAGAGGCGAACACCCCTGGAATGGGAAGTACCAAGGTGTCATCTCACCCAATCTGCCGATGGAATAAAGGACCAGAGGATCTGAGAACAGACGTGGGCACCCAGGGGCAGACAGTTGTCTGCGCCTTGGCGTCCGTACAGGCAAAGACAGCGCTAGCCATGTCACCCCCAAACCGGGAGAGCCCGCGGAGCCGCCGCCCACCACCCACGCCACAGATAATCCCCCCAGTCGTGGGGCTAGCCAAGGCACCAGGGACAACCGCAGTCCAGTGGCGGGGAACAACGGGGCACGAAGTGTAGTGCGCCGAGACACAGGATGGGAGGATATCCCAAAGGTTGCCCAACGATCCACAGGGGCCACTGGGGAAGGTGGGAATTACTGTGTGTCAGCGCACGACATCCAGCCACAATGTGTGCAGTGTGCATAGAGAACCACTGGGTCCCAGTACGACAGTGAAACCTGCAACCAAAAATTGAAAATACAATACAAAAACAATATATAGAAAAGAATATATAAAAAAGGAAACACACAGTATATGTATTGCAACAGTTGTGTCGAAAATTATTGTTCAATAATGACAGAAAAAAAAAAAAAAAAAAAAAGTTTTAAGTCGCAAATAAATACAGGCAATATACACTTATAGAATATACAGGGATATAAGATATATTGAGTCGATTTGCCAGCTTGTCTCAGAAAAGGAAAAAAGTATTTGTAATCAATGTAGAAGGCAAGGTATTAGTCCATGTCAAAAAAAAAAAAAAATTATTATATGGATGAAATACCGGGTGGAGCCATGGCAGCAAAGGGAAAGAAGGACAGAGAAAACAGGAGAATGAGAAACTAAGAAGGGAATAGAGGGGGGGGGGGGGGGAAAGGAATGGAGAAGGATAGGGTAGAGAGGAAAAACCACAAACGACGTTGTCTGGGGAAGGGGCATGGAAAAGAAAAACTTAAAGGAAGGGCTTAAAACTAATATATTCATTGAGTCCTGGGAAGATGGTAGCATTTAATGTATGAATCCATTTGGTTTCGAGTCGTAATAGTGAATTATCAGTACTACCACCTCTTACATGTGAGGGGATATGTTCAAGTGCGGAAAACAAAATAACATGGGGATCGGAGTTATGTTGGGCAGCGATATGCCTATTAATGGCCGTAGTGGTGGTGTTCTTATATAGTGGTTTGATATGGTCCCGGATACGGGTCTGAAAGGGGCGCTTGGTTTTACCAACATAGAATGCGCCGCATTGGCATTGGGCCAGGTATACAACCCCAACAGTGGCGCAGGTGACATAGTGTCTGATGGTGTGTGTGTTTCCATCGGGTAGATTAACAACCTGAGAGTTGGCAACGAATGTACATATGTCACATTTGCCACATTGATAGGTACCGGTGGTAGTGGGCCTATGTGCAGTGTCAGTAGAATGATGACTATGAATCAGACGATCACGGAGAGAGGGAGAGCGTCGATAGGTAATATCAGGATAAGTGTTGATGTATTTGGCAATAGTAGGATCAGATGTGAGTAAGGGCCAAAATTGTTTGAGGACGTCTTTGATTTGAGTATGCTGATTGGAGAATTGGGTGATGAGTCGTGTGGGTTGTTTAGAATCCAATGGTTTGTCGGACAAACCATTGGATTCTAAACAACCCACACGACTCATCACCCAATTCTCCAATCAGCATACTCAAATCAAAGACGTCCTCAAACAATTTTGGCCCTTACTCACATCTGATCCTACTATTGCCAAATACATCAACACTTATCCTGATATTACCTATCGACGCTCTCCCTCTCTCCGTGATCGTCTGATTCATAGTCATCATTCTACTGACACTGCACATAGGCCCACTACCACCGGTACCTATCAATGTGGCAAATGTGACATATGTACATTCGTTGCCAACTCTCAGGTTGTTAATCTACCCGATGGAAACACACACACCATCAGACACTATGTCACCTGCGCCACTGTTGGGGTTGTATACCTGGCCCAATGCCAATGCGGCGCATTCTATGTTGGTAAAACCAAGCGCCCCTTTCAGACCCGTATCCGGGACCATATCAAACCACTATATAAGAACACCACCACTACGGCCATTAATAGGCATATCGCTGCCCAACATAACTCCGATCCCCATGTTATTTTGTTTTCCGCACTTGAACATATCCCCTCACATGTAAGAGGTGGTAGTACTGATAATTCACTATTACGACTCGAAACCAAATGGATTCATACATTAAATGCTACCATCTTCCCAGGACTCAATGAATATATTAGTTTTAAGCCCTTCCTTTAAGATTTTCTTTTCCATGCCCCTTCCCCAGACAACGTCGTTTGTGGTTTTTCCTCTCTACTCCTTCTCCATTCCTTTCCCCCCCCCCCCCCTCTATTCCCTTCTTAGTTTCTCATTCTCCTGTTTTCTCTGTCCTTCTTTCCCTTTGCTGCCATGGCTCCACCCGGTATTTCATCCATATAATAATTTTTTTTTTTTTTTTTTTTGACATGGACTAATACCTTGCCTTCTACATTGATTACAAATACTTTTTTCCTTTTCTGAGACAAGCTGGCAAATCGACTCAATATATCTTATATCCCTGTATATTCTATAAGTGTATATTGCCTGTATTTATTTGCGACTTAAAACTTTTTTTTTTTTTTTTTTTTTCTGTCATTATTGAACAATAATTTTCGACACAACTGTTGCAATACATATACTGTGTGTTTCCTTTTTTATATATTCTTTTCTATATATTGTTTTTGTATTGTATTTTCAATTTTTGGTTGCAGGTTTCACTGTCGTACTGGGACCCAGTGGTTCTCTATGCACACTGCACACATTGTGGCTGGATGTCGTGCGCTGACACACAGTAATTCCCACCTTCCCCAGTGGCCCCTGTGGATCGTTGGGCAACCTTTGGGATATCCTCCCATCCTGTGTCTCGGCGCACTACACTTCGTGCCCCGTTGTTCCCCGCCACTGGACTGCGGTTGTCCCTGGTGCCTTGGCTAGCCCCACGACTGGGGGGATTATCTGTGGCGTGGGTGGTGGGCGGCGGCTCCGCGGGCTCTCCCGGTTTGGGGGTGACATGGCTAGCGCTGTCTTTGCCTGTACGGACGCCAAGGCGCAGACAACTGTCTGCCCCTGGGTGCCCACGTCTGTTCTCAGATCCTCTGGTCCTTTATTCCATCGGCAGATTGGGTGAGATGACACCTTGGTACTTCCCATTCCAGGGGTGTTCGCCTCTCCAATCGCCACACGGTCCGTGAGATCTGAGCATGCGCGCGCGTTGCATGATGGAACTCGTAGTTCCTAGGCACCGTGCAGTGCACAGCCGTGGCTACCCCTCGTTTAGCGTCCGCACACCTGATCATCATCTGATCAGGTGTGGGGGGTATATGAGTAACCGGCCAGTCCCTCAGTTCCCATGGACGAGGGACGTGCCTGCATTCGCTCTGCACACAGCTACAAGGTAAACTTCTGCCTCTCAAAACACCCTGACTTCATGTTGTTTACATGAACTATTTACTATTCCTTTACATACTTTTTAGAACTTATTTTGGACCGGCCTCTTACTCTGGTGGTTAACACTGATTTTCTCAAGCAACACGGTGTGCTTCATGATGAATTAGGTAACAGATTCCTTTTCACCAGCCTCACCTGTGCCCAAGTACATTTTAAAGCTTCCATTTCCCTACCTTTCTGATCCTCCTTTTTTCCTTTATATTTCATATAGGATCCACTGTTACTTTTATCCCTTTTTCATCCCAGCACCGGTACTATATACCTGTGAATGTACAGCTATGAGAATCTTTTCTTACAGCAGATACCATCAAGTAAGTATAGGCATAAACTACCATATCTGGCCCCAGTTAACAACAGCAAGACCCCTAACACTATCCATTTTTCTAATTAGGCCTGCTTTAAGTGGTCTGCAGATATGGTTCAACCTTGATGTCCTTTCCTTGCTGTGTGCATACATATATCACAGGCACTTCCTGACCTTGCCTCTCTACAGCTTTTAGATATACATGTAAGTCCGCACCTCCTCCAGAGATATAGATACATTTATACCTATTTATATACATATATTTTTTGTTCTCTTTTTAATACAATGCACATATGCGCAACCCTCTATTCCTGGAATAACTACCACAGTGCATTATGACACATGACTATCTTTACATTCCTTTGCCAGGTCTACTGTATGCCCCCTGCAGGCATAATTTACGGCGCGGTCTGCCTGCTCCCCGGTGGGGATCTCCTTGGGTGGCTGTGTTCCCCCTCTCCCTCTCTTCCCTCCCGTCTTGGGCACTGACGCCCCAGGTATGTCCGCAGTTCCGTTTAGTGGTGTGGAGCTTAGGGTCGCATGAATGTTCAGCCACAGTTGCAATGTGTCATTGTTTTTACTATGCAGTGTTTGGTCAAATTAATATTTCTAACATGTGTTTTCATGTCCACCACACAGAATTTTTTATATATATCCACCCTATGAGCTCCTGTTCCCTGAAGAAGCCAATGTTTTGGCGAAACATGTAGGAAAACGAGCCCCCCCTCCTTCAACGGCCACTTGCCATCTGGCCCACTTGACCATTCTTAGGGTCACTTACAGTACATGTATCCATAAAATTTGTGTAATTACTGTATGAATTGTTTATAATGTACATTGTATTTTTGATAGACTATTAATAAAATTTGTAATTTTAGTATTTTTTGTTTTATCTTTTCTTCTCTAATCTTCCTGACCCTAGCACCGCTATAATCCCTTGTCCACACACCCATTTAACGTTTGATTATTTAGGGGATGAGGTGCTGTATCCTCTGGTACCATCTAGCCATCTTTACTTTTTCTAGCTGAACCTGTGAGCAGGACGCACTGCACTAAATGTAAATAGCAGGAACGGATCTAGCTGAACACTGTGAGCAGGACGCACTGCATTAAATGTAAATAGTCTAGATAGAAGATAACAGGAACGGATCTAGCTAAACTGAATACAGTGTATATATATATATATATATATATATATATATGCAACACCTGGGATGCATATATATACACAATACACTGTAAGTGCAGCTAACTGACTGACTGTTCTGCCTAATCTATTTAACTCAAATCAAATGACACTGTCTCTCTCTCTCTCTCTATCTCTCAGCACACCGGAACACACACTACACAGGGCCGCCGTGCAGGCGGCCTTATATAGTGTGGGGTGTGTACTAAATCCCCTGAGCCATAATTGGCCAAAGCCACCCTGGCTTTGGCCAATTACAGCTCTCTCTACTGACGGCGCTGTGATTGGCCAAGCATGCGGGTCATAGTGCATGCTTGGCCAATCATCAGCCAGCAATGCACTGCGATGCCGCAGTGAATTATGGGCCGTGACGCGCCACACGAATTTAGCGCAAACGGCCCATAACGTTCGCAATTCGGCGAACGATCGAACAGCCGATGTTCGAGTCGAACATGGGTTCGACTCGAACACGAAGCTCATCCCTAATAGTGTACCGGGAACAAGATTAGAGATTTTTTGTATACATTCTGGTGTCACTTTGAGTTTGGATAGAAGTAAAGGGTGAGTAAAAATTGGTCATTGGGTATCAGTGGCGCATTCCCACCGTAACCCTATAGAGGTACCCTTGATGAAAGCAAAAATTGGCCTTGGTGTAAAAAATTGCAATAATATGCACCTGTCAAACAGATGCAGAAAAATTGGTCTTTGGGTGTTAATTGTGCCCATGAAACCTATACCAAAAACATTCTTCCAGATGAAATGATTGCACACCCTCAAAGCTAGGCAGCCTCGAAGTCCTGCAGAGATTCCACATCCCAAAAAGACTTAATCAGTGACATCGGCATCAGGTCCATGGAGTCTGTGGACAGACGCATTCTATGATCAGTAACAAAACCTCCTGCAGCACTGAATGCCCGTTCTGAAAGTACACTGGATGCAGGGCAGCCCAACAACTCAATAGCATACTGGGCAAGTTCTGGCCAGTGGTCTATTCTCATGACCAAGTAAGTCAATGGATCGTCAGCTGGAGAGCTCTCCATCTCTGTTTTGGCCCCGAGGTAATCGTCCACCATGTGATGCAGAAGCTGCCGATGGGATGTGGAAGCTGACAGCCCTGAGCGGCGAGGACTAAAAAAATTCCAAAATGCCTCACTTAGGCTGGTGCATTCTCCAACGCTCCTCTCTTGACCAACAGAAGACTCAAAACTATGTTTTCCATGACACTGTAACCTACTGGAGTCAGGAAAAATGTTCAATAAAATCCTCTTTAACGTGTCCTCAAGAGATTTTATCTTCTGTACTCTCTGTGGGGACGGGATGAGTTCTGAGACCTTCCCCTGATAACGGTGGTCAAGGAGGGTTGTCAACCAGTAATCATGCTTCTACTTTATGTCACGTATTCTTGGGTCCTTTCGCAGGCTTTGAAGCATGAGGTTGCCTATGCGCCTCAAATTTGCAGAGGCTTGAGAAGCAGACTCCTCGGGGTCACTCAGGGTGACAGCATCTGGAACTTCCTCCTCCCAGCCAAGTACTACTCCCAAGGGTCCTGGGTTTGGAAAGCCATCGCTTACAGATTGACACATGTCTTCCTCTTCTTCAAAAGCCTATGAAAGTGGCAGAATCCTCCTCCTCATCCTCCTCCTCTCTCTCCTCCTGTGTGTTCTGTGACATAGGAATAATGGTGTCTGGATAAAGTGGGCCTTAGGAGGAAAGGAAGTCCTATTCTTCCCCCTGCTGCTCTGCCTCCAGTGCCCTGTCCATAATGCCATGCAGAGTCTGCTCCAGCAGGAACACAACAGGGATTGTGTCACTGATGCATGCACTGTCACGGCTCACCATTCTTGTGGCCTCCTCAAATGGTGACAATACAGTGCATGCATCCTTAATGATCAGCCATTGGCATGGGGAAAAATAGCCGAGGTGGCCTGAGCCTGTCATTGTGCCGTACTGGCACAGGTACTCATTGAAGGCCCTCTGCTGCATGTATAGCCACTGCAGCATTCCCAAAGTTGAGTTCCACCTGGTGGGCATGTCACAGATCATGTGGTTTTTGGGCAGGTGGAATTCCCGCTGAATTTCAGCCAACCGAGGACTGGCTGTGTATGACCACCTGAAATGGCTACAGACTCTTCTGGCCTGCTTTAGTACGTCTTGCAACCCTGGCTACGTACTTAGGAAATGCTGCACTACCAAATTGAGGACATGTGCCAGGCATGACACATGTGTCAACTTTCCCTGTCTAAGAGTGGACAGGAGGTTTGAGCCATTATCGGACACCCCCATACCTGTCTCCAGCCGGCGTGGTGTGAACCACATTTGGCCTGTCCCTACAGAGCTGCAAGAATCTCTGCTTCAGTGTGGTTCCTGTCCCCTAAACACACCAGCTGAAGCACTGCATGGCACCTTTTAGCCTGACTCTGGGAATAGCCCTTTGAACGTTTAGGGGATACCTGATGTTCATAGGACAATACTGCAGAGGAGGGCATGGAGGTGGCGGAGGAGGAGGAGGGGTAGAGCTCACAGGTCTGCCATCATCACCACCAGTTGTATGGTGACGTGGGGACGCAACAATCTGCAGCACTGAGCCCCGTTCTGCATCCTTTTGAGTTGCAAGCAGTGTTACCCAGTGTGCTGTGAACGAAATATATTGTCTCTGCCAATGCGTTTCTGGTGCACGTGTCAGCAGTAAGGTGGATTTTATGGCTGACTGCCTCACCCAACGATGCCAGAACATTTCCTTCCACATGATGGTAGAGAGATGGAATGGCTTACGTGAAAAGTAGTAGCGACTGGGAACCTGCCATTGTGGTACAGCACATTGTGCAAATTCACAGAAGGGGGCAGAATCCACCAGGCTGAAAGGCAGAAGTTGGAGAGCCAACAGCTTTGACAAGCTTGCATTCAGACGCTGGGCATGTGGGTGGCAGGGACTGTATTTTTTTCCCCGCTGCAGTAGATGGGGCAGAGAAATTTGCCAGCTACAGTCTACAGCTGGTGGTGTGCTGCTGGCAGATGTGCTGCTAGGATCTGGGACAACCTGTGCTATACCATCATCCCTGTCAGTGGAGGCTGCTGAGAGGTAATGACTCGGTATCGCAGGGGCAGACTGAAGTGGGTAAGGAGGAGGAGGAGGGACAGCTTTTTGCCCATTTTGTGTGGCTTTTAGGTGCTCTTGCCAACGGGCTGAGTGGTTGGACGTTAAATGCCTTGCTAAGCATGTGGTACCCAAATGGTTGGTGTTTATGCCACGTTTAATGTGCCTGAGACACAGTTTGCAGATAGCAACAGTGTGATCTGCTGCAGTCGTGCTGAAAAAGGCCCATACAGCTGAGCTTTGGGGAGTGGGCCGGGAGATAACAGCTGCATAATGTGATGGACTAGGATGGCTACTCTTTCTTGATGTTGACCTCCTTGGGGTTGTGCCGCCTCACCTTCAGTTTCCTCCTCTGCTCTATCTGGCACCCAAGTCACATCAGTGACCTCATCTCCATCTCCTCCATCTTCATCATTACCACTGGAGACAACTTGGCAATACGCTGCGGCTTGGGGAACATGGATGCCAATTTGTCTACCAGTGTTTCTCCCTCTCTCTAGGCTCATGTTCCTTCCTTTCATTCCCAACCTCAGAAGCAACATCTGAATCCAGTAATGGCTGGGATTCTTCAAGGAGCAAGTGGCTGACGTTGTGGTCAAATAAATCCTCAATGGCTAATGTTGGGGCTATGGCAGGAATAGATATGGACAAGAAGGCAGGTTTATCCACTCTGGCAATTACAGGGGACTGCACACTTGTCTCTGCTTGCATGACAGAGGATGAGGAAGGTTTAGTAAGACAGTCCACCACCTCCTCTGCATGCTGTGGCTGGATAGCATGGGCAAACTCACTAAACAGAGGAAATGATGCCCTGCCTGAGGACTGACCACCATGCCCCCCTTTGCCTGTGGACATTTGTTGCTGGCCCCCTTACAGTGCCAAGGGAACATTTGCTTCTCCTTGTTGTCCTCCCAGACATTAGTGGGAGGGAGGGGGCGGTGCATATAAGCAAATGTAAAGAAGAAGTTGAAATCTGTACGTAGACGCACTTTAATCAATGTAAAGAGGTGTTTGATGCACTTTAATTTGAGTACACACACTGCACAGATACACTATAATATACTGCAATATAATGCACCAAGCGTACAGTGACGCACAGAACTATATGGCGTTAAACTAGCAGTAACGCACACAGAACTATATGACATTAAACTGGCAGTAACGCACACAAAAGTAAATGGTATTAAACTGGCAGTAACGCGCAGA
The DNA here is from genome assembly GCF_042186555.1 of Aquarana catesbeiana. Classification (NCBI taxonomy): domain Eukaryota; kingdom Metazoa; phylum Chordata; class Amphibia; order Anura; family Ranidae; genus Aquarana; species Aquarana catesbeiana. Next base: position 613,986,983 of record NC_133325.1, on the reverse strand, counting down.
GAAATATATGGTGTTAAACTAGCAGTAATGCACACAGAAGCAATTGGTGTTAAACTGGCAGTAATGCACAAAACTATATGGCCTTAAACTGGTAGTAATGCACACAAAACGATATGGAGTTAAACTGGCAGTAACGCACACAAAAGTAAATGGCCTTAAACTGGCAGTAATGCACACTGAAGTAAATGGTGTTAAACTGGCAGTAACGCAATCAAATAGACGGCGTTCAACCGTCACTACACTGATGCTATCTGAACTGTCCCTACTCTATAGCTATACACTAATGTAAAGATTACTGGCACGGTCTCACTACACTACACTGAAACTCTCTGAGCTGTCCCTACTCTAACTGCACACTATGCAATGCTGAGTGATGGTCCTCCACACCACACTCACACTATCCCTAGACTGACACTAAACTAATATTCTACACTGACATTTGAAGCAAAATAGCACAGTATAGCACACTAACTAATAGCACTGAACAGAACCCTTTTCTATCTCTCTCCACACCAAAATCACACTGAAAATGTCTGACATTGAAAGAATACTTTTATACTGTGGGGCGGGAATGAGCCATGATTGGATAAAGTCATGATGACAGTGTCCAATCATGACTTTGACGGTGCTCTGTGTCCTGATTGGCTGAAGCTTTCACTGCTTCAGCCAAGCAGGGCTTGCAATGCACTGTTCAGTGCCGCAATGCATTAGGGTCGGTTCGGGGGGGCGAACAAACGGGGGTTAAAACCACCGATTGAACAGCTGTTTGCCGACCATCCGGACATTGAAAGTTCGGCCCAAACTTAAGCTTGGGCCGAACCATTCACCCATCCTGTATAGTCACCACACCAGTTATGGTGTCCGGGATCACTGCCACACCAGTTATGGTGTCCGGGATCACTGCCACACCAGTTATGGTGTCTGCGATCACCACCACACCAGTTACAGTGTCCATGATCACTGCCATACCAGTTACGGTGTCCGTGATCATCACCACACCACTCATATTATCCCTAATCCCTGCCACCCACTCACTATATTGCTAATCCCCGCCACACTAGTCATATTGTCCCTGATCACTGTCACACCACTCACATTTTCCCTGATCACTGCCAGACCAGTTAACCACTTGCCTCCCAAGCCTATTCTGACACTTCTCATATACATGAAAAAAAAAATCTGTGTTTTTTTTTTTTTTTTACTAGATAATTACTTAGAACCCCCAAATATGTTTTCTGAAACCTAAGGCCCAGGGAAAAAATGTTGGCTGTTGCAATTTTGCACAGCGGTTTTTCAAACACAAATTTTTTTGAAAATTTACATTTTAACCACTTAAGGACTGATCCTCTTTCTGAGATTTGATGTTTACAAGTTAAAAACAGTTTTTTTGCTAGAAAATTACTTAGAACCCACAAACATTATATATATTTTTTCGAACACCCTAGAGAATAAAATGGCGGTCTTTGCAAATCATACTCTGTCACACCCTATTTGCGCAGTGGTCTTGCAAGCGCACTTTTTTTGGAAAAAATACACTTTTTTGAATTAAAAAATAAGACAAATGTAAAGTTAGCTCATTTTTTTTTTTTTTTAATATCGTGAAAGATAATGTTACGCCGAGTAAATTGATACCCAACTTGTCACGCTGCAAAATTGCACCCGCTTGTGGAATGACGACAGATTTCCATAGGCGACAATTAAAAATTCTACAGATTGCATGTTTGGAGTTACAGAGGAGGTTTAGGGCTAGAATTATTGCTCTCATACTAATGATCGTGGCTATACCTCACATGTGTGGTTGGAACACCATTTTCATATGCGGGTGCTACTCAGGTATGCGTTCACTATTGCACTTGAGCTCGGCGGGATGGGGCATGTTTTAAAAAAAAAATAAATAAATTTATTATATATTTTACCTTTTATTTTTTATTTTTACACTGTTCTTTAATAAAAAAAAGTGTCACTTTTATTTCTATTACAAGGAATGTAAACATCCCTTATAATAGAAAAAAATCATGACGGGACCTCTTAAATATGAGATCTGGTGTCAAAAAGACCTTAGATCTCATATTTACACTAAAATGCAATAAAAATAAAAATTAAATGTCATTTGAAAAAAAAATGACATTGCTTCCACCCTGCAATGATATGGAGATGGGTAGGGGCCATCTTCCCCTTACTTGTCTCCATGCCTAACAGGGAGAAGAACCCTATTCTTGAGAACAGGAGATTAAGGGGGATATGATCAACATGTACAAATACATAAGTGGTCCATATATTGAACTTGGTGATGAGTTATTCACATTAAGGCTATCACATAGGACAGGGGGGCACTCTTTACTTCTGGAGGAAAAAAGATTTAATCTCCAATAAGGAAATTGGCTACCTTACACAGCTGCACCAGATTTTGCACTTTTCAGTTTTAGTAAATCAACCACTATCTGTCTCAAAAAATTAAAATTCAATTTGCGTATAGTGTTGCATGCCTGAGTAATTGGACTGGAAGGGGGTGAAAGTGTCCAGACTTTAAGTGGTTAAACTTCAAAAAGAAAAATACCGGTAAATAAACATGACTAAAAGCCATTGTTCCCTTTCGATGCAAATAAATAAACACATTTTAGAGGGAACACATATTACTCATATTTATCAGTAAGGCTATGCAAAGAACAGTAACTGATAGGAACACAAACAATTTTCATTTTTAGTGGCCAATTCAGTAAAATAATAACAAGGGTTGGGCTACTACACTGTACATTTTCCTCTGCTCTGCGTACACAGTGTCTCTAAAAAGTTAGAATAAACATGCTTGTTACAATGAGTAATTCTTAAAAAAACAAGATAATTAATGGTTGTTTTCTGTTAGTTGATGGTTTTTCTTGCACTTGCATGGTTATTTGTTTTATGTAAAAACATTGGATAAGAGTTATAGGTAAATAAGGCAATGCTTTAAGTGATTTAATGAGTTAATTAAATCATAGAAACATGCTGTATACTTTCTGGGAATACATCTTTAAACCTTTTTAATTAACATCTATATTGACGTAAATATTATATTATAATATATTATTGCACATTATTGTCAAATTATAAAGAACAGCCTGTGATAGATATGTCAAGCAATTCACGTTAAGGTCACTCTAATAATTTTTTTCCTTGCCAGTATGGCAGCATTTTTAATTATTGTAATTATATGGGTTTTTCAATTAGAAGGCGGTTGTAACAAGAGTAAATTAAAATCTTCTTTTAATTTAAATTATCTTGCTAATCTCAATTAAAAAGGTATGCTGTAACATATGGGGCTTGCTTACGTTTTCTGTTGGACCAGTGACAGATTGCTTTACTGTACATTGTAAAGCAAGTTGATTTCCTTCAAGCGGAAAAATAGAAATGGATGATTTTTTTTTTTATTAATATATTGATGAAATGCATTGCTAAATTGCTATTTATATGTAGTGTCAATGGTTTTTTAGCTGCTTTTAATATTTTTCATGGTTTATTTGCATTTTTTCAGGCTCTTTTCAGTATTCAAATGAAAAAATATTTACTAGTAGAACTGTGTGCAAAAGCAAAAATGACATATATGCTGCAGTCTGTCACTAACATTAACACACTGGACATTTTGGTAATTAGGGTCCCCCTCATAACATAGTTTTATTATCCATTGATGTCAGTAGGCCCATTATTTTTGTTTTAATAGCATGCCAATATTGTTCTTTCTGCAGTGAAACCACAGCAATGTTGTCACCCTGTGGAAGGGATAGTCTTAAGCTGGGTATACACTGGGAGTTTTTTTTTTTGTTTAACCAGCAGGTTGAAAAAAACTCACAGATCAATGCATCCACACAAGAGATGTGGATGCAGGGATCTCATCTGCATTTCTATTGTATTCTGACAGCGGGGACTACCCCCACGTCAGAATAAACTGATCAGCACTCCAATCATTGGCTGGAGAGGCTGATTGCATGCTGGTTTTGCAGTAGGACCATTCAACAGATGCTGGACTAATGATTGTCTTCTGTTGAACAAAAAGGGGTTCACACAGCTCAAAATTTGTGATCCATGTATACACAGCTTTAGATGGGTATGTATTTTTATATAGACCTCAAGTAATTAACAAATGAAAGCCTATATGTAGCTAAAACTTTAAACAGCTACAGCAACATTTCTTGCTGAAAAAATGTTTAAATCAAATAAATAAAAGGTGACCCTTGGAAGCATCCTAGTAAGTATAATTGTTTATCCCAACTCTCATTTTTGCTGGAAAGCTTCGCCTGAAGGTAAATTTGAAAAGAAGTAAAGGAAAAGTTACAGGAATATGATATTTTTTGCTCTAGCTGGCCTTTAAACTAAACTTGCTACACTCCGGATTTGGCCTAGCTTCCACCTCTATATTGGTCAGCAAGGCCTACCCATTACATAAAAGAGCCTACAAAGAGGTTTACGAGAGACAAGACCAAGAATGACTTTAATGGGTAAAAATTTAGATATGCAGATGACTTCAGTTGCATATATTTCTCAAGTTATTTATCATTTTGACATGTAGTTTTACAAATGAATATATATTGCAAGCCAGTAAAGGTTCCATTTATCCAGGTTATATTACAGTTTGTAGCAAATAAACACATTAGTCTGATCTTCTGTAATTTTAAAGATGTTTTGCTGCTCCTCCATGTAGCTTCCTGACCTTTAATGAATGTCAGTAACATAACCTGTCCCTTATAGCAGGTGTGTCCACCTGGCGGCCCTCCAGCTGTTGCGGAATTACAAGTTCCATCATGCCTCTGCCTGTGGGAGTCATGCTTGTAACTGTCAGCCTTGAAATGTCTCATGGGACTTGTAGTTCCACAACAGCTTGAAGGCCACCAGTTTGACACCTGTGCCCTATAGCCACACAGGCAACTCATCATTAAGTCAAAATGTCTGAACTCATCATCATGTCAAAATGTCTGAAACGTGCTGATTGTTTGAACTATATGAATTATTGTTGTTTAATAGAACATTATTGGAGAATAAACATGTCTGAATATGATTTATTTTCCCCAAATAGTATTTTTTATAAATAGAATTTAACCGCCAAAACAAACTGGAAGACTTTTCAGATTGAAATGGGAGGGGCAAGGACATGCTTGACCTAAAAGTTTGCACCAAGGGATAGGAGGTCATTTGGGAAAGTAGGGAAGAAGATGTGGGAAAACATGTGGATCAGAGTAAACATATATTTGACTGGAAAAGCCTAGGAATTTCATTATCTACACAGTTGAGCTATACTACCAACAGTAGATTATCTACATTGCAACCCATGTAGGGGCACCAGAATGCCTGAGGAGGTAAGGTACAACCATGTGGCCCAAGTATTGTAGAATTATATCAATAATATTGACCCATAATGTCATTTACTTTGTTAATCCACTCAGGAATCAATGGTGGTTTTCCCTCTCTCCAGTGGAGGGGGATTACATTTTTTGCTATGTTTATTACACGAAGAGTAATGCTGCATTTGTATTGTTTAATAAAGAATGTGTCTAGATGAAAGAGACTAGATAGGGGGTCTTCTTATAGGTGGTCACCTGTGATCACATGTCATGTACCTGGTCGGAGGCCGAAGTGCTGAGAGGGCTTCCCTTGCAGCTAAGTGCAGAGTGCCTCTGAAGGTGGTAACAGGGAGTGCTTTGCTCAGAGAAGCAGGAGTTGCCAGCTGCAACAGGCTGAGGTGATGAAGAGATGCCCGCTGGATGGCGGCCAATGAGCAGGATGCACTGTTGGGCAGGAGTCCCTCTGGAGTACCGGGTGAGGCTTGGCAGCAGGGAGAGACAGGAGCAGAGTCATGAGCCAGGCCAGAAGTCAAGAAAGATGGTCAGCCAGGAGTAAAGCAGCAAGAAGGGTCAGAAGTCAGCTGGGGTCATTCACTGGTAATCAGGCAGTAGCGGAGTCAGAGGGGTAAGCCAGGGGTCAAGCATGGATCAGCAGGCAGAGGTGAGGTCACTGGAACAAGCCAAGTGTCAAAGCCAGGGATGGAGACAAGACAGGTCAAAGGCAAGCCGGGTCGTTAACAGGAAATCCAATAATAACAAGAACAGGAACACAGGAGCACACCGGGGAACTGAAGAACATCCAGCAACTAATGCCTCATGCTGCTGGCTTTAAATAGTCCACTGACTGCCAGATTCTGTCACGCATGTGTGTGCCCACTGGCACATGGATCCTCACAGCTCTTTGTGCCCGCGCGCACATGTGCATTGGTGAATTTCTATGTGCCATTGGCAAATTTATATGTGCCAATCTTTGATTTTGCTGGGCATTTGCAGGTGTGCTAATCCTTCTAAGAACCATTCTCTGACACCACAGGTATTGGATATAGCTGCAGATATGCGAGCTAGCTTAGTGAGGATTCTGTTTAATCCAGTAGGCAACTTATAAACAATGAGTTTTCCCTTTGATCAATAAATGTAGTGCAGTTCACTTTAAAAAAATCACAATCACGTGAAAGAAAAAAAAATCAGTATTTTTGCTTGAACATGATTAGATGAGGGAAGTCTGCAGAGCTTCACCTCATTTGCTAAGCTAAAGGAAACTTCCCTTGCATTGTGCCTTTTCCCTTGCAAAGTTTTGCCTTTAGTAAATTTATTTCCATTAGGTTTAACATTTACTGTAACACGGTTGACAAAAGTTGTGTACAATATATCTCCAATCATCTAATGAAAACCTTCGATATTTGTCCCATAATTGTGCCATTTCTAGCCCATGACTGGAGACAAATATTGCCTTAGGTGAATCATGGGAAACCTCATAATGTGACCATTTTTAGTGTATAATATATCAGAGGATGACATGTTTTGGCATTCAAGGAGCACAGGTAGTTTGTGCACAGTCATGGATTTTTCCATGGAGACTCACAGTTTGTGTTTTATGCATCTGAATTAAATATTCTGATTTCATTACACAAAGCGCCACTTTGGATACCAAAACAATGGTTTCAAAAGATGGATATAATATTTAGGGAGCTAATATGGAAAAAGAAACAACCTAGGATAAAATTACAGTTATTGCAACTGCCGAAGGATAAAGGGGGTTTTGCAGTTCCACATCCCTGGAGATATTTCTTGGCAGCACAACTACAACATCTGAGGGAATATAATCTTGTGGAGGGAGAGGAGGTGAACAGGAAAATTATGCTTTTGGGTACAAAACATAATATATTAATGGAGGCTCTAGAGGCCGAATCATTCCTAATCTCCTCTACTTTTAAGTTATGGAAAATAGTTAAAAAGATGTTGGGATATCAGGGCTATACTGAATTTTCACCCATATGGAACAACAAATATCTACATGAAGTAGAAAATATAGAGAAGAGTAAGGAATGGGAGAGATGTGGCCTAGTGCAATTGGTCCAATTGTATAGAGGGACAACACTTAAGTTGTTCCAGGAGCTTAGACAGGAATATGGAGTACCAAGACAGCCCTTCTACAAATACCTACAAGTCAGACCTGCTTTGGATAAATAAGTTAAAGAAAACCATTGAAATGGAGTAGGATTACTGCTCTCCATAAAGCAACTGATGCAGGCCTGTCTAGAGGGCTTATATCGGGAATCTATTGAAGGATATGTGAAGTGGCGATAGATTCTAAAGAAAAACTACCCTTTAGAAGAAAATGGGTGGAGGATGTGGGTGATGTAACAGAGGATCAATGGAGGTATATATTATAAGCTGGCCCATTGGTATCTCTATCTCAAGCACAACGAACTTCCCATTTGTTGCTATTTCATAGGACATACTATACCCCCCGAAACTTATTCTTGTTTGGGAGGAGATCAGACGCTACAGTAAATATGAACACGGTGTGAGGGACTGAATGGAGATCTGATCCAATATGATGTGGAGATGTCCAAAGCTACATGGGTATTGGGGGGGGAGGTTATTGGTACTAAAAAAAGGACCTTTGAAATGTAATTAGAAAAGAAAGATCCATATACATCAAAAGAGGGAAGATTGGGACTTAGAAAATATGGGACCTCTGGCTAAAAGAGGAAAACATCTAGTAAGATAGAGAGATATAATCAGAAGTAACAAACAAAGTAGAGGAATATGCGGGAAAACATCAGGTGAGATAATTAAAGATCGATAGATTCTCAATGGACTCCTTCCTTTTGATCCTTTTCATGCTTAAAAGTGGTAATGGGAAGGGTAATGAAGTAGTCAGAAAGTAACCGTGGAAAAGGGAGCTTTTCACAGAGAAAAAGCTATTTAAAAGTGGATAGTGATTTTAAAACGTAGTGTTTATAAATGTACTGTATTAGTATGTCTCTGAGTTAAAAGGGATGATTGTTAACCACTTCAGCCCCGGAAGGTTTTACCCCCTTCCTGACCAGAGCATTTTTTGCGATACGGCACTGCATCATTTTAACTGACAAGTGCGCGGTCGTGCAATGTTGTAACCAAACAAAATTGACGTCCTTGTTTTCTCACAAATAGAGCTTTCTTTTGGTACTATTTGATCACCTCAGCGGTTTTTATTTTCTTGTGCCATAAACAAAAAAAGAGCATCAATTTTGAAAAAAGCGCAATATTTTTAACTTTTTGCTTTAACAAATATCCCTAAAAAATATATAAAAAACAAATTTCTTTCTCAGTTTAGGCCGATATGTTTTTTTCTACGTACTTTTGGTAAAAAATCGCAATAAGCGTATATTGATTCAAAATAGTAGTAAAGGTCTTGCGAGCTACCAAATCAAAGATCCCCTATCTTATTATAATGTGATGACAGCTGCTAGCACTAATCATGTCCCATACTAACATGTGAGAATTACAGATAAATAAATAAATCATGTGCTGCTCTATCCCCTCAATGATCTGCTGAACCTGCAGCAAAAAACCTAAAAAACAAAATTGTTAACTAAAGTGATGTGCCTATAAATTCAATCCCAAGAATAAAAAATAAATATAAAAGCGACTGTTGTCATCATACAGCTTACATCATCATATAGCGTGAATATACACAGATTTCATAAAATATAAATATTGATACAAAAGTGATTCATAAAGTACTCAGGTGCATATAGGTCCGTGATACTCTGACCATCCAGGGTCAGTTTTCAGCGTCCTTAATAAAAAGATGATAAACATGACTTGATAGGTGACTGTGAATATAGCGATCTTCAGCAGTGATTACACTCAGGTGCTCCCCACCTCAAGGTAATGGCCGCTCACCTTAGAGCGTGTAACCTCGCAATTAAGTTTGGTCAGTACACGCTTTTGAATCGTCAAAATGGATTCCAGGTCAGGTTGCAAGGTCCAAATCCTGCTCAAAGATGTGCCATCCTCATATATAAATATCAAAAAGAGATTTCCATAGAGTAATAACATTTTAAAATATTTTATTTAATGCAAACAGAGCCCTATTATAGGGTACTCACATAGGTCTGGTGCTCTATAGCATGCCTTTATAGCGCCAAGCCATGGATGAGATCGTGTGCTCCTACTCCATATGACAGACCAGCTGCCTCCTGTGCCATCCCCTTGGAGTAGGAGCACACAATCTCATCCACGACTTGGCGCTATTAAGGCATACTATAGAGCAGTGCACTAACGCACCAGACCCATGTGAGTACCCTATAATAGGGCTTTGTTTGCATTAAATAAAATCGTTTAAAACGCTATTACACTATGGAAGTCTCTTTTTGATATTTATATATGAGGATGCCACTTCTTTGAGCAGTATTTGGACCTTGCAACCTGACCTGGAATCCATTTTGACGATTCAAAAGCGTGTACTGACCAAACTTAATTGCGAGGTTACACGCTCTGAGGTGAGCGGCCATTACCTTGGGGTGGGGAGCACCTGAGTGTAATCACTGCTGAAGATCGCTATATTCACAGTCACCTATCAAGTCAACGTTTATTATCTTTGTATTAAGGACGCTGAAAACTGACCCTGGATGGTCAGAGTATCACGGACCTATCTGTGTGTATATTCACGCTATATGATGTTGTAAGCTGTATGACGACAACAGTCGCTTATGTATACATTTTTTATTCTTGGGATTGAATTTATAGGCACATCACTTTAGTTAACAATATTGTTTTTTAGGTTTCTTGCTGCAGGTTCAGCAGATCATTAAGGGGATAGCACAGTACATGATTTATTTATTTAAGCGTATATTGATTGGTTTGCGCAAAAGTTATAGTGTCTACAAAATAGGGGATAGAGTTATGGCATTTTTATTATTCATTATTTTTTTATTAGTAATGGCGGCGATCTGCGATTTTTATCATGACTGCGACATTATGGCGGACACATCATACACTTTTGACACTATTTTGGGACCATTGTCATTTATACAGCAATCGGTGCTATAAAAATGCACTGATTACTGTGTAAATGACACCGGCAGGGAAGGGGTTAAACACTAGGGGGCAATCAAGGGGTTAAGTGTGTCCTATCAAGTGATTCTAACTGTAGGGGGGATTGTCTCAGTAGAACATGACAGAGATCACTGCTCCCGATGACAAGAAGCAGTAGATCTCTGTCATGTTGCTAGGCAGAACAGGGAAATGCCTTGTTTACATAGGCATCTCGCTGTTCTGCTGCTCTGTGACATGATCGCGGTCCCCCAATGGACACTGAGTGCGCGGGACCCGCAGGCACGATCGCGGCACATGCCCACTATGCCATGATATATTTGCCCAGCCGTGCCATTGTGCCGACGTACATTGTTGTGCACTGGTCGGCAAGAAGTCAATGTTTGTAAAAAAGAAACATTTATCAAAATAAAGATTACATGAATATTACGGGTATGCCCATTCTTTTTGTTCTCCCCTCCCCTACCTTTTCACCTTGGGTTATCATGGATGCAGCGCGCATAACGTTGTATCCTATATATGAGAGCGATACTTTGCTCTGCTACTAAGGTTAAAGTACCCACATACCCCTCTGTTCTTGAGGTATAACTTGATGAAGTCATATAAAGCTAGCTACTGATTGTACCAGATGTATTTATGTCCTAGTAACCCAATTCCCCCCCCCTCTCCTGTCCCCCTAAATGCCCCTCTGGGCACTCATTGTGTTATTCTTTTCTTGTTGGGTTTTGACTTTCTCAATGTATGTTATCTTGAAAGTATAAAATAAAGATTATACAAAAAAAAAAAAAAGATTACATGAATTAAAAAAATGTTCTGGTCTTCATCTTCATCCTTAGGCATAATCAAAATGTTTTGTTTTCCATGTCAGCTATAAGAGATAATAATATTTTAGATCTGATTAATAAAGGGTTTTGGCAGAGAGATGAGAACCATCCGAAGAATAAACAGGACTCTGGTTAGTACATCCATTTTAATAATATTAATTCTACTTAGGCATGTGAATGAAACCTTATTCCATTTAACTAGTAGTCTTTTGATAGTTTGTAACAATGGGACATACGTGTATTTCTTCATACGGCATTGATATTAAAAGTCAGTGAGCTAGATGCCCAGGTGTTTTAAAAATTGATGTTACCATGTGAAAGTGTAGAAATCCTTTCTACTGCCTAAGGCTCGATTCACACCTATGCATGTTGCTTTTGAGCGTTTTTGGAGGTTTTTTTTTCATGCTTGGCACGTTTTTGAGCAGCGTTTTTGTAGCGTTTTTGCAGCGTTTTTGCGGCGTTTTTGCCGCGATTTGCGTTTTTTTTTTTTTTTTTTTTTTTTTTTTCATTTTTTTTTACAGTCTTAAAAAAAAATTACAAAAAAAAAAAAATAAAAAAAAAACGGCAAAAACGCTGCAAAAACGCTGCAAAAACGGTGCACTTGCGTTTTTGATGCTTGTCCATTGAAATCCATTACATGCAAAACGCTGCTTTTTGCATGAAAAAAGTCCCCGACCCTTTCCAAAAACGCAGAGATACAAAAAAGCATTGATGTGAACATGTTCCATAGGAACCCATGTTAAAAAATTCCCATGCATTTCTGCAAAATGCAAAATGCATCAAAAAACGCGCTAGTGTGAATGGAGCCTTAGAATATCATCTCAAACTAAGCAAAATCACTTATCTAGACCTCAAGGATGTTTCAGTGATAAAAGGTGTAGCTTTTCCAAGAACTGTTACTGTACAGGCAGTCCCCGGATTACAAATAAGATAGGGTCTGTAGGTTTGTTCTTAAGTTTAATTTGCATTTAAGTCTGAACACATACATTTTTTAAGTGTAGCTCCAGCCAAAAAAATAATTTTAAAGTTTTCTGGATAGCATAGGGAAGGGTTAACACCCCTGTAACATTTGTGTTGCTGTCTGTGCCCCTGTTCAGAAGATTACACCTCACTTTCTGTCCCCATGATAACTGAATTTTGAAAATTTTAAGTTGTTGTGGAAAAAAGGATTGGTGATAAATCTTCAGTGGAGACACTTTTTTCCCATGATAAAATTAACCACTAAGCCACCGCCCACCGTCATATGATGGCGGGATGAGGCTTCTGTTGTTCTGGGAGGACGTCATATGACGTCCTCGCCCTCCCGAGCCACTAGGGGGCGTGCGCGCGCTGCCGCCGGCGCGCGTGCCCGCTGCGTCGCTCGGGACCCGGTGCACGTGCCCGGCGGCCGCGATGTCCGCCGGGCACCCGCAATTGCCGGGTAACAGAGCAGGAGCGTGGATCTGTGCATGTAAACACAGATCCACGTCCTGTCAGAGAGGAGAGGAGACCGATGGCGTGTCCTTTGTACATAGGGACAGCGATCGGTCACCTCCCCCAGTCAGTCCCCTCCCCCCACAGTTAGAATCACCTCCTTAGGTCATACATTAACCCCTCGAGCGCCCCCTAGTGTTAACCCCTTCCCTGCCAGTCACATTTACACAGTAATCAATGCAATTTTATAGCATTGATCGCTGTATAAATGTGAATGGTCCCAAAAATGTGTCAAAAGTGTCCGATGTGTCCGCCGCAATATCGCAGTCACAATAAAAATTGCAGATCGCCGCCATTACTAGTAAAAAATAAATAAATAATAAAAATGCTATAAATCTATCCCCTATTTTGTAGACGCTATAACTTTTGCGCAAACCAATCAATATACGCTTATCGCAATTTTTTTTTACCAAAAATATGTAGAAGAATACATATCGGCCTAAACTGAGGAAAAAAATTGTTAAAAAAAAAAAAAAAAATTGGATATTTATTATAGCAAAAAGTAAAAAATATTGTGTTTTTTCAAAATTGTCCCTCTTCTTCTTGTTTATAGCGCAATAAATAAAAACCGCAGATCAAATACCACCAAAAGAAAGCTCTATTTGTGGGGAAAAAGTGATAAAAATTTAATTAGGGTGCAGTGTAACATGACCGCGTAATTGTCATTCAAAGTGCGACAGTGCTGAAAACTGAAAAATGGCTTGGGCAGGAAGGGGGTGTAAGTGCCCTGTATTGAGGTGGTTAAAGGAGTGAATTCCCCTTCCTAGTGATAGATTTCCTCTCACTTCCTGTTGTCTCCTTCCATTTGTAAGTACAAGTCATTTGTAAGTCAGATGTTTGTAACCCGGGGCCTGCCTGTATATTGCAACATGACAGAATTGTATTCATACAGACTTGTAAAGTTACTGAAAGGTCCCCAAAGACTGCTGACCTGAGCTGCAGAGTTAGCCTTTTAACAGACAGGCATTCCTTTTGTTATTTATCTGTTATGTTTTTCCGGGTTTTTGCATTCCATACTGGACAGCATCTACCAGATTTCTTTGCTTGTGGGTTTTGGGTCTTATGAAAGTACATGTTTCTGTCTCCGTGTGTTGCTAACCCAAAAACACAGAGATATAATGTTTGTCACGCTCCAACCACACATGCAAAAATTATAGCATACACATTATCACGTACCACGTACCACTCACACATCATGTGCCTGGAGTGTAAGAAGGATTTTTAATAAACAATAACCCTATACAACAAGTCCAGATGAATGTGGCTTGCTATTATTAGATATGTATTGGAAGTGATTAGTGATCCGGAGGAATGAAAGTATGGGTGGGTGCCTTATCATATGAAAGAAATGTGATAACATAATGAATTATGGGTAGGTCTACCGCTTAAGTCTTGACCTTTGTAGACTTTCTACGAGGCCTTTTTCCTTTTGGTATTGGAAAGAATAGAATTCCACAGGATAGTTTGTCCTGCATCATACTTTAGGACAGCAACCTCCAGCACCTTAAATGAAAAGAAAAGTGGATGTGATGAGGGGAGGACAGCCCATACACATGTAAAGCTGCCCGGGCTCATACTTGCCAACTGTAATCTATCTCCCTACAGATTCATCCCGGGCTTTGTCAACAGCAGCATCATTGCATCTAAATACATATACTGCTGGGCGATGTATGTATTTAGAAGATCTGAATATCCTTTCAGTCTCCCCCAGCAATCTCCTGCACACTCGCATTATGCCCTCCAGCACTGTGATCCTCCCCCCTTCCCCCCCACCCCTATCTCCAGTGCCCTGCTGAGAGAAGCTGGAGCTGGAGCACAGCCGCTGCTGACACTGCAGAGAGGGAGCTGAGCTGAGCTGTGGTCTGAGGAAAGTTTGTGCAGATAAGCTGCCACTCCCCTTTGTTTCCTTGGTGACTGCTTTGTTGGTCTCCTGGAAACTCTTCCGTGCCGCTGGGATGTACACGCGCCACGTCACTCCTGAATGCGTGCGTATGACGTCGTGTCACGCATGCGCGGCATGGAGGAGCAGCACACTTATGACTCAGGGTGCCTTCCACAGCTCTTACCTTTCAGGTGGGTGGTGCGGAGGAAACTAGCTGACATTTAAAAACCCTGGCTTTATTTCCATGGTATCATGGCCACCAGGAGGATGAGCTGGAGATGCTTATCATAGATTGAACGTTACCAACAGTGAGTAATATTGGGAACGTGATGATTTCCTGTACATTTTACTCAACATCCAATACCCCACTCACATGGGGTGGTTGCTGATGTTCAGCATTGCTCCCTGTGACTTTGGGGTTTACTATGATGGCTGCTCACAGCAGTGATCTTTACGATTTATTTTTTTATTTGTAGATTATTTTTTAGCATCTCCGGGCCCGGTTGCCGTGGAAGTAGATGTTACTTCACATGTTACTTCACATGTTAGGTATGTTTTACCAGCATGCAGCCTTTTGTTTTTATGACTGTATATATACTACACATATACTGTATGTGCTTATATGTTTATTTGCTCTTTTCCCAGGACTTTCTCCTTAGGCCCCAGCATCTGTGGCTTAGCCTTATCTAGGAACTCCTTATTATTATTATTATTATTATTATACAGGATTTATATAGCGCCAACAGTTTGCGCAGCGCTTTACAACATGGGGGCAGACAGTACACTTACAATACAAATCAATACAGGAGGGATCAGAGGGCCCTGCTCCTTAGAGCTTACAATCTAGAAGGGAGGGTCAAGTGGAAACAAAAGGTAATAACTGTGGGGGATGAGCTGATGGAAAAAATGAAAATACAGTTAGGTGTGGGTAGGATAGGCTTCTCTGAAGAGAAGGGTTTTCAGGGATCGTCTGAAAGACATGCTGGTAGGTTAATTGGATCCTGTCTAAATTGTCCCTAGTATATGTATGAATGTGAATTAGGGACCTTAGATTGTAAGCTCCTTGAGGGTAAGGACTGATGTGAATGTACAATGTATATGTAAAGCGCTGCGTAAATTGACGGCGCTATATAAGTACCTGAAATAAATAAATAAATAAAGCTAATAAAGTAGGATATAAGCGGACAGATTGGGGTAGGGCATTCCATAGGATTGGAGAGGCTTTGGAAAAGGCCTGGAGGCGAGCATGGGAGGAGGTGACAAGGGAGCTAGAGAGCAGGAGGTCTTGAGAGGAACGAAGAGAGCGAGTAGGTTGGTATTTAGAGAGTAAGCTAGTGATGTAGCTGGGGGCGAAATTGTGGAAGGCTTTGTACGTAGTTGTTAGAATTTTGAATTTAATTCTTTGGCCGAGCGGAAGCCAGTGGAGGGATTGACAGAGAGGAGTGGCAGACACAGAGCGATTGGTAAGGTGGATGAGTCTGGCAGTGGCATTCATAATGGATTGAAGAGGTGATAGACTATGTAGAGGTAAGCCAATGAGAAGGGAGTTGCAGTAGTCGAGGCGAGAGATGACCAGCGAGTGAATTAAGAGCTTTGTTGTGTCATTGGTTAGAAAGGGGCGTATTTTGGAGATGTTGCGTAGGTTGAGGCGGCAGGATTTGGACAGTGATTGGATGTGTTACTTGAAGGAGAGTTCAGAGTCTAGGACTACAACTAGAACCTTGGCATGGGCTTATAGTTGTGCCATCAATTTTGACAGAGAGATCAGGGGAAGAGGCATATGGGGGGGGGGGATTATAATTTCGGTTTTGGCTAGATTGAGTTTGAGGAAGTGGTGTGACATCCAGACTGATATATCTGAGAGTAAATTAGTGATACATGAGGAGACAGAGGGAGTGAGCTGAGGGGTAGAGAAATAGATTTGGGTGTCATCAGCGTAGAGGTGGTATTGGAAGCCATGGGAGGCTATCAGTTGACCCAGGGAGACGGTGTAGATTGAAAATAGTAGAGGTCCAAGAACAGAACCCTGAGGGACCCCAACAGAGAAAGGAAGAGGAGAGGAGGAAGTAGAGTTATAAGAAACGCTAAAGGTGCGGTTGGATAAGTAGGAAGAGAACCAGCGAAGTGTACAGTCATGGAGACCAAAGGCGTGCAGTTTTTTGAGGAGGAGGGGGTGGTCAACCGTATCAAAGGCAGCAGAGAGGTCCAGGAGTAGGAGTACAGAATAGTGTTGATTGGTTTTGGTCTTTAGTAGATCGTTTGTTAGTTTTAGGAGAGCAGTTTCTGTGGAGTGTTGAGGACGAAATCCAGACTGAAGGGGATCAAGAAGGCCATTATCAGTGAGGTGGACGCTCAATCGGTTGTAGACCAGACGTTCGAGGAGTTTGGATAAGAAGGGGAGCAAGGAGATGGGGCGTAGGTTGTTAAGATTGGATGGGTCCAGTGAGGGCTTTTTAAGTATGGGTCTGACAAGTGCATGTTTTAGAGAGTTAGGGAAGATGCCAGAAGAGAGGGAGAGATTGAAGATGTGGGTTAGAGAGTGTAGCATAGGGCCAGAGGGTGAACGTAGCATTTGTGAGGGAACAGGATCCAGAGGGCAGGTGGTAAGGTGGACATCAGCAAGTAGTTTAGCAACTTCGTCTGTAGTGGTGGGGTTGAAAGAGGGAAATAAGGATTGTGCCTGTGGGCATGAAGTGTAAAGCGTGGAGGGTGTCGGCACAGTAGAGATCTCCGCGCGAATAGTATCAATCTTCTGTTTGAAGTGATTGGCGATCTCCTGGGCAGTGAGTGAGTTGGCGAGTGGAGGCGGTGGAGGACAAAGTAGAGAGTTGAAGGTGGAGAAGAGTTGACGGGGACAGGATGATAAGTTGCTAATGAGAGTGGTAAAATAGGTCTGCTTGGCAGAGAGGAGGCTGGAATTTTATTTTTGGAGGGCAGATTTATTTTAGGTTGAAATCTCTCTGGGGACTTAGTCTTACACCACAGGCGCTCAAGAGCATGACTACGTTTTTTCAGACTTCTAGTATCATCTATTTTCCAAGGTTGAAGGGTCTGGGCTTGATTCTGTGTGTGGTGAGGGGGGCCAGTGAGTTCAGTGAGGCTAGAAGTGAAGCGTTGTACACAGAAGTGGCTAGGTTGGTGCAGGATAGGGGTGAGATTTTGTCGTAGAGGTTGTTTCTCCTCGAACTTTAAGGTGGTTGGAGGGAGAGGAGGTGAAGGAAAGGGAGAGAGTGAAACTAATAAGGTGGTGATCAGAGAGAGGCAATGGATAGTTAGAGAGGTTGCATGGAGTGCAAAGGTGAGAGAACATGAGGTCAAGGATATTGCCTTCTGAGTGAGTTGGAGCATGTATCCACTGCTTCAGGTCAAAGGAGGATGTTAGGCTAAGAAGTTTGGAAGTAGGAGTGTTAGTATTAATAGGGATGTTGAAGTCCCGGAGAATGATTGTGGGGATTTCAGAAGAAAGAAAGTAGGGTAGCCAGTCAGAGAAGTCTTCAAGGTTGATACTGGTCCAGGGGGCCTGTAGATCACAGCTATTCTTAGAGAAATTGGAGTGAAAAGATGAATACAGTGTGCTTCGAAAGAGGAGAGTGACAGAGAGGGAGGTGGCTGAAGTACCTGAAAGGTGCTATGTGGGGCTAGAAGGATTCTGACACCTCCTCCCTTACGTCTGCTGGATCTGTGGGAGTGAGTCCAGAGAAGACCACCATGGGATAGGGCAGCAGAAGATGCAGTGTCGGATTCGTGGAGCCAGGTTTCGGTAATGGCGAGTAGGTTAAATGAGTTGGCAATAAAGAGGTCATGGAGAGAGGTGAGTTTGTTGCAGATAGAGCGGGAATTCCAAAGGGCACAAGAGAAAGGGGGTCTGGTCTTGGGAAGAATAGAAATGGGAACTAAATTGTGTTGATTGCGGCTGCTGCCAGAGGGTGCAGGGTGATGGGTGCATGGGGTACAGTTAAATGATGGAGGCCCAGGGTTTGGGGATATATCTCCAGAGGTTAGGAGAAGCAAGAGGGTGAGGGAGGTAATATGGGAGTGGGATTTATATGAAGGGACATGCCCCAGGGTCTTGGAGATTGTGTGTGGAATTAGAATTAGCAGGACTTGGTGGGTGCAGTAATAAGGACAGGACAGAAGTGAGGGTGATATATATATGCTGTGGGGGGGAGAAGAGGGGTGAAGGAGAGATAGTTTTAGGATGGAGGACAGAGTTGTCAAAAGTAGTGGTAGAGAAAGCATGTTACAAGAAAAAAGAGCTAAAGGAGTAAACAAGTTCACCTGATGTCTGTGTGCTGTTTTCAAAGTGTTCATCTTGTGTCCCTTCGCTTTGTGCATTCGCTGAAGTGCAGAGTCAGAAGTGCATTCCACTTATAAAAATCGCCACTTTGAGAAAGAGCCAAGTTGCAAATGTGTACCCCCTGCAAAGGCTTCCCCCAAGAGAACCCCGACCCCCCTTCGGTTTCCTTTGGGGGGGCGGGGTGTTAGTCCTGTTTATCATTTTTTCCATCATTTTTTGTTTTGAGTCATTCCTATCGCAGATGTTCTTTGTAAGCGGCTGCAGCACGGGCAGGGCTGCTGGAGACCCCATGTGACACTGTTTTTAAATATGAACGTGGATTTTTTCATGTGTATATACAACTGAATAAGATGTGAGTTGCTATTATATATGGCTTTCCCATGTCTGTATGCCATTGCATAGATGCACTAATTTACTGTTGACTATTTGTATTTTAATTTTATAGATTATATACATCCTGTTAATCCCTGATGAAGGAGACAACAGTTATCTCTGAAATGCGTTGGGTATAGGATATTGTATCTTCATATTGTATACCTTGATTTTCCAGTTTTCATGACCATGTTCATTACTTTATGTATATATTCTTGAATAAAACAATCTTTTTTACTTCAATTTTTTTCTTTGGTAGTGCCTTTAAAGTCCCACCCTCAGGGGTCTCCCTTTTCTCTTTGTCCTCCATAGGATGTGGCACACTGGGCTTTCTACATTATCAGAATTTGTCTCATTTGTGCAGATAAGCAAGCAGCCTTTCATGTCGGGATACAGAACAGATTTGTTTACAGGACATGAAATACTGACAAGTAGGGTCATAAGAGCAGGGGAGTGTGTGTGCGCGTGCAGTCTCCCCAAAGCTGATACACATCTCCCAATCAGGCACACATCACTGCATAAGCATCCCCCAATCACTCTGTGTATGTCCAGATAATGTGAATGTAATTTATGACCATTCTAATTAACCCTGTGTTATCCAAACTCTGTACAATAAAAAGTGTAAACTCACCACATAAACTAAACATTCTATATACAAAATAACAACCCTCAATAAACAGAGCATATATATATATATAAATATAATATAATATAAAAAGTATACACACCCCTGTTAAAATGTCAGGTTTCTGTGATGTAAAAAAAAGAGACAAAGATAAATAATTTAAGAACTTTTTCCACCTTTAATGTGACCTATAAACTGTGCAAATCAATTGAAAAATAAACTGAAATCTTTTAGCAGGGGAAGTAATAATAAAAAAATCTAAAATAATGGGTTTGCATAAATGTGCACACCCTCTTTAAAACTGGGGATCTAGCCATGTTCAGAATTAAGCAATCACATTCAAACTCGTGTTAAATATGAGTCAGTACACACCTGCCATCATTTAAAGTGCCTCTGATTAACCCCAAATAAAGATCAGCTGTTCTAGTAGGTCTTTCCTGACATTTTCTTAGTCGCATCCTACAGCAAAAGCCATGGTCTGCAGAGAGCTTCCAAAGCATCAGAGGGATCTTATTGTAAAAATGTATCAGGAGAAGGGTACAAAAGAATTTCCAAGGCATTAGATATGCCATGGAACACAGTGAAGACAGTCATCATCAAGTGGAGAAAATATGGCACAACAGTGACATTACCAAGAACTGGACATCCCTCCAAAATTGATGAAAACACAAAAAGAAAACTGGTCAGGGAGACTGCCAAGAGGCCTACAGCAATATCAAAGAAGCTGCAGGAATATTTGGCAAATACTGGCTGTGTGGTACATGTGACAACAATCTTCCGTATTCTTCATATGTCTGGGCTATGGGGTAGAGTGGCAAGACGGAAGCCTTTTCTTCCAAAGAAAAACATCCAAGCACAGCTAAATTTTACAAAAACACATCTGAAGTCTCCCAAAAGCATGTGGAAAAATATGTTATGGTCTGATGAAACCAAGATTGAACTTTTTGGTCATAATTCCAAAAGATACAGTGGGGACGGAAAGTATTCAGACCCCCTTAAATTTTTCACTCTTTCTTATATTGCAGCCATTTGCTAAAATCATTTGAGTTCATTTTTTTCCTCATTAATGTACACACGGCACCCTATATTGACAGAAAAACACAGAATTATTGACATTTTTGCAGATTTATTAAAAAAGAAAAACTGAAATATCACATGGTCCTAAGTATTCAGACCCTTTGCTGTGACACTCATATATTTAACTTAGGTGTTGTCCATTTCTTCTGATCATCCTTGAGATGGTTCTACACCTTCATTTGAGTCCAGCTGTGTTTGATTATACTGATTGGACTTGATTAGGAAAGCCACACACCTGTCTATATAAGACCTTACAGCTCACAGTGCATGTCAGAGCAAACGAGAATCATGAGGTCAAAGGAACTTCCTGAAGAGATCAGAGACAGAATTGTGGCAAGGTACAGATCTGGCCAAGGTTACAAAAAAATTTCTGCTGCACGTAGCCTCCCTGATGGTTTTCCCGAGTGTGGCTCGAGGTTAAATTTCAGCACCATTAGCGGTAACCCCGAGCCACACTCGGGATTACATTGCAGCATCCTGGTGTTACTTACCTTGTCCCCAGGATCCTGCGATGTCCTCCCGCTTGTTCTGCGGGCTTTGCCTCCTCCGAAGCCTCTCTGTGCCAGGCTCCATTCCCTGCGAGCGTCGCAACTCACGGGGGTGGAGCCTGGCGGCAAATTTTAAAAAAGTAAAAATCATAACACATACAGTACTGTAATCTTACAGATTACAGTACAGTATGAAATTATTTCACATCCCTTTTGTCCCCAGTGCTTTGGCCCATTCCCTGCATGCAGTTTTATATTATATATACTGTTCTTTCTGCCTGGAAACTGGAGATTGTCCATAGCAACCAAAAAGTGTCCCTTTGCATCAAAAGTGGCTTTAGACCAGCTAGAAAACAGTGATAGTAAATTAGAACACTTGCAGAATTGAGCGATAGTGAATCGTGGGGAAATTTATTTTATTATTATTATATTATTATTATTTTTTTATTATTTATATTTATTTATTATATTATAATTTATGTTTTTGCGTTTCAAACTTCATCATACCCGGGATATCTACTAGACTCTTGGTGGACAGATTTAAGTGTGTTATTGTTAAGAATTACAGGCCTACAATATAAAACGCCAAATTTCCATGCAAAATAATTGTACCGCTTTCAGCACCTAAAATCCAAAATAATCATACCGCCAGGGAGGTTAAGGTTCCTAAGAGCACAGTGGCCTCCATAATCCTTAAATAGAAGACATTTGGGATGACCAGAACCCTTCCTAGAGCTGGCCTTCCGGCCAAACTGAGCTATTGGGGGAGAAGAGCCTTGGTGAGAGAGGTAAAGAAGAACCCAAAGATCACTGTGGCTGAGCTCCAGAAATGCAGTCGGGAGATGGGAGAAAGTTGTAGAAAGTCAACCATCACTGCAGCCCTCCACCAGTTGAGGCTTTATGGCAGAGTGGCCCGATGGAAGCCTCTCCTCAGTGCAAGACACATGAAAGCCAGCATGGAGTTTGCTAAAAAACACCTGAAGGACTCCAAGATGGTGAGAAATAAGATTCTTTGGTCTGATGAGACCAAGATAGAACTTTTTGGTCTTAATTCTAAGCGGTATGTGTGGAGAAAAACAGGCACTGCTCATCACCTGTCCAATACAGTCCCAACAGTGAAGCATGGTGGTGGCAGCATCATGCTGTAGGGGTGTTTTTCAGCTGCAGGGACAGGGTGACTGGTTGCAATCGAGGGAAAGATGAATGCAGCCAAGTACAGGATATCCTGGATTAAAACCTTCTCCAGAGTGCTCGGGACCTCAGACTGGGCTGAAGGTTTACCTTCCAACAAGACAATGACCCTAAGCACACAGCTAAAATAATGAAGGAGTGGCTTCACAACAACTCTGTGACTGTTCTTGAATGGCCCAGCTAGAGCCCTGACTTAAACCCAATTGAGCATCTCTGGAGAGACCTAAAAATGGCTGTCCACCAACATTTACTATCCAACCTGACAGAACTCAAGAGGATCTGCAAGGAGGAATGGCAGAGGATCCCCAAATCCAGGTGTGAAAAACTTGTTGCATTTTTCCCAAAAAGACTCATGGCTGTATTAGATCAAAAGGGTGCTTCTACTAAATACTGAGCAAAGGGTCTGAATACTTAGGACCATGTGATATTTCAGTTTTTCTTTTTTAATAAATCTGCAAAAATGTCAACAATTCTGCGTTTTTCTATCAATATGGAGTGCTGTGTGTACATTAATGAGGAAAAAAATGAACTTAAATGATTTTATCAAATGGCTGCAATATAACAAAGAGTGAAAAATTTAAGGGGGTCTGAATACTTTTTGTCCCCACTGTATGGTTGGCGCAAAAACAACACTGCACATCACCAAAAGAACACCATACACAATGTGAAGCATGGTGGTGGCAGCATCATGCCTTGGTGCTGTTTGTCTTCAACTGGAACAGGGGCCTTAGTCAAGGTAGAAGGAATTATGAACAGTTCCAAATACCAGTGAATATTGGCACAAAACCATCAGTCTTCTGCTAGAAAGCTGAACATAAAGAGGAACTTCATCTTTCAGCATGACAACGACCCAAAGCATATATCCAAATCATCAAAGGAATGGCTTCACCAAAAGAAGATTACAGTTTTAGAATGGCCCAGACAGAGCCCAGACCTGAATCCCATTGAAAAATCTGTGGGGTGAAGAGGGCTGTGCACAGGAGATGCCCTCGCAATCTGACAGATTTGGAGTGTTTTTTGCAAAGAAGGGTGGGCAAATATTGGCAAGTCAAGATGTGCCATGCTGATATAGACTCATGCCCAAAATGACCGAGTGCTGTAAAAAAAATCAAAAGGCGCTTCAACAAAGTATTCGTTTAAGGGAGTGCACACTTATGCAACCATATTCATTTTGTTTTTAATTATTACTTCCCTCCACCTAAACTCTTTTAAAGAGTTTGTTGTTCAACTGAATTGTACAGTTTATAGGTCACATTAAAGGTGGAAAAAGTTCTGAAATGATTTATCTTTGTCTCATTTTTTTACATCACAGAAAATTGACATTTTAACAGGGGTGTGTAGACATTTTATAAACACCTGTATGTATGTATATATATCATTTTTTTCACAAATATTTTAACATATATATATATATATATATATATATATATATATACAGTATATATATATATATATATATATATATATATATATATATATATATATATATATCACACACTGCTTTCAAGCCCTCCCCACTCCCCACTCCTCTCCTGTACATACTGCCCACTGTCATACCTCCACACTCCTCTCCTGTACATACTGCCCACTGAATTTTAATTATGAATTTTATTATGTATCAAAATTGGACAGGTACAATAGTGCAGACTGCTCAATTACAGGTTAAAACAGGTTAAAACATAGGACAACATTGCCGTTATAAGCACACACCCACATTCATAGACCACAATTGTGAATTATAATGAAGTGCAGGCAATACTGTAAATAGATATAGATAAGTGTGTGGGGGGTTCAGTTCTAGTGGGATGGCAAGAACTCTGTGTTGTTGGCCTAGATATGGCTGTACAGATACACTGTGTAGGTCTGCTCCCCCAGGAGGAAAACACTGTCAGCAGCCCCTCAATAGGAGAATCTCTGGATAAGCCACGGTTACCTGGCATTCAGCATCAATTCTTAACTGTGAGTAACATTGTCAACTATATTGTCCCAATCGGGGACCAGAAGCTGACTAGAAAAGTGGCAGATGAGTCTGATCCACATCACATCTTCTTTTGCTTCCACCCACTATCTTCTAACATTTGGAGGCTCACAGTCACCCCCAGTAAACCACCAGATCTCTCTCACTGTACCCACCCTGCAAAACCCTGCTGTACATAGTTACCAGCAAACTATCCAAACACTGCACTTTCTGTGCAATCCTCCTACAAGGGAGCACATACTCTTTGGAACAATATGATAGCACTGGTTATTTAAAAGTTTTGCCTTTTGGACATTTCTCCCTGCTCTGAAAGTGATAAAATTACAGTGTAAATGAATGTTTGTTTCTGTATCTGCTTGTAGTCTATGCCATTAAGACTCCCTGGGGATCTCATACTTATCAGTGAGGACAGACGTCCATAGTGTGTATGTACTAGCCAGAATCTAGGCTAACACTAAGGTTTCCTGTTGTCTCATTGCAACCTGACCCCCAACACTGACCAATGCTGCATGATAAGCAAATTTGAGGGGTGGATCTATTTGAGAGCAGACGTCCACAGTTTATCTGTACAGCCATATCTAGGCTAACAACACTGAGATTTCATGCCATCTCACTAGAACTGAACCCCCCACACACTTATCTATATCTATTTACAGTATTGCCTGCACTTCATTATAATTCACGATTGTGGTCTGCATGTGAATCCGGGTGTGTGCTTTTTTACGGCAACGTTGTCCTATGTTTTAACCTGTATTGCGCAGCCCGCATTACTGTATCTGTCCAATTTTGATATATAATAAAGTTCATAATTATAGGTAAGATCACTGTTTACCTTATTCCCCTCCTCCCTTTTGAACTCCTCTGGGTATCTTCCCCACTTTGTGTCTTCATAATCCTTCATGCTCAGCAGTTGACGGGATAGGCGCCACCTAAATCGTGAGTCAGCATACCTAATAGTGCTGGCCAATGCATGGGCCCAGCACTCCTGATCCTACGGTACCCAACCTGGTGTTTTATTAGTTATTATGATAAATTTATGGCATTTTTATTATTCTTTTTTTATACTAGTAATGGCATTAATCAGCGTTTTTTTAGCGGGACTGCGACATTGCGGTGGACAGATCGGACACTTTTGACACTTTTTTGGGACCAGTGACATTATTACATTGATCAGAACAAAAATAACCACTGATCACTGTATAAATGTCACTGGCAGAGAAGAGGTTAATGCTAGGGGGTGATCAAGGGGTTAAGTGTTCCCTAGGGAGTTGTTTCTAACTGTGGGGGAGTGTACTGACAGGGAGTACAGAGAGATTGCTGTTCCTGATCAGTAGGAACAGACGCTCTATCTCTACTCCCCTGTCAGAATGTGGATCTGTTTGTTTACATTGATAGATTCCCGTTCTGACTCTCTGTGGAGTGATCGCGGGTAGCCAGCGAACATCGTGGCCGTCGGCCATGCATATTGGCTCTGGTGTTGCACCTCGGGCGCGCCTGCAATAGCTATTGAAGGGACCGACGTACAGCTACGGCGATGCACGCAGATGAGCCAACCTGCCGTAGTGTACATACCACTGCTGGTCAGGAAGCAATTAAAATGTATCAGAAAGTCAATTGTCTATCATTCATCATGGATCTGAGTGTAAGTTATGACTCTGTGGTTCATGGAAAAACATTTCCATATAATACAAATGACACATGAATAGGAATTATGATTTTATTTTTAATGATTGTGAGTGATAATGCAACTTTGTATGATCATATGCTTACAGAAGACTAGCCGGCATTAAGATATTTGAGAGGCTGAAAACGTTGTCATAACCCCAAGGCAATTGAATAATATTTACTATGTTCAAAGCCTATCTCCAGCTAAATCTTTTTTTTTTTATTTTTTTCGATAGAACAGAGATGACTTCTAATAGTTTTTTTTTTTCATGTAGTAAGAGGATCCTCTGTAGTACCAGTGAGAGATGTTTGATTTACCTGGAGATGCAGGTTCGGAGCACAAGCAGAGGACACCAGAACAATTCCAAGATAGAGAGAATCTGAAAGCAGGCAGCAAATAGAAAAGGTCCAAATTTAAGCCAGATTGGGTATCCAGGTACTCAAGTACAAGTTACAAATTATAAATCTTACCCACAAAGTACCTATAATTGAGTAATTAGCTTGGGGTGAATCTCAGATTAATTAATCTGAGACACATGTGAATGACACACCCACTTCTTGAAGTCTACTGAACTAGCAGTGTGTAGAGTCTCCAGCAGCAAAACACTAGAAGGGAGAAACAGATTGCCCTATGATGAAATATTCACAAGGTGCATAATAAAGGATTAGGTTCAGGAGGGATTCTGAGTTTTTATTGCTGTTGTGTCTCACTTGAGGAGTGATTGGAAATCTCTCCAATGGGGATGAAAACAAAAACATTTTTACTACAATGAAAAAGGGTTAAACTAAAAAAAAAAAAAAAAATGTTGGCTGTATTTAGGCTTCTGTACCAAAGTTTGTGTTGTTCTCTACAACCAATTATCTTAAAAATATCCACAGTATACTGTAAGTACCTTAATGATTTTGCATGGACAGGTAAAGTGTTACTTGTTGTGCAAACATTAGTTCCTTTGCACTTGGTGGTGAAAAGTTTGGAGGGTGTCATTGTAGAGCTGTGATGTTTCACAGTGTAGTAACAATGATTTTATATAGGGTCGAGTGTACTGTCATTGAGAGTTTTACTTACCTGAAATTTCAGCAAACATTAGGAATCTTTCATGAAATGTTGCCATTTGCCAAAACATATTGAAGTCAACAAGAAAGGCAAAAGGTGTTTTGATTTTTTTTTTAAGGGTACAATGGGCTTTAAATCCCACAAAAAACAAAAAAGAGAGGGCGCACCAGCCTTGTGCATTATCCTATAAAATGTTTATCAAAAGAAGAACACATAAAAACTACTACTCACAAGGGTAGATGAAAATCACGCATAAATGATCTACGGTTAGTGGTGGTAGGTCCACCGATGGCAGTCTCCAGACCTGTGGAGAAGACGTGCGGACCGCGTGATTTTTATCTACCCTTGTGAGTAATAGTTTTTACGTGTTCTTCTTTTAATAAACTTTTTTAAGGATAATGCACAAGGCCGGTGCGCCCTCTCTTTTTTGTTTTTTGTCTAATTGCTAGGATATCCCCATCCTTGAGGGCAGCAAAGCTGAAAGCTACCGTCCACCCTGAACTTTGAACTGTCGGGCTTACACATTTATGCGCAAGAGTTTTTGTTTTGTTGTATGGGCTTTAAATCCCTGCTGATAGTTATAGAAGCTCTTTTTACCTATCCTGGACAAAAAATGACTATCTTTAGACCCATTAATAATTGTATTTTAGCAGAAAGAAACAAATTGACAACAAACAAGTAAAATAAAAACTTTAAATGACAGTATACAAATAACCAACACTAAATAAATCAAATAACAATAATAAGTAATCAAATAACAAATTCATCAAGTAAACACAAAGGGACACAGACTATTCATAAAGTAGTGAATGTGTCATTCACCAAACTTTTATAAAATCCACCCCTTTCCTTTGCAGTAAGGTAATAGTGCATAGTATAGATGAGCAAACCAATCAATACAACTCAAGGATGGCAGCGGATTGGGCTGATTTATTTGAAGTGGATGCTTGTGTATTATTAGTAATGCCATGATTTTCATCATTTTGCTGCCATGCTTGAAATTATTCAGAGATTTTTCAAGCCTCTCCATCACATTTAGCATATACTCTGACCAAATACACCAGATTCCTGCCATATGCTGCAGCTTATCATCAGGTGGAAAGTAAGAGAACACTCTCCTCTAGGAAAACCCCTGCACATAGAAATAGACTTCTATTCCATGTGTTGTGTGAAGAGGGAGAAGGGTGGGAAAGATAGCAGCTACTGTTAGGCAAGAACTTTCTGAAGTATCAATTACAATTAGAGCTACTGTAATGCTCTCAGTGTAATTTATATCTTAAAAAAACAAAACAAAACCAAACTACAGACAAAATTACCAGGCATTTTACACCAGAGCTCACATTAGTCATCATATTGCAAGTGCATTTGCCAAATTGCTGGCAGTTGCATGACTCCCATAAGCTTAATCTTATTAAATTGTTGATGCTTTCTATTATGATAAACAAAGGCCAGTGACATTCTATAATATTAGATTACATTGCCAATCCACTTGTCAAATTTCCAACAGAGGATGCTGGAAAACTGGCTTCTATTTTAGCTTGACAGCAAAATTGACATTAGCAGCCTAACGTCTACATACAGTATGGGTAAGGTGAGGATAGACAAGGAGGATCAGGTGCTTCTGCATGAAGCATCTCTATCTTTCTTAACATGATAAAAAAAGTGGAGTTAGCCTGTATGAAAAAGCACCTGGACCTCCTTGTCTACCCCTTTATTTGATACTTCCTAAAGCCCTGGGGCAGAAGGTCCATACCCGATAAGGACCAGCGGCTGCATTTCTTTCCTGCAAATAAGGGTGCATTATTATATTTTTGCAAATGGTGAACTGAAAGAGGAAGTAAACTCTACTACTGGCTTTTAACTATAGGTAAGCCTATAATAAGGCTTACCTATTGGTAGTGTAAATATCTCCTAAACATGCACCATTTAGGAGATATTTACTTTAGATGGCACCACCTGTGCCATTTCTTCAGAGCCCTGTGCCTTGACCGGCGGATCTGCGCGCATGCGCGTTAGTGACATCATCGCAGCTCTAGCCACTTACAGCGCCGGAGCCCGTGAACCCAGAAGACGCATCGGGGAAGATGTCAGCTATCTCAGCAGTGTGCGGGCGCCGCTGGAGGGCTTTGTTCTAGGGTAATTATTTCATAATGAGCTAGTATGCCTATATCTTTGTTTTACAGGTTTTTTTTTTTTGTTGGTTTTTTTTTCCAATCCAGATTAAATTTTGATCTGTGTGTGGCCCTCTTTGTCTGACAGAAGCTGATTGGTAGATTGCCTTCTGTTGAACAGGACTGTTGGAAAACTTTCATTTGATCACCGGCTACAACGCTGATCAATTTAATCTGACAGCAGGAGATTCCCTCATTCTGCTCACTTGTGTGAATGGGGGATAAAAAACGAAAGCAGGCTATACACATATGAAAATTCAGCCGCTTCAGACCGTGTGTACCCTTGTCTGTTCAACAGAAACAGATCTAGCTACCAGCTTCTGTCGAACTGTCTTGCTGGAAAACCAGCATTCAATCAGCACATGTAACCAATGGTTGCAGTGCTGATCTGTGTATTCTGATGGGGAGAAGTCCTCGTTGTCAGAGTACAATATCAAAGCAGGGGAGATCTGTCAGTTATTTTCATTCAACTCGCTGGTTGAATGAAAAAAAAGACTGTCCACATATACCCTGCTTTAGATACCCAGCTTTAACCTTTAAGGTGAAGCATCTTGCTCACTGTCTAGGGGGAGTTTAAAGATTGTGCGGTAGTCAGCATTAGGGAATATCAAAAAGAATAGGGACTCAGCAGAGTAAGACATTGAAGGGGAGTTCTACACCTCAAATACTCTTCTTGCATTTCATCCCCTTAAGTTATGGCAATTTTAATTTCCTTAGTCCAGTTTAGGTCTGTCTGATGCTTACCACTTTCACTGTACCTAAAAAGTCTATATAGTCCTATATAACATAGGTATATTTTTCTGTTGCCGCAGAATTGCTACTACTAGCTTCTAGTGCTGAAACCCAAAAAATACAATTTTTGGCAGTAACTACATCAGAACAATAGTGCTTCAATGAAAAGTCCTACAATGAAAAACTGGTTAAAGCAACAAAGCTAAAAAAAACTTTCATTTGGCCAAATGCAGTTTTCCATTAGCTATTTTAATCATCTTCATTCTTCAACCTTTTTATAGGTTCCTTTACAAATTCAGATTTGGTGTAGAAGGTTCAAAAATATAAACATAGCCTTACCCCCATCATAAACATAAACATAAACCTACATTTTACAGTCAATTCTTTCATCCTAGAGGTGAAGCGCAATTTGATTGGTTTGCTCACTTCTACATGGTTAAGGTGATTTTAGTCATATTAGTGCACACAAGTACTCAACCGTGTTCTCATTTCTACAGCAGTGCTTAGCATCAACTTTTGGACAGATACTTTAAAATTAACTTTAATTTATAAGTCAGCATTGTGATCAGTATGAGGATATCATCACTTTAGGTCCGAGGTTATACTGTATACAGTATATACCAATTGTCTTCATCCAATTTTAGTATATGGGTTCTGATACAACAACAAAAAATGATGGTCATGTTTTGCTTGATTTTAGTTATAGAGGAAATTAATCTGAACAATGCTAGCAATAAAGTATGTGTAAGTAATGCAAAAAAAATAAACATTTCGGAAATAGCAAATGCTTCAGTTAAAATACAGGGAGGAGACAAAGTGAAATAAGGAATTTCAATTTTCTTGGAAAACCATTTACAATTACACTATATGGTGCAAGAGCATTGCTTACAATACAGAGATGTAAGTTAACCCAAAGACACAATCCACTAAAGTAATGTAAAGGTGAGGAAAAGAGTAATTGCAAGTGTACAGCATAGGGCACATCATCTATCATAGAGATAACCCTTGTATAAAAGCGCAAGATGACCTGATGATTCATCTACAACATTAAGATCCATATCATGTGTCACAGCATATCAATAAAACAAACCACAAATCATTTTACCAAAGTAAATGATACACTAAAACAATAAATAAACCTTATATAACTGCACATAATCTATTGTTTGTTTCAGGACATTCCAAACCATTTGGTATTTGTGCAATTATTATCTTTCATATCATTTTAATGTAACTTCCATTAAGATGCTATGGTGTGATGGCTGTGTTCAGTGTATACTGTTGTGACAGCAAGACACCACAACTCTAACAATCTGATGGAATAAATCATGTATTAGGTCACTGTTACAGTTAAAAAGCATAGTAAAATGCATATATTATTAATATGTATACATAATATTTACTTTGCCATCAAAACTATTTTTTCAATGAAAACAAAAAAATGTTGAAAGTTAAATCCATAAAAAAAGGAAACTTTGTCTTGTGTTTTTTTTTAACTGTATTTAGCCTTGCATTTGGCAACGTTAATCCTTCTAAGATCAGGTCATGGAAATCTAGATGTCCTGATCAAATTATTCTACATTATTTAACTTGACTATAACTCCAACTATAGTTGCACCCAAAAAAAGGGGGGCTATACAGGAAAAATGGCTATGCCATTAAGTACTACCTTCCCTATTATATTCACTGCTTTAAAGAAAATCTTTCTCCCTCTGAACTTGCTAGAAACTATAAGGGAGGTTGCAATGCCTAGATCCTGTGTAATGGTATATCTGGCAGGAAAGAACAGGCATAGTCTGGCTCTCAGGATGAGAGCATCTGACAGTCTTTTAGTCTTGATAACAACCGCTGCACCAGAAGATTATGATGACGGGTGTGGAGGGGGACGGGGGGTAGGACAGAGGCAGATTTCACCTTATAGAAGAAGATTCAGCACAAGAGACATATCATGCTAACTGAAAGCTATGTCCCTTGTGCTGATTTTTATATTTTTTATTTTAGCTAAAGTTAGGCTTTAATATTGTGGCATGAACATCAATCAATGTTCACAATTTACATTAAAGATCATATAAGAAAATCCTTGGATCATGCTACTGTACATTGGTTTAGTGGTTAGCACTTTTCCCTTGCATCACTGTGGCCCCTGATGTAAATCCCAGCCAAGGCACTATCTGCATGGTGTTTGCATGTTCTCCCTGTTCTTGCCTCCAAAGGAATGCTGTAAGATTAATTGGCTCCTGTCTAAATTGGCCCTAGCATGTGTGTGTGTGTGTGTTGGGGACCATAGATTGTAAGCTCCTTAAAGTGCCTGTTACCCTATCATATTCCTGATATATGCCTGCTGTACCATGTACTTGTATGAAAAAGTATCCTGTTCTCTTTGTTTTGCTTCCTTTGTGTGAAATCCCTGTGGTTCCTGCCAGCTTCTCTGCTTTCCTATTAAAAATTGACCACGCTAAGCAGGAGAACACACCATGGTCAGTTCTCTAGCTATGTTGGAAACTCAGCCTGCTCTCCTCCAATGATGAGACTTGTTGTCCTGACACATCAGCCATGCACAGCCTTTCACTGGAAAGCTCAGTGTGCTGTATCCACCTCCCAGCTCTTGTGCAGCTGAGAACAGAGGGAACAGAGGGAATGTGATCACTTATAAAAAAGGAAAAAAAGGTATTTATATTTTTTTTTAGCGCTATACACAAATGTCTTGCCTCTCATTTCTATTTTAAACTGAATGGGTTGTTTTACAATGTGATCGTTTACAGTCACTTTAAAGGCAAGGACTGATGTGATTGTACAGTATGTAAAGTGCTGCATAAATTTGTCAGTGCTATATAAATATCTGTAATGATAATAAAAAACATTACTTCTCAGAGATACATTCTTTCCTCTTTCTCCCACATATTCTTATTGAATGATGTAATTATTCCACTACTTTTCTTGATAGGTTTGAAGAAAAATCTGTAAGTATTTACGCATCTGTAAACATTTTTTTACCTTCCCTGCATTAGGGTAAACAGTGGTTAGGTAGCAGTATTGCCCCACAATCCCCCCTCCCCTTTTACTTACCTGAGTCCAGCGATGTGCCATTGGCTCCTGCTGCTGTCAGTCAGATCTTGTGATGAGGGATCTGGGATGGGGCTGAGCTGTGCTGTCTGTGTCTGTGGACTCAGGTAGCACAGCTCAGGATCAACCTCACATTAGTGCCCCCATAGCAAGTTGATTGCTATGGGGGCACTCAGAAGGGAGGAGGAGCCAGAAACACAGACTGGGGACCCAAAAAGAGTAGTTTCTGGACCGCTCTTTGTGATACCATTGCACAGAGCAGGTAAGTATAACATGTTGGTTATTTGAAAATACATAATCACAATCACTTAAAGTATCTGCTTCATGTGCTCCATGGAGATATCTGGCATTTACTGCTCTGTGATACATGGACATAGTGTTAAAAAAAAAGTTGATTTTAGTGTTAATAGTATATTAGTATAACTAAAAATTATTCAATTGTATAAATACTAAACCCTCATATTGTAAGTGGAAGCAATGATACACATAGGTTTATCTAATATAACTTTATCACTACTAGTGATGAGATTTGTTCAATTTGAGGGAACGTCTGGTGAATACAACCAAAACTCTGCATACATTTGAAGGCTAAATTCATATTTTCCAGAAAATAGCCTATGCAGTCAAGAGGTCCCAGTAGATTTAAAAAAAAAATCTGTGCTGCTTTGTAAAATGATCATTCATTTTATTGTTTTACTTGTAGGCCCTTTAGGTTCCCTCAGAAGCCTGGGTAATAAACTCCTAGTTAGTAAACCACACATCCTGACTTGTTGTTTGGATGCTTGCTCCAAGCATGGCAGAACTGAACACCAATAGTTTTAGCATCCTAGCAATGAGACAGGATGTGAGAGTTGCTAACTAGGAGTTTATTAGCCAGGCTTCTGAGGGGAACCAAATGACCTACAGGTAAAACAATAAAATAAATGATCATTTTATAAAGCACCACAGATTTGTATTATCTACTGGGGCCCCTTGACTGCATAGGCTATTTTCTGGAAAAAGGTGAACTTAGCCTTTAAAGCCTAACTCCTGGTCCAAACAAACTATTTAATTTTCACTAAATTGCAGCAGCTGTGAGCACTGTATGAACTGTATGTAGCCTCAGATATATACAGTATACAGCTCTGTGTTCCAGCAATGAGATGAGAACTTCCCATCCTGATCCCTGAATATAATTGAAATGGGCTGAGCGCTGCTCAGCCATTCACAGGATGCTTTATAGTCTATGAATTAATACAAGGCTTCCTCTTATTGGCTGAGACAGTGATTATGATGGCATCCTCCTACCTCTCCACTTCAGCCAATCAGTGGAAGATTTGCGTTCATTCATATTGCTCTCCACCCACTAACTCATTTACTGCCCAAGAGAGTGCCAATCTCTTTAAAAACAAGATTGATGTCATTTATGAATACATCTCCACTGTACAGATATCTTAAATAGAAATTGTCAGACTTTACTGGCATGACAAGGAGCACAAAGACATTTTTTAAAAATCAAAATTTTATATGTAGCGTTAAAAACATCAACCAAACGACTTAGTAAAAACCAACCACTATAATATTTGCTATGCATGCGGCAATTAGGTATTTAATGTTATATAGAATATAGTCACTACAAGACTGAGTTACGAAATAGTAAGAGTGTATATATATTTCCCATGGGTCAACATGTTTCTCATTCAAGCTTCATCAGGACCTATGTAGAAGGTTGTAGTGATAACACCATGCCTATGCACAGCTGACGCAACATATAGCTCCTTAGGTGGGCACCAGGACATCAAGAGGAACCTATAGCATAAGATAATAGTCATGATTACCATAAGATTATAGGTCCAGAATGTAAAACAGCACATGAAATTTCCTCAAAGATGACTCTTAATTCCACATGTCATCAGAGAAAACTGGGAAAGAACAGGAGGATGAACCCCTAG
Source organism: Aquarana catesbeiana (assembly GCF_042186555.1). NCBI lineage: Eukaryota > Metazoa > Chordata > Amphibia > Anura > Ranidae > Aquarana > Aquarana catesbeiana. Next base: position 613,951,802 of record NC_133325.1, on the reverse strand, counting down.
GTATAAGTTGTATGACCAGTGCGTTTTTTTAAATTAGTAATGTGGCCCCACATACCAAATAGTACATATCCAGCTCAGAAAAGTTACAAAGAATGAACAAGGAACATCATCCCAGATGATTCAGCATAATAATGACAAAACTGCATCCTAAGTTAAAAGACTTGAGGCCCCAGTCTTGACCAGACCTGATAGACCAGACCTGGTTCTATAGAAGTCAATCTATGATCCACTTCTGCACAACCAGCCTGTTGTTCTTTCCTGATCAATCCGTGCCATCATTTATAGCCAGCAGCACTGATTATTGTATTCTGACAGCAGTGAAGGCTCCCCACTATCAGAACACATTAGAACAGTGGAAGGATTCCCCCTCCACATTGAAAATTGGATAATTTTTTTTTCAACCCACCGTTTGAATAAAAAAAATGATGAATGTATGGGCTACCTTAGTGTACAACTGCCTGAGCTCCTGCCTCACTGAAAATAATCTTATTGACTCCTTAGAGTCTGGCTTTTGTTTACAGCACTCCGCAGAAGTTGCCCTACTAAAACTCACTAATGATTTACTAACTGCTAAAACCAATGGCCACTACTCCATACTCTTACTACTAGATCTCTCTGCGGCCTCTGATACTGTTGGCCAGCTACACGTATTCCTCCTCAATAAACTCCACTACCTTGGCCTTCAGGTTACTGCTCTGTCCTGGTACTCCTATCTATCACAACACTCCTTCAGTGTTACCTACAAACCTACCTATTCCTCTCCACTCTCTCTTTCTTTAGGATTCCCTCAAGGTTCTGTTCTTGGACCCATTCTCTTCTCTATCTTCTAGGCATGTGCATCCTGTTTCATTCCGAATCGAAATTCGGACAAATTTTTCATTATTCGGAAATTCGGATGCATCCAAATTTACAAAAGTAAAGAATTTAAATGAATCCGAAAAAAACGAACGAATTCGAAAACATATTCGAATCAAATTCAAAAACATATTTGAATCGAATTCGAAAACATATTCGAATCGAATTCGAAGACAAATTCAAATCGAATTTGAAGACAAATTCAAAACGAATTCGAAAAAAATAGAAAATGTTTTTCTAAAAAAACAATAAGATAGCATATAAAATACTTTACAAGCAGTCTTGCTCTAGGCCCGGCTTGATTCAACAATTTGGCAAAATGATAGAATTCAATTCTCAATGACCATCTCTTTGAGGCGTTACAGCAGTTCACTTAGCTGGCAGTGTAACAGGATGAGGTAGCAAACATTAGTCACAGCTCCATTCTTAACATTAATAATCCACTTCAGCAACATAAGCAATGTGTAGCAAAGTATTTGGTAAAAGCTAGCATAAAAAGGGAACTGGTGGTGTGTGGAGGAGGGATGAACATGAGAGGACGTTCCCAAAAATCAGCTGACCTTAATAAACCCAGAGATAGTTTGAATTCCAGTACAATTCAAAAGTTCTTAAAAAGTCCAGGTATGGAAAACAAACAACAAGAGTCAAAGGACAAAAAAAAGGCTTTAACTAAAAATAAAGGGGGGGGACGGTCAACGTAGGGACACTTTCTGAAGGAGAACCAGATCTGAATATGGAGAATGACTTTGTAGGAGAAGCTCTCCCCACTAAAGCGGAGATTCAAGACATGTTTCTGAAGTTGGAAAAGGCAATTAAGGCGGAAATTCTTAATGTAATTACTGACATGGGTCACCTCCTTAAGAGAGTGGAAGAAGTGGAGAAGGTGGTGGAACAACAGGGTGAAGAAATCTCTACGCTAGAAAATCAAGTAAAAACACTACAGAGGGGCCAACGAGAGCTGTTGCATAAATTGGAAGAACAAGAAAACCAAAACAGGCGACAAAACCTAAGAATTAGATCCCTACCAGAGCAGGTAGAAGAAGATCTGACCATAGCTATCAAAGAAATTTTTAATCCTCTCTTGGGAAGAAACCCAGAGTGTGAATTAAAAATTGATCGAGTCCACAGGATCAGAAAACCCCCAAACGCGAGAGATGACGCACCTAGAGATGTCATAGTGAAGTTCCACCAATTCGAGGACAAAGCAAAAATCTGGAGCAAATTAAGAGGGGCTCAACCACTGAAATTCAACAATCAAGAAATTCAAATATTCTCGGACCTTTCTGCTGGAACATTAGCAAGGAGACGCCAATTGAAACCGTTACTGGACTTATTAAGGGGGGCAAATCTAAAATATAGTTGGGGTTTCCCGCTGTCTTTGAGTGTGACAAAAGAGGGCAGGACTTTTAAAATGAGACACACTGAAGACCTGCAGGATTTTTGTAGGAACTTAGATATTGCTGCCCCTACTATCCCTGAAGGGGTTTTTTTGTAGTAAAGGGTGTTGACGGTAACAGTATGTATTGAGTAGGGGGGTTGGTATGGGGAGGGTGGGTGGAGTGCCAAGGGGCTAGGGGAGGTGGGAGGGGGGGAGCGGGGAGGGTGGGAGAGGGGGGTAATTAAGTGAAATAGAGGACCTTCAGAGATCCTTCCCCCACGAAGGGGGGGTGACGTCACCACTGTCCATCACCAGGGCTCCACTCCAGGGCACAAGGGAGCGCAGGGCATGAGTACAGTAAGAGCGGCTCTGCGACCCATTGGCCAGGTAGTGGCGGGGGGTGAGGAGGAGGGAGGGATATGGGTGGTGGAAGATGAGGAGGAGGGAGGGAGGCAGGGGCGGGATGGGTGGGACAGGGAGGTGGAGGGGGGAAGAAGGGGGGATCTCTCCTGAGCAGACTCGCTCTACACAGAGCACCTTAGGCAAGCACCAGGTCTTAAGTATGGCTCAAGGTATAGGTTAAATGAATTTGTTTGACATATAATGTTAAAGGGTTGAATTCCCCCAACAAGAGGCATAAGGTACTGCGAGAGCTGCACCATTATGGAGCAGACATGTTTTTTTTTTGCAGGAAACCCATCTAGTGTGGGAAACAGGCATAAAGCTCTATTCTAGGTATTTTCCAAAATGGATATATAGCGACTCCCCCATGAAACGGGCAAAAGGGGTTGCAATAGGTTTCTCGAAAGGTTTAAATTATGTTCTATTAGATAGGAAGACAGATCCAGAAGGGCGCATTCTCTTTTTGAAGATTAAAATTGGAGAGAGAACCCTCACTCTTGCCAACGTTTATTGCCCGAATAGGGACCCGACCAAATTTCTTTCTCAGGTACTCAATAGTCTGTTGGAATTTAGGGAGGGGGAAATGATAGTCGCAGGAGATTTCAACTTCAGCTTGGACCCATCCTTGGATAGCTCGTCATATGCACGGGGGATGAGTAAAGGTATCCTGAGAAGATTCGGGAAAAAAATTACACGAATGTCAGTTGATTGACATGTAGAGGGTTCAACATGCTGGGGTCAGAGACTATACCTTCTTCTCCCCCGTGCATGGAACTTATTCTAGATTGGACTATCTGGTGGTGGATCATAGCTTGGTGGAGGCAGTTGAAGAAACTAGGATCGGGATTAGAACATTGTCAGACCACGTCCCTGCCATGATGAAAATAAGACTAAAAGGAGTGCAAAAACCCCTGTTTACTTGGCGCCTAAATGAGAATTTAATTAAAGATGTTAAGATTGCTGAAAAAATCCAACAGGAAATAGATTCATTTTTTTCTAATAAATGACATGGGTGAGATCCAGGGGGCTACTGTATGGGAAGCCTTTAAGGCGTATATAAGAGGGATCCTGATCTCTGCCAGGGCAGGACTGAAAAAAGAAAGAGTAAAAAAAAAGGAAATGCTTATGGCAGAAATTTTTAAGTTAGAGCAGATACATAAAGCCTACAGAGAATCTGATAGGACCCCATTGCAACAGTTGACCATCAAAAGAGATGAATTAAGAGATTTATTAGAAGAGGAGATGAACCAAATTATGAATAGACATTTTAGAGATAAATTTAGGCGGGGAAATAAAGTAGGTAAACATCTGGCAAAAATTCTGAAGAGAAAACGAGACACAAATTTTATCGACAGGATCCAGAATAAAAAAGGGGACCTGAGGTTTTCTTCGAGAGAAATTGGTGAGGAATTTAGACAGTATTTTACATCTCTGTACTCTGTGGGTATGAAAGGTTGCAGTAGCGGGAAGAAGGAAAGGGTCGAGGCCTTTTTAAAGGAGGCAGGGCTTAATAAACTGGCCGAAAAGGATATAAAAAACCTTGATAATCCCATAACGGAAGAAGAAATCCCTCTGGCTCTAAGATCTTCTCCCACCGGGAGAAGCCCCGGTCCAGATGGTTTCACGGCTTGTTTCTTCAAAGCATTTGGGGACTCTTTGGTCCCGAAGCTGTGTCGGCTCTGGAACGAGCTCGGGACGCAGGGCGCGCTAAGCGAGGGTGCTCTGCTGGTGGCTGTGACCTTAATCCCTAAGGAGGGCAAAGATCGCACCCTTTGTTCTAGTTATAGGCCTATAGCGCTTATAAACGCAGACATTAAATTGAATGCGAAGGTGCTCGCAACTCGGTTTAAGGAGAAAATGGTGCATCTGGACCACCCGGACCAGGTGGGTTTTGTCCCAGGGAGAGAGAGCAGAGATAATGGGGTGCGGTCCTTGCTCATTGCAGAAGCCATCAAGAGCAATGGAACCCCAGGACTATTTCTGTCTATAGATGCCGAGAAGGCCTTTGACTGGGGTTTCATGATTAAAACATTGGAAGCATTGGGTGTGGGAGAGAAAATGATAAAGTGGATTAAAATTCTATACGACCATCCTTCCGCCTTTGTTAAAATCAACAATGTTGCCTCAGCTCAGTTTGAAATGAAGAACGGGACTAGACAGGGCTGCCCGCTCTCCCCCCTCCTGTTTGTTTTGACACTGGAGCTACTGCTAGCTGCTATACGAAAAAATCCGGACATAAGAGGCTGTATAGTGGGGAAGGAGGAACATAAATTGGCTGCCTATGCCGAGGACGTCCTCCTTTACGTTACAAACCCGAGGATCTCGATTCCCAACTTACTGTCTGTCGTGAAGAGGTATGGAGAGCTTTCAAATTATAAAATTAACTTGGGAAAATTCGAAGCTCTAAACATCAACATAGATAAGAAGGAAGAGGCGTGGATTAAGGAAACTTTCCACTTTCCATTGAGAGAAAATATACAGTACCTGGGGGTCATGCTATCAAACTCTGTAAAAAAGATCTATGCACTAAATTTTATCCCCCTATTGGACGAAATTCGAGCAGAAGTAAAAAGGATGGTTCATTGCCCGATCTCATGGATTGGGCGAATTAATTAAGTTAAAATGGTATTAGTAGGGATGAGCCGAACACCCTCCTGTTCGGTTCGCACCAGAACATGCGAAAAGGAAAAAAGTTTGTTCGAACACGCGAACACCGTTAAAGTCTATGGGACACGAACATGAATAATCAAAAGTGCTAATTTTAAAGGCTTATAGGCAAGTTATTGTCATAAAAAGTGTTTGGGGACCCGGGTCCTGCCCCAGGGGACATGGATCAATGCAAAAAAAAGTTTTAAAAATGGCTGTTTTTTCAGGAGCAGTGATTTTAATAATGCTTAAAGTCAAACAATAAAAGTGTAATATCCCTTTAAATTTCATAGCTGGGGGGTGTCTATAGTATGCCTGTAAAGGGGCGAATGTTCCCCGTGTTTAGAACATACTGACAGCAAAATGACATTTCAAAGGAAAAAACCCATTTAAAACTACTCGCGGCTATTGCATTGCCGACAATACACATAGAAGTTCATTGATAAAAACAGCATGGGAATACCTCACAGGGGAACCCCGAACCAAAATTTTAAAAAAAAAATGACGTGGGAGTCCCCCTAAATTCCATACCAGGCCCTTCAGGTCTGGTATGGATATTAAGGGGAACCCCGGCCAAAATTAAAAAAAAAAATGACGTGGGGTTCCCCCTAAATTCCATACCAGACCCTTCAGGTCTGGTATGGATTTTAAGGGGAACCCCGCACCAAAAAAAAAAAAAAAAACGGCTTGGGGTCCCCCCAAAAATCCATACCAGACCCTTATCCGAGCACGCAACCTGGCAGGCCGCAGGAAAAGAGGGGGGGACGAGAGTGCTGCCCCCCTCCTGAACCGTACCAGGCCACATGCCCTCAACATTGAGAGGGTGCTTTGGGGTAGCCCCCCCAAAACACCTTGTCCCCATGTTGATGAGGACAAGGGCCTCATCCCCACAACCCTGGCCGGTGGTTGTGGGGGTCTGTGGGAGGGGGGCTTATCGGAATCTGGAAGCCCCCTTTAACAAGGGGACCCCCAGAACCCGGCTCCCCCCCTGTGTGAAATGGTAAGGGGGTACTTACCCCTACCATTTCACTAAAAAACTGTCAAAAATGTTAAAAATGACAAGAGACAGTTTTTGACAATTCCTTTATTTAAATGCTTCTTCTTTCTTCTATCTTCCTTCATCTTCTTCTTCTGGTTCTTCTGGCTTTTCTGGTTCTTCCTCCGGCGTTCTCGTCCAGCATCTCCTCCGCGGCGTCTTCTATCTTCTTCTCCTCGGGCCGCTCCGCACCCATGGCATGGGGGGAGGCTCCCGCTCTTCTCTTCTTCTTTTCTTCTCTTCTTCATTTTCTTCTCCGGGCCGCTCCGCACCCATGCTGGCATGGAGGGAGGCTCCCGCTGTGTGATGGCGTCTCCTCGTTTGACGGTTCTTAAATAACGGGGGGAGGAGCCACCCGGTGACCCCTCCCCCCTCTGATGCACGGTGACTTGACGGGACTTCCCTGTGACGTCATGCAGAATGCCACAGAGAAGTCCTGTCATGTCCCGTCAGAGGGGGGCGGGGTCACTGGGTGGCCCCGCCCCTGTTATTTAAGAACCGTCAGACGAGGAGACACCGTCACACACGCCTCCCTCCATGCCAGCATGGATGCGGAGCAGCCCGGAGAAGAAAATGAAGAAGAGAAGAAGAGAAAAAGAGAAGAAGGAGGAAGAGAAGAAGATGTAGAAGAAGATGAAGAGAAGAGCGGGAGCCTCCCCCCATGTCATGGGTGCGGAGCGGCCCGAGGAGAAGAAGATAGAAGACACCACGGAGGAGATGCTGGACGAGAACGCCGGAGGAAGAACCAGAAGAACCAGAAGATGAAGGAAGATAGAAGAAAGAAGAAGCATTTAAATAAAGGAATTGTCAAAAACTGTCTCTTGTCATTTTTAACATTTTTGACAGTTTTTTAGTGAAATGGTAGGGGTAAGTACCCCCTTACCATTTCACACAGGGGGGGTGGGATCTGGGGGTCCCCTTGTTAAAGGGGGCTTCCAGATTCCGATAAGCCCCCACCCGCAGACCCCCACAACCACCGGCCAGGGTTGTGGGGATGAGGCCCTTGTCCTCATCAACATGGGGACAAGGTGTTTTGGGGGGCTACCCCAAAGCACCCTCCCAATGTTGAGGGAATGTGGCCTGGTACGGTTCAGGAGGGGGGGCGCACTCTCGTCCCCCCTCTTTTCCTGCGGCCTGCCAGGTTGCATGCTCGGATAAGGGTCTGGTATGGATCTTTGGGGGGACCCCACGCCGTTTTTTTTTTTTTTTTTGGCGCGGGGTTCCCCTTAATATCCATACCAGACCTGAAGGGCCTGGTATGGAATTTAGGGGGACTCCCACGTCATTTTTTTTTTTTAATTTTGGTTCGGGGTTCCCCTGTGGGGAATTCCCATGCCATTTTTATCAATGAACTTCTATGTGTATTGTCGGCAATGCAATAGCCGCGGGTAGTTTTAAATGGGTTTTTTCCTTCGAAATGTCATTTTGCTGTCAGACTGTTCTAAACACGGGAAACATGCGCCCCTTTACAGGCATACTATAGACACCCCCCAGCTATGAAATTTAAAGGGATATTACACTTTTATTGTTTGACTTTAAGCATTATTAAAATCACTGCTCCTGAAAAAACGGCCGTTTTTAAAACTTTTTTTGCATTGATCCATGTCCCCTGGGGCAGGACCCAGGTCCCCAAACACTTTTTATGACAATAACTTGCATATAAGCCTTTAAAATTAGCACTTTTGATTTCTCCCATAAACTTTTAAAGGGTGTTCTGCGGCATTCGAATTTGCCGCGAACACCTCAAATTGTTCGCTGTTCGGCGAATTTGCGAACAGCCAATGTTCAAAGCTCATCCCTAGGTGTTAGCCCCAAAAGTGTTTTATAAGATGCAAATGCTGCCAATCCAGTTGCCTCAAATTTATTTAAAAAAATTGACACAAATACTAAATGGGTTTGTGTAGAATAATAAGAAACCTAGAGTAGCACACAAAGAGTTATGTAGAGAAAAAGCACAAGGGGGGCTGGCTTTTCCAGATTTCAAAAAATATTATAATGCAATAGTAATTGCACGGATGGTAGATTGGGTCAAGGGAGGGAATAATAAAAGATGGATTAGTCTGGAAATGGGTTTAAGTAGTGTACATTTGAAATATTTGATATGGAATCCCCCATGGTTTAGAAAGTTAGGACCAGACACACATATTATTACACAACACATTTTCAAAATCTGGGACCTGATGCACACAATTAATAGTTGGGAATATAATTCACCACTGATATACTTAAAAAATAATGAGCTGTTTCCCCCGGGGATGGAGGAAGTTGGGGGTAACTGGATTTTAAGCAACGAAATACAATGAAAAGATATTATGAAAAAAGGGAAAATTTGCACTTTTCAGCACTTAGTCACACGAAGAGATTTAATGAAATTAAATGGCTGGCGGTACGCACAACTCTCACACTTTGTACAAAGTCTCCCTGGGTTTATAAGAGAGGAAAAAGACCTCTTACCAATAGAGAAAATATTCTGCAGTAACAAGACCAGAGGGTATATCTCTGTGATATACAAAATGCTGTTAAACAGTGGAGAGATGGAAATACCGCCATTCATTAAAAAATGGGAGAAGGATTTGGGGGCAACACAAGAGGAAAACGCAGTGAGAAACATTTTAAAGGCAACACACAGCTCGGCAATTGATATAAAAATGATAGAGACAAACTACAAGTGTTTATCCAGATGGTATGCAACTCCGGAGAAAATTAATAAATACCAACCAGATAGGTCGCCGAATTGCTGGAGGGGGTGTAGGGTGTTGGGGACTATGGCTCATATCTGGTGGAGCTGCCCGGTGGTTAAAAAGTTCTGGCTGGAAGTAATCCACATTATAGAGGAGATTACGGGTAAATCAATCCCTTATGACCCTTGGGTATGCCTGTTTCACAGCTTGGAGGGAGGAAAACGGGAGTATAACGTGTCCATTATCCCCGTGTTATTGAATTCAGCAAAAAGTGAAATCCCTAAAAAATGGCAGATGGCTGAAGGCCCCAAGATCAGTGATTGGTTTCTAAGAGTGCAGGAACCATACAATTTAGAGAAAAGGGACAAAGATCCGTCAACTAAGGAGCATGTGACAGTGGGAGGAAGATGGGCAAGTTGGGTGGCCTTTAGGAAGTCTGCAAAGTATGCTGAGAAGAGGCTGAGTTAATGTGACACTAGTGGGGCAAGTAGGTGTTGTAGCTGGCCTGAAATACAGGAGTGGGGTCTGCAGGAGAGGGAGGGGGGGATTTTTTGGTCTGGGCGGGTGGGAGGGGGGAGGTCAAGGGATATGAGGGGAGTCATTATTGTATTGGAGTATGATTAAATGCGATTTTTTTGTATGGATATATATAACTTAAATAAAGATTTAAAAAAAAGATAGCATATAAAATAATAAAGCAATAGAATATATATATATATATATATATATATATATATATATATATATATATATATATAAATTTTTTTTATTATTCTCTTCTATTTTTTTTTATGCTTATCTTTTCTATTATTTTATATTCTATAATAGTCTTTTCAATTCAAATTCATTCTATACGAAATTCGAATTTCGGGAAAATGGCTTGTGAAGTTTGAATTTCGTATAGAATGAATTCGAATTTGAATAGAAAAGATTAGAACAGAAAATAATAGAAAAGAATAGACTAGAAAAACAATAGAACAGAATAGCAGAAAATATATATATATTATATTTTCTGCTATTCTGTTCTATTGTTTTTCTAGTCTATTCTTTTCTATTATTTTCTATTATATTCTAATCTTTTATATTCAAATTTGATTTCGGTCCATATAAAATTCGAATTTTGGAAGATTTTTTATATATATATATATATATATATATATAATATATATATATTTTTTTCTATTCTGTTTCATTGTTTTTCTATGCTATTCTTTTCTATTCTATTCTAAACTTTTCTATTCGAATTTGAATTCATTCTATACGAAATCTTGAATTTCGGAAGATGGCTTCTGAAAGTGGAATTACGTATAGAATGAATTCGAATTTGAATAGAAAAGATTCGTATAGAAAATAATAGACTAGACAAACAATAGAACAGAACAGAATAAAATATTTATTTATTTCAGGTACTTATATAGCGCTGTCAATTTACACAGTGCTTTACATATACATTATACATTCACATCAGTCCCTACACCCTCAAGGAGCTTACAATCTAAGGTCCCTAACTCACATTCATACATACTAGGGCCAATTTAGACAGGATCCAATTAACCTTCCAGCATGTCTTTGGAGTGTGGAAGGAAACTGGAGTACCCGGAGGAAACCCACGTAGACACAGGGAGAACATGCAAACTCCAGGCAGGTAGTGTCGTGGTCGGGATTCGAACCAGCGACCCTTCTTACTGCTAGGTGAGAGTGTTACCCACTACACCACTGTGCCGCCCATAAAATGCAATATATATATTTTATTCTATTCTGTTCTATTGTTTTTCTAGTCTTTTCTCTTCTACTCTATTCTAATCTTTTCTATTCAAATTCAAATTCATTTGATAAGAAATTCAAATTTCGGAAGATGGTTTTATATATATATATATATATATATATATATATATATATATATATATATATATATAATATATATATACACCGTATATATATATATATTTTTTTTTTCTATGCTGGTCTATTGTTTTTCTATTCTTTTCTATTCTTTTCTATTTTATTCTAATCTTTTCTATTGAATGCGAATTAATTCTATACGAAATTTGAATTTCTGAAAATGGTTACACAGAAACAGAATGAAATAGAATGAAATCGAATTCTAATAGAAAAGACTATAACAGAAAAACAATAGAACAGAATAGAAAAAAAATTATATATATATATAAAACCATCTTCCAAAATTGGAATTTGGTACAGAATGAATTCAAATAGAAAAGATTAGAATAGAACAGAAAATAATATGAAAGAATAGCATAGAAAAACAATAGAACAGAATAGAAAAAAATATAAAATATTCTATTCTAATCTTTTCTATTCGAATTCATTCTGTACCAAATTCCAATTTCGGAAGATGGTTTTATATATATATATATATATTTCTTTCTATTCTGTTCTACTGTTCTATTGGTTTTTCTATTCTATTCTTTTCTATTAGAATTTGATTTCATTCTATTTCTATATAACCATTTTCCGAAATTCTAATTTTGTATAGAATGAATTTGAATTCAAATAGAAAAGATTAGAATATAATAGAAAATAATAGAAAAACAATAGAACAGAATAGAAAAAATATAATATATATATATATATATATATATATATATATATATATATAGATATATATATATATATAGATATATATCTATATATATATATATATATATATAAAACCATCTTCTGAAATTCGAATTTCGTATAAAATGAATTTGAATAGAAAAGATTAGAATAGAGTAGAAAGAATAGACTAGAAAAACAATAGAACAGAATAGAATAAGATATAATATATATATTATATTTTATTCTGTTCTGTTCTATTGTGTTTCTAGTCTATTCTTTTCTATTATTTTCTATTCAAATTCAAATTCATTCTATACGAAATTCGAATTTCAGAAGGCATCTTCCATAATTCGAATTTCGTATAGCATGAATTCAAATTCGAATAGAAAAGTTTAGAATAGAATAATATTATATTTTTTTCTATTCTGTTCTATTGTTTTTCTATGTTATTCTTTTATATTTTCTATTCTATCCTAATCTTTTCTATTGGAATTCGATTTCATTCTATACGAATTTTAAATTTCGCAAAATGGTTATATATAGTTTACTTTTTCAAATTCAGTTAATGTTTTTTTTCGAATGCGGTAGAATTTTTTCGAATTTTATAGTTTTTTTTGAATGTGGTAGAATTTTTTCGAATTTGACAGTTTTTTTCGAATGTGGTAGAATTTTTTCGAATTTGATAGTTTTTTTCGAATACGGTTGAATTTTTTAGAATGCGGTAGAATTTTTTCGAATTCGAATACGAAACGAAACGAATTCCGAAAACGAATGTAACGAATGCAACGAATTTAACTTAACGAATTTAGTTAAATAACGAATTGAAACGAAACTAAACTAAACAAATTTTTTTCATCCTGCACATGTCTATCTTCACCTCTTCTCTTGATCACATTCTGGGAGGACGTCATATGACATCCACCCAGAAAGATGAATGTCCAGCCCGGACGCCATTTGACAGTAAGCTAGGCTGAAAGTGGTTAATAAAGGAATTGTCAAAAGTTATCAAAAAGTTGTCAAAAGTTGTCCACTGTTTTAATTTACTTTTCACACTTTTTTTGGTGAATGAGTAGAGGTACTATGGTGAATGAGTAGAGGGAGGCCAGGATCTGGGGTCTTCCTTTGTTAAAAGGGGCTTCAAGATTCTGATAAGGCCCCCACCCTCAAGTCCCCCACAACCATTGCCCAGGGTTGTGGGGAAAAGACCCTTGTCCCCGTTAACATGGGGATAAGAACAGCTATAACAACCAGCTATTCAGGGCTGTTTTGCTTACATTCTGCTGTCAGCAGGCTGTTTTGCCTACATTCTGGTGTCACTGGGGAAGCCTGCAGATGAGTCACAGTTGTCAAGAAAGTGGCGGCCGCCTGCTCCTTAACAAAAGGCTAGTCACAAATAAATTCAGATTATCCATTACTTAAGATACTTCAAATATCACAATGAAACAAATGAATGTTGTTGTTTTATTATAATTTATTTTGGATATGTTGAAATGTGTTACTATTGTTATTTGGATACATCCTAATCTCTGAGTAATGGAAATTTTGGACATATATTGATTCATAACAAAATGAACCACTCATATCTAGCAATAATACAACTATCAGGCCCTCCCTGCCCTCACCAGGGTACTAGGTGTAATCTTAGACTCTGACCTGTTCTTTCAGCTTCAAATCCAATCACTGTTAAAACATGTATAATTCACTTCTATAACATCTCTAAAATTCACAGTTTTTTACCTAATGAAACCACTAAGCAACTCATTCACTCCCTTGTTATTTCTCACCTTGACTTCTCATAGCCCTACTTCTACACAGGCTATCCCCTCCTTCAGTCTATCATTAATGCTGCTGCCAGACTTATCTACCTGACCAACTGCTCAGTGTCCACCACCTCCCTCACATCAGAGACCACCGATACCACCCACCCTCACATCAGAGACCACCTATACATCAGAGCCTTCCAATATATCCAAGCCCCCCTCACACTGGAGCCCCCCTCACATCATAGCCCCTTCACATCAGAGCCTGATTTAAAATCAGTACACCCCTTAAAATCAGAGGCCTCACATATCAGAGCCCCAACATGAGGGCTCCCTCCCATTTAAGCCCTTCCTCACATCAGAGCCCCCTTAAATATGGGTCCCCAGATATCTATCCCTTCATGGGTAAGGGGTACATAGTTCTCCCAAAAAATAAAATGTAAATAAACACATGCACACCTCTTTAAAAAAAAAGTATTTTATTAAACAAAATAAAAAATCACTTTGTGATCACATTCTCCATTTAATCACATTCTCCATTGGTGCAGATTTACTATCAATCATGATGAACGATTCTCAATGATCTATCAAAAGAAAAAATGCTGACCACAAACAATGTTCATTGACTCCTTGCCATGTATGACAACTTCTAACATTGTAGCTGGATGTAACAAAGGGGGTTGGGAGCTGGCTGACACTACTGACCAAATATAGATGCCTGCTGGCTTTTTTGCACTTAATAAGCTGGCAGGCAGCGAGATACTGGGTGCTAGGACACTGGTGGTCCTGGCTCTCCTAACAGCAACAGTGCTTCTTTTGCATGGACACTAGGTCACACATGTGCAACTCAGTGTGCATTCTCCACATGACTTGATGTTTGGATGAATTAACTCTAGTAAGCATGCAAAGGAGTTATGGCCTCCTGGGCTGGCCAATCAGAATTATAGCCGATTAATGAAACATTGATGGGAGTATGTTTTTTTATTGCAGAATAGACACAAGTGAGGTAGATGATGGAATCCTCCACACTGCTCTATTGCGACCTGACAGTGGGGACTTCTCCATGGTCAGAATACACTGCCCCAGGCTTCCCTGCCACAACTCCCTCTGTTACAGCTCTTGAAAAATACGTATCACTTTAGGGTATGGGGGAGCATGTGATTTTTTTTTTGATGATGCACGCCATTGGGCCCAGTGGCCAATCACCAGGCTGTATCACTGTGAAATACTAGATGGGGGTGGCATCATCAACCCCATGTAAGTTCCAGCTGATGATGAAATTACCCAATTTATTTTGACAAGACAAGACAAGAAGTGCTGTGAAAGTCAGTGGTCAGGGGTGGGTTTCAAAGAGACTCTGTTACTTTACCCTTAATGAGGGTATGGGTGAGTGAATTCCAACAATATTGTCAGGGTCCTTCCAGAGCCTGGAGCAGCTCTGGGTCACAGGAGAGCAAAAGTAAGTGCATTCCTGTAACCCACAAAAGAAATATGTCCAAAAAAAGCTTCAGCCATACTTCTCTGTTAAATACAGTAAAACCGCAGATTGCAAGTAACGTGGTTTATGAGCATTTCGCAATACGAGCTGTTTCTAAAAAAAAATCTTGACTCAATTTGTGAGCGTTGTCTCGCAAGACGAGCAGGATTCAAGCATCTGGGGTGTGCAGTAACGCATGTGGCCAGAGGTGTGGGGGCGCCGGTGACGCTCAGAGACACTCAGAGCCGCTCTGAGACACTTGGAGACGCTCTTAGACACTCGGAAACACTCGGAAAACCTCCGTTCCCGAGTGTCTCTGAGCATTTCCGAGTGTCCCTGAATGTCTCCAAGCGTCCCCGAGCATCCAAGTGTTTCCGAGTGTCTCTGGTGCCCCCACACCTCTGGTCACATGCGGTACTGCATACACTAACAGTGGCACTGGAACAAATTATCTGAGTTTCCATTGATTCCTATGGGGAAATTTGCTTTGATATACGAGTGCTTTGGATTACAAGCTTGTTTCTGGAATGGATTATGCTTGTAATCCAAGGTACTATTGTATACCCGTAGAATGGAAATTGTTGTCCAAAATCATTAACAAAGTTAGATTAGGGTTAAAATGTTTTGAATAGACTTAATTGTAAGCACCTGACCATTATTGTAAGATAAGCGTGGTCAAAGAAAAAATACAGTATGATTCAGTGAATTGTTATCTGCTAGTTTTATGTTCTGAGGTGTGGGAAAAAGCACAGTGATCCTGGAAATTCTGCTATACATCTTCATTGCACAATGGGATAGTGCATCTCAAATGAAATATGAAAAAAATAAAAATTCATATAATAACAAAATACATACGTAAAATAAAAGAAAATATAGTGATCTCTGGTATAGAATCGTCTATTAACCACTTAAGCCCTGGACCATTTGGCTGGTCAAAGACCAGAGCACTTTTTGCGATTTGGTACTGTGTCCTTTTAACTGACAATTGCGCAGTCGTGCGACGTGGCTCCCGAACAAAATCGACATCCTTTTTCCCCCACAAATAGAGCTTTCTTTTGGTGGTATTTGATCACCTCTGCGGTTTTATTTTTTGCACTATAAACAAAAAAAGAGCGCCAATTTTGAAAAAAACGCATTATTTTTTACTTTTTGCTATAATAACTATCCCCCAAAAAATATAAAAAAAAACATTTTTTTCCTCAGTTTAGGCTGATACATATTCTTCTACATATTTTTGGTAAAAAAATCGCAATAAGCATTTATTGATTGGTTTACGCAAAAGTTATAGCGTCTACAAAATAGGGGAGGGTTTTATGGCATTTTTATTAAATTTTTTTTTTTACTAGTAATGGCAGTGATCTGGGATTTTTATCGTGACTGCGACATTAAGGCGGACAGATCGGACACTTTTGGGGCTACTTTGGGACCATTCACATTTATACAGCGATCAGTGCGATTAAAAATGCATTGATTACTGTGTAAATGTGACTGGCAGTGATGGGGTTAACCAGGAGGGGGCGCTGCAGGGGTTAAGTGTGTCCTAGTGAGTGATTCTAACTGCAGGGGGGATGGGCTACGTGTGACACGTCACTGATCACCGCTCCCGATTACAGGGAGCGGTGATCAGTGTCATTAGGCAGAATGGGGAAATGCTTGTTTACATAAGTATTTCCCCATTCTTCATCTCCGTGAGATGATCGCGCGTATCCCCACAGACATCGAGTCCGCGGGACCCGCGATCACACTCACGGAGCTCGCGGCAGGGTTGCACGCGTGCCGCCAGCAGTGTGCGCGCGACCACACAGCGTCAAATTCAAAGGGACATACCTGTACGCCCATTTGCCTGTCCGTGCATTCTGCCGACGAAAATGTTCACGCGGGGGTCGGCAAGCGGTTAAAAGAAGTTTGACATGCACGTAGTTTGACTTATCGAGCGCTAGATATTTGCTCGTTATTTGCACTTGGTACAAGTGCCAAACTTGTAAGTGTTTTAATTTTTTTTAATTAATGATTGCATGGCAGAGAACACTATATTTTATTTTGTTTTTGCATACCAGTATTGTTACTATCACGGAGAAACCGTTCTAGCTATTGTAAATCCATATTGGCTATAAGAAGATTTCAGACCCTGATAGGGAAACGCTTGTTTGACCATCCTGTTGGTTCAGGGGTCATATATGTAAGGTGAGCTGCCATATATATATATATATATGTATATATATATATATATATATATATATATATATATATATATATATATATATATAGTGGAGGTGCTGCATGGATTAAGACACCTGTATATATGAGAAAGGAGGGGGAATTGGAAAGGGGAACATGTGGGACTTTAAATGAAACACAGGAAACCATACGTTGCCATCCCTATTATATAATATAAAACCTATCCATATTTATCCATATTTCTAGTATTGTTTGGTGTTGGGCTCCATCCCTTTTTTTCTCCCCCCCGTTTTTTACAAGTCAATATACTCTTTAGCAGTAGTATTTACTTATAGCTGATTTTTTGAATTCCACAGAA
The DNA here is from genome assembly GCF_042186555.1 of Aquarana catesbeiana. Taxonomy (NCBI): domain Eukaryota; kingdom Metazoa; phylum Chordata; class Amphibia; order Anura; family Ranidae; genus Aquarana; species Aquarana catesbeiana. The sequence goes on along the minus strand of NC_133325.1, from coordinate 613,934,469 downwards.
ATGGAGCTCAAAAAATTATTCAATTGGTTTTCAACTACACCTAAACTTGTACACAGCATGGACACCTTGGGCAACCTCAAGGTTTTGGTCTGGCAGGTTGCAGGCTTCCTTTTCATGTGAGTACATGTGGGGATAGATTACCATTATCTCTTCCATATTATGTAATTATGTTTCCTATTTATATTATTTCATACTAGCTTATCTATATTTCTCTATGAGTTTAGATGCACCCGCCCCTGGTGAAGTGTTTTTTATCTACAAAACATGTCGGGCATATCTATTGGATTTTAGCTCAGTTGGATTTATTATTATACCACTCTTAAATTCACATAGAACATGGAGGACAATGTTTTATGCTGCAACATGCAGTTTACTTTTATGTTATGATCTATTTTTAGGACAACAGTCTTTAATATATATTTTTTGTATGTTTATCAATTGTTGTAATTCAATATGAGACCTATGTAGATAATAAATACATATATTTTTTATTATTGACTCATTCTTTGGCCACACTGAAAATGCCTCATTTAAAGTCCCAACTTGCTGCTGTTTTATACACCTCTATATTTGCCTTGATGCACATCTTCGCACCACCTGGGGTCCTCGCTTCCTTTATCTATGAACTTTTATGAACTTTTATTGATTTATTTATTTGTACTCATGTATTTTGTTATTATATGAATCTTATTTTTTTGAGTTACATTTGCGCTGAACTATCACACTGTGGATGTTAGTTTTGAGGTGTTGTGGAATTGGCCTTGAGTTTTCAGCTGCAATTTATTAGTAGGTCTGTTTGCACTGATTATTTTCATCTGTTTTTAGTTATACATCTTCATTAAGCTGTTATTTTTTTACATTTTCTTTAATGTTTGGGGGAAAAAAAGATAACAAGAGTTTACGCTTTGAATGTGAAATTGTATCTTTTTACATTTGTTTTATTATGATGAAAGAGTTCTTTTTTTGTAACAGATTTATTTTTCATCTGATTCCTTGAACTTCTTTATATGGAATAAACTCAGTCTTAATAGGAACAATAATAAAAAATGTTATGGTATTGAAAAATTCTGCAGGTTAGGTTAGGACAACAGAAAAGGAAAGAGTGTATCTTAATTGTTTTTAAATAGAACAGATGGTACCCAATCTTTTTTGGCCACATTTTCAATAATTATATGGTAGTCACAACATGTTAACCAGACTTATTTTACTGTTACAAGAATTTACATGAGTCTAGCACCACTTGTGTAACTTGCACTGACTGTGGTATTATGCATACATAAAATAAAATTATGATATGGTAAAAATGTTACACAATAGGAGCCTGTCATCAATTTTCAACACTCTTTCTGTGCTATAATATTTATCTTATATACCTTATATCCCTTTTGCATTTAAATACTCCTTTGGTTCTATGAATATCACATTTATTACAAAGATATATTTATATTTGTTTAATTTCTGCAGATTTATTGTGCTGGATTTTAAAGTGTATGTATAGTGATTTATTAAAAACATTTTTTTATTAGGGAGATTTTTCCTTCATGTCCTGTCCCAGAAATTAGATTGGTATTCCCTTCTTAGATAATTGTTACTAAAACAGATGTTAACACTTTAAGATTTTGTGAAAACTGTGATATTTTGAATTTTCTATAACACAAGGTCATCAGAAAATATTAAAGAGGGAGAATCTATTTGGCGGGGACACAGGCAGCACCAAAAGCTTGAAAGTATTTCTAATATTTGCTTACTCAAAACTTAAAAACAACTTTTTGTTTATGCATACATTTTAATGTTAATATTTCATATACAGATCACTCGAGAATACATCAATGTGTACATTTGACAATGAACTGTGCAGCCTTTATAAATATTGACTGACAGTTAAAAGGTGGAAAGAGTATTGTTTTAGGATTTTTTTTTTGTGATATTCCTACAGCTTTGTCAATAGCTTCAGTATGAGCAATCCACAGATCTGTGTGTGTAGTCGTAGTAAAAAGCCCAAATTTTATTAATACATCCTCCAGAATGGAATTTTGAATACATGTTTTTCTAGTGGAAATATTAAGGAAAGTTGTAAATAGTTTTTAAACAAAACTCCAAGGCTTTTGTAATACATGATTCGCCTGTATATAGCTTTTATTTTTTTATTATTTATTTGCTTACATATGTAAGCGTCAGATATTAACTTTAGCTTATACAGTAAACACATGTGACTTTGTGTTTCTCAACCTGATTTGCCACTGTTCTTAAAAAAAAAGAAAAATTATGCAAAGTACAGTATATGTGTAACTATATAATGTGCTCTGATTAGACATTGGCAGATTGGTGTTGGCTTTTCTGATGAACAGATGGCGGACCATAAGATACATTTCAACACCAGAAGGTGCCTTATGTTGGTAAATATTGAAGCATGGCTTGAAAATAATATGGAAATATTGTAGATTGTAGTTTATCAATTGGTTCGAGGTGTCAATTTTAAAAACTAAAGCAGAATCTAAATGCAATTACAGACTAAAATGTATGGGATGTACAAAAAATGTCTTAAATCATTCAGGAAAAAATGTTTTAGAACTTGTGATAGAATTTATTCATATTTTGCCAGCAAAGGCTTAGTTGTAAAAAAAAAAATTCATGTCCATATCACTAAATGTTAAGAGTTTTTTTTTCAGAAATACATTACTTTTCTTTTATTGGAATCATTAACTTATAGAGCTTTCAGAGAACTAACATTTTAAACTGTGCTGAACAATACACCTGTGCCAGGATTGTAATAGATCATTTGAGTTGATCTCTATCGGTGAAGCAACAATAGTCATGGCAGTTCAAGCTGATGCTCTGAGGCCTAGGGTGAGAGGGGGAACCCATTAGAGAGGCTGTTAAACTGTGAATATAGAATGGCTGTCTATACCAGTGGTGTAACAGTAGCCATGACAGACAAAAGGGTTGCTATAAGACCTGGAGTATAATGGGGGGGGGGCATTAAGAATGCTGGTAAACTCTGAGGTTTCCAGTATTGAATGGCTGAAGTCAGACCTCAGGATTAGTTACTAGTAGTATATCTCCCCCAGTGCAGTAAGAAGCATTTGCTTATCTGTCTTTTCAATATGTATTTATTGACCTCTGAACTTCTGCTACAGACTGAAATTACTTGTATGCCTAAAATAATCATCAGTGCTTTTTAATGAGCAACAAAGCAAACCATGCAATCATACTCACATAGGGGTGGTATGGATATTCAGGGGCTCCCCTGGTAGAATTCCCTCCCCATGTTGAGGGCATGAAGCTTTGTATCATTAAGGAGGCTGCATGCCTAAATAAATCTGGTATGGATTTTGGAGGGAGACCATATGCAATTTTTTGTGGGCCCTCCCTTTAAAATCCATACCAGATCCCTATCTAGCATAGGAGTCTGGTATGCATTTTGTGTAGACCTCAAAGCATTGTTTTGATTTTTTTGGCACTCCTTAATAATCCATACCAGACCCCTAGCTAGCACCACGTTCTAGTATAGATTTCGGGGGGGACCCTACATCGTTTCTTTTTTGTTTTTTCCATGCAGTACCCTTAAAAAGCAATACCAGACCCTTATCCAGGCATGTAGCTTGGGTGAACAGGAAAAGGGGGTAATTCCCCCCTAAAATATAAAAGACTCCATGCCCTGCGGAGGGGTCCCCATTAACCACTTCAATGCAGGCACTTTTACCCCTTCCTGCCCAGGCCAATTTTCATTTTTCAGCGCTGTCACACTTTAAATGACAATTTTGCGGTCATGCAACACCATAACCAAACAAAATTTTTATGATTTTGTTCACACAAATAGAGCTTTCTTTTGGTGCTAGTTAATCACCACTGTTTTTTTCATTTTTCATAAATGAAAAAATACAGAATATTTAAAAAAAAATAAAAAAAATTTTCTTTGTTTCTGTTATAAACTTTTGCAAATAAATAATATTTTTTCATGAATTTAGGCCAACATGTATTCTGCTACATTTCTTTGATGAAAATAACCTAAATCAGTGTATATTATTTAGTCCGTAGAAAAGTTATAGAGTCCACAAATTATGGTATATATCTAAAAATTGATCAGTCCAGATGTACTGACAGCCTATCTAATTTCTTGAGGCCCAAAAATGTCAGGACAGTACAGATATCCCCCAAATGACCCCTTTTTGGAAAGTAGACAGTCCAGGGTATTTAGTAAAAGGCATAGCGAGCTTTTTGAAGTTTATTAAGAAATTAAGTAATTAAAAGAAGTTAATTAAGATTTTTTTTTCTTCTACATACTGTCACCAGTGCAGTACAACATCATCATATAATGGATGTGGCAATGATCAGGGACACTGACTGTTGACAGTACAAAATATATAAAAAAATATTTTTTTTCACATTTTTTTAATTTATTTTTTTATTAGTATTGTTTTTTTTTGTTTTGTTTTTTTTTTTACAATTTTTTTAACACACTTTGACCAGAGCAATATCATTTTACTATAGTAGGGAAGTGATTAGTATTTTTTTTTTTTTTACACATTATGTTTGCATATAGCAGTGCATTACATTGCTATATGCAAGCATTTTAATGAATTAAATTGATACATTCAGTGTGTTTTGTTGTGATTAGCTGTGATTGGTCAGAGCTAATCACATGGTACAGATGGGCTGTGATTGGCCCAGTCTGTACCATGTGAACACACTGACCAATTACAGCTAGAAACACAATTGTATACAATGGCTTAAAAAGAAACCCATACATTGCTTACAACTGTCATGCGACCTGCTGTCATTGGTTACAGCGGGCACATGGTACTGGCAGTGGGCTGGTACAGTGATCAGTCATCGGCTGTGTCTGGCAGACACATCCAGTGACAGATCACGCTGCTGCGCAGCCCCTCGGTGGCAGAGCGTCATATGATGTCCGCCCAGATCGGCGAGAGTTCCGTTGGCATAATTTTGCCATAGGCCAAGCGGGAACCGGTTAAGATCCAAACCATGATCTTATCCTAAATAGGGATCTATTTTATGGGAGACTCTATGCAACATAACTAGAAAAAAGCATGAAAATCCCTGCCATACCCTTATTCAGGCATGCATCCTGACTGGCAAGGAAAGAGAGAGACAATGAGCATGCACCTCCCCAAGCCATGCCAGGCCACATGATCTAAGGCTTCACGGGGCAGGCACCGTGGGTAGACACTCTTTAATCATGTTGATTGGGATAATAACCTCATCCCTACATCCCTGGGGAATTTGGAGGTGGGAACTTACTAGAATCTGAAAACCCCCTATAAAATAAGTGGACCACCAGATATCCTCCCCCTGCATAAATGTGTGCAGGGTACATAGTACCCCTTGGTTACTCATTCACAAAAAATGTAAACAGTAAATAAAACACACTCACCCACAAAAAAACCCAAAACCCACATTTCCCACTTTCATTGATGTAGTTCCTTTATCAATCACAATAAATGACACCTTGCCAACACAAACATGATGACCTGGGCTGACAATCCTATTCAATCAAACTCTCATTTCAAATAAAAGCTCGCCAGCTGGGTGCTGAATGTCAACAAGCCTGTGGGGATGTTGGCTGACGTCATTGACCACATTTGGTCATGGCTATATGTAGTCAACAACAGCACCTGGGATTCCCTGGCCTCTTTGTCTACAAATAAAAGCAGGCTTGGGATTGATACTGTCATTTAACAGCAATATTTTTTTTTAAATATCATTTTTGCTGACACCCTACAAGTGCACCACCATGTGCAGGTTTAAGGCATCCCACAAGTTTGTTTTTTAACCACTTGCTTACTGGGCACTTTAATCCCCCTCCTGCCCAGACCAATTTTCAGCTTTCTGCACTGTCACACTTTGAATGACAACTGAGCGGTCAGGCTTCACTGTACCCAAATTAATTTTTTATAATTTTTTCACACAAATAGAGCTTTCTTTTGGTGGTATTTAATCAGTGCTGGAATTTTTATTAGTATTTAATCAGTGCTGGAATTTTTATTGTTTCTAAACAAACAAAAATGGTTGGAAAAAAAATCATAGTTTGTTATAAAATTTTGCAAACAGATAATTTTTCTCCTTCATTGATGTGCGCTGATGAGGCTGCACTGATGGGCACTGATAGGCTGCACTGATGGGCTGCACTGATGGGCACTGATAGGCTGCAGTGATGGGCACTGATAAGGCGGCACTGATGAGGTGGCACTGATGGGCGGCAATGAAGGGCACAGATATGTGTCATTGATAGGTAGCACTGATAGATGGCACTGATGGGCACTAATAGGTAGCACTGATGGGCACTGATAGGTGGCACTGATAGGTAACACTAATAGGCAGCACTGGTGATGAAGCACTGATTGGCACTGATAGGTGGCATTGATAGGTGGCACTGTGGGCACTAATAGGTGGCACTGGGAGCACTAATAGGTGGCACTGTGGGCACTGGTAGGTGGAACTGGTAGGTGGCACTGGCAGGTGGCACAGGTGGGCACAGATAAACTGGCGGCTGCTCTCCATGATCAATGTCCCTCTGACAGCCTGCCAGTGATCAGCTTTTTTTTCCCACTCTGTTTACATCACATGATCAGCTGTCATTGTCTGACAGCTGATCACGTGGTAAGGGGACGGGATTGACCCCTTACTCCGATCTGTGATCAGCCGATTCTCCTTGACTCGCTGATCACAAAGCATGCTGCTCACACCTTGCAGGGGGTACGCAGGATGCTTGAGCAGGGGAGGATGTCTATTGATGGCCTCCCAGCAAAGTAGGTCTGCACTGTAGCCATGAAACGGCTATAGCATGGATGGGAAGAGGTTAATGTTGCCCTTCTTATTAAAAGGCCAACTCCCTGTTGAACAATATTTTTCTTTTTTTTTTTCTTTTTTTGCCCACAAACCTACAAATTGGCCTTGAAAAGGGTAGAAAAAAAGTTACAAGATTCAGCCCCCACAGACTTCAATCAAGATTTTTTTAAGAATGTCCAGTGAACTGAACTTTGCTCGGTTTGCTCATCCCTAGTTAAAGTTGAATTCAAGTCAGCCATAAAAAATTTGTATGTTGTTCCAATTCCCCAAATAGCAAGGATTAAATTCTTCTTTAGTCTAACAACACACAAGCAGAATGTCGGAAAACATTTGTTGGTTAAAAAAAAAAAACAGCATACATTCTGTCAGATGTGCATGCTGGAAAACCAGCAACTGACCGACTCATGATCAGTGCTCTCAGTGCTCTCAGCCACTGGCAGAGAGTGCTAATCAGAGTGCTCTGGTGAGGCGTCCCCCTGTCAAAACACAACAGCTCAGCAGGGGAGATTTTTCGTGCAACCATAGAAAAAAAATTGTTATTGTGTATCCGGCTTAAGTATTAAGCAGAATGATATTTACCTCATTCCAACAGCAGCCAATGCTCTCTTCTGTTCCCAGTTCATGGGTGGTTCCGTATCATCCTCCTGTAAAATTTAAGAGCACTTGTCCTTCATTGTATTTGATAATGCTGAAGGAGAGACTGCAAGATTGGTGAAGGGGAAAGTTTGGTGACATAGTAGATATTTGTCATCTGAGTGGAGGGGCACATTTAATTTTTTAATGGATTTCAGCTTTACAATTTTGTTTACAGTCTTGCTGCAAGAGACGAATAAATAGTAATAGTTGCTGAGACAGTGCTGAGACATTAACCATTAACAACTGCTCTTCTGGCTTCCTCCAGTGAACAAATGCATTATTAAAGTCTTGGTATTTATCACATGGCCTCTGCAAAATCAGGAGAATCATTGTTTATGCAGAGCAGAGATTTGATCTGCACAAATTCCAATCCTTTAGCCCAGTGGGCAGAGACCAAATTAACAATCCTTCTGCATTGTTCATATCTACCTGGTGAAGGAAATGAAAAGTGAAATTTTCTGAAGCATAGCTATTTCACTTCCTATATCACTAATTATTTATCTCTGGCAAAAAGTTTCAGCTTAGTTCTGGTCTAACTAACTTTAACTAAATGTCACACATAAAGTGTCTAGTAATTAAAGAATATCACACACAGAATTTCCCTATGATCTGTGATTAGATTTTTTTTTAAGCCATAGCATTGTGAAATGGAACTATTACTAAATATAGACTTACAATGTAAGAAACATGTAGGTTAGCTGCCAGTAACAAGCAAGCAACTGGGGAAATCAAAGTGAAGTCAGATCATCTGAATTGCAAACTTCTTCTTGATGAGTTGATTAAGAAAGTATTGAAGCCACTTGATCAAAATAAAAGCCAAATATTTTTTTTTTTTTTTTGCATAAAGATTTTATTGAAAAGAAAAAGGAAAGTCAAATACAATCATGACATATACAGCATAGCTCGGTGATCCTGTATAGGTAAAGCACATCTGCATATATAATTACACACAAAGAGCTATAGTGAAATAAGATAACTGTATTACCAAACTATGAGTAAAGAATCTGATGTAACTACGTTGCTTAGGAGTGTACATTCTCAAAGAGCGATATAGGAAAGAAGAAGGGAATGGAGTCAATGGAGCAAAAGATTATGTGGGGGGAAGCAAAAAAAAGGGGGGGGGAATAAATAGGGGGAGTGCAAATTAGGAGAGGGGGTGAGGTCTTCACCAACTACCCTCTCCAGCTTGTAGGGCTCATTACCCTTAAATGTATCACAATTGGGTTTTAATTTAAGTTAGGCTTTAAAAGCAGGGGTGAAGGCACACCAGTTAGGGGTTATTTCGATGTCGACTTGAGATCTTGGTATGATTGGGAATTTCTGAAAGTAATCCAGGGTTCCCAGGTATTCGTAAATTTGGAGATGTTATCCAAGGCAGTATGTATCAGCTTCTCCATCTCTGCGACACGATTTATTCTGTTAAACCACTCAAAGACAGAAGGGGGAGATGTGGACCTCCAATGGGTCGGTATGCACATCCTTGCAGCATTAATCAAGTGCATGGCAATCGACTTATGATAACGTTTTTTAGGAAGTTTAGTTAGGTGCAAAAGATACTGCGCCGGGCCAAACTCTAGAGAGAGTAATGATACTTGTGTTGTCAGCTCATGAACTTTGCGCCAGAATGGCTGAAGTGACGGGCAATCCCACCAAATATGGGGGAATGTGCCCGTCTCCACACCGCCAACAGAGGTTAGGGACAGAGGGGGAGAACCTGTGCACCAGGACCAGTGTTCTATACTATCGGGTTTTTAGTTTATATCCATTCTCCTGAACCGATACATTCAGGGACCCTTTGTGAATGAAGAGGTGGATGCAGTCCAAGTCCTCCCCGTCTATCTCTGAGCCCAGGACCAATTCCCAGAAGGAACGTTCAGCACGTAGAAGTGCGGATGGCTCCTCGAACAGCGACGGGTAAAGCGTGGAGATGACGTGACTCTAAAGTTGTGGGGGGTTTTGTAAAGCATTGTTTGCAGGATAGGTCAGTTAGGTAATGTTTGAGCTGAAGGTAGGACCAGAGTGGGAATGTCCCGTGTTAGAGAGTGCAGCAAGGTCGGTTTGCCGTAAGAAACAACAGGAGACGAGCTTGGCGCTCGTAGTTACTACACACTGCAGCATTGTTTTAAATGTAAGTTGATTGGACTTGTTTTATTAAATAAATATACCTTTTATATGGGATCACGCTATGTGCGTCTCTTTCCCCCTCACACTGTACATCACTACTCTACCTGACGAACACTGAGGAGAGAGGCACGGGGACATATTCCAGTTTCCAGGCACGGGGACAGATTCCAGATTGGTGACACTCCTGGAGGCATACGAGCTCGGCGCTCGTGGATTGATGCCCACACTCACTTCATGAAAGTGAGTGCAACCTCCCCCTGTGTGTGTCTTGCCCCCCCTCCACTGTGGTCGTTGCAGTTATTTTACATGCTGTATACTTTTTATTTTTTATATTTCGCTTGGCATGTTCATCATTGTCACTGCCTGTATACACGGAACGTCTACACCTGCGGGTCATTTGCAACACAGGCTGTACACCTTACAGCTGTAAGGTAAGCGGCTTGCAAACACGGAGGTGTCCTCACTGAAGATCCCCCCTCCCTTCACGATTGGACTTGTTTTGTGTTTCTCATTATGTGTTTTTGCTTTTTGGACTGGATGATAGAACTAATATTCATGTTTGTCCTAGGGATTTGTCACTTGTAGTTCACCAGGATCTGGCACGTTTTTGCTAATGGGGCACTAGCCCACATATATTTTTCTTGCATTATATATATATATATATATTTTTTTTTTTGCATTGTGTCATTATTCATCCTATTTGTGTTGGTATATGCATTTTTGTTTTGCTATATTCAAGCAGTCACTGTTTCACGATTACCTTTATATATTAGGCTTTGTCTGCCCGCAACATGTCATGTTGATCAGCTACGTTGCACTGCACTGCATCCCCACCATGTTCTTTTAGCATGTAGGATCTATTCATGCATTGTCCCGTTTCTGCTTTTTTAGTTCACTTTGCCACTTTAGTCATCTTTGTAGCTTCCCTCCCCCCCCCTTCATCACAGCGCAAACTACCATCTTCCCCCACTTTTGTCCCATTTGTCCTGCCTTGGATCAGTACTTAGGTGTTGCAGCAGTGTCCTTTTAGCATAGCCCCCCCGACAGCGCAGGAGTTTCCACTTTCACATTGCTGTAAGAAGCGCTCTCTTCGGAAGAAGTGTTTCGCTAGCATCTCTGTGTGCGGCCGTTCAGCTTTCAAAAATGGCCTGCTAGACCCGGAGGGAAGTCTGGGTTACCTCTAACTGGAGTGATAGGGCAGAGTTTAGCTGAGACTGCATGTACCGTGCATGCCCTCTCGAATTCCTGTAAGGTGGCTCCTACCAGGGGATGGGGTAAGGCTATTGGCGAAATGTGTCTTCTGGACAGCCAGGGAGCATGACATAGATCTGTCTTGGTCACTATACGCTCTAAAGATACCCAATCTTTGCATTGGTTATGTAGACGCCAATCGACAATTCTCGCTAAGTGGACCGTCCGATAATAACGTTGGAGATCAGGAAGGCTGATTCCTCCACTCACTTTAGGAAGCACCAATTTCACCCAACTTATCCTTGGGGGTTTCTTACACCAGAAAAAAGTCCTACACATGGACTTATACAGTCTGAAGAAGGAGGGTGGCAGGCGAATAGGCAATGTTTCTATTTTATATAGGAGCCGAGGTAGAACTGTCATTTTATGGATAGACGCTCTTCTAAACCAGGAGATGGTCGGTTTATCCCACTTTTGGAGATCTTGGCTTATATTATGAAGTTCCAACTGAAAGTTTCTATTGTAGAGTTCTGTTAGATCAGTAGGGAGTTGGATTCCCAGGTGGGTTATGGCTCCCGCTTTCCAATGAAAGGGGAAAGTACGTTGACATTGCTCGACCAGTTCCATGGGTAGGGATATATTTAGCGCAAATGATTTGGAATAGTTTATCTTTAAGTCAGATAGGAGTTTAAAATGTTCTAGCGTATGTAGGAGATTGGGCAAGGATGTCAGCGGTGAGGAGCGGAAAAGCAGAACATCGTCCGCAAATGCTGCGATCTTAAATTCACGTTCCTGTACCTGAATACCCTTAATATCTGGGTTGGCTCGTATGCAGCATAATAGGTGTTCTAACGTAAGTATATAGAGTAGGGGGGACAGGGGGCACCCCTGTCTGGTTCCATTTTGGATGGAGAAGGCGTCCGACAGATGGCCATTGAACTTGACCCGCGCTCTGGGGTTAGCGTATAGTGAGAGTATCAACGCCCTCATGCAGGTTTTAAGCCCTAAGGAGATCAAGACAGCGTCCATATAATCCCAGGCCACTCTGTCGAACGCCTTCTCCGCATCCATTGCCAGGAAGAAGCCCTCCCGCTGGGAGGAAGTAAGCCAGGTATGTAAGTTCAGGGCTTTAATGGTATTGTCCCTGGCTTCCCTTCCCTGGACAAAGCCCACTTGGTCTAGGCCTATTAACTTAGGTATGTGGTGGGACAAGCGGTTCGCCAAAATTTTGGCAAAGAGCTTGACGTCCACATTAAGGAGGGAGATTGGGCAATAGCTAGCTACATTGGTGGGGTCTTTACCCTCCTTGGGGACGACTGAAATATAAGCTTCCAGAAGTCTGTCAGAATTGTAGGGAACAGTACTGAGTGAGTTAAAAGCTTTAAGAAAACGTGGTGCCAGGATGTCCGGGAAGGTTTTATAATACAGCGCAGTGAAGCCGTCAGGGCTTGGACTCTTGCCTGGTTTCGTAGATTTGAGGGCCGCTAGGAATTCCTCTAGAGTCAGAGGGGTCTCTAGGGCTTGTGAATCATCCGCTGACAAGGCGGAGGGGCAATGCTCACTCAGGAAGTCTGTAATCAGTGTCTGATGGCTCAACTGCACACCAGGATCAGAATCTCCCGATCGCAGGTTATACAGCCTATTGTAAAAGGAATGGAACTGGCGAGCAATGTCCTCGTTTTTCGAAATTATCGAGCCTGAGGGGTCCACAATGTGGTGGATCGTGGTGGTTAGTTTACGTTGTTGAGTGGCTCTAGCCAGTAACCTACCTGGCTTGTTACTGTGTTCATAGAACAGTTTTTGCGCCAAGATAGTACGTCGGTGTGCCCTTTTGGAGAGTTCTTCTCATAAAAGGGTGCGTGTTTGTGTTAACTCCTGTGCTGTTGCCAGTGCTAGTGTGCACTTGTGCTGGGCCTCTAGGGTGCGTATCTTGTCAGTGCGAGAACCAGGGCTTGTTGTTCCCTCTTCCTCCGCACTGAAGCCGACAATAGCAAGCCTCTGATGACACACTTATGAGCCTCCCACTGCGTCATGGGGGAGACCTCTGGCGTGTCATTGTGGAGAAAGAAGGCCCTCGGCTCCTGTCTAAGATTTGCCAAGTCTCCAGGGTCTGCAAGAAGAGAGGTATCTAATTTCCAAATTTTGGTGGTGGTGACTATCTCAGAAAATCGCAAGGTGGCAGGGATCGGATGATGGTCAGATATTGTCATGCTCTCTATGTTGGAGCATTGAAGGTATGGAAGATTCGCCTGTGTCACAAACAGGTAGTCCAAACGTGAATACCTTTTGTGTGGAGGGGAGAAAAAGGTGTAGTCCCTTTCTCTGGGGTAAAGGGTTCTCCAGGTATCATGTAACGTCAGGGACGCAAGTTGGCGCTTAATTTGGTGTAGGGCGGAGAATGGAAGAGAGGAGGTCCCAGTTGAGGTATCTGTTAAAGGGTCTAGGTGTACGTTAAAATCACCCCCTAAGATTAGCAAACCCGTTTGGAAAAGTGTGAGTTTCTCGATAACTTCCTGCATAAATGTGACTTGCCCGGTGTTGGGGCAGTAAATGTTGGCTAGCATCACTGGTCTATTTCTCCACAAACCTTTCAGGAAGATGAACCTACCTCCCGGGTCTAGCATTTGGTCTTTAGTGTCAAATGTTAATGTTTTAGAGAGTAAAATGGAGACTCCCTTTGTTTTAGAGTCTAAACAAGTGGCATGATAGGGGGGATGGGGGGGGAGCAAGCAAGGGGTAGTGTAAGCGAGGCAATAGGATCACCACGTAACTTCCGGAGGTGGAAACAGGCCTGCTAATCCACCTAGTTGGAAAGGGAGGGAGTAAAGATGGGGTAGGGGGAGGGTCCGCCAGAACTAGATCAAAGGGGAACCTGCCTCCCTGAGTTGGGGTTATGAGACTAGCACCGGAGTATAAGCAACATCGACAAACCAGGGCTAACATTAAATGAATCAGTTACTTGTATATCAGCGTATAACTAACTAAAGTAACACAAATGTTCGAGAAGAGGGGCCGAGAGATGACTCCTTCTGTAGGTAATGGGCCTATTATCAGACTTCCCGATTCAGGCTTGGGAATAGGAAGGAGGGAGTTTGGTAGGAACCGTAAATGTGGAAATCGGACCTCTCCAGGGTCTGTATCCCATTGGGCTTCATCAAGTGCGGGGCATGGGTCAAGGTATAATGATCCCGTTGCCCATAGGCCAGACCATAAACAGACTGCCCTGTAGGTGTCTGAGCTTCCACTGTGTTATGTCTATGACCTGCGTGAGGAGCACTTAGCATAATACAGTGTCAAGTTGGGTCCCAGGGGACTAGAAGCTGAGCCCACCAATCTGGGTGATGATGTAAAGATGCCGTAGTCAGAGATGTCAGGGCCCCAAGAAGCTTAGCAGGTCAATTGACTTTCCTGTGCATCCGCCCCTTGTAATCAGAGGTGGGTAGTCTTGGATTATAAAACGGTCCATATAGGGAACCCTGACATCTCCTCCCAGAGGGTTCCATCTAGCTGCCCAGTTACATGTATAGTCTCTACCTCTGTCGGCTGGTGCCCATGTTCTGCGGACTACAACAGACCACAAAGAGAATCAGTGATTATCAACTACGTATATCCAACATGTCGTCACAGCATTCCGGGGCACAACGGAGCACATCTTACATATTATTGTGAAGAATGCAAATGATGTTCATGACTTCCAAACATTAATAACACACAACCGCAAAATACAACATCTACCATGGTAACTCTAGTTTACTTTAACGTGCCTGCTTCAGGTTAGACCCGATTAGAAGAAAGGTGACAACATAAACTGAAGAAATAAAACCTGATGCAAGTCCATGGGTCATCAAGCCCTCCTTGAGGTCGAGGAAGTTGTACATGTGGCTCTTCAGCTTACAGTCCAGACCTGAGGGAGAGCAAAAAGACACGGGACAAAAACAAAGGGCAAGTGCCACAACCAAGCACAACGCTGCATAGTGTCAATGGTAGGAAGGCCTCTCTGGGATGTAAACGCTATAGAGGTATTGTGTACTGAGTGCACAACATTAGGTAGCCGTGTGCCAGATTAAGGAGAGTGAACTGTAAAGCAGTATTTTATGTCACAAGCATAACTGCAGAAAACTGCCCAGAAGGCATCTGTAGAACCTCAAAAGCCCCGGCGGAGCATGTGAAAGGGGGCTCAGAGAGGTGGTAAGGTAACGGCTCCGGGGAAAAGCGTAAGCACTGTAGTGGCGTTTAACTTGCCAACAGGGAGAACATGATGGTGTAAGGTGCGAGTTTACTCACAAACTTGGTAGTTCGGGTTTAGTGTGTTGTCTTCCGACAAGTTGAGGAGGGCGAAGATCTCGGATCCCGATCTGTGATGTCATCCGCGTGTCTCCTGGGCGAGTTGGAGGTCGATCTGCGGCACCTCTGACAGTTGTGTTGTGAGCGGGGAGTTGCTCCTTGTTGTGTGGAGATCCAGGGATCAGGATGCATGAACGTGCTGTACCATTCAGGTACTGCAACTTCCGTAATGCCCAGGGTTTCACAAAAATTACGTAGATTCATTGGAGTGCGCAGGTAAGCTGTACGAGTTCCCACTGTCGCAGCTAAGCAGAATGGATACTTCCAGCGGTATATAATATGTCTGTCTCGTAAAACGTTGAGGAGGGGGCGGAGCACCCTTCTGTGTTGCAGCGTAATAGCAGACAGGTCCTGGAATATTTGTATGGGAGAACCTTCATGCTGTAGCTGACCTTGGTTACGAGCTAGATGTAATATGTCCTCCTTTTGGGTGTAACTGACCAGACAGCATATTGTGTCCCCGGCAGGGTCCCCATCCCAACCTCTGGGTCTAAGTGCCCTGTGGCATCGCTCCATTTCTATGGGGGGGTAAGGAGGTCTGCCAAGGAGGGTATTACAGATGGCCCACACAGTTGGTTGTAATTGGGGGGTGTCTATGGCCTCCAGGATCCCCCTGATGTGTAAGTTGTGTCTGCGCCCCCTATTATCTATTCCTCAAGATGGCGGTGCATCTCAATGAGGTGCTGTGCATGGGTGTCTGTGACTTGTTGTATCCGTCTTATGGCAGTGCCCTGCGTCATGGCAGTGGCCTCTACAGTCTCAAGGCGTGATGCAACTGCTTTAAGGTCTGCTTTGAGGTCTGAATTGGCAGCTGTTAAAGTGTTTTTGATATCTAGCACTACCAGCTGTAGATCTGCCATGCTAAGCAGCGGAGAAGGCTGTGCAGCATTCCTGACGCTTGTCAGATGTTCCCCACGGTCAAAGGTGCTGGGCTGGCTGGGATGACTCACCGCCTCGTGGTTTGGGAACGGAGTCAGGGCCAGTGTGGAGACCTGTGGAGAAGTCTGTGCGGCAACGTGTTGAGACTGGAATATCTCCGGGATGGTTCGGCTCAGCTATGTGGCTTGCTCTGGCTGGGAGCGGGTAGCGGTGCTGCAACTCTCGGCCATCTCTGGGTAAGGAATACTCCGCTGAATCACTAATGAAACTGGAATGTCAGCCCTGGATGCCGGAGCGCGCTGTTCAGGCAGCCATCTCGGTCCAGTGCCAGGCCACGCCCCAAAAGCCAAATATTTATTTATGGGCCTTGGCACTGAGGGCATTTGATTGACCAGGTATGGAGTGCTGCATAATCTTTAGTTTATTTATTTTTTTATGAAAAATTTAGCATTTCACTTTTAGAATCACTTAACTTTTTGTGTTAAAGGATAAGTTCACCTTTCATAAAGCGTTCCATGTTATTCAGGGTTATGAATGCACAGGCCCCCATGCCCCCTGTGACAGCAGACCGGGGATCTTCTCCCCATGTTTGCTACAACAATAAAAAATTTTAAAAAATTGCCCCTCTCACGTTATCAATTTTGTTCTGTTTTAAAGAAATGTTTACTACATATGGGTCTCTTCCCACTCCTTTTGAATAGGTGCTGCTACTACTGCAGCTAATATGGGTTGGTCTGAAACAGTGATTAAGGGTATAGGTAGATGGAATTCGACTTATTACCAATTATATGTCCATCCTAATTTTCTATTTTGAATTCCAGGTGTCATATGTAACGTGTGCAGGACTGGTGCAAGGATTTTTGACACCCTAGGCGAAACCTCATTTTGCCGCCCCCCCCCCTCCGGCTCCACCCCTGACTCCTAGTAACAGCGCCTATCTAATGCAGCCTACCAGTGCCCATCAAATGCAACCTCACCAGCACCAATCAAATGCAGCCTCCCCAGCACCGATCAAATGCAGCCTCACCAGCACCGATCAAATGCAACCTCACCAGCACCGATCAAATGCAACCTCACCAGCACCGATCAAATGCAACCTCACCAGCACCGATCAAGCAACCTCACCAGCACCGATCAAATGCAACCTCACCAGCACCGATCAAATGCAACCTCACCAGCACCGATCAAATGCAGCCTCACCAGCACCGATCAAATGCAGCCTCACCAGCACCGATCAAATGCAGCCTCACCAGCACTGATCAAATGCAGCCTCACCAGCACCGATCAAATGCAACCTCACCAGCACCGATCAAATGCAACCTCACCAGCACCAATCAAATGCAGCCTCCACAGCACCAATCAAATGCAAGCTCACCAGCACCGATCAAATGCTGCCTCAGCAGCACCGATCAAATGCTGCCTCAGCAGCACCGATCAAATGCTGCCTCAGCAGCACCGATCAAATGCAGCCTCACCAGCACGATCAAATGCAACCTCACCAGCACCGATCAAATGCAACCTCACCAGCACCGATCAAGCAACCTCACCAGCAACGATCAAATGCAACCTCACCAGCACTGATCAAATGCAACCTCACCAGCATCGATCAAGCAACCTCACCAGCTCCGATCAAATGCAGCCTCACCAGCACTGATCAAATGCAACCTCACTAGCACCGATCAAGCAACCTCACCAGCACCGATCAAATGAAATTTCAGTAACAGTGAAAATATTTACTTACCTGGTGACTGGGGCTCACCTCTGCAGCTGTATACTAGTCTCTCTGCATCCGATGACGTGAACCTGCCACTACCAGTGCGAGGAACAAACAATTTTAAATGCTGCCTGCCTCGAGTCCAAGCAGGCTCCACCTGTCACCCGGAGCACCGCCAGTGACTCTACTGACGCCTGCCATTGTTCAGGAGGACAGGCAAGGCCAGGAGGGAGAGCGACCTCGGGGGGGAGAACGGAACGTGCGGCAGTGGGCAGAGAGACAGAGCTGGCTGTAACAGGACATCAGAGACTGGCGGTGACAGACAACATGATGGGGACCAAGCTTGATGGGAAACACAGAAAGATCACTGGCAGTCTGGCAGAGGTGCGCAGCGCAGGGGATATCTCCTTATCTTCCTCCATTTGATTTAGTGAGGACACTGTCACAGGCAGCATAGTCCCCCGCCCCCCACCCTCCGCCGCTGCGCCTCTGGAGGGCCTCGGGAGCGGCTGCCTATTGTGTTGAGACTGACATAGTTGCTGGCTGCAGGGAGAGGGAAGAGGGTCACTAGTGGCCGGGCGGCCTAGGCAGAAGTGCGCCCTAGGCGGCTGCCTAGTCCGCCTAGTGGTAGCACCGGCCCTGAATGTGTGGATCATCAGCCATTTCTACATATTTTGGGCTTATCACAGGGCTTTAGTTAGAGTGTATGGTTCGAATTTGGGCTTTCCTCCAGATAGTTTTCATATCTGGTGGTTAGGGATGAGCCGAACACCCCCCCCGGTTCGGTTCGCAGCAGAACATGCGAACAGGCAAAAAAATGTGTTCGAACACGAATACACCATTAAAGCCTATGGGACACGAACATGAAAAATCAAAAGTGCTAATTTTAAAGGCTTATATGCAAGTTATTGTCTTAAAAAGTGCTTGGGGACCTGGTCCTGCCCCAGGGGACAAGTATCAATGCAAAAAAGTTTTAAAAACGGTCGTTTTTTCGGGAGCAGTGATTTTAATCATGCTTAAAGTGAAACAATAAAAGTGTAATATTCCTTTAAATTTCATACCTGGGGGTGTCTATAGTATGCCTGTAAAGTGGCGCATGTTTCCCGTGTGTTTAGAACAGTCCGAGAACAAAATGACATTTCTAAAGGAAAAAAAGTCATTTAAAAGTAGTCATGGCTATAATGAATTGTCGGTCCGGCAATACACATAAAAGTTCATTGATAAAAACGGCATGGGATTCCCCTACAGGGGAACCCCGAACCAAAATTTAAAAAAAAAATACGTGGGGTCCCCTCAAATTCCATACCAGACTGAAGGGTCTGGTATGGATTTTAAGGGGAACCCCGCACCAAAATTTAAAAAAAAATGGCGTGGGTTCCCCCAAAAATCCATACCAGACCCTTATCCAAGCACGCAACCTGGCAGGCCACAGGAAAAGAGGAGGGATGAGAGAGCGCCCCCCTCCTGAACCATACCAGGCCACATGCCCTCAACATTGGGAGGGTGCTTTGGGGTAGCCCCTCAAAGCACCTTGTCCCCATGTTGATGGGGAGAAGGGCCTCATGGTTGTGGGGGTCTGCGGGCGGGGTGCTTATCGGAATCTGGAAGCACCCTTTAACAAGGGGACCCCCAGATCCCAGCCCCCCCGTGTGAAATGGTAACGGGGTACAAATGTACCCCTACCATTACACAAAAAATGTGTGAAAATGGTAAAAAAAAGACAATACACGCCTTGGGACAAGTTCTTTATTTAAAAAATAGATTAATAAAACTGTCCCACAAAGTCTTCTTCTTCTCTCGCTCTGATGGACCAAAAAAAAAAAAAAGCCGCATGCCGCCTATGATCTGCCTCCATGGGAGGCACCCGACTTAATGACCGGCCTCTCAGGTGACAGCTCTTTTATAACTGAGGGCAGGGCCACATGATGATGTTGCCCGGTGACCCCGCCCCCCTCTGATGCACAGGGACATCCCTATGTCTTCCCCATAGCGTCAGAGGGGGGCGGGGCCACCCGGTTACATCGGAGCCGTGACTACTTTTAAATGACTTTTTTTCCTTTAGAAATTTCATTTTGCTCTCGGACTGTTCTAAACACGGCTAACATGCGCCGCTTTACAGGCATACTATAGACACCGCCCAGGTACAAAATTTAAAGGAATATTACACTTTTATTGTTTCACTTTAAGCATTATTAAAATCACTACTCTATAAAAAAAACTTTTTTTTGCATTGATACATGTCTCCTGGTGCAGGACCCAAGTCCCCAAACACTTTTTATGACAATACCATGCATATAAGCCTTATAAAATTAACACTTTTGATTTCTCCCATAGACGTATAAAGGGTGTTCCCCGGCTTTCGAATTTGCCGCGAACACCCCAAATTGTTCGCTATTCGGCGAACTGGCGAACACCCGATGTTCGAGTCGAACTTACATTTGACTCGAACATCGGGCTCATCTCTACTGGTGGTATGGGTTGCGTGGTATTTTATACGATTCTTGGCCTCAACCTCAGATTGTTATTTTTCATATTTCAGGGAATGATATTGGCAGTAAACACTTTGGATATCATTTCACAATTGAAATGAGATTTTCTACAGCTTCATTCCATTTTGTCTGGTACTGTGCTAATTTTTTCTGAAATTGTCGCTCGCTTGCTTTGGCTGTTGAGATCTGCTTTTAGACATTGTGATAAAATTCGGAAAATAATTAACCGGGTATTGCCAAGTTTATGCCTTTCATAAATGTTTTTTCTTACCGCCATGTGGATCTTGAGGGTGGTTTGACAGGATTATACAGGTCTGACACAGCTAATTTATCTGATGTAGCTTTAGATGATTTTAATTTAGATCTGCAAAATTATATTGAATTGGCCGCGGGGTGCCAGGCTCATTGGTGAATGAGCCTTGGCGTATGGGACAGTTATATGTCCCATACACTCTTCATTCCATATAAGTATGGACGTGTGTGTATAACTTGAGCTGTTATGGCTGAGTTATTATATTGTAGTAAAAGTATATTTGATAAATTTGTATACCTGACATGAAATTGGTTATTTATATTTGAAGGTTGTTTTAAAATAAATACAAATAAAAGGGTTTCAAATTTCAAATCCAAAACTAAAGTGTGAGTTTATTATTTAATAATAAAGTTGTTTATAGTGGTATAAGTTCAGCCTATGGTCCCATGGGAGAAGGGAGGGGCAAAGAAATTTGTGCCGCCTACCTATGGGACCGTGGCTGACTATACATTTCAATTTGACAGTTAGGACAGTTTAAAAAAAAAAATATATATATATATAAATAGGATTGGTTAATCAGGGTCATATGTTAATGTTGGCACGAGCAAAGCACTATATAAAGAAACTCAAGTGCGTAACAGTCGGCAGAAGAGCAGCAAAGAAGAAGATGCATCCAGCCCTCCCACCCATCGTCGCAGCCCCTCTTTATGTGTTTAGTCCTTTTCTCTGGAAAAGGGACAGTTATATATATGTATGGACATGTGTGTATCGCTCGAGCTGTTATGGCTGAGTTATTATTTTGTAGTAACAGTATATTTGATGAGTTGATTTGATGAGTTGGTATACCTGATATGAAGTTGGTTACTTATATCTGAAGGTTGTTTTAAAATAAATACCAATAAAAGGGCCGTGGCCATTTTAAATCCAAAACTAAAGTGTGTTTTTATTATTTAATAATAAAGTTGTTTATAGTGGTATAAGTTCAGCCTACGGTTCCATCTCCCCCCTGTGTCTGCTAACACAATTCAAAAACGACACGGCCATGTGCGACTCCGCCCACCAGGTCAAGTCACTTATTCACAGTGTTCTGTGAGTGGGAAGCTACATTTACTAACATCCTTTGCAATCAAATAGGGAATGGGTACAGCGCTGCTCCAATGATGTTATCAAGGTAGTTACACAATAAGCGGCTAACACACCTCTAAGACAAAGACAGAAGTGAATAGATCAACAAATATATATATAGTGTAGCGCTGTGTGTGTAAATAAATGAAAGCAAAAAATTAGGTTCGAGCCATCTTCCAATGGCCAGAAAATAAAATAAACATAAAAAATACTTCAAAAATTGGATAAAGGTGAATCAATACAAAAAGTGCATAATACAAAATGACACGTAAAACATAGTAATATTAACAATACACCAGTGAAATGTGAGAACAGAACCAAATTAAATTGGATAAGAAATCAGTCAAAAAAAGTCCATAAATATTTAGAATTGTGTTCCTGATGAAAATCAAAAACCACCACCAACAGTCTCTGAGGATTAACTGATGAAAACGACAACGGAATATCACTGGTGGGTGAGAAGGTAAGACACCAAATGAAATGTGACGTCTAAATATGTAACAGGACCATCACCATAGCATCTGAGGAGGCTTACCGGACGCAGGGGACTTGAAAAGACATACGTCTTACAAGTCTCAAAAAGCTTGTTTAGCCGCCAGGGCTGGCAGGATAAAACATCGGGTATCCACAACTTCAATTAAGGGAGGGGGGAAGGTCTGTCAACAGCTCCAACCGTCCAGACGTATCAGCAGGCCAACCGGATGTTTATTTAAAAACCATGAGAGGAAAAAAAACTCACATGGCATAATATTGTTTAAAAAGCATACATTTATTGGGACAATAAAAAAGGAACACTCACATGGTATACGATCGTAAACAGCTCAAATAGTGTCAAATGCGGTGATCATAGGGAGTCCACCCAACATGTTTCGGCTACCAAGTCTTCATCTGGGGTGTGGACCCCCCTATCCCACCGCTATTTAAACTAAAAATGACCCCCACTGGGAGTGTCACAACCCAGGAAGTGACCAACTGACGTCACTTCTGGTTCTTGAATTAGTGCGTACATACTGTATATGAAATATATCATAAAGACAGTGAGCGGTGTTTATATCGCTGGTCATAAGATTCAGAGTCAAGAATAAAAATAAAGATAAAATTAAAATAATGCTGACGTTATGGCCGGCCGGTCCGGAAGTATTCGGGGTTAAAACCAAGCCTCCTTCTCGGCACGGCCAAATTGCATAGGACAGAGCGTCATCACGCTCCGCCCCCTTTTTTTTGCTCAGCCAAACCCTGGAGCCATGCGCAGTAGCGGGACTCACCAAAAGGAAGTCCGCCAGCGCACCACGCCTTGTTTTGGGCGGTAGATCCTATAGGTCGGGGCGCCACAACACCCCGCCCCCGGATCTCACATTGATGACTATTGTAAAAAGTACGGCCGGCCTCATTTAAGGTCCGCCCACGTTACCGCCCACATCACTAAAGCTAAGCCAAACCTCTTGTCCACAACGGCATGTGAACTTCCTGTATGGAGAGCCGTGATTGGACAGAGAGGGCCGGAACTAAGTCATAGCGCTCTGGCAATGAGAAACAGTGTCAGCAAAGGTGGTAAAGACAAACATTGTATAAAACATACATGCCGTGGGTCAAAAGGTCCGGCAAAAATGCCAAAATAATATTAAGGTATTAAGTAGAGGCAAAAAGCCTAACAGGGAGTGAATATTAATTTAAAAGGATGGTGACACTACCAATGAGGGGCATCCCACCTAGTCCATACATTCCAACATGTATAAAGGGAACTAGCAGTAAAAATCCTAAGCAAAGGAGAACATTTGCCATATGGGGAGTCAAGAAATGAATCAAAAAAATGAATCAAAAAAGACAAAATGTTAATAATCAAAACACTACAACTAGCAGTGATAAGTTATTGTAGACATGAGTTAAGGATATTTGTTCCAAAAGATGCAAAGATAAAATGAAATAAAATAAAATAAAATGTACTAAAAAAATAAGAAGATCATAAGTAAAGTAACTATGCCTGATTGATAAATGAATTGATGTCCCACTCCACGTTGATACCTTGCGGAAAGTGGGAACCCAATTCATAAATCCAGTAGGTCTCCAACCTGGAGACCCCCTAAGTGTTGACCCCCCCGCCAGGGGGCCACATATTTATCAATAATAAGGAACTGGGTGCCCTCAGGGTTTCGATCATGGAATTCTCTGTAATGACGGGGCACAGTGTGTTTGGTACTACCTGCCTTAATGAGATTAATGTGCTTAGAGACTCTTGTAGTGAAGGACCTAATCGTCACTGTTTCTCATTGCCAGAGCGATATGACTTAGTTCCGGCCCTCTCTGTCCAATCACGGCTCTCCATACAGGAAGTTCACATGCCGTTGTGGACAAGAGGTTTGGCTTAGCTTTAGTGATGTGGTCGGTAACGTGGGCGGACCTTAAATGAGGCCGGCCGTACTTTTTACAATAGTCATCAATGTGAGATCCGGGGGCGGGGTGTTGTGGCGCCCCGACCTATAGGATCTACCGCCCAAAACGAGGCGTGGTGCGCTGGCGGACTTCCTTTTGGTGAGTCCCGCTACTGCGCATGGCTCCAGGGTTTGGCTGAGCAAAAAAAAGGGGGCGGAGCGTGATGACGCTCTGTCCTATGCAATTTGGCCGTGCCGAGAAGGAGGCTTGGTTTTAACCCCGAATACTTCCGGACCGGCCGGCCATAACGTCAGCATTATTTTAATTTTATTTTTATTTTTATTCTTGACTCTGAATCTTATGACCAGCGATATAAACACCGCTCACTGTCTTTATGATATATTTCATATACAGTATGTACGCACTAATTCGAGAACCGGAAGTGACGTCAGTTGGTCACTTCCTGGGTTGTGACACTCCCAGTGGGGGTCATTTTTAGTTTAAATAGAGGTGGGATAGGGGGGGTCCACACCCCAGATGAAGGCTTGGTAGCCGAAACATGTTGGGTGGACTCCCTATGATCACCGCATTTGACACTATTTGAGCTGTTTACGATCGTATACCATGTGAGTGTTCCTTTTTTATTGTCCCAATAAATGTATGCTTTTTAAACGATATTATGCCATGTGAGTTTTTTTTCCTCTCATGGTTTTTAAATAAACATCCGGTTGGCCTGCTGATACGTCTGGACGGTTGGAGCTGTTGACAGACCTTCCCCCCTCCCTTAATTGAAGTTGTGGATACCCGATGTTTTATCCTGCCAGCCCTGGCGGCTAAACAAGCTTTTTGAGACTTGTAAGACGTATGTCTTTTCAAGTCCCCTGCGTCCGGTAAGCCTCCTCAGATGCTATGGTGATGGTCCTGTTACATATTTAGACGTCACATTTCATTTGGTGTCTTACCTTCTCACCCACCAGTGATATTCCGTTGTCGTTTTCATCAGTTAATCCTCAGAGACTGTTGGTGGTGGTTTTTGATTTTCATCAGGAACACAATTCTAAATATTTATGGACTTTTTTTGACTGATTTCTTATCCAATTTAATTTGGTTCTGTTCTCACATTTCACTGGTGTATTGTTAATATTACTATGTTTTACATGTCATTTTGTATTATGCACTTTTTGTATTGATTCACCTTTATCCAATTTTTGAAGTATTTTTTATGTTTATTTTATTTTCTGGCCTTTGGAAGATGGCTCGAACCTAATTTTTTGCTTTCATTTATTTACACACACAGCGCTACACTATATATATATTTGTTGATCTACTAACATCCTTTGCGGCTGGCAGGTTGCAGTTCTCGATGAACTACCACGACGCTATTGAGCGCTGTGGTAGTTCATTGAAAGTTCCTGTGTGTAACTGAATGCTCATACAAGGTATGAGTACACAACTTATGCACAGAGTGTGCAAGAGTCCTGCATAGCACCCACGATTTGCTGATCATGGGTACAATGCAGGCTCCCAATAAAGAAAAATTCATAAAAGTCAGTTTTTTTACCTGAAAAAAGATGTGCATTTATTAATTTATTTTGAAAAGGTAAACTTATCCTTTTAGAATGGTCACACAGGTTCCCTATAGATATTAGCACAAGATATTCTTTCCCTTTTTCCTGTTATAAAAAAAAAAAGAATGTTGCATCCTGTTGGTTTTTATATTTGTACACTTTTGTCATGAGTTAGCAGACAGAAATATAAGCAGATATAAAAACTATTGATCTTTTATTACTCCACTTCTATTTTATTTTTTATTTCAATGTGTTCTAGTTTTTTACAGTGATCAGCAAGAAAGCAATGGGAAAAGGAATAAAGCCAGACTTTTGATTAGACAATACACTTTTACATGCATATATTCTTAACTACTTCCATACTGGGCATTTTCACCCCCTTCCTGCCCAAGCCAATTTTCAGCTTTCAGTGCTATCGCACTTTGAATAACAATTGCGCGGTCATACTACACTGTACCCAAATGAAATTTTTATAATTTTTTCCCCAATAGAGCTTTCTTTTTGTGGTATTTGATCACCCCTGCGTTTTTTATTTCTTGTGCTATAAACAAAACAAAAGTGACAAGTTTGAAAAAACACAATATTTTTTACTTTTTGCTATAAGTATCCAAATTTTTTTTTTTTAAACAATTTTTTTCCTCATTTTAGGCTGATACGTATTCTTCTACATATTTTTGGTAAAAAATATCCAATAAGCGTATATTTATTGGTTTGTGCAAAAGTTATAGCGTCTACAAAATAAGGGGATAGATTTATAGCATTTTTATTATTACTGGGCACCTAAACCCCCCTCCCGCCCAGACCAATTTTCAGCTTTTAGCACTGTCACTCTTTGAATGACAATTGCGTGATCATACAACACTGTACCCAAATGACATTTTTATCATTTTTTTCTCAGAAATAGAGCTTTATTTTGGTGGTATTTGATCACCTGATCACGTCTGGGTTTCTTATTTTTTGTAAAAAAAAATGTAAAAATACCATTAAAAAAAAAAATACAGAACCGTTTGATATTTTGTTAATAAATTTTGCAAACAGGTCATTTTTCTCCTTCATTGATGTATGCTGATGAGGCTACACTGATGGGCACTGATAGGCTGCACTGATGGGCACTGATAGGCTGTACTGATGGGCACCGATAGCTGCATTGATGGGCACTGATAAGGCGACACTGATGGGCACTGATAAGGCAGCACTGATGGGCACTGATGAGGTGGCACTGGTGGGCACTGAGAGGTAGCACTGATGGGCGGCACTGAAGGACATTGATAGGTGGCACTGAAGAGCACTAATAGGCGGCACTGATAGCTGGCACTGATAGATGGCAGTGATGGGCACTGATAGGTGGCAGTGGCTGACAGCTGATCACATGGTAAGGGGTCGGGATCGGAGTAAGGGGTCGGGATCACCATCCAACTCCGATCTGTGATCACTCGAGTCTCCTTGACTCGGTTGATCACAGAACACGCCGAGCGCGCCCTTCAGGGGGCGTGGCCAGCTTGCAAAGGGGAGGATGTTTATTGATGCCCTCCCGGCAAAGCAGATCTGCAATGTAGCCGTCATTCGGCTATAGCGCGGATCTCAAGGAGTTAAAGGAAAGGAAAGCATGCAGGGAAAAACATTTAAAATACAAGTATAAAAAGATTTTAACAAACTATTCCATAGAATAAAGCAATGAAGGCATTATTTAAAAAGGCTGCTGGAAATTGAATGCTGAATTTGAGGACATTTTAGACCAAACTACCATGGTGATATACAAAAAAAAAAATCACTGATAACAAAACATGTCATCAACTATATTATACCAATATTCTTGGTAATCCTTCAATTCATAGTCAACAAAATCATACATTTTCAATAATCTTGAATTCACAGTGCTCCGGTAGTTTCCAGTCACATGCAGATCTCCAGTCTTCTATTTCTCACATGTGATTGAGTATTCTTTGACAAAAATAAATTCCACCACATTCACTATGCTCTGGGGCAAATTCTCTTGCAATGTGTAACTTCCCTTGCACAGGAACAGCGTACTTGCCTTTAGTAGATCAATCCAGTAGGACAAAATAACTGTTTCTGAACTCTACTTAGCTTACTGGTAGGAAAAGCTTGCAGCGTTTCTCAGAACACATAGGTTAACTGCACAATCCACCAAATTTTGGAATTATGTTCATAAGTAACTAGCAGGGCCCTCTGATTCCCCCTGTATTAAATTGTATTGTAACTATACTGTCTGCCCTAACGTTGTAACTGTAACTGTTGGTGCTATATAACTCGTGTGTAATAATAATGATAAGAACCAGTGACTGATAGACAAGTATACTCTGCCCACAGTCAGTATATAATACTTTAAGAAGATGAAGCCTAAACAAACCATTTCATGTAAACCAGAAAACGGCTCCATCACAACGTATTAGCGTATATTTTGCCATGAGTGTGTACTGAGGGCATTATATTGAGTTTTGTGAAAGGAATTTATTAAAACAGCTCTGCAGCTAAAATAAAAATATAAGGAAAGTACTTTTCACATAGAATACAGTTAATACTTACTGCCCATGTATGTGGTAGTGAAGAGATATTGATGTTTGAATAATCTTCAAATCTGACACTTCCAGGAGTGTCAGATGCCTGGTCGCCCTGCTTTACCACCAGCCTTTTTTTCCACTACTGTGCCCTGCAGTGATGTAAGGGCAGGTGGTGAGAACTACAACAGGCTTACAATCTAGGGTCCCTAACTCACATTCATACATACACATACTAGGGCCAATTTAGATAGGAACCAATTAACCTTTTAGCATGTTTTTGGAGTGTGGGAGGAAACCAGTGTACCCTTATTTTCAGGGATCTTTTTTTTTTTTTTACATTTTTTAGTGACACAGTCACCTTAAGACATTGTGACTTTTATCCTAAAATCATCATGTTAGTTATACTGTAATATAGGTTTGCTTTTTGTTCCTTTACTGCATTATGGAAAAGAACCCAGCAAATGCTAATAATGTGTTCTTTAACATGAAAAGGAATGGTCTGGGAAAAGCACATCAGGTAAGGACAGTTATAACCAGGAAGAGGATACCGGCCCACGATGATACATGAAGAAAATAGCACTCTCAGCTCAGATTAAAGATTGGAAGAGGGGCACCATGGGTAACAGATTACATTGAAGGCTTTACTTAGATATTTTAGGTTCTAACACCTCCTATATTTTAGGTATTGTGAACATTCAGTTAGTGTTCTTTAATACAAAGATGTCTTGATGGTTTCATAAAGGGGCCAGTTGTCAATTATAATTCCATCACAATCACAAATCTGTCAGTTTTAATCATTTTCTTAAAAGCTTTTAGGTAGGCACTTTTCCAGAAAGTAGGGTATCTGCCTAATTTCTGGACTATTTATCATTGCCTGATCATCTGTCGTGCCATTCAAAAGAAAAAAAAAAAGCCCCGGAAGATTTGGCTGCTCAATGACTAGACCATTTTTTGCGATACAGCACTGCGTCGCTTTAACTGACAATTGTGTGGTCGTGCGATGCTGTACCCAAACAAAATTGACATCCTTTTTTCCCAAAAATAGAGCTTTCTTTTAGTGGTATTTGATCATCTCTGCGGTTTTTATTTTTTGTGCTATAAACAAAAACATAGCGACAATTTTGAAAAAACACAATATTTTCTACATTTTGCTATAATAAATATCCCTATTTTTTTTTTTTTAAAGCAAATTTTTTCCTCAGTTTAGGCTGATATGTATTCTTCTACATATTTTTGGTAATAAAAATTGCAATAAGCATATATTGATTGGTTTGCGCAAAAGGTTTCCTTACAAAATAGGGAAAGATTTATGGCATTATTATTATTATTATTTTTTTTTTACTAGTGAGGGCGGTGAACAGCGATTTTTATCTATCAGTGCTGGCCAATGCATGGGCCCAGCACTCCTGATCCTACGGTACCCAACCTGGTGTTTTATTAGTTATTATGATACATTTGTGGCATTTTTATTATTACTAGTAATGGCGGTGATCAGCGATTTTTATCGGGACTGCGACAGATAGAACACTTTTGACAGATTTTTGAAACTGTGTTCCCTTGCATGTGTTCTAAATGTAGGGGGATGGGACTGACTAGAGGAGATGGCAGATTGTTGTTCCTAGCTAGTAGGAACACACGATCTCTCTCTCCTCTCCTCACAGAACAGATTTTTTGTGTGGCTCTCATGCCCGCGATCGCTGGCCACGCCCATGGGCACCTCCGCAGTGCAGCGCACGCCTGCTCTCCCCGCTTAAAGGGCCAATGTATAGCTACGATGGTTCGCGGGAACGTGCCAACCTGTCACAGTATAATGACGGCGGGTGGACGGCAAGCGGTTAAAGAGTACAGAGATTTTTCTACATACTTTTCTGGAGATATTTCCTTGTCAAAAGAAGTTTATTGAGTATACAATATTATAAAGATACATAAAGTAAGTTTACAAGGATCTATAAAGTAAGCTCATTGTTTTACAGTAGGGTTTATATAGGTAAATATCATGAAATTTCAAATATTAAACATTGGGTTCACGTAAACCTAAATTAAAGATATATATCATTTCCTTAGTTACTTTTGTAGGTATTTAAGTGATTTATACCTACTATACATATTGTTTACAAGTAGAGTGTATATAGGTAAAATAAATCCTGATAATGAGCTTTAATCGTAAGGTGGAGAAAAGGAAAGAGAAAGAAGAAAAAGGGTTGAAAGGTAGAGGTATGGTCCACAAGGTTGTCCCGCTCGTCAGTTTATTATTCTTTTTAGTTCTCTTTTGAAGCCTTAGAATGGGTGTCTCTGTAAGTCATTTAATCTGTTACCATGGCAACAGGACAGAGTCATTGAAGTTTGACAGGAACTGTTGTTTTATCCAAGGATGCCAAAGTTTTTCAAATTTTGGAATTTGATTTTGATCGATGGCTACCATCTTAGCATGGGACATTGTATTATTCATTCTGTGAATTGTTTCTGCTAGTACCAATGTAGGAGATTTCCATGCCTTGGCCACTGTTTGTTTTGTAGCCGTTATTAGTTGGATCATAAGTTTGAATTGAGAGAGTGTTAACCATTCCGGTTTTAGATTAAGTAAAGTTAAATATGGATCTGGTTGTATTATTTTTTTAAATATTTTAGATGCAATCACGAAGACTTCCTTCCAGAAGGTTTGGATTACTGGGCACGTCCACCATATGTGTAAATATGTGCCTATTTCTGGGCATCCTCGAAAACAAAGAGCTGAGGTATTAGGTGAATATTTTGCCACTCTAGCGGGTACAAGGTACCAGCGAGTTAGGACTTTATAATTTGTCTCCGGTGCTAAGATGTTGGGTGAAGATGACTTAGATGTGAGCCATATGTTAGAACAGTCCGTGTCTTCTAAAGTTCATCCCAGGTCCTCCTCCCACCTCTGAACGTAAGAGGGTCTATTAAGATTTGCTACTCCATATAATTGATTATAAAGTGATGAAATTGTACCTTTAGCAAATGGATCTTTTGTACAGATTGATTCAAAAATGGATAATTGGGATAATGGTGTATCCCCCTTTAGGAATGGTGTATAGAAATTTTTGATTTGGAGATATCTAAATATCTCAGAGTTTGGTAGATCATATTTTTCTCTAAGCGATGGGAATGAAAGGAATGATTTAGATGCTATGAAGTCATTTAGTGTCTGAATGCCTGATGTTGTCCAAGCTTTAAAAGAATTTGGGTAGATCCATGCCAGATAAAAGGCCGGATTTCTGATAAAAGAAAGGAGAGGATTGTGTGGAGATTGTAACTGATATTTGGTTTTTAGTTTATCCCAGAGAGATAAGAAGTCTTTAGTTATGGGATTATGAATTTTAAAGCGGTCTTTAGGATCAAGCTATAATAAATTTGATATTAATAGAGGGTCATTTTCTGAAGCCTCTATAAATAGCCATAATGGGATTTCCTGTTTTGCATGGTATTTGGACAGACTGGCCAAATGTGCTGCTCTGTAGTAGTTAGTAAAATTAGGGTATCCCAGGCCTCCTTTATTTTTGGGAAGATGTAGTGTGTGTATAGGTATACGTGGTTTAGAAGAGCCCCATATAAACGAAGTTGCTCTTTTTTGTACTATTCTCAAAAAATAGGAAGGAATTGGAATAGGGAGGACTCTGAATAGATAAAGCAATTTGGGTAGAATAGTCATTTTGATTGCATTAATCTTCCCTATCCAGGATAAAGGAAGTTGCGACCATTGTTTTATTAGATTTGTGATCTGTCTTAATACAGGAGGATAATTGGTTGAGAATAAGTCAGAATGAGATGCTGTTAAATGAATTCCAAGATATGGGATTGACTTTTCTGCCCATGTGAATGGGAGTGCAGCCGTAGCCGGGATCAATTCCATGTTTGTGAGTGAAATATTAAGCACTAGGCATTTCTTAGGATTAATCATAAGGCCGGATAGGGCTGCAAATCCATCAAGAGCTGGTATTAAGTTAGGACCAGAGACCTGTGGTGATGATAGAAAAAGTAATATATCGTCTGCAAATATACATAATTTGTGTGTAATACCTCCTACTTCAATGCCAGTTATAGTTTGGTTTGTTCTGATGTATTGGGCCATGGGTTTGAGTATAAGGGCAAATAATAAGGGAGATAATGGGCAACCCTGTCGGGTACCTCTTTCGATATTAAAGGCATCAGATTTGTATCCAGCATATTTTATATAGGCTTTGGGTTTATTATATAATGCTTTGATCCATGTTAAAAAGTGGGGTCCAAAACCCCATTTTTGTAATGAATATTGCATATATTGCCAGGATACTGTGTCAAATGCCCTCTTAATATCGAGAGATAGAAAACATAAAGGGATTTTCCGTTTTTTAGCAATATGTGCCAATAACACTGCCCTGCGTATATTATCGCCTGCCTGTCTATTTGGCATGAAGCCTACTTGATCTCTATGTATTAATTTTCCTATAATGCTATTGAGGCGTTTTGCTATTATTTTTGCTAATAATTTAATATCGAGGTTTAACAGAGAGATAGGCCGATAATTCACACAGGAAGTATCATCAGAAAGGGGTTTTGGGATCATACAAACAATTGCCATTAGTGTTTCTTGCCGAAAAGAATGTCCATCTAGAAGTTTGTTAAAAGTTTCAGTGAGAATGGGAGAGAGTATTTCTGAGAATGTTTTATAGTATAAAGCCGAGTAGCCGTCTGGGCCTGGTCTTTTGTTAAGTTTTAGGTCTTTTATGGCGTTAGCAACTTCATCTATAGTTATAGGCTCATCCAAACTGCTTTTTTGATTCTGAGATAACTCAGGTAAGGTTATTTTTGAGAAGAAGGATTCAGCCTCTGTAGGATTAAATTCATTGTTTGTCTTGTATAAAGTTGCGAGATGTGAGTGAAATTTATGGACTATTTTAACTGGATTACAAGTGTAAACATTTTTTGATAATTTCAAACGTATTGGTTTGAAAGATTTGTTAGTTGAATTTAATGCCCGAGCCAAATATGTACCTGGTTTGTTTGTATTCATGTAGAAATTGTGTTTGGAGCATTTGAGGGATTTATCAACTGACTCAGTGAGAAATAGATCGTATTCCAATCTAGATTTTTCCAGATGAGATTTTGTACTCTGAGATGGATTATCTTGAAATGATCTGTAGGCTGCATTAAAATTGAGTTCAAGTTTTTTTGCTAGATTTTTGCGTTCCCGTTTAAATAGTGCCATTTGTCTTTGTATTGTACCACTCAAGACAGGCTTATGAGCTTCCCACAGTGTTATTGGGGAGATGTCTGTTGTATTATTAATTGATATGTATTCCTTTAAAGTTTGTTCAATGGCCATCTGATGTAGTGGGTGTTTGAGCATTATGTGGTTTAAGTACCACGTTGGGTCATGCGCTTTTGGTATGGCTGAGGCTATAGTAGTGTATATTGCATTATGGTCAGACCACGGAATCGGAATTATATCTGATGCAATAATTTCTGGTATCATTCCTATTGTTAGAAAAATATGATCTATTCTGGTGAAGGTTTGATGAGGGTGCGAGAAATAAGTGAATTTCTTTTTCATTGGGTTACTTTCTCTCCACGAATCTACCAGATTGTATTTGGAAAGAAGTTGAGAAAAAGGTAATCTAGAGGTTATTTTGGATGGTGTAAAAGGTGATTTATCTAGAAATGGGAGGAGGACCTGGTTTGAATCCCCACACATTATCACTGTTCCTATTTTGTGTGTATTAATCACTTGTAATATATGTGAGAGGAATGGTGTAGGTTGTTTGTTAGGAGCGTAGTAGGAAATCACCGTGATTGCTGTATCCATTATATAACCCATGAGTATCAGGTATCTACCTTCTGGGTCTTTAATTTCTGATGATAAGGTGAATGGTGTGGATCGGTGAAATGCAATTAGAGTTCCCCTTTGCTTGGTACAGGCAGAAGCCATGTAAATTTGTTGATAAAAAGGAGAAATATATTTTGGAGTAGAATCTTTGGTGAAGTGTGTTTCTTGGAGGCATACTATGTGAGCCTTCTTGTTATGAAAAGTACGGAAGGCTTTGGTCCTTTTTTGAGGGACATTTATTCCCTGAACATTCAGGGAAAGTATATTCAGTGGTGCCATGGCAACAGATCAAATAGTTTTGACGTACTTTTTGTTATGCAGAGCTGACTGCGCAGATCAACCTGTGTGGACTGAAGAGATGAATAGATAGAAAAGAAACCAGTGAATTCTGGAGTAAAGAGTAAACAAAAAACATATGAGATTAGATGATACATTGTATAAATTATTTTTTGCAAGTAATCACAATTTACCCGTGAAAGAGAGTAAATATCTCTCTCAGGGGAATAAGTGCCTTCATCACACTCCCACATAATATGGTTGGGAGAATGAGGAGGGCTAATGGGGGTACACGGATCTTCCGCTTACAGGAGAGAAGTGCTATGTCAAAAGACATCAAAATGATGTTTCATTAATTGGAGTGCAGAATATAGTTTTTGTTGAAATTATTTATTCCAGGGTGGTTGGATATGGTTAGTCTTGCCCTAGGCTAAATAATTCAGTTAGAAAGGTACTGTTAATAACTTTGGTATTGATGAAGAT
This sequence comes from Aquarana catesbeiana, assembly GCF_042186555.1. Classification (NCBI taxonomy): domain Eukaryota; kingdom Metazoa; phylum Chordata; class Amphibia; order Anura; family Ranidae; genus Aquarana; species Aquarana catesbeiana. The sequence goes on along the minus strand of NC_133325.1, from coordinate 613,899,861 downwards.
AGTTTGAATTATTTTGGGATTTTAACCCTTTTAGAGTAAACAATTACATATTTTATTCATATGTAACTGTTTAGATATGTTAACTCATAAAATTGAGGTTGTATTGCTTCAGATTAGAATAAACAAAAACATAATTCTAGGAACTAGTTAGGTAATAATATATTTGTTTTAAGAAAAGAAAGAAAAAGCTTCCATTACTTCTGGATTATTGAACATATTTGTCCTAAAAAGTAATAAATCTATTGTTATTACCTGATAATATATAACTGAACAAGAATTTCCTTATTTCACTTATATATTCTAAGGCTATATGAATCAGAAGTAATGAGAAATATAACTGGAATGTAACATGATCCCACACAGTGTGTGACTATCAGAATGCAGTTACATTCAGTTATAAATACAGGTTTTTTATAGAGAACCATCTCTTAGTATAATAAATGAAGAGATATCAGGAATTAGGATGTCAGTCCATTGAATCTTCTTGGTCCATGGATGATGTGGTATAACGGCCTCTTTTGTGAGAATGATGATTCCCATTTTGTTCTGAAATTTTCTGAGTGCTGCCTGAAGGTGAAGATGATGTCATTCTTCTGCGTGTGGGAGAGTTGCTGCTTGTGGGTTCTGTCAGATTTAATTTTAAAAGGGTTTGTTGTAGTTCATCTGCTGATCTGCTTCTGTAAATTATACCTTGGTAGTTAAATCTGACTGAAAAGGGGAAGCCACATTGATACATAATGTTGTGGCGTTGCAGTTCCATTAGTTGGGGTTTCATGGATCGTCTTTTAGTAATAGTAAGTTGGGATAGGTCAGCAAAAATTTGATAATTGTGTCCTTGAAAATTAAGTTCCTTTTTTTCTCTTGCAGCAATTAGTATTTGTTCTTTCGTTCTGTAATAATGAAATTTTGTGATTATATCACGTGGGGGTCCATCTTTCTTTTTGGCTGTGAGGGCTCTGTGTACTCTGTCCAGTTCTAAACGTTCAATAGGGATATCTGGCTTTAGTTCTTGTAATAGAGCAGTAATAGTAGATTGCAGGTCTGTCACAGTTTCAGGTATTCCTCTTATTCGCAAGTTTGAACGTCTGGCTCTATTTTCGTAATCTTCGAGCTTAGTTTGAAGTATTAAATTCTCTTCTTTTAATTGTTCCAATTCTGTTATATTTACTTGGGTTGTAATTTCAATTTCATCCATTTTTATTTCTAAGGCTGCGGTGCGGTTTCCCAGCTCTCTTATTTCTTTGGTTAGGCTTTTTTGTTATTTGGTCTGAGGTTTGTTTTAAAGCCTTATGAAGCATCTTTTCAAATTGTAATAATATTACTGGGGATGCTGAGGAGGCTTGTGGAGACGTTTGTGAGAGGATTTGTTCTGTATCTGACTCAAATGGAGAGTCTTGCTGTGACATTTTCTGTCTGTGAGAGCGCCCTGATGCTGTATCTTGTGAGGTGACTGGAGCTGCTTTAGTTGCAGTGAGTGCCTGTGAGCTCTTTGTGAGGTGATTTTTATTTCTGCCATGGTTTCCTCCCAGTACCATATTTCCTGCCCAAACTTTCACAGTTTGTTCCCTGGGGTAAAAAGGTTCAAATGGATACCTTTTGAGCCTGCAGGCTCCGCTTTGTCCTTCTCTTCTCTCCTCAGCGGTGTGGAGCTCTAACAATGCATGTCTGCTCCGTTAGGCTCCGCCCATCTCCCTCTCTGGAGATATTTCAATCCATTATTAATGTATTTTGCCTGACTGCTATTATAAATCCATTTTGGTGTGTACAACACAACTCTCTGATTGTACAGAAACCTTAAATTCACTTTAGTTTTGCTTCAAGCAAAGCTTGATTTAGCAGTAGGCACAATAGGTCTGGGCCTGGAGAAGGCATAAGTAAGAGATGGAGAGAGAGAATTAAGTTATCAACTAAACTGTTAAAGTGGGCTTTGTATTATGCATACTATACATGATCATGTAAACCTCTTGATGGATAGGTGTAATGCCCTGTACACATGACCGGTTTTGCCGTCGGAATAAACTCTGAAGGTTTTTACCAGGGAGTTCCGATGGAATTCCACTCAAGCTGTCTTGCATGCACACGGTCACACCAAATTCAAAACCGTCCAGAACAAGGTGACGTACAACACGTACGACGGGACTAGAAAACGGAAGTTCAATAGCCAGTAGCCAATAGCTTTCGTCTCGTACTTGCTTCAGAGCATACGTTGTTTTTGGTTCGTCAGAACAGCATACAAACGAGCGTTATTTCCAATAGTAGTTTGTACCGTCGGAAAAATATAAAAATATCTAATTCCGTCTGAATTTTCGACAGAAAAAGTCCGATGGGGCATACACACGGTCGGAATATATGATGAGACGCTCCCATCGGACTCTTTCTGTCGGAAATTCCGCTCGTGTGTATGCGGAATTACAGTTATTTATTACCTCTCAATATATTATTCCCTCAGACAATGTCTTTATCTGTTGTTTTTTGTTCCAGACAAATGGCACCATCTTTTTTTAGTGCACCATCCAAGGTCAGCATCTACTTCCTGGACTGATATTATAGCTTATAGATGACACAGTGATGTAAATCCTGGTCCTTGTACAGTTTTACGCTGTGTTCACAAATGGCTGACACAGATCAGTCCCTTGCTGAAGACTCTTACCTACAATGCTATAGTCTAATCACTGGGGGGAGAACTGACTAAGTGAAGGCTTCCTCCTGAGTGTAGCAGACTGATAACTTCTCAGTTTAGGCTTTTTATTAATATAATTGACAGCTTTTTGAAAAATTATACTGTTGCTGTATAATGTGACATGTCAGGAACTTATTCATGCAGGCTTGTAAAGTTCATAAAAAGCTCATGAAATCTTTTTCAGAAGTGCTAGGCATCCTAAGCAAAGCCGTATATATAATATATTATATATGAGTGAGGGATGAAAGTCTAAACATTACCTCTGTACAAACAAAAATCTAACTGCTATGCCCTGCTTGCTAATGGGGGCAGACACTGTTGGTTTGCGGAAACACAAAGAAGGAGGAACACCTTAAAATCATCCAAAGTAGGTTTGGGGTATAGTCAGGCTTGAGTAACCGGCCTAAAATTGCCTGCCTGAATAATAATACCCTTTATACCCCTAGTCCATTGTTGATTGGAAAGACGGTAAATGATCAACAATCAAAAATGTTGTTCTAGGGACCAAAAATCGCATATGTATAAAGAAAGGGAAGGAGGGGAGACCTCCAAAAGACAGTCCACTCAAGAACATACGGGTATTTATCTACATATCTTTATTGACTATCCCAATTAAAACAATATATCTATCCAAAAACCATAAGAATAAAATCGGACAAGAGTCCTACAAAGCACTGGTGGCCACCGATTCATTCCACATGCAACAATCACTTATGCAACTGCACGCATAACAATTAGGAGGGAGACCCGGGTCTGATCTAAAATTCATCCACTTCCTAAATGAGATTTATAAGTAGATTGATTGTAGCCACTTCGGTCCTCACTAAGTAAAGTAAAGTGCAATTGCTGGTGATTGAAAAAGTATATCCGTCCAGATATTAATGAGGAAGAACAAACTAAGATACAGAGCAGGCTGATAAATAAAGTATCACCGTGTTACCGGCTGTATAGCAGCAGTCAGAGGGCAAGATTGTATATTTCAGCAAGGAAACAAACGGCAGATAGCAGTAGATAGTGTGCCTCCTGTGTGTTGGAGCACTACATAGCTCACCGTTTGACGTCTTCAGCCAATAAGTTACAAAGCCCGTAGAGGCCGGTCGTAGCCGCGTTAACTTGGTGTGGGGGAGCAGACATATGGTGTGTTCAGCTGTGCTGACAGGAGCTGTTGTTTCCGTGTCTTTCCGTGAGGATGTACGGTGTGTTTAAAGATTCAGATGGAACGTTAATAACTATTGCCAATAGGTTCCTAAAAGTACTGCAACCTCAATCTAATTGGCTCATGTATGGATCACAGATATACATCAGATAAAGAAAGAAAGCAAATTGTTATCTCCTATTGTTTAGGTTTTATATCAAGACACTGTTACCATTAAGTAGAGCTGAAGATGCTATTTTTTAACATTATTAGCTATCCGTTGCTCGAAAGTCCTACAACTGCAATCTAATCGGCTCATGTATGGTGTCAGTTGGAGACAATCTAATCGGCTCATGTGTGACTACAGATGGAAGGGAAAAAGGAGGGGGGGGGAGAAGGGGGAGGGGGGGAGGGGGGGAAAACAGCTGTATCCTGTGGTTTGGATATCCTGTTTAAATGCTACTACCAATGTGGGGAATTAGGAACGCTATTAGTAAATTGTTAGCGTTCCATTATTCACATGTGGTATCGATCTCAGTATGCCTCGAAAGAGGAGAGGATGCGGATTTTCAATAAAGAGTTAATTTATTTTGTTTCATAGATATAAATGATCCAAATTTTATTTGCAGCGACTTTATTGCTCCAAAAAGGAGGATAGATTGAATTCATTGTTCAATCCAAAGGGCTGCATACTATTTAAATAGAAAATCCACATCTTCTCCTTCTGATACAATATCCTATCAAAATCTCCACGTCTTTGGGGCAGATTAAGCCTATAGATGCCTTTACACTTCAGGCCATCTGGTTTACCCCCATGTTTCTCAAGGAAATGCAGGGACAGGGGCCGATCGTCATCCTTATTAAGGATGCTTTGGATGTGTTCGCCAGCTCTGATTCTCAATTCTCTTTTGGTTTTTCCAACATAGATGAGACCACACGGGCAAGTTATCATATAGATTACCCGTGTGGTTGTACAATTAATAAAGCTGTTGATTCTAAACTGTCTTTTACAATCGGAGCTGGCGAACACATCCGTTCTATCCACATATCTACACACATGACATCTACCACAAGAGTACATGCCCTTGAGAGGTGGAAGGTCGGTCAACCAATTGCGTTTTTTGGGTCTATTGTACTCTGAGTGCACCAAGCGATCCCTCAGGTTAGTTGCTCTACGAGCAGAAAGCAAAGGTTTATTGCTTACAAGGTTTCCCAGAATGGGGGCCTCAGACAAAATGTGCCAGTGACGACCCAACACTTCCTTAACTTGATCCCACTGTGCACCGAACTTGGTGATAATCCTTAGAGGGGGGTGGTGACTTGAGATTTTTTCTTTTCCTTTTTTAGTATGTTTCGTCAATAGGGATGATCTATTTGTATGTAGGGCTCTTTTTTTGGCCCGTCTGATACATGCATGTGAGTAGCCGCGGTCACGAAATCTTCCATAGAGATCATGTATTTCCCTGTGGAAGTCCGCTTCCTCCGAGCAATTTCTTCTTGCATGGAGGAACTGACCCACTGGGATTCCTTGTTTTAGGGGGATGGGATGATGGCTTGATGCCAACAGCAATGTGTTGGCTGCTGTATCCTTTCTAAAGGTTTTAGTATGTAGTTTATCATCTTTAACAAATACAGTGAGATCTAGAAATGACAGACTATTAGCATCATATGTATATGTTAATCTGATGTTACAATCATTTTCGTTGAGTTCATCAATAAATTGTACCAGTTCGACCGGTGAACCATCCCAAAGCATGATCAAGTCATCGATGTACCTCAGCCACAGACGACAGTGGCTGAGGTACATCGACGAGGGGTACACGCATTCGAGCTCCCAAAGACCCAGATGCAAGCAGGCGTATGAGGGGGCCCATGGGGCACCCATCGACGTACCCCTAATTTGTTTGTAATATATTCCGAGAAACTGGAAGTAGTTGTTCTCCAGCATGAACTGGCACAGCTGAACACACCGTATGTCTGCTCCCCCACACCAAGTTAACGCGGCTACGACCGGGCTCTATGGGCTTTGTAACTTATTGGATGAAGACGTCAAACGGTGAGCTATGTAGTGCTCCAACACACAGGAGGCACACTATCTACTGCTATCTACCGTTTGTTTCCTTGCTGAAATATACAATCTTGCCCTCTGACTGCTGCTATACAGCCGGTAACACGGTGATACTTTATTTATCAGCCTGCTCTGTATATTAGTTTGTTCTTACTCATTAATATCTGGACGGATATACTTTTTCAATCACCAGCAATTGCACTTTACTTTACTTAGTGAGGACCGAAGTGGCTACAATCAATCTACTTATAAACCTCATTTAGGAAGTGGATGAATTTTAGATCAGACCCGGGTCTCCCTCCTAATTGTTATGCGTGCACTTGCATGAGTGATTGTTGCATGTGGAATGAATCGGTGGCCACCAGTGCTTTGTAGGACTCTTGTCCGATTTTAATCTTATGGTTTTTGGATAGATATATTGTTTTAATTGGGATAATCAATAAAGATATGTAGATAAATACCAGTATGTTCTTGAGTGGACTGTCTTTTGGAGGTCTCCCCTCCTTCCCTTTCTTTATACTGTTGGTTTGCGTCCTAGCTATAAAAGTATATAAATACATGAGAGCTGCATTATCCCCTCCAATCTAACACCTTACATTAACTGTCATACACAGTGTAATCATATGAATATATCAAGTATAACTAAACAATAAAAAGTAAAAAAGAAAAAAAACTGTACAGTTTAAATTAGGAGGTATGATGCAGGACCCAGGAGGGAGATTTCTATTCATCAGAGGAATACTTGGAGAAATAGAATGCACCCTCGCCAACATATACGCCCCTAACAAAAACCCAATAAGGTTTCTGAAGGACACATTGGAGAAATTAATGGATTTTAGGAAGGGGGAACTTATAGTAATGGGTGACCTCAATATGTGCTTAGAACCAGAGATCGATAGTACGTCCGGGGCACAGGGGACGAATAACGGACAGATGAGGAAGATAAAACAGGAACTACATAAAAATCAATTGGTAGACATTTGGAGGGTCATGAATGGTAAAACACGAGATTATACGTTCTACTCCCCTGTGCACCGGACGTACTCTAGGATTGATTACATCTTAGTAGACCATAGACTTTTAGACAGGATAGTAGGCTCAAAAATAGGAATAATCACAATATCAGACCATGCCCCTATTGAGATGGAGATGCAGATATACAGGGCTCAAGGGAGGCAATCACTATGGAGAATAAATGAAGACCTACTGCAAAACGAAGATATCTCCAAAAAAATAGAGAGAGAGCTAGAATATTATTTTTCAACAAATGAAACAGGAGATACATCGGGATCGGTGATATGGGAAGCACATAAAGCCTACATAAGGGGAATAATAATAAAAGAGTGAGCAAGGAGAAAGAAGGAAAGGAAAAATAAGATGGGAAATGTTATAAAAGAAATTTTTAACTTAGAACAAGAACATAAAAAACACAGAGGACACCACCAAACAACATACCTTGCACTGATAAATAAACGGGATGAACTAAAAAAGTTGATGGAACAAGAAACAAAGGAAAAATTTAACCAAATAGCTAAAGAAAGATATGTGTGGGGAAATAAGGCGGGAAAACATCTAGCCAGAATGCTCAGGGAAAAAAAGCCCTAAACTTTATAGGAAAGATACAGGATAAACATGGGAAGATGGTGTATGAAACCAAAGAGATTGGTGAAGTATTTAAAAACTACTATAGTGAACTATATACGGAGGAGATGAATGGAGACCAGATAAGTGAGGAAAATAAAAACAGGAAGATAGAGGAATTCTTAAAACGTGCCAAATTAACCAAGATTACAAAAAATTCTAGAGAGGTCCTGGAGAAACCAATAACAGAGGAGGAGATATATAGAGCAATAGCAGATAGTACACAGGGGAAAAGTCCGGGTCTGGATGGGTTCACCACATATTACTACAAGAAATTTAAAGACATACTAGTTCCGAAAATGTGTAAGTACATGAACGGGGTGGGAAGTGAGTTTGAACTAAGTAGTGAGGCGCTTTTTGCTACAATCACCGTGATCCCCAAAGAGGCCAAAGACGCGACTTTATGCGCTAGTTACAGACCGATATCATTGATTAACGTAGACACAAAAATATACTCAAAAGTACTGGCCACGAGGATAAAAGAATTGATGAATGGGGTGATTCATCCGGACCAAGTAGGCTTTATAGCAGGAAGGGAGGGAAGAGACAATGGGGTGAGAACCCTATTGCTGCTCCAGAAGAGAAGGGAGGAGGGACTCCAAGGTCTGCTCTTGTCAAGTGATGCCGAAAAGGCGTTTGACAGGGTGGACTGGGAGTTCCTGTTTAGAACCCTAGAAATAATAGGAATAGGCCCAAAGATGATAGGACGGATCAAAGCACTTTATAGAAAACCCAAGGCGGCCATTAAGATCAACGGAAACCCTGTCGTCACCTTTCGAGATGAAGAGAGGGACAAGACAGGGATGTCCCCTGTCTCCCCTTCTCTTCGTGTTGGCCCTAGAACCCCTCCTTGCAACAATTAGAAATAACCCTGCCATTGAAGGATTCAAGGTGGGAGAAGAGGAGCACAAATTGGCCGCTTATGCGGACGATGTGCTCTTCTATATAAGTAACCCCGGAAATACATTACCAAGATTGGTTAAAATATTAAAACAATATGGCGAAATAACAAATTTTAAGATTAATATGGGGAAATCGGAAATTCTAAAGATAAATGTGAGTAAAATAAAGGAGGAAAAACTGAAGAGAGATTTCCAATTCCGCTGGAAAAAAGAGATCAAATATCTGGGAATAATGCTCTCGAACTCCCCGGAAAAGATATATAGAAAAAACTATATCCATCTCTTGGATGAAATAAAGAGGGAAGGGAAAAAACTCCAGACAAAACCTCTTTCATGGATGGGGCGTATTAACGCCATAAAAATGGTCCTCTTGCCTAAGATCACGTATCAATTCCAAATGTTACCTATTAAACTCCCACAGGAATATATTAGAAAACTGAAGTCAATAATCTCTAATATAATATGGAAAAACAAAAGATCAAGAATATCTCTCAAGACCCTAAAACAAGATAAAGACAAAGGGGGCCTTGCGGTCCCGGATATCCTAAAATATTATAAAGCAATAATTTTATCAAGAGCAATAGAATGGGCTAGGGATAACCAAGAAAAAAGATGGGTGAATATAGAGAATCATTATAGTAAAACACGTTTAGGATCTATTATTTGGAACCCTCCGAATCACAGAACGGTAGATGAGGAAACGCACTGTTTGACAAAAATAGTTTTAAAGACATGGGATGTAGTATATAAACAGTTAGATAAGATTTATAATTCTCCCCTGATAGAATTAAAGGAGAATGAGTATTTTGCACCAGGGAAAAGAGATATAGGTGGGAACTGGATAAAAAAAGATAAAGTACAGCTTAGAGAAATACTCAAAAAAGGTAAAATTGTCACAATTACTGAATTGAAACAAAACACTGACACATGGGTGATAGATGAATGGAGGTACATGCAATTAGACCGCTTCGTGAAAAATTTACCTCAACCGATAAGATCCGGAGAAAATTTGACAGCGTTAGAAAAATTATATTGTTCGGAAAAAACAAAAAACACAATATCTAAGCTATATAAATTAATATTGAAAGAAGAAGAAGCAGAGGTACCCACATTCATCAAAAAATGGGAAAAGGAATTGGGAACACAAAAAGACACGAGCACGATTAATAAAATGTTATTTTTGGCCCATAGCTCAGCGGCGGATATAAAAACGGCCGAGATGAATTATAAATGTATGGCAAGGTGGTACGCAACACCAGATAGGATAAGTAAATTCCAACATGGGAAATCGGCAGAGTGTTGGCGGGGCTGTGGAGGGATGGGTACTATGGCTCACTTATGGTGGAATTGCCCGGTAATTAAAAAATATTGGAAAAAAATCTTGAGCTCGATAAAGGAGATTACAAAAATTGAGGTGAAGGAGGATCCGTGGGTGGTTCTCTTCCACGGCATAGAAGGAAGTGTGAAACAATATAAAACATCTCTGGTTCCACATCTATTAAACGCAGCAAAAAGATTAATCCCCAAAAATTGGTGGGGAAAAGAAAGTCCGGAGATGTGGGACTGGATAAATGCCGTCGAGGAGACCCACACCATGGAGCAGTTTTCTTTGTACAAAGAGGAAAAGAGAGAAGTAGACAAATGGAAATGTTGGAAGGAGTTTAAAAAAACATGGAGTTATGCAGAAAAAATCAGGATTTAACTACCTACCAAATAGATCATAGGCATTGCACAAGGGTTAGGGGGGAGAGGGGAGGGAAAAGGGAGGGAGATGGGAGGGAGATGGGAGGAGATGGGAGGAGATGGGAGGGAGGGGGGGTTATATATATGTATATGGTTTCTTTTTTTTTTTTTTCACTTAGATATGTGAAACAGAGAGATTTATAAATAAAGATAAAGTTTTAGAGAAGGGGAACTAAGGGCTGAGCCTCGTCAGGTGAGGTTAGGTTTTATATAATTATTATCTTGTAAACCCCTGTTGTGTCCTCCCGTTGAAAACAAAATAGATACGCCACAGTGATGAAGAGATGAAAAGAGACATATATGAGCGAGAAAGCTGAATTAGTCTCTCTAGGAATTTTCTGAAGTGGCAAAGAAAAAAAAAAAAAAGAAAAAAAACTGAAACATTTTGCCACACAAGACAATGTGAGCTATAAACCACTTAGTGATCCTTCTCCTTCAGTCAGCCAATAGATGGTCCTTCACCTCCCCCTCCCATGCTCCACACAAATTGAAAAGTCATCAAAGTTTCAGACCCTCCTGCAGCTCCTGCAGCCTAGGGTGAAAAAAAACACTTATATGGGAGTAGGTCCTTCCCTTTATGCCCCTTTAGCCAGTGTCTCACCGGATGTAGATCGAGGCCGTCAAGATAATGCAAAAAATTCTCATTGCCTCCATGTCTAGAGAGTAGAGAGAGAGAGAGGGGAGGGCCATTGCTCTCTGGCACAGTGCTAGATTGAGATTGGGAGAGCACACATTAAAGGTTTTTTATCCTTAACCACTTGCTGACTGCCCTATAGTACGTTTACTGTTACAGGGTGGCAGCTGTGGGCAGAATCACATACATATACAGTATGTGATTCTGCATTTCTGCCTACAGCACAAGCTGATCTGCGGGTTCCGGGGACTCAATGTCCTCCGGCAGCCACCAATTTCCAGTTAATACACAGAGAACTGAGATATGTCTATGTAAACAAGGCATATGTCAGTTCTGACATTCATAAATTCTTTTGATAACCTCGCACTTTGATGACGAAACGTGTCAAGCTGATCCTCCCACACGTCACTTCCCGCCCGGAGTGTGGAACGCACCCTAAGGAATGATACAGTGTCCACATCTCACACAAGAGTAAGGCTGATAGTACATCTGGTAAAGTCCAGTACTGTCATATTGACAGTTTTTTAAAGTTTTATGTATGCTGCTGCTTCCTAATAAATCACCCAAGGATTTTACTCTATGAGGAGCTTCTTATTTTTATATATTGCCCACTGCATATTTTTTTTGTTCCTGGAGCCTTATGCTACGTACACACGATCAGAAATGCAGCCAGAAAAACTCTGATGAGAGCTTTTTGTTGGAAAATGCGACCGTCTGTACGCTCCATTGGTCTTTTGCTGGCAGAATTCCATCCAGCAAAAGATTGAGAGCATGCTCTCTATTTTTCGGTCAGGGAAAGATCCTATCCGAAAATGTGATCGTCTGTATGCAATTCGGACGCGCAAAAAATCACGCATGCTCAGAATCAAGTATGAGACGGAAGCACTCATTCTGGTAAAATGAGCGTTGGTAATGGAGCACATTCGTCATGCTGTCAATTTTTGGATCTTTTAATGCAGCGCATTCTTTTGTTCTTTATAATGCTAGAAGAATGAATTTGTTTTGCTGCTGATATTCACACAGAGTTCTCACAAACTTATTTCTTTATTATTTCTTGTGATCTCCTTTTTTGTTTTTAAAGCCAGATCTCCTTAATAATGTTTAGAATTATTTTTTATAGTCATTTTTTATTTTTTTTATTTATTCAAGATCTCCTGTTTCTTTGATTATTTTTAAATTATTTTCTAGTGATCTTAACATATTTTTTTTTTGTGTGTGTCAAGTTTCCACAACAACATTATTATCTTGTTTTTTAAAGCTCAAGGAGGTTGGTTGGTGTCCCTTGTTAATTTGACATTTTATTTTTGAAATGTACCTGCCTGCTCACAAACAAACTGTCCCTTTTGAAGAAAAAAACATAGGCAAGTATTTTCATATAAAAAAATCTACATTTATTCTTGCTCATAACAAAATAAAGAGGAAGGCAACGCTGGAGAAATTGTTTGAATTTGCGAAGCCTTTGTACCCCAGGGCACACATCAACTCTTTGTAAATAAAAATTTGTAGCCTGAGAAGTCCATATAATAGGGAGCACAATCTGGTCCAGGACTCCCAGAGATAAGAAACAGCAGCAGATGACATATATTTCCCCGGGCTGTGGTACTACCACAGCCTGCGTCTTCTGTCAGACCAGACTGAACCTAGGCCATCACTTTCATGTCTTCCTTGCAGCCTTCCCTCCCCGCTTCCCTGCAGCCTTCCTTGGAGGCTGTGGCTCTGGAGGTGGACTTGTGGCAGGAGGAGGAGGATGGGCGAGTGCACATAAGTGCATGTTCTCAATAATTTGGCCCCCCAACCCCTTCTGAAGGGACTAAAAAATAAGATTCTCACACATGAAGTGTTGGCCCTCCTCCATTTGCTGCAATTTTGCAGCTACACAGCAGCCATAGGCCTCTTCAGCATTGGGCAGTGTTTTCAGGGCCGCATCAGCATCCTTAATGAGGCCCAGTGCTGCCTCCTCCACATTACTCCTCTTCCTGGCCCTTTTTGTTGTAAGGTGGAGGGGAGGCACCTGGGATTGGGTGAGGCTACTGGGCCTGGCCACCTCCTGGCTGACACTTACCCCCCGCCTCCTCCTGGCTGCTACATTCCAGGCCTCATCCTGGCTGAGGTCTTCCTGTGTATGAAAAAGGGACATAGTTGTAGTTTTTGGTTCATCAATCACACACAATTTTCAGCTCATGACTGTTGCAAATTGAATCTTAATAAATAGAAAAGACTATCATTCTGAGCCCAGCATTTTTCATTCTTGTCCCAATCATTTTTGGCCCCTACTGTCTAATGATATGTCAAACACTTTTTGTTCAATCATTCATTCGTTAGCAATAATAACATCTAGTTAACAATAAATATGTTCAAAAATACTATACCTGGCTCCAGCTGGGCTCCTCAACTTCTTCCAGGGTGGAAGGACCAGGTTGGTCCTCGGATGCCTCAGCTGGGGTTGAGGGAAGGGTGGATGGAAGTGTAGAAAGTGATTCCCTGGCTTCAATCTGGTCTTCCAGAAACTGCATCCTGTTCTAGTACCTCAGACTGGATACATACACATGCTTTGCTGCTGCTCCTGATCTCATGGAACCTGGACCTTATTAAGCTCCTTCTTATACGTGCTTCTCAAGCTACCAATTTTCTTATCTACAAACTCGATGTCTGCGTCGGGGACCTGCTTCTTCACAAATTGCACCAGTTTCTCCAGCAATGCCTTCCTAGCTAGTTTATTTTGATATAAGGGGTTTTTAACCTCCAACAATTTCTCATATCCCTGTATCTGTCAATGAACTGGCCCATGAATTCAGGGTCTTTGAATTGTTTCATATTTACTGCAACACAAAACACAAGACAAAAACACTAATATTAGGCTAAACTCTCCTAATCTTATCCCAATATAGGCCTCAATCTGGAATCAGTATAGACCACTGATGTTCCAATTTAAAATGTTACCTTCATTGGAACGTTTGGCGCTTCCTCCACTCACAGATCATACGTACGATACACGCATGTTAGCTTTATATACACTGCGCATGCGTGAAACTCCGCCCATGTCGCCCGCCCCTGATGTTCTTTCTCGAATATTCCCCGCCCCTTCTCTTTCATCACAGTGGGAGAGGAACATGGCGGAGACACAACAGGTGCATGATAATAGCAGTAACGAGGAGGAGGAAAGCCTGGAGCCTGAAACGTCCCAATCCAGGAGGAGATTTAAGGCCTCAAATATGGCCTTTGTAGAGATGGTGGAGATGGTGGACATCTTGAAGAGGGCCGACTATGATGGGAAGTATGGACCATACCTAAACCCAAATGTGAAAAAGGCCAAGATCATGACTAAAGTTGTGAAGAGTCTGCACAGGAATTTTGGGGTACAACGTAGGAGCAATTGAGGAAACGCTGGTCAGACCTGAAATTGAGGGAGCAGGATCAGTACAGAAGGATCAAGAAAGTGCTTCTAAAAAGTAAATAGTTGTCATGTGTCCTGATTATTATTATTACTTGCATGCTGCTCCATGTGCTTTTCTTGACTGTACAGTTTAAAATGGCTACTTTCATTTCCATGGGCACAGTAATCGGTCGTAGGAAACATAGTTCGTTTGCCAACTAAATACAATGTTTTGGGCAGATACAGGGTTAACTACATTTGATCATGCTAATTTGTATTAAAATAAGTTTATGACATTGTTGTCTAGATGTGTTTGAAACTAGAAAGAATTGCAAACTTGATTCAGTGTAATGTAAGGAGAGGACACTCAGCAGCTGTTTATACATCTGGACTCAGGAGCACTAGTGTGGGACACAAGAACAAACTTTTTAGGGTGTCCCACACAGGTACTCCAGTGGATACTTGGGGTGTCTCCATGTGTGAAACTTGTCCAAAAAAGGTAAGTATTCCAGCTTTGGTAAGGGAAAAAATCATGTCTTCAGCTTGGAACTCTGCCAAGACAGACAATTGTAGCCCACTTCCAAACAATGTTTCATATTCCTATTTCTGGCCTCAAATATCTGTGTATCTGTGTGCTAAGTATACCTTTTGTTTCATTCTCATAGGGGGGAAAAGACTCCGGATGTCTGAGGACACCAGGAAACCCCCACCTCCTGAAGAAGGGGAACAGAGGACTCTACAAACTGAGGATGTGGAGGAAGGAGAGGTGGTTGAGATTGTCACCACAACAGGTGAGTGTCTGACACCACAGATTCAGGTAATAGATGTATGCCTGCATATTTATAATACATGGTGTGTATTTTTTTTCTAGGTGATGTGCATGTTGTGGAAGAACAATCTACTCATTTCACGACTGACAGTGCACAAAGGCTAATCCGGGACATAATGTTTTGTAGTCAGGATTTAGACATCAACAAGCAAAAAACAAATGACATAGAACAAAAACTGAAGAACATGATTGATGTACTAGGAAGAATCTAAAGAACACCAACATTTTCAATTTTTTAGACCAATTTTTAAAAAAATTTTTATGCATTTTAAAAGCCAAATTTTGAAGATGCACACAGTGTGTCATCATGTGCTATCTGCCATTAGGGGATATCAATGTACGTGTTTTGTGGGTGCAACCCCTTCCTCGTAACCCAAGTAGGTGAGAGGAAGTGGTTGCACCCCCAAAACACGTCCATTGATCTCCCATGATGATCTCACATGTTGCCATTAGGCATGGGATCAGGAGGGAAATCTCTAGTTTGACTCCCAATTTGTGTGCATCTTCAAAATTTGGCTTTTACAGGGGGACATCACCCCATCTGATGAAGGCAATATCAACACATTTTTGACACTATAATGTCTGATATTGCCTTCAGTTTTTCAATGTTGAACTTTGTAAGTTCCTGAGTTGTGTATGTTATGTTTTGAAACATGCCTGTTTATGTACTAAAAAAAAAATATTTTCAAGGTAAAACTTAAAAAAAAAAATATGTTTTTTTTTAAACAAAATTTTTTTTACAACGCACGTGTGAATGTGCACGGAGTAAAAGGTTTTATACTCAACAATGTGTGGCTTATTCTTTCAATGCTCAATACCATTTCTTGTATTAAGTTGGTGTCAATGACAGTGACAATGGGTGTTATTTAATAATGGAAAAAACTCTTGGCACTACAAGTGCACTAGGAGAACCTAGAAGACAGCTTTTTTTTAATATCTAAAATAAGCCAGGACGGCCAGTTTCCAGGGCCATCAGTGGATTTTCTGGAAGTGTGGCCTCAGGCCCAACTGAGGCAACATAATTCAGAGCATTTCTCTTCAAATAGTTGTGAAGTATGCAGCATGCTAGAACTATGTGGTTATGTTTGTACTCCACCATATTTATTGCCATAAGAAATAAGCAGAACTGGCTGGCCATTATCCCAAAGGCATTCTCCACGACTCTTCTGGCTCTGGCCAGCCGATAATAAAAAACCCTCTTCTCCAGGGTGAGGGTCCTCTGGGGGAATGGCCTTATCAGGTGATCACCCAGACCAAATGCTTCATCAGCGATAAAAACAAATGCGAGTCCTTCCACGTTCTCTTCCGCAGGTGGCAATCCCAAGCCACCACTCTGGAGACATTGGTAGAACTTGGTCTGGGCAAAGACTCCACCATCCGACATCCGGCCACGTCCACATAGAGAAACTCATATGTCGCCGACACCACCGCCATCAACACAATACTATGAAACCCCTTATAGCTAAAATAGTATGACCCCGAGTGGGGTGGTGGGAAGATATGGACGTGCTTCCCATCAATTACCCCTCCGCAGTTGGGAAAGTCCCAATGATGAGCAAATTGGGAAGCCACAGTCTGTCATTCCTGTGGCGCTGAAGGAAACTATGGAGTCAAAAAAGAAGAAATAATTATTAGTACTTTTGCACATAACAATGCAAGCAGATTAGACACAAACATTCTTGCCCAACATCAGTATAACATTTATTTTAAGGAGTATTTAAAGACAAAAATATAAGGTCCATTTATCAGATTCCTCACCCCCTCTGATGGTCCATTGGAAACATTTTAGAGGGGGGAGGGTCATAAATGAGTTTGGGACCCCAAAAAAAGCCTCTGGCACTCTGCCTGAATTTAAGGACAACAATAACATTTGGACACATTTTAGGGGGTGTTTAGAGTAAAGCACTACAATCGAGCTGACAAAATACACTGTTAAGTGTCTAGGCTAGGTGTATATGGGCCCAGGATAGCATGCTAGGGAGTAGGGATGAGCCGAACACCCCCCTGTTCGGTTCGCACCAGAACATGAGAACAGGAAAAAGTTCGTTCGAACACGCGAACACCGTTAAAGTCTATGGGACACAAACATGAATAATCAAAAGTGCTAATTTTAAAGGCTAATATGCAAGTTATTGTCATAAAAAGTGTTTGGGGACCTGGGTCCTGCCCCAGGGGACATGGATCAATGCAAAAAAAAGTTTTAAAAACGGACGTTTTTTCAGGAGCAGTGATTTTAATAATGCTTAAAGTCAAACAATAAAAGTGTAATATCCCTTTAAATTTCGTACCTGGGGGGTGTCTATAGTATGCCTGTAAAGGGGCGCATGTTTCCTGTGTTTAGAACAGTCTGACAGCAAAATGACATTTTGAAGGAAAAAACTCATTTAAAACTACCCACGGCTATTGCATTGCCGACAATACACATAGAAGTTCATTGATAAAAACGGCATGGGAATTCCCCAAAGGGGAACCCCGAACCAAAATTAAAAAAAAAAAATGACGTGGGAGTCCCCCTAAATTCCATACCAGGCCCTTCAGGTCTGGTATGGATATTAAGGGGAACCCCGGCCAAAATTAAAAAAAAAAAATGACGTGGGGTACCCCCTAAATTCCTTACCAGACCCTTCAGGTCTGGTATGGATTTTAAGGGGAACCCCGCGCCAAAAAAAAAAAAACGGCGTGGGGTCCCCTCAAAAATCCATACCAGACCCTTATCCGAGCACGCAACCTGGCAGGCCGCAGGAAAAGAGGGGGGACGAGAGTGCGGCCCCCCCTCCTGAACCGTACCAGGCCACATGCCCTCAACATTGGGAGGGTGCTTTGGGGTAGCCCCCCAAAACACCTTGTCCCCATGTTGATGAGGACAAGGGCCTCATCCCCACAACCCTGGCCGGTGGTTGTGGGGGTCTGCGGGCGGGGGGCTTATCGGAATCTGGAAGCCCCCTTTAACAAGGGGACCCCCAGATCCCGGCCCCCCCCGTGTGAAATGGTAAGGGGGTACAAAAGTACCCCTACCATTTCACTAAAAAACTGTCAAAAATGTTAAAAATGACAAGAGACAGTTTTTGACAATTCCTTTATTTAAATACTTCTTCTTTCTTCTATCTACCTTCATCTTCTGGTTCTTCTGGTTCTTCTGGCTCTTCTGGTTCTTCCTCCGGCGTTCTCGTCCAGCATCTCCTCCGCGGCGTCTTCTATCTTCTTCTCCTCGGGCCGCTCCGCACCCATGGCATGGGGGGGAGGCTCCCGCTCTTCTCTTCATCTTCTTCATCTTCTTCTCTTCTTCTTTTCTTCTCTTCTTCTCTTCTTCATTTTCTTCTCCAGGCCGCTCTGCACCCATGCTGGCATGGAGGGAGGCTCCCGCTGTGTGACGGCGCTCCTCGTCTGACAGTTCTTAAATAATGGGGGGCGGGGCCACCCGGTGACCCCGCCCCCCTCTGACGCACGGGACATGATGGGACTTCCCTGTGGCATTCCCCGTGACGTCACAGGGAAGTCCCGTCAAGTCACCATGCGTCAGAGGGGGGCGGGGTCACCGGGTGGCCCCGCCCCCCATTATTTAAGAACTGTCAGACGAGGAGCGCCGTCACACAGCGGGAGCCTCCCTCCATGCCAGCATGGGTGCGGAGCGGCCCGGAGAAGAAAATGAAGAAGAGAAGAAAAGAAGAAGAGAAGAAGAGAAGAAGATGAAGAAGAGAAGAGCGGGAGCCTCCCCCCATGCCATGGGTGCGGAGCGGCCCGAGGAGAAGAAGATAGAAGACGCCGCGGAGGAGATGCTGGACGAGAATGCCGGAGGAAGAACCAGAAGAGCCAGAAGAACCAGAAGAACCAGAAGATGAAGGAAGATAGAAGAAAGAAGAAGTATTTAAATAAAGGAATTGTCAAAAACTGTCTCTTGTCATTTTTAACATTTTTGACAGTTTTCTAGTGAAATGGTAGGGGTACTTTTGTACCCCCTTACCATTTCACACAGGGGGGGGCGGGATCTGGTGGTCCCCTTGTTAAAGAGGGCTTCCAGATTCCGATAAGCCCCCCGCCCGCAGACCCCCACAACCACCGGCCAGGATTGTGGGGATGAGGCCCTTGTCCTCATCAACATGGGGACAAGGTGTTTTGGGGGGCTACCCCAAAGCACCCTCCCAATGTTGAGGGCATGTGGCCTGGTACCGTTCAGGAGGGGGGGAGGGGCCGCACTCTCGTCCCCCCCTCTTTTCCTGCGGCCTGCCAGGTTGCGTGCTCGGATAAGGGTCTGGTATGGAATTTAGGGGGAACCCCACGTCATTTTTTTTTTTTTTAATTTTGGCCGGGGTTCCCCTTAATATCCATATCAGACCTGAAGGGCCTGGTATGGAATTTAGGGGGACTCCCACGTCATTTTTTTTTTAAATTTTGGTTCGGGGTTCCCCTTTGGGGAATTCCCATGCCGTTTTTATCAATGAACTTCTATGTGTATTGTCGGCAATGCAATAGCCGCGGGTAGTTTTAAATGAGTTTTTTCCTTCAAAATGTCATTTTGCTGTCAGACTGTTCTAAACACAGGTAACATGCGCCCCTTTACAGGCATACTATAGACACCCCCCAGGTACGAAATTTAAAGGGATATTACACTTTTATTGTTTGACTTTAAGCATTATTAAAATCACTGCTCCTGAAAAAACGACCGTTTTTAAAACTTTTTTTTGCATTGATCCATGTCCCCTGGGGCAGGACCTGGGTCCCCAAACACTTTTGATTTCTCCCATAGACTTTTAAAGGGTGTTCTGCGGCACTCGAATTTGCCGCGAACACCCCAAATTGTTCGCTGTTCGGCGAACTTGCGAACAGCCAATGTTCGAGTCGAACATGAGTTCGACTCGAACTCGAAGCTCATCCCTACTGGGGAGGTTAGTGAAGGCAAATATGCAAGAAGGACAAAAAAGGAGCATTAAAAGCTTACAGCATGCATGAGGACAAAGAGGACATTCACAGCATATTACAATAATGGTAATTAGGGAATGATGAAAGAAATTCAATACATTAGCATACATTAAATACATAGAATGTGATGTTAAAGGAAAAAACTTACCCTAATATAGTCCTTTTGCAGGACCTGTATGATGGCAGAACAGGTCTCTGGAATAATGATTCCCAGAGCCTGGGGGGAGATGCCTGTAGAGAACTTGAGGTCCTGTAGACTTCTCCCTGTCGCCAAGTACCGCAACTTGGTGACTAGCCTCTGCTCTGGAGTGATGGCTTGCCACATGCAGGTGTCCTGCTTCTTAATATAAGGGGACAGCAAACCCAACAGACGGTGAAAAAGGGGGTCTCTCATCCTGAGAAAATTCCTGAAATCACCAGGGTTATTCTCCTGGATCTCACGCAGCAAAGGCATATGAGAGAATTGGTCATGCTGGAGAAACCAATTCTTGGTCCATGAACTCCTCCCCACCCTGTTCATGGACTGGGCTTTGGTCAAAGCAAGAACCCCAACAACAAGCCCCCGCACAGCACGAACTCTACGATGAGCACATACCTGCAACATGGCTTAAAAACGGTCAGCTGGTCAGAACAAACTAACAGAATGCACTGAAGAAAGGCCTGTGAAGAGCGGGCTGAAAATCAGAAATGAGCGGACAAGAACGCATTGGAAAACAGATACGAACTGACTACACGCACTGAAAACCAGATACACACCCACAAGCACAAACTGAAGAGCAGTAACAGACTGAAAAGCACGAAAGCTGAAAAGTGTGAATCGTCTCTCACCAAACTTCTACTAACATGAGATTAGCAGAAGGAGCCCAAAGGGTGGTGCACTGGGTATTCAACTTCCGTTTTCTAGTCCTTTCGTACGTGTCGTACGTCACTTCGTTCTTGACGGTTGGAATTTGGTGTCACCGTGTGTATGCAAGGCAAGCAGAATTCCGTCAGAAAAACCATCCAAGTTTTTTCAGACGGAAATTCCGATCATATGTACGCGGCATTAGTCATCACCGGAGGTTATCCAACACAGAGGGAACTACCAGAGGATATTGCATTGGCAAGTGGTCCCCATTAATGAGCCACAAGCATGGTAGACTTCTCTTGCTGTATGATGAAGGAGCCCAACATATTTGGTGAGTGCGGATCATGCACTACTTCCAGGAGGTGGATGTATTGACATCTATGGGACACGGAGCACAATAGCACTATTTTCCACTAAGAAAAGACTCTATTTGCATTAACAGTCACTGGAAATTTGTATTGACAGATGTTTGACAGATGTTTATTCACTTTTGTAATTGCAATACTTTATCCTTGTCATTATTTACATTTTTTACATTTGATAGATGTCTATCCATTTTGACACTGCACAATTATATCCTTGTCATAACATTTAGATGTTATACCTATGAGTAGTTCTGTCGGATAGTAACAAGGCATAGTCACTTACATGAAATTAAGCATACAGTTAAGGTAGAGCAGGCGCTGTCTAATACACATTCTATACATTTTATTTGGGTACAGTGTCGCAAAACTGCACAATTGTCAGTTAAAGTAACATCATGTCGTATCCCAAAAAATGGTCTGGTCATGAAGGGGATAAATCTTCTGGAGGTCAACTGGTTAATGTAGTGAATACATTAAGGTTAAACAACTCTTATGCCCCGTACACACGGTCGGACTTTGTTCGGACATTCCGACAACAAAATCCTAGGATTTTTTCCGACGGATGTTGGCTCAAACTTGTCTTGCACACACACGGTCACACAAAGTTGTCGGAAAATCCGATCGTTCTAAACGCGGTGACGTAAAACACGTACGTCGGGACTATAAACGGGGCAGTGGCCAATAGCTTTCATCTCTTTATTTATTCTGAGCATGCGTGGCACTTTGTCCGTCGGATTTGTGTACACACGATCGGAATTTCCGACAACAGATTTTGTTGTCGGAAAATTTTATCTCCTGCTCTCCAACTTTGTGTGTCAGAAAATCCGATGGAAACTGTCCGATGGAGCCCACACACGGTCGGAATTTCCGACAACACGCTCCGATCGGACATTTTCCATCAGAAAATCCGACCGTGTGTACGGGGCATTAGTCTTTAGAACCACTTTACACAAGTGTACATGTGTTCCTAATAAATTTCTTGGTTAGAATTCATATCCAGGAAGGTAAATTCCAGACACGTCTGCTTCTGCAATAGGACAAAATATAAAGAACTGTCCCTCAGGGCTCCTTTACACTTACAGTTGGGGTGGACGGTAAAAACAACTGTTGTGTTATGTGTCCATTTCGCTACACAGATTGGTGCCTCAAACATGACCTCACCAACTCCCTAGGTAAACTTAAAGTATCTAGCTTGTCTGACTCCTCCATTTTCTTACCACCCTAAAGCCTCCACGCTTTCATCAAGCTTTCAAACAACTTTAGCTCCCTTCTCCGTGACAGGTAGCCCCTTCTGTTAGTATTACTGTTCCTATACGTTTCTCTGAGTAAACCAATCAGTTACATCTAATGTTGCTTCCACTCCTGAAGGTACTAATGTCCACTATATTGTTTTGCTCTGGCATGTTATGCCATTTCACTGTATAGGGGTAAATATACCTCCCCTTTCTCCTTCCCCCCATTCTCCTTCCCTTACCCCTGTTCGACTTTTGTTTTTGTTGAATGCTATGAATCAGGGCTACTGAGCTCTTTGTTATGTACATGCCTCTATTCTTGTACTGTGAAATTTCAATAAACATAAAAAAAACAAAAAACAAACATACTGTTGCATTGTATTTTTACTGCCCCCAGTAGCTCCCTCTTAAGCTGCAAATGCAGCGGATAGGGGTGTACACATGTCATGGTCACTGCAAGATTAAAAACCCTCTGTCATTTTGGAGAGTTCACCCTCCAAACGCATTCCATTCAAGTGCATCCGGGTGTACTGCAAATGCGTGCAATGTGTGCAGTTGCTGTGCAGTGGTGTGGGCTTTTAGGGGTAAAACAGGTGGTGCGGAGGCAATATTTTGCCTCCTCATCACCTGTCAAATGCCCTCTGAAAAGCCATCCACTGCTGATTGCTTTCAAGAGGGTTAAAACTTGAGTAAACTGGCCCACATGGAAGCAAAACAATACATATTTGACAGAGGTCTTGATCCTTCCTCGCTATCCCGAACCTAAAATTACAATTTTATATTGTAGAATTTATGCTATATATTATGTTTATTTGGTAAAAATAATATGATTTTTGTCTGTAGAAACAATAATTCTTTACAATTATATAACCTTATTTATCTGAACAGACTTTACCAAATTATCTACTGAGGAGCTCAAACAAAAAGTATAGAAACAATATAATAAATATGTGAGGTTTTCATTTTGTCTTCAAGTTCCATTTTCTGCAGAATTATTTATCAGCCTCAAATATACACAGAATTACTTAGTATAATAAATGTAGCATAGTCATAAAACATTGCAAAAACTTACCAAAAACATAACTTTCCTACACTCTATAAATATTTTATTTATTTTAGCAGACTTCCGCTTTGGCACAAACACTGCATTTGTTTGATTTTAGATGAATTATTTTTATTACAGAAAATATATACATACAACACTCATAACACATTTTTGAAGTGGGAGAGAGGCACAGTAAAACTCCAAGCTAGATGAAATGCACTAAACATATTTCAAATAATTTCTGTGATATTTAGTTTGATGCACAACTTTATCTTGTGGCTAGAAATGCAAATCTGATTTGCAATAATTTAAATCTAATATGAATATGTGTCAGTATTAGGTTAGGTGGCACATTTAGATGACAACAGTATGAATGTAGCAACTGCATAATATTTTTTTTAGCTTAAAAGTGTACCCAGTACCAAAAACATGAAGACTTCTTTGAATGACAGGGATTTGAAAAAGCCATCTTTTCTATAGACAGTTGTAAGGTTCCACAAAAAATGAGTTATGTCAGTACTTGGACTATGAAAAGTGGACTTTCCAGTACCTTTGAATAAATACAGTATATCTCAAACAAGTCACATACTGCAAAAGTATAATTAAAAAAACTACTTTTTTACAATTAAAAAGCATTTTTTTAGCTCCAGGTAAATAAATGTGCATAGGCACAGTCTTTAAAGGTCTACATCAAAATATCATGCTGGGAAAATGATGTCAACTGAAGGTAGGATAAAGATTTTCTTAAACTAACACTCCCCCACTGATCACTTACATTGTTCTGTACATTGTAGCTGTCTGGTAGCTCACTAAATAAGAGGCTACGTCACGGCTAACGTTAATGGTTACTGAGCATGTACCAAGATGTTTATGATCACATCTTCAGTGAGCTAGCAGTTTAGTTTACATTAAGAGTTGTAAAGTCAGAAGGTGTTTTATCTTAATGAATTCCGTGCTTTAGGATAAAAAGCCTTCTGTGTGCAGCAGCCCCCCTCAGTTCCCCATAATACTTACCGGAACTCCATCTCTGTCCAGTGATGTCCATGAGTGTCTCAGCCGTAAGTTATCCAATCAGAAGAGAAAGAGGGGGTGGGCCGAACCGCAGCTCTGTCTCTGAATAAACACACAGAGCAGCTCGAGTGCCCCCATAGCAAGCTGCTTGCTGTGGAGGCACTCAACAGGAGGGAGGGGCCAGGAGCACAGAAGAGGGATCCAAGAAGAGGAGGATCCAGGCTGCTCTGTGTAAATCCACTACACAGAGGAGGTAAGTATAACAGGTTTGATATTTTTATATAAAAAAACAAGACTTTACAATCACTTTAAACCAAAAAAGTATATGGGGCTAATACAACCATAATAGCATAACATTAAAAAGTGGTAAATAAGTCAAATAAAAAGTTAATTTTGTCTTATCCTACTATTTTTTCTGTACCCGAGCTACCTCATGTGCAAATTTGAGCTTGATTCACACTTACCCCCTTAAGGTTTATCTTCTTAGAGAACAACTGAAGTTGTTGAACTGTAACTTCAAAAAGAAGATCTAGTTAGAGTTCAGAGTATTAAACTGACTGGAACTGTTGCTGGGGTTTTCGGTTAGTAGGGAGTTTAACCCACTGCTAGGGTGGTAAATTGATGTGGTCCCCACCTGTGGCCAGTAGCAAGGTTATAGTTTATTTTGGTTTCATTGTTGTTGTTTTTTTGTTTTTATGTAATGTGCGCTCTATTCACTGGCCAACTGGCTCTTTTGGGATGATATGTTACTCGGTGTCATCTCTAGAGTGGCTCTGTTCTCAGTATCCAAATAGGCAGAAGCCTCCCTTATGTGTATTTTCTATCTACTTGGTATGGAACTGAAACTTGTATCTTGGAATGTCCGGGGCTTAAACGACAAAATTAAAAGAGCTTTGATGTTTAAGTACCTGAGCCACCATAAGCCCATTATCTTGTTCCTACAGGAGACGCATATCCTTGGCAACAAGATCCTTGCTCTTCATAGGCCCTGGATTCAACAGTCATTCCATGCAACCTATTCTAGCTATGCAAGGGGAGCGGCTATACTAAAAATCCCTACAAATCCCTTCCATACAAGGTTCTACAGCTGGTGACTGATCCAGAAGGTCATTATATTATACTGTTGTTGGAAATTAGAATGACTGTGTATGCTATGGTTAAAGTATATGTTCCCCCACCTTTCAACCGGCAGGTCTTGTACACTGTATATGAAAAGTTAGCCGCACTACAATTCTCCAGGCTGGGGATTTTAACTTCAGCCTCGATCCATCTCTGGACTCATTTAATCCTAATAGAGTATACACTCCTGATTTACCTCAATGGGCACAAGCCTTTAATTATACTGAAATTTGGAGATGGAAGCACCAGACCACTAGGGCCTACTCCTTCCACTTTACTACTCATAAGTCAGGATCTAGGATTGATATGATCTTTGGCAATGCCTGTGCTCTAGCGGCGGTGCGGGAGGTCTTCTATTTGCCTGTGGGCCTCTCTAAACATGCCCCTCTGGAAGTCACCTTGATGTTGACAGAGAACAGGGGTCAGAGGTGCTGGCATTTGGCAACTAAGTGATTACATGACCCTAAGGTTGAGGAGCTGGTCTCTCCCAAATTGAAACAATACTGGGAATTAAATGAAGGCTCCACCTCACCTCCTGTGGTATGGGAAGCCTTTAAGGCCACCGCCGGGGGGAGTACAGCTCTGCTATTGAAGCGGTCCACTCTGAGATGTGCTCTCAAGTCAAACAACTTGAAGATGGTGAATCCAAGGCAGCAGAAATATTTTCTGACTTTCTGACTCTGGATCATTTCAGTCAGCTGGCTGATGCAAGAAGAGCTTTGTCTCTACATCTTGCCTTGGCTACGTATTTGGAAGTTTGTTCCTTGACTGGAAGGATCTTCGAGTTTGGAGACAAAAATAGTAAACTCCTAGCAAATCTAGTGGCTGAATCTAAGATGCAAATGGTGTTGTCAGAAATTTGTTGCTCGGATGGCAGCGTTGTCTCTGAAATACGAAAACCTTTATAAAGTGGCCCCTCTTTGGCCTAGTGAGCAGCTTAAAGCATACCTGCAATCCTTATGCTTACCCACTCTTTCGCTGGAAGATCTTGAGTACTTGGATAGAAATTTTACTGCTGAAGAAATAGAAGCAGCAATTCGCTCTTTTCCCTTTGGCAAAACACCTGATCCAGATGGCCTATCTGGTGACTGGTACAACATGTATGCGGCCCTAGTCGCACCTAAACTTTTGAAGCTCAATGCTGATTGCAAAGAGCAAATGTTCTTGCCCCCCTCTATGTACCAGGCGCATATTGTCCTTATTCCTAAACCTGGCAAAGATAAGTCTAAATGCACCTATTATAGGCAGATTTCTTTGCTAAATTATGATCTCAAAATTTTGACCAAACTCTTAGCAACTAGGTTGAAAATGATCCTCCTGTCTCTGGTTAATATTTATCAAACTGGTTTCATACCAGGGAAGATCGACAGATATTAAGCGCTTTCCGACCAGCGCACGCTGATGTACATCGGCAGAATGGCACTGGCAGGCAAAAGGGCGTACAGGTACGTCCCCTTCAAGAAATGGTGTCACGCGCGGTCCTGCTGACTCGATGTCCACCGGGTGCCCATGATCCTGTCACGGAGAGGAAGAACAGGAAGATGCTTATGTAAACACAGCATTCCCTGTTCTGCCTAGTGACATAACAGTGATTACAGCTCTCTGTGATCGAGAGCAGTGATCACTGTCCTATGTGTTCAAGCCCAGCCCCCTCACAGTTAGAATCACTCCCTAGGACACACTTAACCCCTTGATCGCCCCCTAGTGGTTAACCCTTTCACTGCCAGTGTCATTTACACAGTAATCAATGCATTTTCAATTGCACTGATCGCTGTATAAATGACAATGGTCCCAAAAATGTGTCAAAAATGTCTGGTGTGTCCGCTATAATGTTGCAGTCCCGATAAAAATCGCAGATCGCTGCCATTACTAATTAAAAAAAATTAAAAATGCCATAAAACTATCCCCTATTTTGTAGACGCAATAAATTTTGCGCAAACCAATCAATATACGCTTATTGCGATTTTTTTTTTACCAAAAATATATAGAAGAATACATATAGGCCTAAACTGAGGAAAAAAAAATGTTTTTTTAATATATTTTTGGGGGAATATTTATTATAGCTAAAAGTAAAAAATACTGCGTTTTTTTCAAAATTGTCGCTCTTTTTTTGTTTATAGCGCAAAAAATAAAAACCGCAGAGGCGATCAAATACCACCAAAAGAAAGCTCTATTTGTGGGAAAAAATGGACGTCAATTTTGTTTGGGTGCAATGCCGCTTGACCTCGCAATTGTCAGTTAAAGTGACGCAGTGCTGAATCGAAAAAGTGCTCTGGTCAGGAAGGGGGAAAAATCTTCCAGAGCTGAAGTGGTTAACCTACGCAGAGTTTTTTCACATTTACAGCTACTTAGTCTGATTCCTCCACTAGGGTCCTGGTGGGATTGGACATAGAGAAGGAAACTGACTCAGGGGCCTGGCCTTACATGTCCATGGTTTTAGAACCCATGGGTTTTGGAGTTGGGTTCCGTGGGTGGATGGAAATTTTATATAAATATCCAATAGTACAGAGTAAGTTGGGTGGTGTTCTCTCACCCCCTTTACAGTCGGAAGAGGAATGAGGCAAGGCTCTTTTTGCCTTGGTGATGGAGCCACTTGCCTCGGCCCTCAGACAGGTTACCCTGATTAGGGGCATCCAAGTTGGTACCATTCATGAAAAATTGGCCATGTATGCAGGCGATCTCATTCTAGTTTTAAATGTCAAAAATACAGGTGTATGCGCAAGTCTGTTGAAAAAGGAGCGCGGCTTGCCATACAATCACAGCGCGCATGCTCAGGAAATGCGTCCACCACTGGTGACGCCATCTCCCTGCTGCCATCCCTGCCCTGAGTTCCAAGCCTCGTTCTGATCACTAAGTTCCTCCACAGTGGCTGGCATTCATCCACATGAAGTAATACTATCTCAGACAGCGCCAAAGCAATACGGACGAGGGAGCAGAATGCAGGAGCGGCCACCTAGACTTTTTGGGACCAATATGCTCTTAATACTTCTTCAAAATGTGAGTGCATAAACTGTATGCCTATTAAAGTGTTTGTTGAAACATCTACTTCTAGAGGCGCCTCTCTCCTTTTTGTTTCTTTGTAGTTTTAAATGACTCTGGTTCTTCTCTTTGTGAGTATTCTATCCAGTTTCACTGAATGTTCCGGCTTCATGGTTAATTGGGACAAATCTCAAATATTACCAATTGACGAGTGTTGGCTAAGTCTCTAGTGGATCCCAACCTCCCTTTACTATGGACCAACAAAATTAAATACCTTGGTATTTACATTTCATCATCCTCTTCCAATTACTATACATTAAATCTAGCCCCATTGATACAAACTATGAAGAATATACTAAGGGCGTGGGTTCAACTCCCCTTATCCCTAATCAGGGGAATCAATGTATTTAAGATGAAACTTTTGCCTGTATTTCTGTATGTTCTCAGACATTCCCCGGTATGGATACCCAAAAGAGTGTTTTGCCTCATTTATACCACTTTGACCTCCTTTCTGTGAGGCCAGGGTCAGCCTAGATTTAAGTTGATGTTATTGCAAAGACCCTGGTGGAAGGAGATCTGGCTTGTCCTGACCTCCATAATTATTTCCTGGCTGCTATGTTGTTGCACGCACATAATTGGTAAATTTCCGATGAGTCCAATTCGACTGTGGTGCTGGAGGCAGCCTGCCTGGGTTCTTACAAGGCATTGCAGAACCTAATCTATCGTGGGTCCTGTGAAGGCATGGCTAGTAGCTAATTCTCTGCGCCCTGTACCCCCTGGACATATTTCACCACAAAATCCTCTTTGGTTTAATCCAAAGCTGTCAGAGTTTATGTTAATACGTGATCCCAGTCTGTGGGCACTCAAAGGTATTAACTATGTGGACCAAATATGTTCTGGGGGCCAACTACAAACCTTTGATGAACTAAAACAAAAATGCAACCTCCCTAACTTTTGGTTTCTGCAACTTAGGCATGCCTTCAATACTCAATTTGAGCATTCCCAAGTAGCCCTATATACATCTGGAAGATTTGCTAAGGGACGAATCTATGTCCAAGCCCTTGTCCAGCATTTATAAAATGTTACTGCCCAACGTGCACATGGGACTAGAGGCTCTAAAAGCTAAATGGGTGGGGACTTCCCTGAAATGGACATGGAAGAGTGGGAAGACCTATGGGAGTGCTTCTTCTCGCAACTGGTCTCGGCCAGGGACAGAGTGGTCCAGTTCAAAATTACGCATAGAGTGTATTTTACACCCATGCACCTACACAAAATATACACATCTATTTCAGATTCCTCCTGGAGGTGTGCCATGCCTGCAGTGGACTTTCTACATATTTTTTGGAGCTGTTCCCTGGTCGAGACCTTTTGGAATTAGGTTAAAACATTTATTCGAACAGTCACTATGGTTTAGATTCCATTGAGGGTAGAAATATGTTTGCTGGGGCTTGTAGATCCACTGGCTCCTAGCCGAGCAGTTAGAGCTCTTTTGGGTATACTACTTTATTATGCACACAATGCCATCGTCATGCGATAGAAATCCTCCTCCGCACCATCAATTAACTTATTGAAACATCTGGTCAATTCAGCCCTACCATTATACAAAAACACCTATCCGTCTAGATGTTGTGCCAAGAAATGTCATAAAGTGTGGAACATTTGGGTGGAATCCGCTTATACTAATGCTGATTCTTCGGATGACTAGTTAATACTTGGATAGGTGATTAACAGTATATATTGTTGTACAACTCTACATTTATGCTTCATTAGAGGGAGTCTTTCCTGACACATAAGATATGGGAGAGTGTGTATTTTCATAAATTCTAGAGTTAGCTCTGTAGGATGTTTGAGAGGGAGAGAGGCCAATAAGAATGCTAATATTTCAGCCTACGCGGGCAGTTAGAGCGTACCAACTTTTTGATAGTTTAGAGCGCCTTGATTTTAGCTAGGTTGTCTTTATTGTGTTTTTTATTGTGATTTTGTTTCTCTTTGTTTTTTTTCTTTTGCTATGCAATTGAGCGTGGGTATGCCCAATAGGGTCTGTTCTGTACTGTTAACTTCGAAACTTGCAATAAAAATAATTTTCCAAAAATAAAAGTCAAAAGTTCATAAACATGCATGATAAATCCCACACCATATAATATTATTGTCTATGTTCTGGTGAATAATCAGCCAATATAATACCAAGAGCCAACACCACAGTGAGAAGTGTGCACTAACCATCACCCCAGTGACCTCCAAATGAATAAAGGTCAATAAGCACTTTGGGATATTTGATAGCTCATCAAAATCGATCACAACCTCTTCATTAGATCTTCCAAAATTGTCCTATATCTCCCTTCATCACTCCAAAGGATGCCACCACCACCACATTAAACCAAGTACTATAGTGTAGTATTTTTATTGCACCAATTATACAAAAAGATAACAAGATATTGCACTCATTTGTATATGTGCAATGGCTCAAACTTAGTACTTATCTTGTCTTTAAAAATGGTAAAATGCAATTGAAGAAAGTGTTTAAGAAAGTGGACTTAAAAGTAGTTAGTAACAAAGTACCATATACTATACATGGCTGTACTCTTATCCAATACCTTTGAATTCACTACGGTGAAAAAAAAAAAACAGAACACTCCCCTTGAAGTCAATTGACCGACCCAGAACCCTTCAGCCAATAAACAGCTGTTCTTCAGTAGCAATATATTTATAAGTGTGGTTATAGAGAGCACAGATACCTTCAGTTTTACATAATTTCCTAATATCCAATATCCGTTATCTGTGTGAACCCTAAAAAAGGACCTATTATGATTGTATTAGTGTTGTATCCTTTTTTTGTTTATTGTTTATATAGTTTTTCACTAGCAGCTATATTGTCTATAACCACTGGTGAGCACACTCCTTTATTTATAAAATTATTAGCAGTATAGTCTAGTAGGTAGATGCTGACCCTCTATTAAATAAAAATAAAGATTCTCCTGGCTGACTAGGGATGAGCTTGATGTTCGGGTAGAACATAAGTGCGACTCGAACATCGGGTTTTCACAGCAAACATTATGGGGCTTTTGTGGGAAATTTGAGCGCCGCGGAATGCCCCATAATGTACTGTGAGATCGCAGTGCATTGCTGTATGATAATTGGCCAAAGCATACACCTGACCTACATGCTTTGGCAAATCACAGTGTGCTGTGATGAGAGAGCCATAATTGGCCAAACACAGGGTGCCTTTGGCCAATCATGGCTCAGGGGGACTAGGCCCACTCCCCACACTATATAAGACTGCTTACATAGCAGCCTTATATAGTGTTGTGTAGTGTTGTTGGTGTGGACAGAGAGATAGCTTGAGTTAGATTAAGCAGGCAGGTTATTCAGTTAGTGGCAGTGTATTTTATATATATATACTCTGCATTCAGTGTAGTCTATATCTACAATGCATTCCGTGGTGTACTGTTTCTAATACACTTCAGACGGTATATATATATATATATATATATATATATATATATACATACATACAGTGGGGACGGAAAGTATTCAGACCCTCTTAAATTTTTCACTCTTTGTTATATTGCAGCCATTTGCTAAAATCATTTAAGTTCTTTTTTTTTTCCTCAATAATGTACACACAGCACCCCATATTGACAGAAAAACACAGAATTGTTGACATTTTTGCAGTTTTATTTAAAAAGAAAAACTGAAATACCACATGGCCCTTTGCTCAGTATTTAGTAGAAGAACCCTTTTGATCTAATACAGCCATGAGTCTTTTTGGGAAAGATGCAACAAGTTTTTCACACCTGGATTTGGGGATCCTCTGCCATTCCTCCTTGCAGATCCTCTCCAGTTCTGTCAGGTTGGATGGTAAACGTTGGTGGACAGCTATTTTTAGGTCTCACCAGAGATGCTGAATTGGGTTTAAGCCAGGGCTCTGGCTGGGCCATTCAAGAACAGAGTTGATGTGAAGCCACTCCTTTGTTATATTAGCTGTGTGCTTAGGGTCATTGTCTTGTTAGAATGTAAACCTTCGGCCCAGTCTGAGGTCCTGAGCACTCTGGAGAATTATATATATATAAATATTCTGGTTTTCATCCAGAATATCCCTGTACTTCTTGGCCGCATTCATCTTTCCCTCGATTTCAACCAGTCGTCCTATCCCTGCAGCTGAAAAACACCCCACAGCAGGATGCTGCCACCACCATGCTTCACTGTTGGGATTGTATTGAAGAGGTGATGAGCAGTGCCTGGTTTCCTCCACACATACCGCTTAGAATTAAGGCCAAAAAGTTCTATCTTGGTCTCAACAGACCAGAGAATCTTATTTCTCATCATCTTGGAGTGCTTCAGGTGTTTTTTAGCAAACTCCATGCGGGTTTTCATGTGTCTTGCACTGAGGAGAGGCTTCCGTCGGGCCACTCTGCCATAAAGCTCCGACTGGTGGAGGGCTGCAGTGATGGTTGACTTTCTACAACTTTCTCCCATCTCCCGACTGCATCTCTGGAGCTCAGCCACAGTGATCTTTGGGTTCTTCTTTACCTCTCTCACCAAGGTTCTTCTCCCCTGATAGCTCAGTTTGGCCGGACGGACAGCTCTAGGAAGGGTTCTGGTCATCCCAAACCATTTAAGGATTTTGGAGGCCACTGTGCTCTTAGGAACCTTAAGTGCAGCAGAAATTTTTTTTGTAACCTTGGCCAGATCTGTGCCTTGCCACAATTGTGTCTCTGAGCTCTTCAGGCAGTTCCTTTGACCTCATGGTTCTCATTTGCTCTGACATGCACTGTGAGCTGTAAGGTCTTATATAGACAGGTGTGTGGCTTTCTTAATCAAGTCCAATCAGTATAATCAAACACAGCTGGACTCAAATGAAGGCGTAGAACCATCTCAAGGATAATCAGAAGAAATGGGCAGCACCTGAGTTAAATATATGAGTGTCACACCAAAGGGTCTGAATACTTAGGACCATGTGATATTTCAGTTTTTCTTTTTTAATAAATCTGCAAAAATGTCAACAATTCTGTGTTTTTCTGTCAATATGGGGTGCTGTGTGTACATTAATGAGGAAAAAAATGAACTTAAATGATTTTAGCAAATGGCTGAAATATAACAAAGAGTGAAAAATTTAAGGGGGTCTGAATACTTTCTGTCCCCACTGTATATATATATATATATATATATATATATATATATATATATATAGCCTAAATGTAGCAAAGCGTCCCAGAGAGAGCCGGGAAAAGTCCTGTTCGGGGTTTATACGTCTCCCAGGCTCCTCTCATGCACGTTCAGGGACCTCTGATCCATGATCCAGCTGAAATGTATTCTTCTACATATTTTTGGTAAAAAAAATCACAATAAGCGTATATTGATTTGTTTGTGCAAAAGTTATAGCGTCTACAAAATAGGGAATAGTTTTACGGCATTTTTATTAATATTTTTTTTTTTACTAGTAATGGCAGTGATCAGCATTTTTGATCATGACTGCAACATAATGGCGGACAGGGGTTAACACTAGGAGGCAGTGAAGGGGTTAATGTGTGTCCTAGGAAGTGTTCTAACTCTAGGGGGATGGGGACTGTGCAGGGAAACTAACAGATCGCCTGTTCATACTCTGTATGAACAGAGGATCTGTCAGTTCTCCCCTCAGAGAACCGGAAACTGTGTGTTTACACACACAGCTCCCGGTTCTCCGTGTGCCCCGAGCGATCGTGGGTGCCCGGCAGTGATCGAGACCGTTGGGCACTCGCATCGGCTCCGTGGGGCAGCAGGGGGCACGTGCACGCACCCCCTAGTGGTTGTCTATGGTACCGACGTACCATGACTGCGATTTGCCTGCTTGTGCCATTCTGCCACAGTATAACTGTGGCGGACGGTCGGCAAGCGGTTAAACTTACCTGAGACAGACAGCCAGTGCTCTTGGCCTGAGAACCTCAGAAAACTTCTGCCTAGGAGAGCAACAGGTTGGTAAAAGCTATTAAGCTGTGTATGTGGAATCTGACAAGCTGTAGGCTTGCTCAGCCTGGTAGGATCTGTAAATATTGTATAGTTAGTGCAGATACACGGCTAGGTTTTTGTTTGGCTATTTTTGTTCCTATTTGTTTTTTTGGAACACTGTACAGCACCTGTATATAGCCTTGTTTATATCACAAATAAACACAGCACTGTTTGTCACTACCTCACTGGATTTGGTATCTGTGCCTGAAAGACTGCCTATCCCAGGGAGCTTTGTACCTTCTACCTGTTCCCCACATTACAATATATATATACTCTGCATCCAGTGTAGCCTATATCTACAGTGCTTTTGGTGGTGTACTGTTTCGAATACACTTCAGGTGGTGTATTAACCACTTGACCACTGGGCACCTTAACCCCCTTCCTAACCAGACCAGTTTTCAGCTTTCGGTGCTCTCACATTTTGAATGACAATTACTCGGTCATGCAACACTGTACCCATAGGAAATTTTTGTCCTTTTTTTCATACAAAAAGAGCTTTCTTTTGGTGGTATTTAATCACCACTGGGTGTTTTTATTTTTTGCTCTATAAAAGAAAAATGACTGAAAATTCTGTAAAAAAAAATGCATTTTTCTTTGTTTCTGTTATAACATTTTGCAAATTAGTCATTTTTCTTCATACATTTTGGCCAAAATTTATACTGCTATATATCTTTGGTAAAAATAACCCAAATTGGTGTACAGTGCCTTGCAAAAGTATTCACCCCCTTGGCATTTTTCGTGTTTTGTTGCCTCACACCTGGAATTAACATGAATTGTTTGAGGATTTGCATCATTTCATTTAATTTACAGAACATACCCACAACTTTGAAGATGTTTTTTTATTTTTCTATTGTGAAGTAAACAACAAATAGGACAAAATAACAGAAAAAGTAAATGTGCATAACTAAAGTCAGTATTTTGTAGAGCCACCTTTTGCGGCTATCACAGCTCCAAGTCGCTTTGGATAAGTCTCTATGAGCTTGCCACATCTTACCACTGGGATTTTTGCCCATTCCTCCTTGCAAAACTGCTCCAGCTCCTTCAAGTAGGATGGTTTGCACTTGTGAACAGCAATCTTTAAGTCTGATCACAGATTTTCTATTAGATTGAGGTCTGGGCTTTGACTAGGGCATTCCAACACATTTTCATGTTTGCCCTTAAACCACTCAAGTGTTGCTTTAGCAGTGTGTTTTGGGTCATTGTCCTGCTGGAAGGTGATCCCCCGTCCTATCCTCAAATCACACACAGAGTGGTACAGGTTTTGCTCAAAAATATCCCTGTAATTAGCACCATCCATCTTTCCCTCAACTCTAACCAGTTTCCCAGTCCCGACTGCTGAAAAACATCCCCATAGCATGACGGTGCCACCACCATGTTTCATTGTGAGGATGGTGTTCTTTGGGTGATGTGATGTGTTGGGTTTGCGCCAGACATTGCGTTTTCTTTGATGGCCAAAAAGTTAAATTTTAGTCTTATCAGATCAGAGCACCTTCTTCCATACATTTTGGGAGTCTCCCACATGCCTTTTCGTGCCATTTTGTTTTTTGCTGAAAGTAATGGCTTTCTTCTGGCCACTCTGCCATAAAGCCCAACTCTATGGAGCGTACGGCTTATTGTCTTCCTATGTACAGATACTCCAGTCTCTACTGTGGAACTTTACAGCTCCTCCAGGGTTACCTTAGGTCTCTGTGCTGCCTCTCTGATTAATGCCCTCCTTGCCCGATCCATGAGTTTTGGTGTGCGGCCATCTCAGGTGGCAGGTTTGCTGTTGTGCCATGTTCTTTCCATTTGGTTATGATAGATTTGATGATGCTTCTAGGGATCATCAAAGATTTGGATATTTTTTTATAACCTAACCCTGACTTGTACTTCGCAACATTTTCCCTTACTTGTTTGGAGAGTTCCTTGGTTTTTATGGCAGTGTTTGGTTAACGGTGCCTCTTGCTTAGGTGTTGCAGCCTCTGGAGCCTTTCAAAAAGGTATGTATATTTAATGACAGATCATGTGACACTTAGATTGCACACAGGTGGACTACCTTCAGAAGTCACTAATTATGTGACTTCTGAAGGTAATTGGTTGCACCAGAGATTTTTATGGGCTTTATAACAAAGGGGGTGAATACATACACACATGCCAGTTATCTGTTTTTTATTTCTGAAAAATAGTTTTATGTATATATTTTTCTAATTTTACTTCACCAACTTAAACTATTGTGTTCTGATCCATTACATATAATTCAGATTAAAAAAAAAATAACCAAAGGCTGTAATATAACAAAATAGGTAAAAAGCTAAGGGGGTGAATACTTTTGCAAGGCACTGTATATTATTTGGTCTTTGTGAAAGTTATAGAGTCCACAAGCTATGGTGTCAATCTCTGAAAATTTATCACACCTAAAGTACTGCTGGCCTATCTCAATTCTTGAGACCCTAACAAGTCAGGAAAGTACAAATACCTCCAAAATGACCCCTTTTTGGAAAGCAGACAATCCAATGTATTTAGTAAGAGGCATGGTGAGTTTTTTGAAGTTGTAATTTTTTCCCACAATTCTTTGCAAAATAAAGATTTTTTTTTTCTTGTCATTTTTTCCACAAAATTGTCTTATTAGCAGGTTATTTCTCACACACAGCATATGCATACCACAAATTACACCCCAAAACACATTCTGCTACTCCTCCTGAGTATGGTGATACCACATGTGTGAGACTTTTACACAGCATGGCCACATAGAGAGGTCCAACATGCAAGGAGCACCCTCAGGAGTTCTAGGAGCATAAATTACACATCTAATTTACAGACTACCTCTTGCGCTTTTGAAGGCCCTGGAGCACCAAGACAATGGAAACGCACCAAAAATGACCCCATTTTGGAAAGAAAACACCCCAACATATAATCTATGAGGCATAATGAGTCTTTTGAACATGTATTTTTTTTATACACGTTTTTGGAAAATGTGGAAAGAAAATAAAAACGCATTTTTTTACACAAAGTTGTCAATTTATACAATATTTCTAACACATAGTATGTACATACCAAAAAGTACCCCCCAAAATAGAATCTCCTACTCCTCCTGAGTAAGGTGATACCACATTTGGGAGACTTTTCTACAGCCTGGCCACATACAGAGGCCCAACATGCTGGGAGCAGCATCAGGTGTTCTAGGGGCATATATTTCTCAAACCTAATTTGACTACCAATTACACTTTTGTGAGGCACTGTAGTGGCATGGATGAGAACTGATCTGGCATGGATGAACATGAATGTGGATGGATCAGCTGTGGGTGGGGATAGCTGAGCATGGTTGAGTATGAATGGGATGGCTGAGTACGGCCTGGTACGGCTGGCTATGGCTGAGTACGGCTGAGTACGGCTGGGTATGGCTAGGTACCACTGATTACGGCTGGGTATGACTAAGTACGGCGGGGTATGGCTGGGTATGGCTGAGTATGACTGGGGGTGGATGGGATGGCTGAGCATGGATGGATGAGTATACAAGAAATAGGGTTGACTCTGCGCTTAGGGTTTTTGGGTAGGTATGCAGCCTCCCCTAATGGCACTCCCCACAGACTGAGGGGGTGTCTCAAAGTTAGTCAGGTAATAGGTAGGGGAAAATTGGTGCTCCCTATAATGATGGAAAACTGAGTTTCTACAAAAATGTTTAATACTACATTCAAGTATAGATATGCTCCATCCACCTAAAAATGGTGATATAAAAATAAAATAAAATAAATAAATGTGGATTGTGTGTTTGTATCACTAAATGTGTATCCCTTAAACACAAAAAAAGAAGAAGTGACTTGCATATGTATACTACACCTTAAAAATAATAAAAAAAAAAATGTGCCTCCCCTAGTATAGGCAAGGTGTATAATGTGTGTGTCACTATGTAGGAGATACAATAACGAAGCACCTGGTGCAACCACAGGGCAGATCCTACAATAATGCACCAACACTGGAAAATGGAGATATCTCCCCAGGGAATAATGTGACACCCATAAACCAATATATATAACAAACGATGGAAGTCCAAAACATATATGAGATTCCACAATTGTGAAAGTGAAATGCTAAATTGACAAAGAGTGCAAACCAGCAAACGCAATAACAAAAAGTGATACAAGTGGCCAAAAAATAAATGAAATCAAAAATAAACCTCCAAAAATGGCATAATGTTCATTACAAAAAAATTATTCATGCAAAAAATGCACCAAAAAAATTGTGTCTAAAAAAGATATATATGTATATAAATGTTCATAGACATCTAAGGTGACTCTTGTGCTCCACACAGCATCCAGTGATATCTGTGATCCCCCTCAAGGGTCCCCACTCACCAGCTCCTGGCACCCCCCCGGGGGTAAAAGCGTGTAGTATAAAGGTGGATGAGCTCCTATCCTGGATGGGATGTAACCCCCTATCCTGTATTCAGCACATCCGTATCCAGGAGATGATTAATCAGCTGTCAGTGGTCACATACTCTCCTTAGGCCCAGTCTGTCTGGACAGTATGGTCACCTGCTGACTTGGCACCATCCACAGGCAGCTTAACTCTTCAGTAAGACAAAGAAGTTGAATCCAATGCAATTTTACTTCAGCTTCTTGAGATGTTTTTCCAGTCTTTTGAAGTGTAAGAAGACATTGACTTTTCTGATTTCTGTCTCTTTAGATCGATCCCAGTGTGTCCATGTCAGATGCCTCAGCTGTGTAATGCAGCATTACATAGATGTCTATGAACATTTATATACATATATATCTTTTTTAGACACAATTTTTTTGGTGCATTTTTTGCATGAATAATTTTTTTGTAATGAACATTATGCCATTTGTGGAGGTTTATTTTTGATTTCATTTATTTTTTGGCCACTTTTTGTTATTGCATTTGCTGGTTTGCACTCTTTGTCAATTTAGCATTTCACTTTCACAATTGTGGAATCTCATATGTGTTTTGGACTTTCATCGTTTGTTATCTATATTGGTTTATGGGTGTCACATTATTCCCTGGGGAGGTATCTCCATTTTCCAGTGTTGGTGCATTATTGTAGGATCTGTCCTGTGGTTGCACCAGGTGCTTCGTTATTGTATCTCCTACATAGTGACACACATTATACACCTTGCCTATACTAGGGGAGGCACATTTTTATTTAAATTATTTTTAAGGTGTAGTATACATATGCAAGTCACTTCTTCTTTTTTGTGTTTAAGGGATACACATTTAGTGATACAAACACACAATCCACATTTATTTATTTTATTTTTATATCACCATTTTTAGGTGGATAGAGCATATCTATACTTGAATGTAGTATTAAACATTTTTGTAGAAACTCAGTTTTCCATCATTCTAGGGAGCACCAATTTTCCCCTACCTATTACCTGACTAATGGATGGATGAGTATGGATGGATGAGTATGACAGAGGGATGGCTGAGCATGGATGGATGGATGGAGCTGCAATGGGCACAGAGCAGCGCTGTGGGCACTACAGATCAAGCCCACAGCGCTGCTGCAACCAATCTCTCCCCTCTCCGCTCACACTGTACCGATCGGTACAGAGAGGGGAGAGAGGAACCTGACATGACGCCGGTTTGTTTACAAGTGATCGCTCCATCATTTGACGGAGCAATCACGTGGTAAACGGCCGCTGTTAGTGGCCATTTACTGTGATCCGCAATGCAGAGGACCAGTGATCCAGAGGACCTGGAGGTCATGGATTCTCCCATGTGCGCACCCCAGGGGGGTTCACGGGAGCGCGATTCTGGGAGGACGTCAATGTACACCCTCCCAGACTTATCGAGCTGCGCTTTAGCCATCATTCGGCTATGGCCCGGGGGTTAAGTGGTTAATATATATAGTATCTCACAAAAGTGAGTACACCCCTCACATTTTTGTAAATATTTTATTATATCTTTTCAATCTTTTCATGTGACAACACTGAAGAAATTATACTTTGATACAATGTAAAGTAGTGAGCGTACAGCTTGTATAACAGTGTAAATTTGCTGTCCCCTCAAAATAACTCAACATACAGAAATTAATGTCTAAACCGCTGGCAACAAAAGTGAGTACACCCCTAAGTGAAAATTACCAAATTGGGCCCAATAAGCCATTTTCCCTCCACTGTGTCCTGTGACTCATTCGTGTTTCAAGGTATCAGGTGTGAATGGGGAGCAGGTGTGTTAAAATTGGTGTTCATCACTCTCACTCTCTCATACTGGTCACTAGAAGTTCAACATGGCACCTCATGGCAAAGAATTCTCTGAGGTTGTGAAAAAAATTTTTTTGCTATTCATAAAGATGGCCTAGGCTTTATGAAGATTGCCAAGAACCTGAAATTGAGCTGCAGCACGGTGGGCAAGACCATACAATGGTTTAACAGGACAGGTTCCACTCAAAATGGGCCTGGCCATGTTCGACCAAAGAAATTGTGTGTACGTGCTCAGCGTCATATCCAGAGGTTGTCTTTGGGAAATAGACGTATGAGTGCTGCCAGAATTGCTGCCGAGGTTGAAGGGGTGGGGGATCAGCCTGTCAGTGCTCAGACCATATGCCGCACACTGCATCAAATTGATCTGCATGGCTGTCCTCCCAGAAGGAAGCCTCTTCTAAAGATGATGCACAAGTAAGCCTGGAAACAGTTTGTTGATGACAATCAGACTAAGGACATGGATTATTGGAACCATGCCCTGTGGTCTGATGAGACCAATATAAACTTTTTTGGTTCAGATGGTGTCAATCGTGTGTCGCGGCAACCAGGTGAGCAGTACAAAGACAAGTATGTCTTGCCTACAGTCAAGCATGGTGGTGGGAGTGTCATGGTCTGGGGCTGAATGAGTGCTGCTGGCACTAGGGAGCTACAGTTCATTGAGGGAACCATGAATGCCAACATGTACTGTGACTTACTGAAGCAGAGCATGATCCCCTTTCTTCGGAGACTGGGCCGCAGGGCAGTATTCCAGTATGATAACGACCCCAAACACACCTCCAAGATGACCACTGCCTTGCTAAAGAAGCTGAGGGTAGTGGTGATGAACTGGCCAAGCATGTTTCCAGACTTGCGGCCCAGTCTCTGAAGGGAGGGGACCATGCTCTGCTTCAGTATGTCACAGTACATGTTGGCATTCATGGTTCCCTCAATGAACTGTAGCTCCCCAGTGCCGGCAATAGTCATGCAGCTCCAGACCATGACACTCCCACCACCATGCTTGACTGTAGGCAAGACACACTTGTCTTTGTACTCCTTACCTGGTTGCCGCCACACACACTTGACACCATCTGAACCAAAAACATTTATCTTGATATCATCAGACCACAGGGCATGGTTCCAGTAATCCATGTCCCTAGTCTGCTTGTCTTCAGAAAACTGCGGGCTTCCTTGTGCATCATCTTTAGAAGAGGCTTCCTCCTGGGACGACAGCCATGCAGACCAATTTAATGCAGTGGGCGGCGTATGGTCTGAGCACTGACAGGCCAACCCCCCCAACCCTTCAACCTCTGCAGTAATGCTGGCAGCACTTATACGTTTATTTCCCAAAGACAACCTCTGGATATGATGCTGAGCACGTGCACTCAACTCCTTTGATCAACCATGGCGAGGCCTGTTCTGAGTGGAACCTGTCCTGTTAAACCGCTGTATGGTCTTGGCCACTGTGCTGCAGCTCAGTTTAAAGGTTTTGGCAATCATCTTAAAGCCTAGGCCATCTTTATGTAGAGCAACGATTCTTTTTTTCAGATCCTCAGAGAGTCCTTTGCCATGAGGTGTCATGATGAGCTTCCAGTGACCAGTATGAGAGAGTGAGAGCAATAAAACCAAATTTAAGAGACCTGCTCCTCATTCACACCTGAGACCTTGTAACACTAGCGAGTCACAAGACACCGGGGAGGGAAAATTACATTTTCATTTAGGGATGTACTCACTTTTGTTGCCAGCGGTTTAGACATTAATGGATGTGTGTTGAGTTATTTTGAGGGGACAGCAAATTTACACTGTTAAAGCTGTACACTCACTACTTTACATTGTAGCAAACTGTCATGTCTTCAGTGTTGCCACATGAAAAGTTAGAATAAAATATTTACAAAAATGTGAGGGGTGTACTCACTTTTGTGAGATATTGTATATAGTCTAGTATATAGACATGCATTCATTGTAGCCTATATATACATAATGCATTCGGTGGTTTATACTTTCTAATACACTTCAGCGGTGTACACAGTATCTAATACAGTGTAGTGTAGTGTTGCAAAACAAAAAGTACATCATGTCCGGAAGGCCACCAAGGAGAGGCAGATGCTCACAGGCCACTAAAAGAGGGCAAACAGCCTCTGTGTCTACAGTCAACAGTGGTGGTCATGGGCATGGTGCATCCTTTACAGGTGGCCATGGGGCACGCTTGTCCTTTTTTGCTGCTGCTGGCCGTGTTATTGAGCAATAACATGCAGAAAAGTTGGTGGTAACAAAGCCGTCCTCACCTTCCTCATTCTCTGTCACTGAGGCTCAAAGTAGTTTGCCTTCCAACACAGCTGCCAAAGTGGCCTTTTCCACCGGCTCCTTGTCCACAGTCACTCCTTCCGTAGCCCCAGCATCATGCACGGAGGAGTCCCCAGAATTATTTGACTACAGTGTCGGTTATATGCTGCTGGAGGATGCGCAGCGATTTGAAGGCTCCAATGTTGGTTCCCAGGTTGAGGAAGGGAGTAACATGAGCCTAGAGAGAGGGTGTGCCACAGAAGGACAAGAAACTGGCAGTCATAGTCCCCTAGCTGAAGCATACTGCCAAGTTTGCCCCAGTAACGGGGAGGGAGGGGATGATGAGGTCACTGACTATACTTGGGTGCCTGAGAGAAGAGAGGAGGTTTGTAACCTAAGGTTTGTCTGAAGCGGATCAAGAGTGGCCAGAACAGCAGCCACTTGGGCACCACATGATTTACCAGCCATATGACGACCTGCCATGCAGCCCGTTGGCAACAGCACTTAAAAGACCCACATCAAAGAAAAAAGGCAGATTTCTCGTTGGACAGGGCAGTCAGCAGTAATGTTCATATTACCGCTGACCCATGGTCCAGTAGGCATAGACAGGGACGTTACCTTTCCTTCACGGTGCACTGGGTAACTCTGTTGGCAGCAGGGAAGGATGCAGGACAGGGTTCAGTGTTGTTGGAGCTTGTTTTGCCACCACGCCTCCAAAATGCTAGTGGTGATTCTCCCACAGCTCTCTCCTGCACCACCCCCTTTTCTTCTTCTATGGCCTCTTCTGCCGATTTGTCCTCTGAACCAGCATTGCTCCATAAGCGTTCAAGGGGCTACGCAAGCAGTCAGGCTAAATAAGATACCATGCGGTGCTTGAGTTGGTCTGCAACACTGGGGCAGAGATTCTGTCAGCTCTGCAGGGGCAGGCTCAGAGGTGGTTGACACCATGCCAGCTTCAGCCAGGAATGATTGTATGCGATAATGGCACCAACCTTCTCTCCGCCCTCCGACAGAGACACTTGACCCATGTTCCATGTTTGCCACATGTCCCGAATTTGGTGGTGCAGCGGTTCTTGACCAGATACCCAGACATACAAGATCGCCAGAAAGGTCTGTGGTCATTTCTGCTGTTCATACAATGCTAGTGCTCGGCTGGCTGACATTCAAAGAGAATGCAACCTGCCCACCAACCGCCTAATTTGTGACAAGCCCACCAGGTTTAACTCAATGTTGGCAATGCTGCAGCGGCTGCACACACAGCAGAGGGCCATTAATGAGTACCTGTGTGAGTATGGCACCAGGACAGGGTCAGGGGAGCTTGGCTTCTTTTTACCACGCCAGTGGCTACTGATCAAGGATGCATGCACTGTCCTGTAACCATTTGAGGAGGCCTTTAAACAAATTTTCAGTCCTCAGCGCCAAGGTCTGATAAGTTC
The DNA here is from genome assembly GCF_042186555.1 of Aquarana catesbeiana. Lineage (NCBI taxonomy): Eukaryota > Metazoa > Chordata > Amphibia > Anura > Ranidae > Aquarana > Aquarana catesbeiana. Next base: position 613,855,461 of record NC_133325.1, on the reverse strand, counting down.
AAGCAACCTTTGCCAGTGTCTGCATTATATGGAATATAGGAATATCTAGGGGCAAGAGCCAACTTGGAGACCTTTCCAACAGAGCATCCACTGGGTTACTAGGTCTTGAGGATGGACCACTGGCCAGAACTTGTGCAATATGCAATCGAGCTACTGGCCTGTCCTGCATCCAGCGTGCTTTCTGAATGCACATTCAGTCCTGCTGGAGGGTTTGTAATGGATCAATAGTTTAGGGCACCACCACCAACACCACCCAAGGCCCAATTTTTCTGCCCCTGTTTAACAGGGGCATGTAATAACATTTTTGATATAAAATTTCACAGCAGGGCCCATTCGTGCACCCAACAAGAGTATCTGTGAGAGGTTACAGTGTTGTGGCACCACCACCACCCAAGGCCCAATTTTCTGCCCCTCTTTAACCACTTGAGCCCCGGACCATTATGCTGCCTAAGGACCAGAGGTCTTTTTCCAATTTGGCACTGCGTCGCTTTAACTGCTAATTGCGCGGTCATGCAATGCTGTACCCAAACGAAATTTGCGTCCTTTTCTTCCCACAAATAGAGCTTTCTTTTGATGGTATTTGATCACCTCTGCAGTTTTTATTTTTTGCGCTATAAACGGAAAAAGACCGAAAATTTTGAAAAAAAATGATATTTTCTACTTTTTCTTATAAAAAAAATCCAATAAACTCAATTTTAGTCATACATTTAGGCCAAAATGTATTCGGCCACATGTCTTTGGTAAAAAAAATGTCAATAAGCGTATATTTATTGGTTTGCGCAAAAGTTATAGCGTCTACAAACTAGGGTACATTTTCTGGAATTTACACAGCTTTTAGTTTATGACTGCCTATGTCATTTCTTGAGGTGCTAAAATGGCAGGGCAGTACAAAACCCCCCCAAATGACCCCATTTTGGAAAGTAGACACCCCAAGGAAATTGCTGATAGGCATGTTGAACCCATTGAATATTTATTTTTTTTGTCCCAAGTGATTGAATAATGACAAAAAAAAAAAAAAAAAAAAATATTTACAAAAAGTTGTCACTAAATGATATATTGCTCACACAGGCCATGGGCCTATGTGGAATTGCACCCCAAAATATATTCAGCTACTTCTCCATTTTGGAAAGTAGACACCCCAAGCTATTTGCTGAGAGGCATATTGAGTCCATGGAATATTTTATATTTTGACACAAGTTGCGGGAAAGTGACACTTTTTTTTTTTTTTTTTTTTTTTGCACAAAGTTGTCACTAAATGATATATTGCTCACACAGGCCATGGGCCTATGTGGAATTGCACCCCAAAATACACTTAGCTGCTTCTCCTGAGTATAGGGATACCACATGTGTGAGACTTTTTGGGAGCCTAGCCGCGTACGGGACCCCGAAAACCAATCACCGCCTTCAGCGTTTTTAAGGGCGTGAATTTTTGATTTTACTCTTCACTGCCTAACACCGTTTCGGAGGCCATGGAATGCCCAGGTGGCACAAAACCCCCCCAAATGACCCCATTTTGGAAAGTAGACACCCCAAGCTATTTGCTGAGAGGCATGGTGAGTATTTTGCAGCTCTCATTTGTTTTTGAAAATGAGGAAAGACAAGAAAAAACTTTTTTTTTTTTTCTTTTTTCAAATTTCAAAACTTTGTGACAAAAAGTGAGGTCTGCAAAATACTCACTATACCTCTCAGCAAATAGCTTGGGGTGTCTACTTTCCAAAATGGGGTAATTTGGGGGGGTTTTGTGCCACCTGGGCATTCCATGGGCTCCGAAACTGTGATAGGCAGTGAAATCAAAAATTCACGCCCTTAGAAAGCCTGAAGGCGGTGCTTGGTTTTCGGGGTCCCGTACACGGCTAGGCTCCCAAAAAGTCTCACACATGTGGTATCCCCGTACTCAGGAGAAGCAGCAGAATGTATTTTGGGGTGTAATTTCACATATTCCCATGGCATGTTTGAGCAATATATCATTGAGTGACAACTTTGTGCAAAAAAAAAAAAAAAAAAAAAATTTGTCTCTTTCCCGCAACTTGTGTCGCAATATAAAATATTCCATGGACTCGACATGCCTCTCAGCAAATAGCTTGGGGTGTCTACTTTCCAAAATGGGGTCATTTGGGGGGGGTTTTGAACTGTCCTGGCATTTTATGCACAACATTTAGAAGCTTATGTCACACATCACCCACTCTTCTAACCACTTGAAGACAAAGCCCTTTCTGACACTTATTTTTTACATGAAAAAGTTTTTTTTTTTTGCAAGAAAATTACTTTGAACCCCCAAACATTATATATTTTTTTAAAGCAAATGCCCTACAGATTAAAATGGTGGGTGTTTCATTTTTTTTTTCACACAGTATTTGCGCAGCGATTTTTCAAACGCATTTTTTGGGGAAAAAACACACTTTTTTAAATTTTAATGCACTAAAACACACTATATTGCCCAAATGTTTGATGAAATAAAAAAGATGATCTTAGACCGAGTACATGGATACCAAACATGACATGCTTTACAATTGCGCACAAACGTGCAGTGGCAACAAAATAAATACATTTTTAAAAGCCTTTAAAAGCCTTTACAGGTTACCACTTTAGATTTGCAGAGGAGGTCTACTGCAAAAATTACTGCCCTCTATCTGACCTTCGCGGCGATACCTCACATGCATGGTGCAATTGCTGTTTACGTTTGACGACAGACCGCCGCTTGCGTTCGCCTTAGCGCAAGAGCAGGGGGCGACAGGGGTGCTTTTTTTTTTTTTTTTTTTTCTTTATTATTTTTTTGCTTTTTTATCTTATTTTTAAACTGTTCCTTTCATTTTTTTTTTTTTTAAATCATTTTTATTGTTATCTCGGGGAATGTAAATATCCCCTATGATAGCAATAGGTAGTGACAGGTACTCTTTTTTGAAAAAATTGGGGTCTATTAGACCCTAGATCTCTCCTCTGCCTTCAAAGCATCTGACCACACCAAGATCGGTGTGATAAAATGCTTCCCCAATTTCCCAATGGCGCTATTTACATCCGGCGAAATCTAAGTCATAAAATGCTCGTAGCTTCCGGTTTCTTAGGCCATAGAGATGTTTGGAGCCACTCTTGTCTCTGATCAGCTCTATGGTCAGCTGGCTGAATCACCGGCTGCATTCTCAGGTTCCCTGTTGAGACAGGAGAGCCAGAGAAAAACACGGAAGACGGTGGGGGGGGGGCATTCCCTCCCACGGCTTGTAAAGGCAGTCTAGAGGCTAATTAGCCGCTAGGATTGCTTTTACATGAAAGCCGACCGCTGGCTGAAAAGAATGATACCAAGATGATACCTAAACCTGCAGGCATCATTCTGGTATAACCACTCAAAGTTGTGAATGGCGTACCTGAAGACAAAAAAATGGTTAACAATAAAGCACAGTAAACAGTAAAGTATAAATAATTACATACCTGAAAAACAAACATGATAAAACATAATAACAATAACAATAACAATAACAATAAAACACTGCAGAATAGAATACAGTAAAAAAAGAGCAGAACAATAGAGAGAGAGAATAGAGAGAGAGAACAATAAAACGACAACTATTTTTTTTTATTTTATATATATATATTTTTTTTTTTACACTTTTTTTGTAACTAACTTTTATAACGGTAACCGGTTCCAGGTTCGGGTCTCTCAAAATGCGATGGCATCTTGGGAGACCCTGTGAAAGTGTGCCTAGTCTGTGCAATGCTGTACCCTACGCTAATACTCAACTAGTGTATGGTAGCGTTCAAAACATTCACCAATGCAAAGACCAGGATTGTCAGGACAGGAGGGACAATAATAGCGGGTGTCACGCCTATATCCGCGCTTGCTGCAGACACAACATCTTTTTGGGGGGGTTCGTTGGGTAGGGGTACTCGGGAGCACATAAAAATGCCTCTCATGCAGCCGACTGCATTTGGTTGGGGATGTGAATGGGGGAGGTACGGGTGCTGCAGAAGCGGTGGGTTCCCAATTAGGATTGGCGAATGCAGCAGGAAGGGCACTATGGGCACGACGGGCCTGTGTTTGTCTTCTTGGTGGCAGCGGGACACTACTTGTGCTTGCCACCTCACCAGCTTGAACTGCACTTATGGGACTCGCCACGTCACCAAGTGTTACTGCAGCGCTGGTTTGACTACGACCGGGGTATACTAGGCCGCTGGTGCTTGCCAGTTCAATAAAAAGCTTCCAAAAAAACTGTTAGCGATCGCAGGGATCAGGTCTGACTCTGCGAACGCTGCAGTTATGCGTTTAGTGTTTTGTAAGTGTCAGTGATCGATCGATACTGCACTTGGGTGGGCTGGACTGGGCCGGGCGGAGGGGCAAAACGCAGGTGCTAGCAGGTATCTGGGCTGATCCCGCTAACACTGCGTTTTTGGGAACCCTAAACTGCTGGGGAAGCTAGTATAGATCTGATCGGATCAGATATTGATCCGTTCAGATACTATACCACTAAAGGAGGCGTATGCTGCGTGCGTGGGTGTTAGTGGTACTGGCGCTAACCTGACGCTGCCTGGGGCCGGTGCTTGCTAGTTCACCAAAATGCTACCAAAAAAACTGTTAGCGATCGCAGGGATCAGGCCTGACTCTGCGAACGCTGCAGTTATGCGTTTAGTGCCTTGTAAGTGACAGTGATCGATCGATACTGCACTTGGGTGGGCTGGGCTGGGCCGGGCGGAGGGGCACAACGCAGGTGCTAGCAGGTATCTGGGCTGATCCCGCTAACACTGCGTTTTTGGGAACCCTAAACTGCTGGGGACGCTAGTATAGATCTGATCGGATCAGATATTGATCCGATCAGATACTATACCACTAAGGGAGGTGTACGGTGCGTGCGTGGGTGTTAGCGCTACTGGCGCTAACCTGACGCTGCCTGGTGCTTGCTTGCCAGTTCACCAAAATGCTACCAAAAAACTGTTAGCGATCGTAGGGATCAGGCCTGACTCTGCGAACGCTGCAGTTATGCGTTTAGTGTTTTGTAAGTGACAGTGATCGATCGATACTGCACTTGGGTGGGCTGGGCGGAGGGGCAAAACGCAGGTGCTAGCGGGTATCTGGGCTGATCCCGCTAACACTGTGTTTTTGGGAACCCTAAACTGCTGGGGACGCCAGTATAGATCTGATCGGATCAGATATTGATCCGATCAGATACTATACCACTAAGGGAGGCGCATGCTGCGTGCGTGGGTGTTAGCGGTACTGGCGCTAATCTGACGCTGCCTGGGGCGACGCATATCACCGCCGGGCGATCAGGGGGCTAAACCTTTATTCGGTAATAAACAGCGGGTGCCCTGACACTATAAAAAATAAACGAACTAACCTGCGTCACCCGTAACGGTTATACGGTGATCAGTGGTGAAAGGGTTAACTAGGGGGCAATCAAGGGGTTAAAACATTTATTAGGTAGTATATGGGGGTCCCTGTCACTATAAAACGCTGACGGCGAACCTAAATATTTACCTCACTAACTAGCGTCACCAGTGACACTAATACAGCGATCAGAAAAATGATCGCTTAGTGACACTGGCGATGGGGGGTGATCAAGGGGTTAAAACTTTATTAGGGGGGGTTAGGGGGGTATCCTAGACCTAAAGGGGGGTAATACTCACTGTCCTAACACTGTAACTGTCACAAACTGACACTATGCAGTAATCAGAAAAAAAAAAAACCTGCTGGTGTTAGTTTGTGACAGGGGGGGGGTGATTGGGGGGGGATCGGGGGGCGATCGGGGGGGGGATCGGGGTGTTTTGTATGCCTGGCATGTTCTACTGTGTGTGTGTTGTGCACTCACATTGATGTCTTCTCCCCTCGGCGCTGGAACGGAAACTACCGAGCCGAGGGGAGATGACATCATTTCCTTTGCTGCTGTTTAGCATACAGCAGCAAAGGAGTGTTCCCATTGGCCGGCGGCGATCGCGAGGGGGGGGCCACGAACGGATGGCCTCCCCCTCATCTCGGATCGCCGGGGAACAGAACGGGACCGCTTCGGGCACCGGGGGGGGGTCCGATCGGACCCCCCACCCGCGAGAGGCAAATCACGTACATGTACGTGATTTTGCCTGCCCGTGCCGCCTTGCCGACGTAAATCGGCGTTAGGCGGTCCTTAAGTGGTTAACAGGGGCATGTAATCACAATTTTTGATATATTATTTCACAGCAGGGCCTGTTCCTACATCCAACTAGAGTAACTATGAGGGTTTACAGTGTTCTAGCACCACCACCACAAACACCTAAGGCCCAATTTTTCTGCAGAGTATATAGAGCAGGCCATTTAGTATATATACTGCTGTTCAGAGTATATAGTGCCTGGGGGACCCCCACACTTTTTTTTTTTCATTTTGGTACAGGTTCCCCTTAATATCGATACCAGACCTGAAGGGCCTGGTATGGAATTTGGGAGAGGACATCCACGCCTTTTTTTAAAAATATTTTTGGCACAGGGTTCCCTTTAATATTCAAACCAGACCCAAAGGGCCTGGTAATGGACTGGGGGGGGAACACACACCGTTTTTTTCAATGATTTTGATCTATATTGCCGGGAGCCGACAATACATTACAGCCGTTTTGAATTAAAATGTTTCCTTTAGAAATGTCATTTTGCTGTGGTACTGTTATAAACATGGGAAAGATGCGGCACTTTACAGGCATACTATAGACACTCCCCAGGCATGATATTTAAAGGAATATTTCATTTTTATTGTTTCACTTTAAGCATTGTTAAAATCACTGATCCCAAAAAAATTGATGTTTTTAAAACTTTTTTTTTGCATTGATACATGTCCCCTGGGGCAGGACCCTGGTCCCAAAATAACATGCATATAGGCCTTTAAAATGAGCACTTTTGATTTTTCATGTTCATGTCCCATAGACTTCAACAGTGTTTGCACAAATTTTTTGCCTGTTGGCAAGTTCTAGTGCAAACCGAACGGGGGGATGTTCGGCTCATCCCTATGGCTGACATGGTTTAATAAGTTCGGTAGGTGGAACTAGTAAGCGGCATGCATAAAGCGCTAATTCTAACCCAACTGAGCACATCTGAGATGAATTGTGAGCCCGGTCTTTTTTGGCCAATGTCCTTACCTGACCTGCCAAATGCTCTTGTAGCTGAATAAGCACAACGTTTCAAAATACACACATAAATCTTGTGGAAAGCCTTTTCAGGAGAGTGGAGGCTGTGATAGGCACAAATGGGGATTGACTCCATAATCATACACATGGGGGTTGATTTACTAAAACTGTAGAATGCAAAATCTGCTGCAGCTGTGCAATGTAGTCAGTCAGATTCTAATCAGTTTGTTCAATTAAGCTTTGACAAAAATAAGCCTGGAAGCTGATTGGTTTCTATACAGAGCTGCACCAGATTTTGCACTCTCCAATTTTAGTAAACCAACCCCGTGGTTTTGGAGTGGGATGTCCAAAATACTCATATATGTGTGACGGTCAGATGTTAACTAACTTTTGGCCATATAGTGTATATATTTTTTCATTAGCATTCAGGGACTTTATATATTTGTATGGTGATAGTTCCTGTAACGCTTGAGTGCTTTCATCATATACCGCTTCCTTCCAGTCTAAATATAGATATCAGATATTTCAACCGCTAACAACCACAAACAAGGCAATACAGTCGAAGAGGAGGTTCCCCCCCTCCTGCTCATATTACTCATAACAATACACCTGTAACCAGAAACATAAATTAACATGAGCTAATTAACTAGTCTCTTAAAGCAGCCGAGGTGACTCCATGCCCACTTGGCCATTGTTGTGATTAATCAGGATTTCACTACAGGTCAGATTTGTTGTCACCAAGCCTCACACAGTAGATTATACATTATCATAAGTATAAACACAGGACACCTTCTCACAATAGCAGGAGCTCCAATAGGAGTCGGCCTGTCTCCTACATTGTACAGAAGCTAATGTGATCAGTTCTTTCAATTAACATGCTGATTTCAGAATCAAACAAACCAAGAATAGTCTTTATAAATATCCTGGGAGATATTGTGGATAAATATTACTGTCCCATTTTAAGTAATCCAAGCCATATTTTCTCAGTCACCCTGTACCCTTAAGGGACATAGGGTGATTTAGACATAGGAGGTGCATGGGGAGATGAAACAAGGGTTTCTCAACCTTTTCAAGGGATTCTGGGTTCCACGGGCCCTCCCATCACAGTTCCTTTTTAGGGTACACATAGATAACAGATATTGGATATAAGATAATTATGTAAAAGTGAAGGTATCTGTGTTCTGTGCTTTCAATAACCACGCTTATAAATATATTGATACTGGAGAACAGCTTTTTTTTAGCTGAAAGGTTCTAGGTTGGCCGATTGACTTCAAGGGGAGTGTTCTGGGTTTTATTTTCACTGTAGTAAATTCAAAGGTATTGGATAACAGTGCAGCCATGTATAGTATATTTGGTACTTTATTACTAAATATTTTTAGGTCTACTTTCTACAACACTTTCTCTTCATTTGCATTTTACTATTTTTGAAAACAAGATAAGTACTAAATTTAAGCTTAGTATAAATAAGTGCTTGATTTATGGCTGAGGACAGATTGTTGGCTTGGAGTTTAGGAATAATCAAATGTTGAGACAGTGTACATTTATAAATATATATACAGTATCTCACAAAAGTGAGTACACCCCTCACATTTCTGTAAATAATTGTTTTATATATTTTCATGTGACAACACTGAAGAAATTATATAATTATAAATATTTGGGCCCAATTTGGACATTTTCACTTAGGGGTGTACTTACTTTTTTTTGCCAGTGGTTTAGATGTTAATGGCTGTGTGTTGTTTTATTTGGAGGGGACGGCAAATGTACACTGTTATACAAGCTGTATACTCACTACTTTACATTGTAGCAAAGTGTCATTTCTTCAGTGTTGTCACATGAAAAGATATAATAAAATATTTACAAAAATGTGAGGGGTGTACTCACTTTTGTGAGATACTGTATATATACACACTATATTAATGAACTTTGATGGCAGCCCAGTCTTAGTCCGTAGGGTTCAATATTGAGTTGGTCCACCCCTTGCAGCTATAACAGCTTCAACTCTTCTGGGAAGGCTGTCCAAAGGATTAGGAGTGTGTCTATCGGAATGCTTGACCATTTTTCCAGAAACGCATTTGTGAGGTCAGACACTGATGTGGACAAGAAGGCCTGGCTCGCAGTCTACGTTCTAATTCATCCCAAAGGTGTTCAATTGGGTTGAGGTCAGGACTCTGTGCAAGCCAGTCAAGTTCCTCAACCCCAAACTCGCTCATCCATGTCTTTATGGACCTTGCTTTGTGCACTGGTACACAGTGATATTTGAACAGGAAGGGGCCATCCCCAAACTGTTCCCACAAAGTTGGGAGCATGAAATTGTCCAAAATGTCTTGGTATGTTGACGCCTTAAGACTTCCCTTCACTGGAACTAAGGGGCCAAGCCCAACCCCTGAAAAACAACCCCACACAATAATCCCCCCTCCAACAAATGATTTGGACCAATGCACAAAAAAAGTCCATAAAGACATGGATGAGTTTAGGGTGGAAGAACTTGACTGGCCTGCACAGAGTCCTGACCTCAACCCCATAGAATATCTTTTGGATGAATCAGAGTGGATACTGCAAAGCCAGTCCTTCTGGTCCACATCAGTATCTGACCTCACAAATGCACTTAGGGGAACCCCGCTGACAGCTGATGACTCATTGGTTGTTAAGGACGTGGTGCCTGGCTTCCCGGCAGCTCCCTAGCAACCAACTATATACAGTGTTTTTAAAGGGAACAAAAAAAATAAAAACACGATAAACACGCAAAATTCATGAAAAATGCATGCAAAAACGCAACAAAAACATTGATTTAAAAACTCAAAATGCATCTGTAAAACTCATAGATGTGAACCTAGACTTAGAACCAATGAGTCTTAGGAGCAACAGAAGAGTCACTGAAGCACCACATTCCTAACCAGCCTAATGATTTGTCGCTTTGGACCACTGGCCTAAGGAACACCTACATTCTGTTAAAAAGTGTTTGCAGCAGATCAGCACTAACACTAAAATCACACAATGGATCCTTATGACTCTTATGACATTGTTTTAATGTGAAAGCAGAACAATGTTTAGTAAACAGTAAATACAAATGCAAAATTAATAAAACACCACACATAGCTTATTTATTTATTTATTTATTTATTTATTTAAAGTTATAAATTACATTGTAATTCACAGATGTCCCAGTAAAACATGGTTTATCTAAAACAGAAAATGTTAATGTGAATAGTATAGTTTGTATTCAATCTAAAATGAATCAGGAGGAGAATCTAATCTGTTCTATGTAAATTTGATGGATGCATTCGTTATATTCCACATGTTGTACACCATATAGTTTCAGAAATGAAATACATTTCTCATTTGAATGGAGATATACTGTCTGCTTATTTATTCATATACATGTTTGTATCCTGATTGATTCAACAATTACTTTCTAGTTTTGCCTAGTCTGCAGGTGATTACTATATATGTAACTTGACTTTGGAGAAGCTGTAGGTCACATTATCTGTTTCCTACATCTACAGTATTTCTCATGTATCTTTATAGTTATGTGGTCATCAGTGCCTATATGAAAGATTCTTGTGCCAATATTTGGACTTTGTAATTAATTGGCCTTCTGTAAATCTTCTTATTATACAGAATCCTTTCTCTTCAGAACCTTTTACTTAGCTGTGATTTCCCCTGCCACTTATTTTTAGCAAAGCCCTGAGTTTTTGTACTTATTGTTTATGTTTTCTTTTTTTACACTGCATAGAAATAAATGGACACCATGATTCAAATAAGGATAATATACAATTTACACGGCACTGCAGATATGTTTTCAAATCTTTATCTCTTATCCTCTAAATCGGTGTGTGTGTGTGTGTGTGTTTCTGTGGCAAATGAAAGCTGTCATGAGTTCTACCTAAGCTATAGGTCATCACTCTGGGGCCCAAAGTGCTGAAGGTAACAGTTCTTTCTGTCTATAGCAACCAATAAACTTCCTTGATTTATTTTCCAGCTTGGAGTATCATGATGACACCTGAAGATGATGAATTGCTATGGACAACAAAATATTTTATCTTTATTACATATTTCATACATTAACTCTTCTGTGCATTTCTTTGAATTTCCCCATACATTCAGGATAAACTGGCAGCTACCACACTTGTGCTTTGTTCTTCCTTCTTCTGTTTCAATGATTTGTCAAACATATATCAAGTAAGGCTGATTTTTTCTACTTATATTACTTCTAAGTTAGTCTATAATATATACAATATATACAGTCAGGTCCATAAATATTGGGACAGCGACACAATTCTAATCTTTTTGGCTCTATACACCACCACAATGGATTTGAAATGAAACTAACAAGATGTGCTTTAAATGCAGACTTTCAGCTTTAATTTGAGGGTATTTACATCCAAATCAGGTGAACGGTGTAGGAATTACAACAGTTTGTATATGTGCCTCCCACTTTTTAAGGGACCAAAAGTAATGGGACAGATTGACAATCATCCATGAAACTTTCACTTTTTAATACTTGCAAATCCTTTGCAGTCAATTACAGCCTGAAGTCTGGAACGCATAGACATCACCAGATGCTGGGTTTCATCCCTGGTGATGCTCTGCCAGGCCTCTACTGCAACTGTCTTCAGTTCCTGCTTGTTCTTGGGGCATTTCCCTTCAGTTTTGTCTTCAGCAAATGAAATGCATGCTCAATCGGATTCAGGTCAGGTGATTGACTTGGCAATTGCATAACATTCCACTTCTTTCCCTTAAAAAACTCTTTGGTTGCTTTCGCAGTATGCTTCGGGTCATTGTCCATCTGCACTGTGAAGCGCCGTCCAATGAGTTCTGAAGCATTTTGCTGAATATGACCAGATAATATTGCCTGAAACACTTCAGAATTCATCCTGCTGCTTTTGTCAGCAGTAAGATCATCAATAAATACAAGAGAACCAGTTCCATTGGCAGCCATACATGCCTACGCCATGACACTACCACCACCATGCTTCACTGATGAGCTGGTATGCTTTGGATCATGAGCAGTTCCTTTCCTTCTCCATACTCTTCTCTTCCCATCACTTTGGTTCAAGTTGATCTTGGTCTCATCTGTCCATAGGATGTTGTTCCAGAACTGTGAAATCTTTTTTAGATGTTGTTTGGCAAACTCTAATCTGGCCTTCCTGTTTTTGAGGCTCACCAATGGTTTACATCTTGTGGTGAACCCTCTGTATTCACTCTGGTGAAGTCTTCTCTTGATTGTCGACTTTTACACACATACACCTACCTGCTGGAGAAGGTTCTTGATCTGGACAACTGTTGTGAAGGGTGTTTTCTTCACCAGGGAAAGAATTCTTTGGTCATCCACCACAGTTGTTTTCCGTTGTCTTCCGGGTCTTTTGGTGTTGCTGAGCTCACCGGTGCGTTCTTTCTTTTTAAGGATGTTCCAAACAGTTGATTTGGCCACACCTAATGTTTTTGCTATCTCTCTGATGGGTTTGTTTTGTTTTTTCAGCCTAATGATGGCTTGCTTCACTGATAGTGACAGCTCTTTGGATCTCATATTGAGAGTTGACAGCAACAGATTCCAAATGCAAATAGCACACTTGAAATGAACTCTGGACCTTTTATCTGCTCCTTGTAAATGGGATAATGAGGGAATAACACACACCGGGCCATAGAACAGATGAGCAGCCAATTGTCCCATTTCTTTTGGTCCCTTAAAAAGTGGGAGGCACATATACAAACTGCTATCATTTCTACACCGTTCACCTGATTTGGATGTAAATACCCTCAAATTAAAGCTGAAAGTCTGCAGTTAAAGCACATCTTGTTTGTTTCATTTCAAATCCACTGTGGTGGTGTATAGAGCCAAAAAGATTAGAATTGTGTTGATGTCCCAATATTTATGGACCTGACTACTGGACTACTGTGTGTATGCATATATATATTACTACTGCAATTTTGCAACAGAACATCTGCCTTAGCTCATTTAAAGGCGACTCTTGCTAGACTAATTTTAATTTTAAAATGTGCCCTGTGCAAAGAAAACAGTAATAAGTCCCATAGGAATGAATGGCGAAATGTTCAATGTCATTTAATTGGTGTGCTTATTACTTTGTGGAACGTTTCGCCGAATGGTCCACGAAATATCGTCGTTTTTGCGGCGAAATTGGTCCCATAGGAATGAATGGCGAAATGTTCAATGTCATTTAATTGGTGTGCTTATTACTTTGTGGAACGTTTCGCCGAATGGTTCACAAAATATCGTCGTTTTTGCGGTGAAATTGGTCCCGTAGGAATGAATGGCGAAATGTTCAAAACTAGAGTAGGAGGTGACAAAAGCTGAAAATCCCATGATCAGCCAAAACATTATAATCGCCCCATGAAAAAAAAATATATTTTTGAAAAAAAAAAAATCATTTTTGAAAAAAAAAAAAAATTTTTGAAAAAAAAATCATTTTTGAAAAAAAAAAATTTCATTTAAAAAAAAAAAAAAAATCATTTTTGAAAAAAAAAAAACTTTTGAAAAAAATGTTCAGCTCTTTCAGCTAATGATGGGACTTCAACTTTTTTACTACTATTTATACTTTTTAAAATATTAAGCTTTTTAACACTTTTCACAGTTACTCACGCCACTCCACCAAGTTACTCCGCCCACTCCAGTTGTAGAGGCAAGAACACTTTTCACAATTTCCCCAGAAATTGTACCTTTTCTAGTTATTAAGTGTTCTTGCATAGCAAGACCACTTACTGTTATCTCACATATATATTATTATTAAGTGTTCTTGCATAGCAAGACCACTTACTGTTATCTCACATATATATATTATTCTTATTAGTGGGAATGCTTTAGCAGTCCCACTATTGTTATTCAATTTTATTTATTAGTGGGAATGCTTTAGCAGTCCCACTATTGTTATTCAATTTTATTTATTTTTAATTTTAATTTTAATTTTATTCCGTACGTTTTTTGGTTCTGCGTAACTTCTGCATACTTTCAGCTATTAAAACCATTCAACTATTAAAATGTTCGTCTCTCTTAGCTGAGGTGTGCTCTTTTTCAACTTTTTTTCTACCATTTATACTTTTTAAAATATTAAGCTTTTTATCACTTTTTTTTAACATTGAAGTCAATGGGAGCATGCTTGAAATCCTTAAATTCTTCTTCCGCTCCCAAAAGTTTCAGCTCCTTCATACTTTCACCTAGAGACACCAAACAAACTTTAAAATGTTCACAAAATATTCAGCTATCTGGCTATATCTTTTCAGTTTGATATCTTTTACAGTTTTTGAGAAAAAGCTTTTTGTTTAGAGGTCATTTCAGAAAATTTTAGCCATTAATCAGAGTGTACTGTGTTTGTTTTGTTGCCATGGTTACCAAAGCTTCTGTTATACACAGGGGGGAGGTGGCTGGAGCATCTCAGCTCTGATTACAGAGCCCGGGGGAGGGGACAGACACACCATGTACTGATTTATAATAGAGGAATATGATGGGGCAGTTTTGATGGGGTAACTCTGATGGGGCAGTTTTGATGGTGGCAATTATGATGGGGCAGTTTTGATGGGGCAATTCTGATGGGGCAGTTTTGATGGTGGCAATATGATGGGGCAGTTTTGATGGGGACAATTTTTATGGAGCAGTTTTAAAGGTGGCAATATGATGGGGCAGTTTTGATGGGGGCAGTTTTGATGGTGGCAATATGATGGGGCAGTTTTAATGGGGACAATTTTGATGGGGCAGTTTTGATGGCAGTATGATGGGGCAGTTTTGATGGCGGTCGTTTTAGCAATTTAGCTATTCAGCAATTATTTTTGAAAAAAAAATTCATTTTTGAAAAAAAAATTCATTTTTGAAAAAAAAATTCATTTTTGAAAAAAAAAATTACTTTTGAAAAAAAAAATTACTTTTAGTTTTGATGGGGCAATTCTGATGGGGCAGTTTTGATGGGGACAATTTTGATGGGGCAATTCTAATGGGGCAGTTTTGATGGCAATATGATGGGGGCAGTTTTGATGGTGGCAATATGATGGGACAGTTTTGATGGTGGTAATATGATGGGGCAATTCTGATGGGGCAGTTTTGATGGTGGCAATATGATGGGGCAGTTTTGATGGGGCAATTCTGATGGTGGCAATATGATGGGACAATTTTGATGGAGCAATTCTGATGGGGCAGTTTTGATGGTGGTAATATGATGGGGCAGTTTTAATGGGGACAATTTTGATGGGGCAGTTTTGATGGGGCAATTCTGATGGGGCAGTTTTGATGGTGGCAATATGATGGGGCAGTTTTAATGGGGACAATTTTGATGGGGCAATTCTGATGGGGCAGTTTTGATGGCAGTATGATGGGGCAGTTTTGATGGCAGTATGATGGGGCAGTTTTGATGGCGGCCATTTTAGCAATTTAGCTATTCAGCATTCCCACGCATTTTCCCGAGGAAATGCATTTTCTAGTTTTTAATTTTAATTTTAATTTTATTCCGTACGTTTTTTGGTTCTGCGTAACTTCTGCATACTTTCAGCTATTAAAACAATTCAACTATCAAAATGTTCGTCTCTTTTAGCTGAGGTGTGCTCTTTTTCAACTTTTTTTCTACCATTTATACTTTTTAAAATATTAAGCTTTTTATCACTTTTTTTTAACATTGAAGTCAATGGGAGCATGCTTGAAATCCTTAAATTCTTCTTCCGCTCCCAAAAGTTTCAGCTCCTTCATACTTTCACCTAGAGACACCAAACAAACTTTAAAATGTTCACAAAATATTCAGCTATCTGGCTATATCTTTTCAGTTTGATATCTTTTACAGTTTTTGAGAAAAAGCTTTTTGTTTAGAGGTCATTTCAGGAAATTTTAGCCATTAATCAGAGTGTACTGTGTTTGTTTTGTTGCCATGGTTACCAAAGCTTCTGTTATACACAGGGGGGAGGTGGCTGGAGCATCTCAGCTCTGATTGCAGAGCCCGGGGGAGGGGACAGACACACCATGTACTGATTTATAATAGAGGAATATGATGGGGCAGTTTTGATAGGGCAATTCTGATGGGGCAGTTTTGATGGGGCAATTATGATGGGGCAGTTTTATTGGTGGCAATTATGATGGGTCAGTTTTGATGGTGGCAATATGATGGGGCAGTTTTGATGGGACAATTCTGATGGGGCAGTTTTGATGGTAGCAATATGATGGGGCAGTTTTGATAGGGCAATTCTGATGGGGCAGTTTTGATGGTGGCAATATGATGGGGCAGTTTTGATGGGGACAATTTTAATGGAGCAGTTTTAAAGGTGGCAATATGATGGGGCAGTTTTGATGGGGGCAGTTTTGATGGTGGCAATATGATGGGGCAGTTTTGATGGCAGTATGATGGGGCAGTTTTGATGGCGGCCATTTTAGCAATTTAGCTATTCAGCATTCCCACGCATTTTCCCCAGGAAATGCATTTTCTAGTTAAGTGTTCTTGCATAGCAAGACCACTTACTGTTATCTCACATATATATTATTAAGTGTTCTTGCATAGCAAGACCACTTATTGTTATCTCACATATATATTATTAAGTGTTCTTGCATAGCAAGACCACTTACTGTTATCTCACATATATATTATTCTTATTATTATAGCCAAATTTACCACCCTAACTCCTCCCACAGTTTTTACACTACATAGACAAGTAATATACCGAAACGTGCGGATTGTTCCCGAATGGTGTGCTATTACTTTGTGGAACGTTTCGCCGAATGGTTCACGAAATATCGTCGTTTTTGCGGCGAAATTGGTCCCATAGGAATGAATGGGGAAACTAGAGTGGGAGATGACAAAAGCTGGAAAATCAGAACATGATTTCTAAACTGCCGCCACTCCCTCATTTTCAAGCCCACCTACACAAATCTTATATCAAAACGTTCAGCTATCCCTGCTGCCACTAAACATGTCCATGGCTAAGCCATAGTCCTGATAGTTTTCACAATATGACCATTTGTTTGCAACTCACGCCGTCCATTGACATTCATTGAAACTACACTCTAGCCCCCTCCAAATTTGAAGGGAAATTTCTAAACTGCGACTGTGCCTTCATTTTTAATATTTCAGAGACATACTATACATCAAAATCTAGGTCTGGGTCTTGTGATTCTCACAATATAAAGATCTTCGCTGTAGGATGTATAGTTTTTAAAATACGGCCATTTGTTTAGAGGTCATTTCAGGAAATTTTAGCCATTAATCAGAGTGTAATGTTAGTGTTTGTTTTGTTGCCATGGTTACCAAAGCTTCTGTTATACACAGGGGGGAAGGTGGCTGGAGCATCTCAGCTCTGATTACAGAGCCCGGGGGAGGGGACAGACACACCATGTACTGATTTATAATAGAGGAATATGATGGGGCAGTTTTGATGGGGTAATTCTGATGGGGCAGTTTTGATGAAGCAGTATTTGGGAAGCATAAACAGGGCATGAGCGTTGCTAGGAAACAGTGGTTGTAAACACAAGATGCTGAGACACTCCAAATGCATGTGACTTCATCTGCTAGACTTGATAATGCTTGTAGACTCCTCCCACAGTTTTCACACTACAGAGACAAATAATATACCGAAACGAGCGGATTGTTCCCGATTGGTGTGTTATTACTTTGTGGAATGTTTTGCCGAATGGTCCACGAAATGACGTTTTTGCGGCGAAATTGGTCCCATAGGAATGAATGGCGAAATGTTCAAAACTAGAGTGGGAAGTGACAAAAGCTGACAACCCCATGATCAGCCAAAACATTATGACCACCCCATGATCAGCCAAAACATTATGACCGCCCCATGTAAAAAAAAATATATTTTTGAAAAAAAAAAAATTTTTTTGAAAAAAGTAAAAAAATAATTTTTGAAAAAAAAAATATTTTTGAAAAAAAAAAATTATTTTTGAAAAAAAAAAATATTTTTGAAAAAAAAATTTCTTTTAAAAAAAAAATTATTTTTGAAAAAAAAATATATTTGAAAAAAAAAAATATTTTTGAAAAAAAAAAATTATTTTTGAAAAAAAAAATTACTTTAAAAAAAATAATAATTTCGAAAAAAAAATTATTTTTGAAATAAAAAAAATTCATTTTTGAAAAAAAAAATTACCTTTGAAAAAAAAAATTACTTTTGAAAAAAAAAATCATTTTTGAAGAAAAAAAAATCATTTTTGATTAAAAAAAATTCATTTTTGAAAAAAAAAATTACTTTTGAAAAAAATGTTCAGCTCTTTCAGCGAATGATGGAACTTTTTTACTACTATTTATACTTTTTAAAATATTAAGCTTTTTAACACTTTTCACAGTTACTCAAGCCACTCCACCCCACCCAGTTACTCCGCCCACTCCAGTTGTAGAGACAAGAACACTTTTCACAATTTCCCCAGAAATTGTAGCTTTTCTAGTTAAGTGTTCTTGCATAGCAAGACCACTTACTGTTATCTCACATATATATTATTCTTATTATTATAGCCAAATTTACCACCCTAACTCCTCCCACAGTTTTTACACTACATAGACAAGTAATATACCGAAACGTGCGGATTGTTCCAGAATGGTGTGCTATTACTTTGTGGAACGTTTCGCCGAATGGTTCACGAAATATCGTCGTTTTTGCGGCGAAATTGGTCCCATAGGAATGAATGGGGAAACTAGAGTGGGAGATGACAAAAGCTGGAAAATCAGAACATGATTTCTAAACTGCCGCCACTCCCTCATTTTCAAGCCCACCTACACAAATCTTATATCAAAACGTTCAGCTATCCCTGCTGTCACTAATCATGTCCACGGCTAAGCCATAGTCCTGATAGTTTTCACAATATGACCATTTGTTTGCAACTCACGCCGTCCATTGACATTCATTGAAACTACACTCTAGCCCCCTCCAAATTTGAAGGGCAATTTCTAAACTGCGACTGTGCCTTCATTTTTAATATTTCAGAGACATACTATACATCAAAATCTAGGTCTGGGTCTTGTGATTCTCACACTATAAAGATCTTCGCTGTAGGATGTATAGTTTTTAAAATACGGCCATTTGTTTAGAGGTCATTTCAGGAAATTTTAGCCATTAATCAGTGTGTACTGTTAGTGTTTGTTTTGTTGCCATGGTTACCAAAGCTTCTGTTATACACAGGGGGGAAGGTGGCTGGAGCATCTCAGCTGATTACAGAGCCCGGGGGAGGGGACAGACACACCATGTACTGATTTATAATAGAGGAATATGATGGGGCAGTTTTGATGGGGTAATTCTGATGGGGCAGTTTTGATGAAGCAGTATTTGGGAAGCATAAACAGGGCATGAGCGTTGCTAGGAAACAGTGGTTGTAAACACAAGATGCTGAGACACCCCAAATGCATGTGACTTCATCTGCTAGACTTGATAATGCTTGTAGACTCCTCCCACAGTTTTCACACTACAGAGACAAATAATATACCGAAACGAGCGGATTGTTCCCGATTGGTGTGTTATTACTTTGTGGAATGTTTTGCCGAATGGTCCACGAAATGACGTTTTTGCGGCGAAATTGGTCCCATAGGAATGAATGGCGAAATGTTCAAAACTAGAGTGGGAAGTGACAAAAGCTGACAACCCCATGATCAGCCAAAACATTATGACCACCCCATGATCAGCCAAAACATTATGACCGCCCCATGTAAAAAAAATATATTTTTGAAAAAAAAAAATAATTTTTGAAAAAAGTAAAAAAATAATTTTTGAAAAAAAAAAATCATTTTTGAAAAAAAAAAAAATATTTTTGAAAAAAAAAAATTATTTTTGAAAAAAAAAAATATTTTTGAAAAAAAAATTACTTTTAAAAAAAAATTATTTTTGAAAAAAAAATATATTTGAAAAAAAAAAATATTTTTGAAAAAAAAAAATATTTTTGAAAAAAAAAAATTATTTTTGAAAAAAAAATTACTTTAAAAAAAATAATAATTTCGAAAAAAAAATTATTTTTCAAATAAAAAAAATCATTTTTGAAAAAAAAATTACTTTTGAAAAAAAAAATCATTTTTGAAGAAAAAAAAAATCATTTTTGAAGAAAAAAAAAATCATTTTTGATTAAAAAAAATTCATTTTTGAAAAAAAAAATTTCTTTTGAAAAAAATGTTCAGCTCTTTCAGCGAATGATGGAACTTTTTTACTACTATTTATACTTTTAAAAATATTAAGCTTTTTAACACTTTTCACAGTTACTCAAGCCACTCCACCCAGTTACTCCGCCCACTCCAGTTGTAGAGGCAAGAACACTTTCACAATTTCCCCAGAAATTGTACCTTTTCTAGTTCTTATTATTATAGCCAAATTTACCACCCTAACTCCTCCCACAGTTTTTACACTACATAGACAAGTAATATACCGAAACGTGCGGATTGTTCCCGAATGGTGTGCTATTACTTTGTGGAACGTTTCGCCGAATGGTTCACGAAATATCGTCGTTTTTGCGGTGAAATTGGTCCCATAGGAATGAATGGGGAAACTAGAGTGGGAGATGACAAAAGCTGGAAAATCAGAACATGATTTCTAAACTGCCGCCACTCCCTCATTTTCAAGCCCACCTACACAAATCTTATATCAAAACGTTCAGCTATCCCTGCTGCCACTAAACATGTCCACGGCTAAGCCATAGTCCTGATAGTTTTCACAATATGACCATTTGTTTGCAACTCACGCCGTCCATTGACATTCATTGAAACTACACTCTAGCCCCCTCCAAATTTGAAGGGCAATTTCTAAACTGCGACCGTGCCTTCATTTTTAATATTTCAGAGACATACTATACATCAAAATCTAGGTCTGGGTCTTGTGATTCTCACAATATAAAGATCTTCGCTGTAGGATGTATAGTTTTTAAAATACGGCCATTTGTTTAGAGGTCATTTCAGGAAATTTTAGCCATTAATCAGAGTGTACTGTTAGTGTTTGTTTTGTTGCCATGGTTACCAAAGCTTCTGTTATACACAGGGGGGAAGGTGGCTGGAGCATCTCAGCTGATTACAGAGCCCGGGGGAGGGGACAGACACACCATGTACTGATTTATAATAGAGGAATATGATGGGGCAGTTTTGATGGGGTAATTCTGATGGGGCAGTTTTGATGAAGTAGTATTTGGGAAGCATAAACAGGGCATGAGCGTTGCTAGGAAACAGTGGTTGTAAACACAAGATGCTGAGACACTCCAAATGCATGTGACTTCATCTGCTAGACTTGATAATGCTTGTAGACTCCTCCAACAGTTTTCACACTACAGAGACAAATAATATACCGAAACGAGCGGATTGTTCCCGATTGGTGTGTTATTACTTTGTGGAATGTTTTGCCGAATGGTCCACGAAATGACGTTTTTGCGGCGAAATTGGTCCCATAGGAATGAATGGCGAAATGTTCAAAACTAGAGTGGGAAGTGACAAAAGCTGACAACCCCATGATCAGCCAAAACATTATGACCGCCCCATGTAAAAAAAAAAATATTTTTGAAAAAAAAAAAAAATTTTTGAAAAAAGTAAAAAAATAATTTTTGAAAAAAAAAATATTTTTGAAAAAAAAATTTCTTTTAAAAAAAAAATTATTTTTGAAAAAAAAATATATTTGAAAAAAAAAAATATTTTCGAAAAAAAAATTATTTTTGAAATAAAAAAATTCATTTTTGAAAAAAAAAATTACCTTTGAAAAAAAAAATTACTTTTGAAAAAAAAAATCATTTTTGAAGAAAAAAAAATCATTTTTGATTAAAAAAAATTCATTTTTGAAAAAAAAAATTACTTTTGAAAAAAATGTTCAGCTCTTTCAGCGAATGATGGAACTTTTTTACTACTATTTATACTTTTTAAAATATTAAGCTTTTTAACACTTTTCACAGTTACTCAAGCCACTCCACCCCACCCAGTTACTCCGCCCACTCCAGTTGTAGAGGCAAGAACACTTTCACAATTTCCCCAGAAATTGTACCTTTTCTAGTTCTTATTATTATTATAGCCAAATTTACCACCCTAACTCCTCCCACAGTTTTTACACTACATAGACAAGTAATATACCGAAACGTGCGGATTGTTCCCGAATGGTGTGCTATTACTTTGTGGAACGTTTCGCCGAATGGTTCACGAAATATCGTCATTTTTGCGGTGAAATTGGTCCCATAGGAATGAATGGGGAAACTAGAGTGGGAGATGACAAAAGCTGGAAAATCAGAACATGATTTCTAAACTGCCGCCACTCACTCATTTTCAAGCCCACCTACACAAATCTTATATCAAAACGTTCAGCTATCCCTGCTGCCACTAAACATGTCCACGGCTAAGCCATAGTCCTGATAGTTTTCACAATATGACCATTTGTTTGCAACTCACGCCGTCCATTGACATTAATTGAAACTACACTCTAGCCCCTTCAAATTTGAAGGGCAATTTCTAAACTGCGACCGTGCCTTCAATTTTAATATTTCAGAGACATACTATGTATCAAAATCTAGGTCTGGGTCTTGTGATTCTCACAATATAAAGATCTTCGCTGTAGGATGTATAGTTTTTAAAATAGGGCCATTTGTTTAGAGGTCATTTCAGGAAATTTTAGCCATTAATCAGTGTACTGTGTGTGTTTTGTTGCCATGGTTACCAAAGCTTCTGTTATACACAGGGGGGAGGTGGCTGGAGCATCTCAGCTCTGATTACAGAGCCCGGGGGAGGGGACAGACACACCATGTACTGATTTATAATAGAGGAATATGATGGGGCAGTTTTGATGGGGTAATTCTGATGGGGCAGTTTTGATGAAGTAGTATTTGGGAAGCATAAACAGGGCATGAGCGTTGCTAGGAAACAGTGGTTGTAAACACAAGATGCTGAGACACCCCAAATGCATGTGACTTCATCTGCTAGACTTGATAATGCTTGTAGACTCCTCCCACATTTTCCACACTACAGAGACAAGTAATATACCGAAACGTGCGGATTTTTCCCGATTGGTGTGCTATTACTTTGTGGAACGTTTCGCCGAATGGTCCACAAAATATCGTCGTTTTTGCGGCAAAATTGGTCCCATAGGAATGAATGGCGAAATGTTCAAAACTAGAGTGGGAGGTGACAAAAGCTGACAACCCCATGATCAGCCAAAACATTATGACCACCCCATGATCAGCCAAAACATTATGACCGCCCCATGTAAAAAAAAAATATTTTTGAAAAAAATAAAAATTAATTTTTGAAAAAAAAATTACTTTTGAAAAAAAAAAAATTAAAAAAAAAATCATTTTTGAAAAAAACAAAATTCATTTTTGAAAAAAAAAATTTCATTTTTGAAAAAAAAAATCATTTAAAAAAATCATTTTTGAAAAAAAAAAAAACAAAATCATTTTTGAAAAAACAAAAAAACAAAATCATTTTTGAAAAAAAAAAATCACAAAGCTCTGAGGGGAATTATAGCTCCTCTCACACAGCTCTAAGGACAATTATAGCATTATAGCTCCTCCCACACAGCTTGGAGGGAAGTTATAGCTCCTCCAATACAGCTTTGAGGGGAATTATAGCTCCTCCCACACAGCTCAAAGGGGAATTATAGCATTATAGCTTAGCATTATAGCTCCTCCCACACAACTCTGAGGGGAATTATAGTTTCTCCCACACCGCTGTGAGGGGAATTATAGCTCCTCCTACACAGCTCTGAGGGGAATTACAGCTTAGCATTATAGCTCCTCCCACACAGCTGAGGAGAATTAGAGCTCCTCCCACACAACTCTGAGAGGAATTATAGTTTCTTCCACACCGCTGTGAGGGGAATTATAGCTCCTTTTAAACAGCTCTGAGGGGAATTATAGCTTCTCCCACACAACTCTGATGGGAAATGTAGCTTCTCCCACACAGCTCTGAGGGGAAATATAGCTTCTCCCACACAGCTCTAAGGGGAATTATAGCTCCTCCCACACAACACTAAGGGGAATTGTATCTCCTCCCACACAGCTCTGAGGGGAATTATAGCATTATTGCTCCTCCCACACAGCTCAGAGGGGAGTTATAGCTCCTCCCACACAGCTCTGAGGCAAATTATAGCTCCTCCTCCAACACAACTCTGAGGGGAATTATAGCTCTTCGAACAAAGCTCTGAGGAGAATTATAGCTCCTTCCACAAATATCATCATGCCATCTAAAGGAAAGAGATCTAAAGCTGCAAAGATACGCTGGACTAAACTGGATCCGGAGCCCCACAGCAGCATAGTGGATATGGAGGTTTGTGACAGTGAATGTGCCCAGGAGGTACATAGTGAACCTGTGGTGTCATTTTCATGTTCAACTCAGTGTCAAGTTCAAGAGCACAGTGACAGTGTGATGGGCACTTCTGAAAACCATGGCATGCAAGAACCATGTGTACCAAGTGAGATTTCTGTGCAGGCATCATTTCATCAGGGTCATCATGGCTATGGAAGGTTAAGGAACAAACAGTGTACATGCATGGCTCTGACATTTTTGGCATACCACAGTGAGCTTGATGATGTGAGAAAGGGTGATCTTGATCAAATACTGAAGAAGGGCAACAGCTTGTATGGCTCAACAATAAAACAGCTAAAACAAAGAAATGTCTATCAGCATCAACACTTGACAATGGAAGAAGTGCCCCTCAGAGTCAACACTGACAAATATGAGTATAACGTTGTTAAATCTCCAGTGTTATCGGGATGTATGAGAGACACGGTAGACGGTGACAACCAAGGTTGGTTTGTTGACCTCTCCACAAGACTTCAGTGCCTCAATGCAGATGTTACACATGCACTTTTTATAGTAGTGCCATATTGCATTGCATTGTTCAGAGACAAGTCTGGGAGATATGGACTGTTTGATTCTCATAGTCGAAATAAGGATGGACTTCCTGCCACTGGAAAAGGAAAAGCTGTTATGATCACTTTTACACATTTGAGTGATATGGGGGCAAGGATTTATAAGTTGTATGAATTGCTCCTTACAGACACCAGAGGCCCTATTGATGGACTGCAGTATGACTTCATGCCAGTCTCATTTCATCGTGCAAGACGTCTGTCAGATGGTTTGCTGTCCCCACTGGTGCAATCTGACAAACCACATAATGCAAAGCATGTGGAGAACAAAGTGACACAGATGACCAAAGATGTAACACACACTGGATTCCCAGCCAGCAAGCATTCTCCACGGTCAGTTGATGCGAAATCCTCACAGGGCATATGGAAGGACAGTAAGGCATTGTCCAAATTAAATGCACAGAGACGACAAAAACTGAAGACAAGACACAGAAATGAAAGAAGGCGTGATTTCAAGGCTACAAAGATGTCTGTCACCAATAAGAAAAGGACATACATCACCAGCCGATACAGAGCAGATGCTGATTTTAAGTTGAAGCAGAAGCAATATATCATTCGCAAATATGCAACAGATGCCAATTTCAACTTGAAGCAGAAGCAATACATCACCAGAAAATATGCGACAAATGCAGATTTCAACTTGAAACAGAAGCAGTACACCACCAGAAAATATGCGACAAATGCAGATTACAACTTGAAGAAGAAGCAATACATCACCAGAAAATATGCCACAAATGTCGATTTCAAGTTGAAGCAGAAGCAATACATCACCAGAAAATATCATAATGATCCTGCTTTCAGAAAACGTCACTTGCAACATTGCATGAGTTACATGAAAATGAAGCGTCAAACTCAAGCAGATTTTCGCATAACCCATAAGATGCAATGTGCCTTCAAAATAAGAATGAAATACAGACGATGGACTCGTGTCATGCGGGAATGCAGTCAACCAGTGGACAACAGCCTAATGCAGACAGCTATATCCACTTTCCATGAATGCATTAAAGCTGGGCCAACATTTGTGTGCACGATGTGTCATCGCACCCTTTTCCCTAACCAAGTGAAACATTGCATTCACAGCAATTACAAGAAGAATCTACACATTGTTGCTGCCTGTTTGACAGGGAAATATGTCCATGTGTGCAACAATCACTGTCAAGGACCTGAACAATGCACCGTACCAGATGAAAGGACCAAAGAATGGATTTGTCACAACTGTGATTTACATTTAAAAGCAGGACACAAATCATCCATCGCTGTAGCTAGCAACATGGAGCTGGCGCCCATTCCCCCAGAGCTCTGCGATTTGAATGTGCTGGAAAGACAACTTTTGGCCAAAATACTGCCATTTGCCAAGATCATCACACTTCCCAAAGGTCGACAGGCAGCTATACATGGCGCTGTAGTGTGTGTGCCATCCGAGGTGGAAACCACGGTCAATACTCTACCAAGATCGCACAGCAAATCCCAGTTACACAGAGTCAAGCTGAAAAGACGTCTGACTTACAAAGGCCACCAGCTGTTTCATTATGTCAACATGGGAAATGTAGTAGCAGGTCTGTCAAAACTCATTGACACACACCCCGACTACAGTGACATTTCAATTAGAGTGGATGAGACAATCGCTGATGATGATGATAATGATGATGGGATGGAACTCGACAGTTGTGACGAAACTGAAATGATGGAGATACTTGAACGCATCGAAAATTGTGATCCATCAGAGGTACAGTCTGCATGTTTACCGGCTGCTTCTGAGCAACAGGAAGGCCATGACCAACAACCTCCCAATGCAGAGGATGAGAAGGATACACTAAGACCTGGAATTGGCCTAGACAGTTGTTTGCAGCCATCTGACCTTGGAGAGGAAGCACTGACACACGGTGATGGAATATTCAGCATTGCACCTGCACAAGGAAACACACCTGTCAGCTTCTTTAAAGTTCCTAGGCTTGAGGCAATGGCTTTCCCTGTTCAGTTCTCTACTGGACAGAATACATTGGACCAGGCAAGACAAGTCAAACTGTCCCCGAGCATGTATTTCAATGCAAGGCTTTTTTGTGTTGATACTCGTTTTGCAAGAGACACAAGCTACCTCTTCTTTGCGCAGTTTGTCACAGAAACACACATGGCCAAAAGCAGCATGTCCATCCAGTTAAGGAAAGGAAAACCCAATACCAGGGATGGACGGAAAATATCCAACAAGTTGCTACAGGACAAGTGTGAGGTTGAGAGGTTGGTGCGAAACCGAGATGCCACAAGGTTCATGCAACCACTGAGAGGGAGTCCAGCTTACTGGGATAAAAATCTGAAGAATTTGCTAGCCATGGTCAGACAATTGGGTAAGCCAACATTTTTTCTTACCTTCTCTGCTGCAGAATTCAGATGGCCAGAGGTAATAACGGCAATAAAGGCACAACAAGGTCAAAAGGTGGATTTTGCGGGGCTAGACTGGGCTGAAAAGTGTGACATTCTTCGAGGCAACCCAGTGACCACCATGCGCATGTTTGACAAACGGGTTGATGCTCTGATGCGAGAGCTGCTGTTGGGTCCTGCACAGCCAATTGGTGAAGTTTGAGTCCATGTGTCTGGCAGACTTTGCATCCCATTACAGGGTTGTCTATGGCAAGCAGAAGGAAGATGGCAAGCAAAAGGAAGACAGCAAGCGTGTCAGCCTATTGAATGAAATGGGAATGATTCAAAAACGCACGAGAGGGAAGCCTGCAATCATCAGGTACGCACGCTTCTCAGAGAAGAAGGACCCTGAGAACTACTACGGCAGACTGCTTAAACTGTACCTCCCCCACCGTTCAGAGTCATCACTGAAAACTGTAAGGTTCCCAACACACCAGGATTTTTACAAAGGCGCCTGTGTGAGCTTACCAGGAGAAGAAGCAATCCAAGCAGTGTCTGCAATTGTTACCAGCAACCAAAAGAAGTTCGAACAACACAACAAAATTGTGGAACAAGTCTTGGATGACTTTGTAAAAAACGGACCTGTTGAAGATGCTTGGAACACCTTTGCCCCAGAAGCTGAGTTGGATAGGTTGGAATGTGTAGAGGAACGCAAAGAAGGGGAGCCACTTCATGAGAATGAACAAGATGATGTTCCGGAGTATACACGTCACAAACAAACAGGTGGAATTGCGCTTACTGTGAAAGCCCCACAAATGTGCCCTGATTTCCTTCGGAAAATGTACAGAAACCTTAACCGGACACAAGCTCAGACATTCTACTCAGTTTGTGACTGGTGCACTAACCGTGTGCGTGGCCTAAATCCTGACCCATTCTATTACTTTGTCACTGGTGGTGCAGGGACAGGCAAATCACACCTGATAAAGTGCATCTATGCTGAGGCGACAAAGATACTCTGTAAACTTACCAGACTACGCGAGGAAGCAGACATATCCATGCCCAGCGTTTTACTAACTGCATTTACAGGAACAGCAGCTTTCAACATTTCAGGCAACACATTGCATTCTCTGCTGAAGTTGCCAAGAAGCTTGAAGCCACCCTACCAAGGACTTGGAAATCTAATAGATGAAGTGAGGGCACAGCTGTCAAATGCGGAGATCATTGTTATTGACGAGGTGTCAATGATTTCAAAGCCCCTGTTTGCCTACATCAACTGGAGATTACAGCAAATCAAAGGCAGTAAGAAACCTTTTGGTGGTATGTCAGTACTAGCAGTAGGAGACTTTTACCAGGTCCCCCCGCTGGGAAAAAGTAAGCCACTCTGCGTGTTTGAGGAAAATACCAATGACGTCTGGAAAGACAACTTTCAGATGATCACGCTGACAGAGATCATGCGACAGAAGGAAGACATTTCATTTGCTGAGCTTTTGAATAGAATCAGAGTCAAGCAGAAGACTGGCACCTTAAGCAATGATGACAAAGCTCTGCTTGCTCAGGCTTTTACAGATCCCACCCACTGCCCTAATGACGTGCTACACATATTTGCCACCAACAAAGAGGTTCACAAACATAATGCTGCAACTGTGTCTGTTCTCCATTCAAACGTCACCAACATAGATGCCAACGATTACAGAAAAGACCCTAAGACAGGAGTGATGCTGAGGCAACACCAACCTTTCAAAGGACACAAAGACAATCTGATTGACACACTGCAAGCAGCTGAAGGTGCCCGTATCATGATCACAAGAAACATTGATGTAGAAGACGGGCTTGTTAACGGGACATTTGGCAAGATTGCAAGAATAATCATCCAGACTGAGAATGGTGCTACTACGGTAAACAAGCTTGGGCTTGTGCTGGACAATCCAAATGCAGGACAGAGATACCGTAACAAGTCGTCTTGTGATGCTGACAACTTGGTGTACATAGAAAGGGTAGAGGAAAACCTGAGACAGAAAGGAGTTGTTCGCAGGCAGTTCCCCCTGAAGTTGGCTTTTGGATGTACGATTCATAAGTGTCAGGGGATGTCGATACAGTCGGCAGTGGTCTCATTGAAACGGGTCTTCCAACCGGGAATGGCCTATGTTGCTCTGAGTAGAACGACTACACTACAAGGACTGTACATAACCGACTTTGATGAGAAGAAGATCTTTGCTGATCCTGAAATCACAGCTTCCCTGGATTCAATGAAGAATGCATCACTGGAAAGTGTTATGCCCCTCTTAAAGTTTCTACAGACAACAGACAAACAGCAAACATTAACAATTATCCATCACAACACGGAAGGATTACCAGCTCACATTGAAGATATCAAATCTCACCATGAGTTGACACTTGGAGATGTTTTATGTTTCACTGAAACTCATCTCTCAGGCTCTTCTGTTGCTGAAAGTCTCCAGCTGGAGGGCTACAACCTGTTCAAACGCAACAGACACCTCTCGTACACAAACCTTCCTGACATTGCAAGTAAAAGTGGCGGAGGTGTCGCCTTGTATGTCAGAAACCATTTCAAGGCCTATGAAAAGCAGTATCATCACAATGTGACTGACTTGGAGTTCTTGGTTGTCAAACTGGAGTCCCCTGTACAAGCTTTGATCGCTGTCGTTTACAGGCCACCGGATTACAGTATTGGCCAATTCCTTACTAACCTGCTGGGCCTCTTGGAATCTTTGGAAATAATGGATTGCCAACCTATAATACTCTGTGGAGATTTCAATGAAGATTTTCTGTGCAGAGAAAAGAAGCCAATATCTGACCTTCTTCACTCAAGAGGATATACTCAACTGGTCTGGGCAGCCACCACAGAAAAAAACACACTGTTGGATCACATTTACATCTCCAGGGTGCAGCAGTGTCTCCAGTCAGGAGTACTGCACAGTTATTACAGCTACCATTATCCTGTGTATTGTGTTTTGAGCAGTGGTTGTGAACACGCTTAGAGCCTGCATAAACAGGGCATGAGTGTTGCCAGGAAACAGTGGTTGTGAGACAGTGGTCATCAAACAGATAAAGTGGCAATGAGGGTCAGTTTACGTGGCCATAGTTATGTGGGACCATTTACAATTAGCTAAACATCATTCTCTATATTTCATGTTCGGTGTACTTGTTAGACACTGAACTCACTTACTCCCCCCCATCCATCACAGACATCTGTCCTCATCATATAGTAAGAGGAATACAGCACTGTAGTGCACCCAAAAAGGGTACCTGTTCGTGAAATATTGTGAATGACCAAATAGGGGATAACCAAAATAGTGATGAAAATAACTTAGTGAAAAAAAATTAAAAAAAACTACATAATAACAAAAGCAGCCACTCTATGTGAGATACACACACTAATACAACAATATAACAAATATAGCAGCGCTGTAAATAGGAGTAAATACTAGTACCAGTGTTGAATAGGACTAATTGGTTAGAACCCAAATTAAATAACTAACACAGTTCTTGAAACCTAAATCAATAAGTGTTCACTGGACAGTCCTAACACAGTGAATAAAGTCCAAATAAATGTTGTGAAAATACATAGGCTCAGACCCCATTTTTTTAAAGCAGGAAATGTAAAATAGAAAAAATTCCTCCACCGCACCACGGTGGTAGCTGAAAATAAAATGCGCGCTTACCAAACGGCAAGCACAAGGGGGCTTGCGACCTTAACCCGGTCAGGGCCTTTCATTGGATGGGCTTCTAGGAAACGACATGCCACTTCATACAGCCAAAGGGTGATGATACCACTAGTCCACCAAGTCACAGGAAATCACTCTTATCATGGAGATTAATAAAAGACTCCTAGCTGGGGGGTTGTTCTCATTTAGGGGTACCCCGGGAAAAGAGAGGGAAACAACATAGCGTAATCCTGGTTTTGAGGTTTATTAAAAGAATTAAAATAACACTTACAGTGTAGCAGATTCAAATAAGCATAAGAAGCCGGCTGGCTAAAACGATCACCCGTCCTACAGACGGTAGATGCAGCACGTCAGCTCGCCCTATCACACTGTCCTCATCACACTCACCCTCTCCTTCCTGTGCTATAGCCTGCTTGCTGATTAGTAAGACAAAGAAACAGCAAGGAGCAAAACTGCAGAGAAACTGAAAATTTGTAAGGGTTTAAAGTATATGCTTTAATGAATTGCCTTGTATCCAAAAAGTTCAAAAAGTTGACTGTTCAAAATGTTAATGTTAATGTTAATGTATAACGGAAATATACCGCCAGTTCGCTTGTGATGCAATATATTGAAATTATATGTACACTGTGTAAACTGTTTTTGACACACTTGATTTTGGGACGCGAGTCCGTCAGGTGCTATGCTTTGGCTGGGGCGGAATAAATCCTGGTAACCCTTAAGTCTGTGTCCGACAAAGTCATTTACCGATATTTCTACCTTCTACATCATTAGCACTTGTGCACTTTTTAAATTTGATCAATCAATTGGTTAGTGTAATGTTTACTATCTTTACTCACTACAAACACTCCACACAGTTACTCTGCCCATCTGCCCAGTTCAACCTTTCCACAGTTACTCCAACCACACAACAGTTACTCCAGGCACTCCCCCCAGTTACTCCGCTCACTCCAGATGTAGAGGCAAGAACACTTTTCACAATTTCCCCAGAAATTGTACCTTTTCTAGTTATTAAGTGTTCTTGCATAGCAAGACCACTTACTGTTATCTCACATATATATTATTCTTATTATTATAGCCAAATTTACCACCCTAACTCCTCCCACAGTTTTTACACTACATAGACAAGTAATATACCGAAACGTGCGGATTGTTCCCGAATGGTGTGCTATTACTTTGTGGAACGTTTCGCCAAATGGTTCATGAAATATCGTCGTTTTTGCGGCGAAATTGGTCCCATAGGAATGAATGGGGAAACTAGAGTGGGAGATGACAAAAGCTGGAAAATCAGAACATGATTTCTAAACTGCCACCACTCCCTCATTTTCAAGCCCACCTACACAAATCTTATATCAAAACGTTCAGCTATCCCTGCTGCCACTAAGCATGTCCACAGCTAAGCCATAGTCCTGATAGTTTTCACAATATGACCATTTGTTTGCAACTCACGCCGTCCATTGACATTCATTGAAACTACACTCTAGCCCCCTCCAAATTTGAAGGGCAATTTCTAAACTGCGACTGTGCCTTCATTTTTAATATTTCAGAGACATACTATACATCAAAATCTAGGTCTGGGTCTTGTGATTCTCACAATATAAAGATCTTCGCTGTAGGATGTATAGTTTTTAAAATACGGCCATTTGTTTAGAGGTCATTTCAGGAAATTTTAGCCATTAATCAGAGTGTACTGTTAGTGTTTGTTTTGTTGCCATGGTTACCAAAGCTTCTGTTATACACAGGGGGGGAAGGTGGCTGGAGCATCTCAGCTGATTACAGAGCCCGGGGGAGGGGACAGACACACCATGTACTGATTTATAATAGAGGAATATGATGGGGCAGTTTTGATGGGGTAATTCTGATGGGGCAGTTTTGATGAAGCAGTATTTGGGAAGCATAAACAGGGCATGAGCGTTGCTAGGAAACAGTGGTTGTAAACACAAGATGCTGAGACACTCCAAATGCATGTGACTTCATCTGCTAGACTTGATAATGCTTGTAGACTCCTCCCACAGTTTTCACACTACAGAGACAAATAATATACCAAAACGAGCGGATTGTTCCCGATTGGTGTGTTATTACTTTGTGGAATGTTTTGCCGAATGGTCCACGAAATGACGTTTTTGCGGCGAAATTGGTCCCATAGGAATGAATGGCGAAATGTTCAAAACTAGAGTGGGAAGTGACAAAAGCTGACAACCCCATGATCAGCCAAAACATTATGACCACCCCATGATCAGCCAAAACATTATGACCGCCCCATGTAAAAAAAAAAATATTTTTGAAAAAAAAAAATTTTTTTGAAAAAAGTAAAAAAATAATTTTTGAAAAAAAAAAATCATTTTTGAAAAAAAAAAAATATTTTTGAAAAAAAAAATATTTTTGAAAAAAAAAATTCTTTTAAAAAAAAAATTATTTTTGAAAAAAAAATATATTTGAAAAAAAAAAATATTTTTGAAAAAAAAAAATTATTTTTGAAAAAAAAATTACTTTAAAAAAAATAATAATTTCGAAAAAAAAATTATTTTTGAAATAAAAAAATTCATTTTTGAAAAAAAAAATTACCTTTGAAAAAAAAAAATTACTTTTGAAAAAAAAAATCATTTTTGAAGAAAAAAAAATCATTTTTGATTAAAAAAATTCATTTTTGAAAAAAAAATTACTTTTGAAAAAAATGTTCAGCTCTTTCAGCGAATGATGGAACTTTTTTACTACTATTTATACTTTTTACAATATTAAGCTTTTTAACACTTTTCACAGTTACTCAAGCCACTCCACCCCACCCAGTTACTCCGCCCACTCCAGTTGTAGAGGCAAGAACACTTTTCACAATTTCCCCAGAAATTGTACCTTTTCTAGTTAAGTGTTCTTGCATAGCAAGACCACTTATTGTTATCTCACATATATATTATTCTTATTATTATAGCCAAATTTACCACCCTAACTCCTCCCACAGTTTTTACACTACATAGACAAGTAATATACCGAAACGTGCGGATTGTTCCCGAATGGTGTGCTATTACTTTGTGGAACGTTTCGCCGAATGGTTCACGAAATATCGTAGTTTTTGCGGCGAAATTGGTCCCATAGGAATGAATGGGGAAACTAGAGTGGGAGATGGCAAAAGCTGGAAAATCAGAACATGATTTCTAAACTGCCGCCACTCCCTCATTTTCAAGCCCACCTACACAAATCTTATATCAAAACGTTCAGCTATCCCTGCTGCCACTAAACATGTCCACGGCTAAGCCATAGTCCTGATAGTTTTCACAATATGACCATTTGTTTGCAACTCACGCCGTCCATTGACATTCATTGAAACTACACTCTAGCCCCTTCAAATTTGAAGGGCAATTTCTAAACTGCGACTGTGCCTCCATTTTTAATATTTCAGAGACATACTATACATCAAAATCTAGGTCTGGGTCTTGTGATTCTCACAATATAAAGATCTTCACTGTAGGATGTATAGTTTTTAAAATACGGCCATTTGTTTAGAGGTCATTTCAGGAAATTTTATCCATTAATCAGAGTGTACTGTTAGTGTTTGTTTTGTTGCCATGGTTACCAAAGATTCTGTTATACACGGGGGGGAGGTGGCTGGAGCATCTCAGCTCTGATTACAGAGCCCGGGGGAGGGGACAGACACACCATGTACTGATTTATAATAGAGGAATATGATGGGGCAGTTTTGATGGGGTAATTCTGATGGGGCAGTTTTGATGAAGTAGTATTTGGGAAGCATAAACAGGGCATGAGCATTGCTAGGAAACAGTGGTTGTAAACGAAAGATGCTGAGACACCCCAAATGCATGTGACTTCATCTGCTAGACTTGATAATGCTTGTAGACTCCTCCCACAGTTTTTACACTACAGAGACAAGTAATATACCGAAACGAGCGGATTGTTCCTGATTGGTGTGTTATTACTTTGTGGAATATTTCGCCGAATGGTCCACGAAATATCGTAGTTTTTTGCGGCAATATTGGTCCCATAGGAATGAATTGCGAAATGTTCAATGTCATTTAATTGGTGTCCTATTACCTTGTGTAACTTTGTGAAAAGCTGAAAAATACCAGTGTGAATCCGGCCTCAATGTCATTTAATTGGTGTGCTATTACTCTGTGGAACATTTCGCCGAATGGTTCACGAAATATCGTCGTTTTTGCGGTGAAATTGGTCCCATAGGAATGAATGGTGAAATGTTCAAAACTAGAGCGGGAGGTGACAAAAGCTGACAACCCCATGATCAGCTGAAACATTATGACCGCCCCATGAAAAAAAAATATATATTTTTGAAAAAATATATATATATTTTTAAAAAAAAAAAATTTATTTTTGAAAAAAAAAATTATTTTTGAAAAAAAAAATTATTTTTGAAAAAAAAAATATTTTTGAAAAAAAAAAAATATTTTTGAAAAAAAAAAATTATTTTTGAAAAAAAAAAATTATTTTTGAAAAGAAAAAAAAATATTTTTGAAAAAAAATTACTTAAAAAAAAAATAATTTCGAAAAAAAAAATTATTTTTGAGAAAAAAAATTACTTTAAAAAAAAATCATTTTTGAAAAAGAAAATCATTTTTGAATAAAAAAAATTCATTTTTGAAAAAAAAAAATTACTTTTTGAAAAAAAAAAATTACTTTTGAAAAAAATGTTCAGCTCTTTCAGCTAATGATGGAAGTTTTTTACTACTATTTATACTTTTTAAAATATTAAGCTTTTTAACACTTTTCACAGTTACTCAAGCCACTCCACCCCACCCAGTTACTCCGCCCACTCCAGTTGTAGAGGCAAGAACACTTTCACAATTTCCCCAGAAATTGTAGCTTTTCTAGTTAAGTGTTCTTGCATAGCAAGACCACTTACTGTTATCTCACATATATATTATTCTTATTATTATAGCCAAATTTACCACCCTAACTCCTCCCACAGTTTTTACACTACATAGACAAGTAATATACCGAAACGTGCGGATTGTTCCCGAATGGTGTGCTATTACTTTGTGGAACGTTTCGCCGAATGGTTCACGAAATATCGTCGTTTTTGCGGCGAAATTGGTCCCATAGGAATGAATGGGGAAACTAGAGTGGGAGATGACAAAAGCTGGAAAATCAGAACATGACTTCTAAACTGCCGCCACTCCCTCATTTTCAAGCCCACCTACACAAATCTTATATCAAAATGTTCAGCTATCCCTGCTGCCACTAAACATGTCCACGGCTAAGCCATAGTCCTGATAGTTTTCACAATATGACCATTTGTTTGCAACTCACGCCGTCCATTGACATTCATTGAAACTACACTCTAGCCCCCTCCAAATTTGAAGGGCAATTTCTAAACTGCGACCGTGCCTTCATTTTTAATATTTCAGAGACATACTATACATCAAAATCTAGGTCTGGGTCTTGTGATTCTCACAATATAAAGATCTTCGCTGTAGGATGTATAGTTTTTAAAATACGGCCATTTGTTTAGAGGTCATTTCAGGAAATTTTAGCCATTAATCAGAGTGTACTGTTAGTGTTTGTTTTGTTGCCATGGTTACCAAAGCTTCTGTTATACACAGGGGGGAAGGTGGCTGGAGCATCTCAGCTGATTACAGAGCCCGGGGGAGGGGACAGACACACCATGTACTGATTTATAATAGAGGAATATGATGGGGCAGTTTTGATGAAGCAGTATTTGGGAAGCATAAACAGGGCATGAGCGTTGCTAGGAAACAGTGGTTGTAAACACAAGATGCTGAGACACTCCAAATGCATGTGACTTCATCTGCTAGACTTGATAATGCTTGTAGACTCCTCCCACAGTTTTCACACTACAGAGACAAATAATATACCGAAATGAGCGGATTGTTCCCGATTGGCGTGTTATTACTTTGTGGAATGTTTTGCCGAATGGTCCACGAAATGACGTTTTTGCGGCGAAATTGGTCCCATAGGAATGAATGGCGAAATGTTCAAAACTAGAGTGGGAAGTGACAAAAGCTGACAACCCCATGATCAGCCAAAACATTATGACCACCCCATGATCAGCCAAAACATTATGACCGCCCCATGTAAAAAAAAAAATATTTTTGAAAAAAAAAAAAAAATTTTTGAAAAAAGTAAAAAAATAATTTTTGAAAAAAAAAAAATATATATTTTTGAAAAAAAAAATATTTTTGAAAAAAAAAATTATTTTTGAAAAAAAAAATATTTTTTCAAAAATATTTTTTTTTTCAAAAATATTTTTTTTTTTCAAAAATATTTTTTTTTTCAAAAATATATATTTTTTTAAAAAATTTCTTTTAAAAAAAAAATTATTTTTGAAAAAAAAAATATATTTGAAAAAAAAAATATTTTTGAAAAAAAAATTACTTTAAAAAAAATAATAATTTCGAAAAAAAAATTATTTTTGAAAAAAAAAATTACTTTTGAAAAAAAAAATCATTTTTGAAGAAAAAAAAATCATTTTTGATTAAAAAAAATTCATTTTTGAAAAAAAAAATTACTTTTGAAAAAAATGTTCAGCTCTTTCAGCGAATGATGGAACTTTTTTACTACTATTTATACTTTTTAAAATATTAAGCTTTTTAACACTTTTCACAGTTACTCAAGCCACTCCACCCCACCCAGTTACTCCGCCCACTCCAGTTGTAGAGGCAAGAACACTTTCACAATTTCCCCAGAAATTAAGTGTTCTTGCATAGCAAGACCACTTACTGTTATCTCACATATATATTATTCTTATTATTATAGCCAAATTTACCACCCTAACTCCTCCCACAGTTTTTACACTACATAGACAAGTAATATACCGAAACGTGCGCATTGTTCCCGAATGGTGTGCTATTACTTTGTGAAACGTTTCGCCGAATGGTTCACGAAATATCGTCGTTTTTGCGGCGAAATTGGTCCCATAGGAATGAATGGGGAAACTAGAGTGGGAGATGACAAAAGCTGGAAAATCAGAACATGATTTCTAAACTGCCGCCACTCCCTCATTTTCAAGCCCACCTACACAAATCTTATATCAAAACGTTCAGCTATCCCTGCTGCCACTAAACATGTCCACGGCTAAGCCATAGTCCTGATAGTTTTCACAATATGACCATTTGTTTGCAACTCACGCCGTCCATTGACATTCATTGAAACTACACTCTAGCCCCCTCCAAATTTGAAGGGCAATTTCTAAACTGCGACTGTGCCTTCATTTTTAATATTTCAGAGACATACTATACATCAAAATCTAGGTCTGGGTCTTGTGATTCTCACAATATAAAGATCTTCACTGTAGGATGTATAGTTTTTAAAATACGGCCATTTGTTTAGAGGTCATTTCAGGAAATTTTAGCCATTAATCAGAGTGTACTGTTAGTGTTTGTTTTGTTGCCATGGTTACCAAAGCTTCTGTTATACACAGGGGGGAAGGTGGCTGGAGCATCTCAGCTGATTACAGAGCCCGGGGGAGGGGACAGACACACCATGTACTGATTTATAATAGAGGAATATGATGGGGCAGTTTTGATGGGGTAATTCTGATGGGGCAGTTTTGATGAAGCAGTATTTGGGAAGCATAAACAGGGCATGAGCGTTGCTAGGAAACAGTGGTTGTAAACACAAGATGCTGAGACACTCCAAATGCATGTGACTTCATCTGCTAGACTTGATAATGCTTGTAGACTCCTCCCACAGTTTTCACACTACAGAGACAAATAATATACCGAAACGAGCGGATTGTTCCCGATTGGTGTGTTATTACTTTGTGGAATGTTTTGCCGAATGGTCCACGAAATGACGTTTTTGCGGCGAAATTGGTCCCATAGGAATGAATGGCGAAATGTTCAAAACTAGAGTGGGAAGTGACAAAAGCTGACAACCCCATGATCAGCCAAAACATTATGACCACCCCATGATTAGCCAAAACATTATGACCGCCCCATGTAAAAAAAAAAAAATATTTTTGAAAAAAAAAAATAATTTTTGAAAAAAGTAAAAAAATTATTTTTGAAAAAAAAAAAAATATTTTTGAAAAAAAAAAAATATATTTTTGAAAAAAAAAAATTATTTTTGAAAAAAAAATTTATTTTTGAAAAAAAAATTTCTTTTAAAAAAAAAATTATTTTTGAAAAAAAATATATTTGAATAAAAAAAATATTTTTGAAAAAAAAAAATTATTTTTGAAAAAAAAATTACTTTAAAAAAAATAATAATTTCGAAAAAAAAATTATTTTTGAAATAAAAAAATTCATTTTTGAAAAAAAAAATTACCTTTGAAAAAAAAAATTACTTTTGAAAAAAAAAATCATTTTTGAAGAAAAAAAAATCATTTTTGATTAAAAAAAATTCATTTTTGAAAAAAAAAATTACTTTTGAAAAAAATGTTCAGCTCTTTCAGCGAATGATGGAACTTTTTTACTACTATTTATACTTTTTAAAATATTAAGCTTTTTAACACTTTTCACAGTTACTCAAGCCACTCCACCCCACCCAGTTACTCCGCCCACTCCAGTTGTAGAGGCAAGAACACTTTCACAATTTCCCCAGAAATTGTACCTTTTCTAGTTCTTATTATTATAGCCAAATTTACCACCCTAACTCCTCCCACAGTTTTTACACTACATAGACAAGTAATATACCGAAACGTGCGGATTGTTCCCGAATGGTGTGCTATTACTTTGTGGAACGTTTCGCCGAATGGTTCACGAAATATCGTCGTTTTTGCGGCGAAGTTGGTCCCATAGGAATGAATGGGGAAACTAGAGTGGGAGATGACAAAAGCTGAAAAATCAGAACATGATTTCTAAACTGCCGCCACTCCCTCATTTTCAAGCCCACCTACACAAATCTTATATCAAAACGTTCAGCTATCCCTGCTGCCACTAAACATGTCCATGGCTAAGGCATAGTCCTGATAGTTTTCACAATATGACCATTTGTTTGCAACTCACGCCGTCCATTGACATTCATTGAAACTACACTCTAGCCCCCTCCAAATTTGAAGGGCAATTTCTAAACTGCGACCGTGCCTTCATTTTTAATATTTCACAGACATACTATACATCAAAATCTAGGTCTGGGTCTTGTGATTCTCACAATATAAAGATCTTCGCTGTAGGATGTATAGTTTTTAAAATACGGCCATTTGTTTAGAGGTCATTTCAGGAAATTTTAGCCATTAATCAGAGTGTACTGTTAGTGTTTGTTTTGTTGCCATGGTTACCAAAGCTTCTGTTATACACAGGGGGGGAAGGTGGCTGGAGCATCTCAGCTGATTACAGAGCCCGGGGGAGGGGACAGACACACCATGTACTGATTTATAATAGAGGAATATGATGGGGCAGTTTTGATGGGGTAATTCTGATGGGGTAATTCTGATGGAGCAGTTTTGATGAAGTAGTATTTGGGAAGCATAAACAGGGCATGAGCGTTGCTAGGAAACAGTGGTTGTAAACACAAGATGCTGAGACCCCAAATGCATGTGACTTCATCTGCTAGACTTGATAATGCTTGTAGACTCCTCCCACAGTTTTTACACTACAGAGACAAGTAATATACCAAAACGTGCGGATTGTTCCCGATTGGTGTGCTATCACTTTGTGGAACGTTTCACCGAATGGTCCACGAAATATCGTCGTTTTTGCGGCGAAATTGGTCCCATAGGAATGAATGGCAAAATGTTCAAAAGGAAATGTTGCTAGGAAACAGTGGTTGTAAACACAAGATGCTGAGACACCCCAAATGCATGTGACTTCATCTGCTAGACTTGATAATGCTTGTAGACTCCTCCCACATTTTCCACACTACAGAGACAAGTAATATACCGAAACGTGCGGATTTTTCCCGATTGGTGTGCTATTACTTTGTGGAACGTTTCGCCGAATGGTCCACGAAATATCGTCGTTTTTGCGGCAAAATTGGTCCCATAGGAATGAATGGCGAAATGTTCAAAACTAGAGTGGGAGGTGACAAAAGCTGACAACCCCATGATCAGCCAAAACATTATGACCACCCCATGATCAGCCAAAACATTATGACCGCCCCATGTAAAAAAAAAAATATTTTTGAAAAAAATAATAATTAATTTTTGAAAAAAAAAATATTTTTGAAAAAAAAAAATATTTTTGAAAAAAATATTACTTTTGAAATAAAAAAAAATTAAAAAAAAAATCATTTTTGAAAAAAACAAAATTCATGTTTGAAAAAAAAAAATTCATTTTTGAAAAAAAAAATCATTTAAAAAAATCATTTTTGAAAAAACAAAAAAACAAAATCATTTTTGAAAAAACAAAAAAACAAAATCATTTTTGAAAAAAAAAAATCACAAAGCTCTGAGGGGAATTATAGCTCCTCTCACACAGCTCTAAGGACAATTATAGCTTTATAGCTCCTCCCACACAGCTTGGAGGGAAGTTATAGCTCCTCCAATACAGCTTTGAGGGGAATTATAGCTCCTCCCACACAGCTCAAAGGGGAATTATAGCATTATAGCTTAGCATTATAGCTCCTCCCACACAACTCTGAGGGGAATTATAGTTTCTCCCACACCGCTGTGAGGGGAATTATAGCTCCTCCTACACAGCTCTGAGGGGAATTACAGCTTAGCATTATAGCTCCTCCCACACAGCTGAGGAGAATTAGAGCTCCTCCCACACAACTCTGAGAGGAATTATAGTTTCTTCCACACCGCTGTGAGGGGAATTATAGCTCCTTTTAAACAGCTCTGAGGGGAATTATAGCTTCTCCCACACAACTCTGATGGAAAATGTAGCTTCTCCCACACAGCTCTGAGGGGAAATATAGCTTCTCCCACACAGCTCTAAGGGGAATTATAGCTCCTCCCACACAACACTAAGGGGAATTGTATCTCCTCCCACACAGCTCTGAGGGGAATTATAGCATTATTGCTCCTCCCACACAGCTCAGAGGGGAGTTATAGCTCCTCCCACACAGCTCTGAGGTGAATTATAGCTCCTCCTCCAACACAACTCTGAGGGGAATTATAGCTCTTCGAACAAAGCTCTGAGGAGAATTATAGCTCCTTCCACAAATATCATCATGCCATCTAAAGGAAAGAGATCTAAAGCTGCAAAGATACGCTGGACTAAACTGGATCCGGAGCCCCACAGCAGCATAGTGGACATGGAGGTTTGTAACAGTGAATGTGCCCAGGAGGTACATAGTGAACCTGTGGTGTCATTTTCATGTTCAACTCAGTGTCAAGTTCAAGAGCACAGTGACAGTGTGATGGGCACTTCTGAAAACCATGGCATGCAAGAACCATGTGTACCAAGTGAGATTTCTGTGCAGGCATCATTTCATCAGGGTCATCATGGCTATGGAAGGTTAAGGAACAAACAGTGTACATGCATGGCTCTGACATTTTTGGCATACCACAGTGAGCTTGATGATGTGAGAAAGGGTGATCTTGATCAAATACTGAAGAAGGGCAACAGCTTGTATGGCTCAACAATAAAACAGCTAAAACAAAGAAATGTCTATCAGCATCAACACTTGACAATGGAAGAAGTGCCCCTCAGAGTCAACACTGACAAATATGAGTATAACGTTGTTAAATCTCCAGTGTTATCGGGATGTATGAGAGACACTGTAGACGGTGACAACCAAGGTTGGTTTGTTGACCTCTCCACAAGACTTCAGTGCCTCAATGCAGATGTTACACATGCACTTTTTATAGTAGTGCCATATTGCATTGCATTGTTCAGAGACAAGTCTGGGAGATATGGACTGTTTGATTCTCATAGTCGAAATAAGGATGGACTTCCTGCCACTGGAAAAGGAAAAGCTGTTATGATCACTTTTACACATTTGAGTGATATGGGGGCAAGGATTTATAAGTTGTATGAATTGCTCCTTACAGACACCAGAGGCCCTATTGATGGACTGCAGTATGACTTCATGCCAGTCTCATTTCATCGTGCAAGACGTCTGTCAGAAACCACATAATGCAAAGCATGTGGAGAACAAAGTGACACAGATGACCAAAGATGTAACACACACTGGATTCCCAGCCAGCAAGCATTCTCCACGGTCAGTTGATGCAAAATCCTCACAGGGCATATGGAAGGACAGTAAGGCATTGTCCAAATTAAATGCACAGAGACGACAAAAACTGAAGACAAGACACAGAAATGAAAGAAGGCGTGATTTCAAGGCTACAAAGATGTCTGTCACCAATAAGAAAAGGACATACATCACCAGCCGATACAGAGCAGATGCTGATTTTAAGTTGAAGCAGAAGCAATATATCATTCGCAAATATGCAACAGATGCCAATTTCAACTTGAAGCAGAAGCAATACATCACCAGAAAATATGCGACAAATGCAGATTTCAACTTGAAACAGAAGCAGTACACCACCAGAAAATATGCGACAAATGCAGATTACAACTTGAAGAAGAAGCAATACATCACCAGAAAATATGCCACAAATGTCGATTTCAAGTTGAAGCAGAAGCAATACATCACCAGAAAATATCATAATGATCCTGCTTTCAGAAAACGTCACTTGCAACATTGCATGAGTTACATGAAAATGAAGCGTCAAACTCAAGCAGATTTTCGCATAACCCATAAGATGCAATGTGCCTTCAAAATAAGAATGAAATACAGACGATGGACTCGTGTCATGCGGGAATGCAGTCAACCAGTGGACAACAGCCTAATGCAGACAGCTATATCCACTTTCCATGAATGCATTAAAGCTGGGCCAACATTTGTGTGCACGATGTGTCATCGCACCCTTTTCCCTAACCAAGTGAAACATTGCATTCACAGCAATTACAAGAAGAATCTACACATTGTTGCTGCCTGTTTGACAGGGAAATATGTCCATGTGTGCAACAATCACTGTCAAGGACCTGAACAATGCACCGTACCAGATGAAAGGACCAAAGAATGGATTTGTCACAACTGTGATTTACATTTAAAAGCAGGACACAAATCATCCATCGCTGTAGCTAACAACATGGAGCTGGCGCCCATTCCCCCAGAGCTCTGCGATTTGAATGTGCTGGAAAGACAACTTTTGGCCAAAATACTGCCATTTGCCAAGATCATCACACTTCCCAAAGGTCGACAGGCAGCTATACATGGCGCTGTAGTGTGTGTGCCATCCGAGGTGGAAACCACGGTCAATACTCTACCAAGATCGCACAGCAAATCCCAGTTACACAGAGTCAAGCTGAAAAGACGTCTGACTTACAAAGGCCACCAGCTGTTTCATTATGTCAACATGGGAAATGTAGTA
Source organism: Aquarana catesbeiana (assembly GCF_042186555.1). NCBI lineage: Eukaryota > Metazoa > Chordata > Amphibia > Anura > Ranidae > Aquarana > Aquarana catesbeiana. The sequence goes on along the minus strand of NC_133325.1, from coordinate 613,811,306 downwards.
GCAGGTCTGTCAAAACTCATTGACACACACCCCGACTACAGTGACATTTCAATTAGAGTGGATGAGACAATCGCTGATGATGATGATAATGATGATGGGATGGAACTCGACAGTTGTGACGAAACTGAAATGATGGAGATACTTGAACGCATCGAAAATTGTGATCCATCAGAGGTACAGTCTGCATGTTTACCGGCTGCTTCTGAGCAACAGGAAGGCCATGACCAACAACCTCCCAATGCAGAGGATGAGAAGGATACACTAAGACCTGGAATTGGCCTAGACAGTTGTTTGCAGCCATCTGACCTTGGAGAGGAAGCACTGACACACGGTGATGGAATATTCAGCATTGCACCTGCACAAGGAAACACACCTGTCAGCTTCTTTAAAGTTCCTAGGCTTGAGGCAATGGCTTTCCCCGTTCAGTTCCCTACTGGACAGAATACATTGGACCAGGCAAGACAAGTCAAACTGTCCCCGAGCATGTATTTCAATGCAAGGCTTTTTTGTGTTGATACTCGTTTTGCAAGAGACACAAGCTACGTCTTCTTTGCGCAGTTTGTCACAGAAACACACATGGCCAAAAGCAGCATGTCCATCCAGTTAAGGAAAGGAAAACCCAATACCAGGGATGGACGGAAAATATCCAACAAGCTGCTACAGGACAAGTGTGAGGTTGAGAGGTTGGTGCGAAACCGAGATGCCACAAGGTTCATGCAACCACTGAGAGGGAGTCCAGCTTACTGGGATAAAAATCTGAAGAATTTGCTAGCCATGGTCAGACAATTGGGTAAGCCAACATTTTTTCTTACCTTCTCTGCTGCAGAATTCAGATGGCCAGAGGTAATAACGGCAATGAAGGCACAACAAGGTCAAAAGGTGGATTTTGCGGGGCTAGACTGGGCTGAAAAGTGTGACATTCTTCGAGGCAACCCAGTGACCACCATGCGCATGTTTGACAAACGGGTTGATGCTCTGATGCGAGAGCTGCTGTTGGGTCCTGCACAGCCAATTGGTGAAGTTATCGATTACTTTTACCGGGTTGAATTTCAGGCGAGAGGGAGCCCTCATATACATTGTCTCTGTTGGGTAGCAGGAGCTCCTATATTTGGACAAGACAGTGATGACAAGGTGTGTGCCTTTATAGATCATAACATCTCATGCCAGCTGCCTGATGAAGCCAAACAGGCCTTACTTCACAGATTTGTAACAGAACTTCAAATGCACAGCAGATCTCATTCAAAATCATGCAATAAAGGTAACAGAGTATGCAGATTTGGATTTCCAAAGCCACCTATTAGAAAAACGAGGATAACTTACCCGATGCCAGAAGAACAAGGAGATTGTGCAATGAAACCACAAGCAGCCAAAAACAAACTGAAACCAGTCTGGGATTTGCTTAATAACCCAAAAGTGCAGCTTGAAGACATGTCACAGCTACTGGCACAGTGTGATATGACTTTGAATCAGTACAACTCCTACATTCAGGCATTGACCTCCTCAAGCGTGATTCTAATGAAGCGTGATGTCAAGGACTGCTGGGTGAACAACTACAATCCACATTTGCTGACGGCCTGGAACGCCAACATGGACATCCAGTACATTCTTGATGAGTATGGTTGCATCATGTACATGTTGTCCTACATATCCAAGCCAGAACGGGAGCTGAGTGACTATCTCAAAACAATAGTCAAAGAAATGAGCCCAGAAACAGCGACAGAACGAGAAGAAATGAAAAAGGTTCTTCAGGCTTATTCAAAACACAGAGAGGTCAGCGCCCAGGAGTCTGTGGCCCATACGTGCAGCCTGAAAATGAAGTCTTGCTCACGTGAGGTTGTTTTTCTGCCAACTGGTGACAACGCACTGAAAATGAGTCTCCCGCTCAGTGCATTGCAGAACAAACCAGCCGATTCTCTTAATGTGTGGATGACGAGTTTTGTCGACAAATACAGAGCCAGACCCGAAACACTAGAGTTTGAGTCCATGTGTCTGGCAGACTTTGCATCCCATTACAGGGTTGTCTATGGCAAGCAGAAGGAAGATGGCAAGCAAAAGGAAGACAGCAAGCGTGTCAGCCTATTGAATGAAATGGGAATGATTCAAAAACGCACGAGAGGGAAGCCTGCAATCATCAGGTACGCACGCTTCTCAGAGAAGAAGGACCCCGAGAACTACTACGGCAGACTGCTTAAACTCTACCTCCCCCACCGTTCAGAGTCATCACTGAAAACTGTAAGGTTCCCAACACACCAGGATTTTTACAAAGGCGCCTGTGTGAGCTTACCAGGAGAAGAAGCAATCCGAGCAGTGTCTGCAATTGTTACCAGCAACCAAAAGAAGTTCGAACAACACAACAAAATTGTGGAACAAGTCTTGGATGACTTTGTAAAAAACGGCCCTGTTGAAGATGCTTGGAACACCTTTGCCCCAGAAGCTGAGTTGGATAGGTTGGAATGTATAGAGGAACGCAAAGAAGGGGAGCCACTTCATGAGAATGAACAAGATGATGTTCCGGAGTATACACGTCACAAACAAACAGGTGGAATTGCGCTTACTGTGAAGGCCCCACAAATGTGCCCTGATTTCCTTCGGAAAATGTACAGAAACCTTAACCGGACACAAGCTCAGACATTCTACTCAGTTTGTGACTGGTGCACTAACCGTGTGCGTGGCCTAAATCCTGACCCATTCTATTACTTTGTCACTGGTGGTGCAGGGACAGGCAAATCACACCTGATAAAGTGCATCTATGCTGAGGCGACAAAGATACTCTGTAAACTTACCAGACTACGTGAGGAAGCAGACATATCCATGCCCAGCGTTTTACTAACTGCATTTACAGGAACAGCAGCTTTCAACATTTCAGGCAACACTTTGCATTCTCTGCTGAAGTTGCCAAGAAGCTTGAAGCCACCCTACCAAGGACTTGGAAATCTAATAGATGAAGTGAGGGCACAGCTGTCAAATGCGGAGATCATTGTTATTGACGAGGTGTCAATGATTTCAAAGCCCCTGTTTGCCTACATCAACTGGAGATTATAGCAAATCAAAGGCAGTAAGAAACCTTTTGGTGGTATGTCAGTACTAGCAGTAGGAGACTTTTACCAGGTCCCCCCGCTGGGAAAAAGTAAGCCTCTCTGCGTGTTTGAGGAAAATACCAATGACCTCTGGAAAGACAACTTTCAGATGATCACGCTGACAGAGATCATGCGACAGAAGGATGACATTTCATTTGCTGAGCTTTTGAATAGAATCAGAGTCAAGCAGAAGACTGTCACCTTAAGCAATGATGACAAAGCTCTGCTTGCTCAGGCTTTTACAGATCCCACCCACTGCCCTAATGACGTGCTACACATATTTGCCACCAACAAAGAGGTTCACAAACATAATGCTGCAACTGTGTCTGTTCTCCATTCAAACGTCACCAACATAGATGCCGACGATTACAGAAAAGACCCTAAGACAGGAGTGATGCTGAGGCAACACCAACCTTTCAAAGGACACAAAGACAATCTGATTGACACACTGCAAGCAGCTGAAGGTGCCCGTATCATGATCACAAGAAACATTGATGTAGAAGACGGGCTTGTTAACGGGACATTTGGCAAGATTGCAAGAATAATCATCCAGACTGAGAATGGTACTACTACGGTAAACAAGCTTGGGCTTATGCTGGACAATCCAAATGCAGGACAGAGATACCGTAACAAGTCATCTTGTGATGCTGACAACTTGGTGTACATAGAAAGGGTAGAGGAAAACCTGAGACAGAAAGGAGTTGTTCGCAGGCAGTTCCCCCTGAAGTTGGCTTTTGCATGTACGATTCATAAGTGTCAGGGGATGTCGATACAGTCAGCAGTGGTCTCATTGAAACGGGTCTTCCAACCGGGAATGGCCTATGTTGCTCTGAGTAGAACGACTACACTGCAAGGACTGTACATAACCGACTTTGATGAGAAGAAGATCTTTGCTGATCCTGAAATCACAGCCTCCCTGGATTCAATGAAGAATGCATCACTGGAAAGTGTTATGCCCCTCTTAAAGTTTCTACAGACAACAGACAAACAGCAAACATTAACAATTATCCATCACAACACGGAAGGATTACCAGCTCACACTGAAGATATCAAATCTCACCATGAGTTGACACTTGGAGATGTTTTATGTTTCACTGAAACTCATCTCTCAGGCTCTTCTGTTGCTGAAAGTCTCCAGCTGGAGGGCTACAACCTGTTCAAATGCAACAGACACCTCTCGTACACGAACCTTCCTCACATTGCAAGTAAAAGTGGGGGAGGTGTCGCCTTGTATGTCAGAAACCATTTCAAGGCCTTTGAAAAGCAGTATCATCACAATGTGACTGACTTGGAGTTCTTGGTTGTCAAACTGGAGTCCCCTGTACAAGCTTTGATCGCTGTTGTTTACAGGCCACCGGATTACAGTATTGGCCAATTCCTTACTAACCTGCCGGGCCTCTTGGAATCTTTGGAAATAATGGATTGCCAACCTATAATACTCTGTGGAGATTTCAGTGAAGATTTTCTGTGCAGAGAAAAGAAGCCAATATCTGACCTTCTTCACTCAAGAGGATATACCCAACTGGTCTGGGCAGCCACCACAGAAAAAAACACACTGTTGGATCACATTTACATCTCCAGGGTGCAGCACTGTCTCCAGTCAGGAGTACTGCACAGTTATTACAGCTATCATGATCCTGTGTATTGTGTTTTGAACAGTGGTTGTGAACACGCTTAGAGCCTGCATAAACAGGGCATGAGTGATGCCAGGAAACAGTGGTTGTGAGACAGTGGTCATCAAACAGATAATACAGTGGCAATGAGGGTCAGTTTATGTTATGTGAGTTTTATGTCAGTTTTAGTTATGTGGGATCATTTACAATTAGCTAAAAATCATTCTCTATATTTCATGTTCGGTGTACTTGTTAGACACTGAACTCACTTACTCCCCCCCATCCATGACAGACATCTGTCCTCATCACACTCACCCTCTCCTTCCTGTGCTATAGCCTGCTTGTTGATTAGTAAGACAGATAAAGAAACAGCAAGGAGCAAAACTGCAGAGAAACTGAAAATTTGTAAGGGTTTAAAGTATATGCTTTAATGAATTGCCTTGTATCCAAAAAGTTCAAAAAGTTGACTGTTCAAAATGTTAATACAATGTATAACGGAAATATACCGCCAGTTCGCTTGTGATGCAATATATTGAAATTATATGTACACTGTGTAAACTGTTTTTGACACACTTGATTTTGGGACGCGAGTCCGTCAGGTGCTATGCTTTGGCTGGGGCAGAATAAATCCTGGTAACCCTTAAGTCTGTGCCCGACAAAGTCATTTACCGATATTTCTACCTTCTACATCATTAGCACTTGTGCACTTTTTAAATTTGATCAATCAATTGGTTAGTGTAATGTTTACTATCTTTACTCACTACAAACACTCCACACAGTTACTCTGCCCATCTGCCCAGTTCAACCTTTCCACAGCTACTTCAACCACACAACAGTTACTCCAGTCACTCCCCCCGTTACTCCGCCCACTCCAGATGTAGAGGCAAGAACACTTTTCACAATTTCCCCAGAAATTGTAGCTTTTCTAGTTAAGTGTTCTTGCATAGCAAGACCACTTACTGTTATCTCACATATATATTATTCTTATTATTATAGCCAAATTTACCACCCTAACTCCTCCCACAGTTTTTACACTACATAGACAAGTAATATACCGAAACGTGCGGATTGTTCCCGAATGGTGTGCTATTACTTTGTGGAACGTTTCGCCGAATGGTTCACGAAATATCGTCGTTTTTGCGGCGAAATTGGTCCCATAGGAATGAATGGGGAAACTAGAGTGGGAGATGACAAAAGCTGGAAAATCAGAACATGATTTCTAAACTGCCGCCACTCCCTCATTTTCAAGCCCACCTACACAAATCTTATATCAAAACGTTCAGCTATCCCTGCTGCCACTAATCATGTCCACGGCTAAGCCATAGTCCTGATAGTTTTCACAATATGACCATTTGTTTGCAACTCACGCCGTCCATTGACATTCATTGAAACTACACTCTAGCCCCTACAAATTTGAAGGGCAATTTCTAAACTGCGACTGTGCCTTCATTTTTAATATTTCAGAGACATACTATACATCAAAATCTAGGTCTGGGTCTTGTGATTCTCACAATATAAAGATCTTCGCTGTAGGATGTATAGTTTTTAAAATACGGCCATTTGTTTAGAGGTCATTTCAGGAAATTTTAGCCATTAATCAGAGTGTACTGTTAGTGTTTGTTTTGTTGCCATGGTTACCAAAGCTTCTGTTATACACAGGGGGGAAGGTGGCTGGAGCATCTCAGCTGATTACAGAGCCCGGGGGAGGGGACAGACACACCATGTACTGATTTATAATAGAGGAATATGATGGGGCAGTTTTGATGGGGTAATTCTGATGGGGCAGTTTTGATGAAGCAGTATTTGGGAAGCATAAACAGGGCATGAGCGTTGCTAGGAAACAGTGGTTGTAAACACAAGATGCTGAGACACTCCAAATGCATGTGACTTCATCTGCTATAACCTTGCTACCTTCAGGCGATCCTATCACGTCTCTAATATTTTACCACTTCCATCAGCTCATTCCCCACAGTTACAACCTTTTGTACCACCTGCCCCACCCTATTAGATTGTAAGCTTTTCTGAGCAGGGCCCTCTCAATCCTCTTATATTTTATTGTATTAGAACTGTATTGTCTCCCTTTTTATATTGTAAAGCGCTGCGTAAACTCTTGGCGCTATATAAATCCTGTATAATAATAATAATAATAATAATCTGCTAGACTTGATAATGCTTGTAGACTCCTCCCACAGTTTTCACACTACAGAGACAAATAATATACCGAAACGAGCGGATTGTTCCCGATTGGTGTGTTATTACTTTGTGGAATGTTTTGCCGAATGGTCCACGAAATGACGTTTTTGCGGCGAAATTGGTCCCATAGGAATGAATGGCGAAATGTTCAAAACTAGAGTGGGAAGTGACAAAAGCTGACAACCCCATGATCAGCCAAAACATTATGACCACCCCATGATCAGCCAAAACATTATGACCGCCCCATGTAAAAAAAAAATATTTTTGAAAAAAAAAAATATTTTTGAAAAAAAAAAAAAATTTTTGAAAAAAGTAAAAAAATAAATTTTGAAAAAAAAAATCATTTTTGAAAAAAAAAAATATATATTTTTGAAAAAAAAAATATTTTTGAAAAAAAAAAATTATTTTTGAAAAAAAAAAATATTTTTGAAAAAAAAATTTCTTTTAAAAAAAAAATTATTTTTGAAAAAAAAATATATTTGAAAAAAAAAAATATTTTTGAAAAAAAAAAATTATTTTTGAAAAAAAAATTACTTTAAAAAAAATAATAATTTCGAAAAAAAAAATATTTTTGAAATAAAAAAATTCATTTTTGAAAAAAAAAATTACCTTTGAAAAAAAAAATTACTTTTGAAAAAAAAATCATTTTTGAAGAAAAAAAAAATCATTTTTGATTAAAAAAAATTCATTTTTGAAAAAAAAAATTACTTTTGAAAAAAATGTTCAGCTCTTTCAGCGAATGATGGAACTTTTTTACTACTATTTATACTTTTTAAAATATTAAGCTTTTTAACACTTTTCACAGTTACTCAAGCCACTCCACCCCACCCAGTTACTCCGCCCACTCCAGTTGTAGAGGCAAGAACACTTTCACAATTTCCCCAGAAATTGTACCTTTTCTAGTTAAGTGTTCTTGCATAGCAAGACCACTTACTGTTATCTCACATATATATTATTCTTATTATTATAGCCAAATTTACCACCCTAACTCCTCCCACAGTTTTTACACTACATAGACAAGTAATATACCGAAACGTGCGGATTGTTCCCGAATGGTGTGCTATTACTTTGTGGAACGTTTTGCCGAATGGTTCACGAAATATCGTAATTTTTGCGGCGAAATTGGTCCCATAGGAATGAATGGGGAAACTAGAGTGGGAGATGACAAAAGCTGGAAAATCAGAACATGATTTCTAAACTGCGGCCACTCCCTCATTTTCAAGCCCACCTACACAAATCTTATATCAAAACGTTCAGCTATCCCTGCTGCCACTAAACATGTCCACGGCTAAGCCATAGTCCTGATAGTTTTCACAATATGACCATTTGTTTGCAACTCACGCCGTCCATTGACATTCATTGAAACTACACTCTAGCCCCCTCCAAATTTGAAGGGCAATTTCTAAACTGCGACTGTGCCTTCAATTTTAATATTTCAGAGACATACTATGCATCAAAATCTAGGTCTGGGTCTTGTGATTCTCACAATATAAAGATCTTCGCTGTAGGATGTATAGTTTTTAAAATACGGCCATTTGTTTAGAGGTCATTTCAGGAAATTTTAGCCATTAATCAGAGTGTACTGTTAGTGTTTGTTTTGTTGCCATGGTTACCAAAGCTTCTGTTATACACAGGGGGGAAGGTGGCTGGAGCATCTCAGCTGATTACAGAGCCCGGGGGAGGGGACAGACACACCATGTACTGATTTATAATAGAGGAATATGATGGGGCAGTTTTGATGGGGTAATTCTGATGGGGCAGTTTTGATGAAGCAGTATTTGGGAAGCATAAACAGGGCATGAGCGTTGCTAGGAAACAGTGGTTGTAAACACAAGATGCTGAGACACCCCAAATGCATGTGACTTCATCTGCTAGACTTGATAATGCTTGTAGACTCCTCCCACAGTTTTTACACTACAGAGACAAATAATATACCGAAACGAGCGGATTGTTCCCGATTGGTGTGATATTACTTTGTGGAATGTTTCGCCGAATGGTCCACGAAATGACGTTTTTGCGGCGAAATTGGTCCCATAGGAATGAATGGCGAAATGTTCAAAACTAGAGTGGGAGGTGACAAAAGCTGACAACCCCATGATCAGCCAAAACATTATGACCGCCCCATGTAAAAAAAAAAATATTTTTGAAAAAAAAAAATAATTTTTGAAAAAATAAAAAAATAATTTTTGAAAAAAAAAAAAAAATTTTTGAAAAAAAAAAATATTTTTGAAAAAAAAAAAATATTTTTGAAAAAAAAAAAATATTTTTGAAAAAAAAAAATTATTTTTGAAAAAAAAAAATTATTTAAAAAAAAAAAAAATATTTTTGAAAAAAAAATTACTTTAAAAAAAAAAAATATTTTTGAAAAAAAAAATATATTTGAAAAAAAAAAATATTTTTGAAAAAAAAAATTATTTTTGAAAAAAAAAATTACTTTAAAAAAAAAATAATTTCGAAAAAAAAATTATTTTTGAAATAAAAAAATTCATTTTTGAAAAAAAAAATTACCTTTGAAAAAAAAAATTACTTTTGAAAAAAAAAATTCATTTTTGAAGAAAAAAAAATTCATTTTTGAAGAAAAAAAAATCATTTTTGAAAAAAAAAATTACTTTTGAAAAAAATGTTCAGCTCTTTCAGCGAATGATGGAACTTTTTTACTACTATTTATACTTTTTAAAATATTAAGCTTTTTAACACTTTTCACAGTTACTCAAGCCACTCCACCCCACCCAGTTACTCCGCCCACTCCAGTTGTAGAGGCAAGAACACTTTCACAATTTCCCCAGAAATTGTACCTTTTCTAGTATTAAGTGTTCTTGCATAGCAAGACCACTTACTGTTATCTCACATATATATTATTCTTATTATTATAGCCAAATTTACCACCCTAACTCCTCCCACAGTTTTTACACTACATAGACAAGTAATACACCGAAACGTGCGGATTGTTCCCGAATGGTGTGCTATTACTTTGTGGAACGTTTCGCCGAATGGTTCACAAAATATCGTCATTTTTGCGGCGAAATTGGTCCCATAGGAATGAATGGGGGAAACTAGAGTGGGAGATGACAAAAGCTGAAAAATCAGAACATGATTTCTAAACTGCCGCCACTCCCTCATTTTCAAGCCCACCTACACAAATCTTATATCAAAACGTTCAGCTATCCCTGCTGCCACTAAACATGTCCACGGCTAAGCCATAGTCCTGATAGTTTTCACAATATGACCATTTGTTTGTAACTCACGCCGTCCATTGACATTCATTGAAACTACACTCTAGCCCCCTCCAAATTTGAAGGGCAATTTCTAAACTGCGACCGTGCCTTCAATTTTAATATTTCAGAGACATACTATACATCAAAATCTAGGTCTGGATCTTGTGATTCTCACAATATAAAGATCTTCGCTGTAGGATTTATAATTTTTAAAATACGGCCATTTGAATTACTGCATAGTTACTACATCTACCATGGTCCTGTCTATTGTGTATTGAACAGTATTTGTGAAGCATAAACAGGGCATGAGCGTTGCTAGGAAACAGTGGTTGTAAACACAAGATGCTGAGACACCCCAAATGCATGTGACTTCATCTGCTAGACTTGATAATGCTTGTAGACTCCTCCCACAGTTTTTATACTACAGAGACAAGTAATATACCGAAACGTGCGGATTGTTCCCGATTGGTGTGCTATTACTTTGTGGAACGTTTCGCTGAATAGTCCACGAAATATTGTCGTTTTTGCGGCGAAATTGGTCCCATAGGAATGAATGGCGAAATGTTCAAAACTAGAGTGGGAGGTGACAAAAGCTGACAGCCCCATTATCAGCCAAAACATTATGACAACCCCATGATCAGCCAAAACATTATGACCGCCCCATGTAAAAAAAATATATTTTTGGAAAAAAAAAATAATTTTTGAAAAAAAAAACAAATTCATTTTGAAAAAAAAATAATTAAAAAAAAATCATTTTTGGAAAAAAAAATCATTTTTGAAAAAAAAAAATATTTTTGAAAAAAAAAAATTATTTTTGAAAAGAAAAAATATTTTTGAAAAAAAAAAATAAATTTTTGAAAAAAAAAAAAAATTTTTGAAAAAAATGTTCAGCTCTTTCAGCTAATGATGAGACTTCAACTTTTTTACTACTATTTATACTTTTTAAAATATTAAGCTTTTTAACACTTTTCACAGTTACTCCAGCCACTCCAACCACACAACAGTTACTCAAGCCACTCCACCCAGTTACTCGGCCCACTCCAGTTATAGAGGCAAGAACACTTTTCACAATTTCCCCAGAAATTGTACCTTTTCTAGTATTCTTATTATTATTATAGCCAAATTTACCACCCTAACTCCTCCCACAGTTTTTACACTACATAGACAAGTAATATACCGAAACGTGCGGATTGTTTCCGAATGGTGTGCTATTACTTTGTGGAACGTTTCGCCGAATGGTTCACGAAATATCGTCATTTTTGCGGCGAAATTGGTCCCATAGGAATGAATGGGGAAACTAGAGTGGGAGATGACAAAAGCTGGAAAATCAGAACATGATTTCTAAACTGCCGCCACTCACTCATTTTCAAGCCCACCTACACAAATCTTATATCAAAACGTTCAGCTATCCCTGCTGCCACTAAACATGTCCACTGCTAAGCCATAGTCCTGATAGTTTTCACAATATGACCATTTGTTTGCAACTCACGCCGTCCATTGACATTCATTGAAACTACACTCTAGCCCCTTCAAATTTGAAGGGCAATTTCTAAACTGCGACCGTGCCTTCAATTTTAATATTTCAGAGACATACTATGTATCAAAATCTAGGTCTGGGTCTTGTGATTCTCACAATATAAAGATCTTCGCTGTAGGATGTATAGTTTTTAAAATACGGCCATTTGTTTAGAGGTCATTTCAGGAAATTTTAGCCATTAATCGGTGTACGGTGTTTGTTTTGTTGCCATGGTTACCAAAGCTTCTGTTATACACAGGGGGGAGGTGGCTGGAGCATCTCAGCTGATTACAGAGCCCGGGGGAGGGGACAGACACACCATGTACTGATTTATAATAGAGGAATATGATGGGGCAGTTTTGATAGGGCAATTCTGATGGGACAGTTTTGATGAAGTAGTATTTGGGAAGCATAAACAGGGCATGAGTGTTGCTAGGAAACAGTGGTTGTAAACGAAAGATACTGAGACACCCCAAATGCATGTGACTTCATCTGCTAGACTTGATAATGCTTGTAGACTCCTCCCACAGTTTTTACACTACAGAGACAAGTAATATACAGAAACGTGCGGATTGTTCCCGATTGGTGTGTTATTACTTTGTGGAACGTTTCGCCGAATGGTCCACGAAATGTCATTTTTGCGGCGAAATTGGTCCCATAGGAATGAATGGGGAAACTAGAGTGGGAGATGACAAAAGCTGGAAAATCAGAACATGATTTCTAAACTGCCGCCACTCCCTCATTTTCAAGCCCACCTACACAAATCTTATATCAAAACGTTCAGCTATCCCTGCTGCCACTAAACATGTCCACGGCTAAGCCATAGTCCTGATAGTTTTCACAATATGACCATTTGTTTGCAACTCACGCCGTCCATTGACATTCATTGAAACTACACTCTAGCCCCCTCCAAATTTGAAGGGCAATTTCTAAACTGCGACTGTGCCTTCAATTTTAATATTTCAGAGACATACTATACATCAAAATCTAGGTCTGGGTCTTGTGATTCTCACAATATAAAGTTCTTCGCTGTAGGATGTATAGTTTTTAAAATACAGCCATTTGTTTAGAGGTCATTTCAGGAAATTTTAGCCATTAATCAGAGTGTACTGTTAGTGTTTGTTTTGTTGCCATGGTTACCAAAGCTTCTGTTATACACAGGGGGGAAGGTGGCTGGAGCATCTCAGCTGATTACAGAGCCCGGGGGAGGGGACAGACACACCATGTACTGATTTATAATAGAGGAATATGATGGGGCAGGTTTGATGGAGTAATTCTGATGGGGCAGTTTTGATGAAGCAGTATTTGGGAAGCATAAACAGGGCATGAGCGTTGCTAGGAAACAGTGGTTGTAAACACAAGATGCTGAGACACCCCAAATGCATGTGACTTCATCTGCTAGACTTGATAATGCTTGTAGACTCCTCCCACAGTTTTCACACTACAGAGACAAATAATATACCGAAACGAGCGGATTGTTCCCGATTGGTGTGTTATTACTTTGTGGAACGTTTTGCCGAATGGTCCACGAAATGACGTTTTTGCGGCGAAATTGGTCCCATAGGAATGAATGGCGAAATGTTCAAAACTAGAGTGGGAAGTGATAAAAGCTGACAACCCCATGATCAGCCAAAACATTATGACCACCCCATGATCAGCCAAAACATTATGACCGCCCCATGTAAAAAAAAAAATATTTTTGAAAAAAAAATTACTTTTAAAAAAAAAATTATTTTTAAAAAAAAATATATTTGAAAAAAAAAAATATTTTTGAAAAAAAAAAATTATTTTTGAAAAAAAATTACTTTAAAAAAAAATAATAATTTCGAAAAAAAAAATAATTTTGAAATAAAAAAATTCATTTTTGAAAAAAAAAATTACCTTTGAAAAAAAAAATTACTTTTGAAAAAAAAAATCATTTTTGAAGAAAAAAAAATCATTTTTGATTAAAAAAAATTCATTTTTGAAAAAAAAAATTACTTTTGAAAAAAATGTTCAGCTCTTTCAGCGAATGATGGAACTTTTTTACTACTATTTATACTTTTTACAATATTAAGCTTTTTAACACTTTTCACAGTTACTCAAGCCACTCCACCCCACCCAGTTACTCCGCCCACTCCAGTTGTAGAGGCAAGAACACTTTCACAATTTCCCCAGAAATTGTACCTTTTCTAGTTAAGTGTTCTTGCATAGCAAGACCACTTACTGTTATCTCACATATATATTATTCTTATTATTATAGCCAAATTTACCACCCTAACTCCTCCCACAGTTTTTACACTACATAGACAAGTAATATACCGAAACGTGCGGATTGTTCCCGAATGGTGTGCTATTACTTTGTGGAACGTTTCGCCAAATGGTTCACGAAATATCGTCGTTTTTGCGGCGAAATTGGTCCCATAGGAATGAATGGGGAAACTAGAGTGGGAGATGACAAAAGCTGTAAAATCAGAACATGATTTCTAAACTGCCGCCACTCCCTCATTTTCAAGCCCACCTACACAAATCTTATATCAAAACGTTCAGCTATCCCTGCTGCCACTAAACATGTCCACGGCTAAGCCATAGTCCTGATAGTTTTCACAATATGACCATTTGTTTGCAACTCACGCCGTCCATTGACATTCATTGAAACTACACTCTAGCCCCCTCCAAATTTGAAGGGCAATTTCTAAACTGCGACTGTGCCTTCATTTTTAATATTTCAGAGACATACTACAGGGGGGGAAGGTGGCTGGAGCATCTCAGCTGATTACAGAGCCCGGGGGAGGGGACAGACACACCATGTACTGATTTATAATAGAGGAATATGATGGGGCAGTTTTGATGGGGTAATTCTGATGGGGCAGTTTTGATGAAGTAGTATTTGGGAAGCATAAACAGGGCATGAGCGTTGCTAGGAAACAGTGGTTGTAAACACAAGATGCTGAGACACCCCAAATGCATGTGACTTCATCTGCTAGACTTGATAATGCTTGTAGACTCCTCCCACAGTTTTTACACTACAGAGACAAGTAATATACCGAAACGTGCGGATTGTTCCCGATTGGTGTGATATCACTTTGTGGAACGTTTCGCCGAATGGTCCACGAAATATCGTCGTTTTTGCGGCGAAATTGGTCCCATAGGAATGAATGGCAAAATGTTCAAAAGGAAATGTTGCTAGGAAACAGTGGTTGTAAACACAAGATGCTGAGACACCCCAAATGCATGTGACTTCATCTGCTAGACTTGATAATGCTTGTAGACTCCTCCCACATTTTCCACACTACAGAGACAAGTAATATACCGAAACGTGCGGATTTTTCCCGATTGGTGTGCTATTACTTTGTGGAACGTTTCGCCGAATGGTCCACGAAATATCGTCGTTTTTGCGGCAAAATTGGTCCCATAGGAATGAATGGCGAAATGTTCAAAACTAGAGTGGGAGGTGACAAAAGCTGACAACCCCATGATCAGCCAAAACATTATGACCACCCCATGATCAGCCAAAACATTATGACCGCCCCATGTAAAAAAAAAAATATTTTTGAAAAAAATAAAAATTAATTTTTGAAAAAAAAAATATTTTTGAAAAAAAAAATATTTTTGAAAAAAAAATATATTTTTGAAAAAAAAATTACTTTTGAAAAAAAAAAAATTAAAAAAAAAATCATTTTTGAAAAAGACAAAATTCATTTTTGAAAAAAAAAATTTCATTTTTGAAAAAAAAATTTCATTTTTGAAAAAAAAAATCATTTAAAAAAATAATTTTTGAAAAAACAAAAAAACAAAATCATTTTTGAAAAAACAAAAAAACAAAATCATTTTTGAAAAAAAAAAATCACAAAGCTCTGAGGGGAATTATAGCTCCTCTCACACAGCTCTAAGGACAATTATAGCATTATAGCTCCTCCCACACAGCTTGGAGGGAAGTTATAGCTCCTCCAATACAGCTTTGAGGGGAATTATAGCTCCTCCCACACAGCTCAAAGGGGAATTATAGCATTATAGCTTAGCATTATAGCTCCTCCCACACAACTCTGAGGGGAATTATAGTTTCTCCCACACCGCTGTGAGGGGAATTATAGCTCCTCCTACACAGCTCTGAGGGGAATTACAGCTTAGCATTATAGCTCCTCCCACACAGCTGAGGAGAATTAGAGCTCCTCCCACACAACTCTGAGAGGAATTATAGTTTCTTCCACACCGCTGTGAGGGGAATTATAGCTTCTCCCACACAACTCTGATGGGAAATGTAGCTTCTCCCACACAGCTCTGAGGGGAAATATAGCTTCTCCCACACAGCTCTAAGGGGAATTATAGCTCCTCCCACACAACACTAAGGGGAATTGTATCTCCTCCCACACAGCTCTGAGGGGAATTATAGCATTATTGCTCCTCCCACACAGCTCAGAGGGGAGTTATAGCTCCTCCCACACAGCTCTGAGGCAAATTATAGCTCCTCCTCCAACACAACTCTGAGGGGAATTATAGCTCTTCGAACAAAGCTCTGAGGAGAATTATAGCTCCTTCCACAAATATCATCATGCCATCTAAAGGAAAGAGATCTAAAGCTGCAAAGATACGCTGGACTAAACTGGATCCGGAGCCCCACAGCAGCATAGTGGATATGGAGGTTTGTGACAGTGAATGTGCCCAGGAGGTACATAGTGAACCTGTGGTGTCATTTTCATGTTCAACTCAGTGTCAAGTTCAAGAGCACAGTGACAGTGTGATGGGCACTTCTGAAAACCATGGCATGCAAGAACCATGTGTACCAAGTGAGATTTCTGTGCAGGCATCATTTCATCAGGGTCATCATGGCTATGGAAGGTTAAGGAACAAACAGTGTACATGCATGGCTCTGACATTTTTGGCATACCACAGTGAGCTTGATGATGTGAGAAAGGGTGATCTTGATCAAATACTGAAGAAGGGCAACAGCTTGTATGGCTCAACAATAAAACAGCTAAAACAAAGAAATGTCTATCAGAATCAACACTTGACAATGGAAGAAGTGCCCCTCAGAGTCAACACTGACAAATATGAGTATAACGTTGTTAAATCTCCAGTGTTATCAGGATGTATGAGAGACACGGTAGACGGTGACAACCAAGGTTGGTTTGTTGACCTCTCCACAAGACTTCAGTGCCTCAATGCAGATGTTACACATGCACTTTTTATAGTAGTGCCATATTGCATTGCATTGTTCAGAGACAAGTCTGGGAGATATGGACTGTTTGATTCTCATAGTCGAAATAAGGATGGACTTCCTGCCACTGGAAAAGGAAAAGCTGTTATGATCACTTTTACACATTTGAGTGATATGGGGGCAAGGATTTATAAGTTGTATGAATTGCTCCTTACAGACACCAGAGGCCCTATTGATGGACTGCAGTATGACTTCATGCCAGTCTCATTTCATCGTGCAAGACGTCTGTCAGATGGTTTGCTGTCCCCACTGGTGCAATCTGACAAACCACATAATGCAAAGCATGTGGAGAACAAAGTGACACAGATGACCAAAGATGTAACACACACTGGATTCCCAGCCAGCAAGCATTCTCCACGGTCAGTTGATGCGAAATCCTCACAGGGCATATGGAAGGACAGTAAGGCATTGTCCAAATTAAATGCACAGAGACGACAAAAACTGAAGACAAGACACAGAAATGAAAGAAGGCGTGATTTCAAGGCTACAAAGATGTCTGTCACCAATAAGAAAAGGACATACATCACCAGCCGATACAGAGCAGATGCTGATTTTAAGTTGAAGCAGAAGCAATATATCATTCGCAAATATGCAACAGATGCCAATTTCAACTTGAAGCAGAAGCAATACATCACCAGAAAATATGCGACAAATGCAGATTACAACTTGAAGAAGAAGCAATACATCACCAGAAAATATGCCACAAATGTCGATTTCAAGTTGAAGCAGAAGCAATACATCACCAGAAAATATCATAATGATCCTGCTTTCAGAAAACGTCACTTGCAACATTGCATGAGTTACATGAAAATGAAGCGTCAAACTCAAGCAGATTTTCGCATAACCCATAAGATGCAATGTGCCTTCAAAATAAGAATGAAATACAGACAATGGACTCGTGTCATGCGGGAATGCAGTCAACCAGTGGACAACAGCCTAATGCAGACAGCTATATCCACTTTCCATGAATGCATTAAAGCTGGGCCAACATTTGTGTGCACGATGTGTCATCGCACCCTTTTCCCTAACCAAGTGAAACATTGCATTCACAGCAATTACAAGAAGAATCTACACATTGTTGCTGCCTGTTTGACAGGGAAATATGTCCATGTGTGCAACAATCACTGTCAAGGACCTGAACAATGCACCGTACCAGATGAAAGGACCAAAGAATGGATTTGTCACAACTGTGATTTACATTTAAAAGCAGGACACAAATCATCCATCGCTGTAGCTAACAACATGGAGCTGGCGCCCATTCCCCCAGAGCTCTGCGATTTGAATGTGCTGGAAAGACAACTTTTGGCCAAAATACTGCCATTTGCCAAGATCATCACACTTCCCAAAGGTCGACAGGCAGCTATACATGGCGCTGTAGTGTGTGTGCCATCCGAGGTGGAAACCACGGTCAATACTCTACCAAGATCGCACAGCAAATCCCAGTTACACAGAGTCAAGCTGAAAAGACGTCTGACTTACAAAGGCCACCAGCTGTTTCATTATGTCAACATGGGAAATGTAGTAGCAGGTCTGTCAAAACTCATTGACACACACCCCGACTACAGTGACATTTCAATTAGAGTGGATGAGACAATCGCTGATGATGATGATAATGATGATGGGATGGAACTCGACAGTTGTGACGAAACTGAAATGATGGAGATACTTGAACGCATCGAAAATTGTGATCCATCAGAGGTACAGTCTGCATGTTTACCGGCTGCTTCTGAGCAACAGGAAGGCCATGACCAACAACCTCCCAATGCAGAGGATGAGAAGGATACACTAAGACCTGGAATTGGCCTAGACAGTTGTTTGCAGCCATCTGACCTTGGAGAGGAAGCACTGACACACGGTGATGGAATATTCAGCATTGCACCTGCACAAGGAAACACACCTGTCAGCTTCTTTAAAGTTCCTAGGCTTGAGGCAATGGCTTTCCCTGTTCAGTTCCCTACTGGACAGAATACATTGGACCAGGCAAGACAAGTCAAACTGTCCCCGAGCATGTATTTCAATGCAAGGCTTTTTTGTGTTGATACTCGTTTTGCAAGAGACACAAGCTACCTCTTCTTTGCGCAGTTTGTCACAGAAACACACATGGCCAAAAGCAGCATGTCCATCCAGTTAAGGAAAGGAAAACCCAATACCAGGGATGGACGGAAAATATCCAACAAGTTGCTACAGGACAAGTGTGAGGTTGAGAGGTTGGTGCGAAACCGAGATGCCACAAGGTTCATGCAACCACTGAGAGGGAGTCCAGCTTACTGGGATAAAAATCTGAAGAATTTGCAAGCCATGGTCAGACAATTGGGTAAGCCAACATTTTTTCTTACCTTCTCTGCTGCAGAATTCAGATGGCCAGAGGTAATAACGGCAATAAAGGCACAACAAGGTCAAAAGGTGGATTTTGCGGGGCTAGACTGGGCTGAAAAGTGTGACATTCTTCGAGGCAACCCAGTGACCACCATGCGCATGTTTGACAAACGGGTTGATGCTCTGATGCGAGAGCTGCTGTTGGGTCCTGCACAGCCAATTGGTGAAGTTATCGATTACTTTTACCGGGTTGAATTTCAGGCGAGAGGGAGCCCTCATATACATTGTCTCTGTTGGGTAGCAGGAGCTCCTATATTTGGACAAGACAGTGATGACAAGGTGTGTGCCTTTATAGATCATAACATCTCATGCCAGCTGCCTGATGAAGCCAAACAGGCCTTACTTCACAGATTTGTAACAGAACTTCAAATGCACAGCAGATCTCATTCAAAATCATGCAAGAAAGGTAACAGAGTATGCAGATTTGGATTTCCAAAGCTACCTATTAGAAAAACGAGGATAACTTACCCGATGCCAGAAGAACAAGGAGATTGTGCAATGAAACCACAAGCAGCCAAAAACAAACTGAAACCAGTCTGGGATTTGCTTAATAACCCAAAAGTGCAGCTTGAAGACATGTCACAGCTACTGGCACAGTGTGATATGACTTTGAATCAGTACAACTCCTACATTCAGGCATTGACCTCCTCAAGCGTGATTCTAATGAAGCGTGATGTCAAGGACTGCTGGGTGAACAACTATAATCCACATTTGCTGACGGCCTGGAACGCCAACATGGACATCCAGTACATTCTTGATGAGTATGGTTGCATCATGTACATGTTGTCCTACATATCCAAGCCAGAACGGGAGCTGAGTGACTATCTCAAAACAATAGTCAAAGAAATGAGCCCAGAAACAGCGACAGAACGAGAAGAAATGAAAGAGGTTCTTCAGGCTTATTCAAAACACAGAGAGGTCAGCGCCCAGGAGTCTGTGGCCCGTACGTGCAGCCTGAAAATGAAGTCTTGCTCACGTGAGGTTGTTTTTCTGCCAACTGGTGACAACGCACTGAAAATGAGTCTCCCGCTCAGTGCATTGCAGAACAAACCAGCCGATTCTCTTAATGTGTGGATGACGAGTTTTGTCGACAAATACATAGCCAGACCTGAAACACCAGAGTTTGAGTCCATGTGTCTGGCAGACTTTGCATCCCATTACAGGGTTGTCTATGGCAAGCAGAAGGAAGATGGCAAGCAAAAGGAAGACAGCAAGCGTGTCAGCCTATTGAATGAAATGGGAATGATTCAAAAACGCACGAGAGGGAAGCCTGCAATCATCAGGTACGCACGCTTCTCAGAGAAGAAGGACCCTGAGAACTACTACGGCAGACTGCTTAAACTGTACCTCCCCCACCGTTCAGAGTCATCACTGAAAACTGTAAGGTTCCCAACACACCAGGATTTTTACAAAGGCGCCTGTGTGAGCTTACCAGGAGAAGAAGCAATCCAAGCAGTGTCTGCAATTGTTACCAGCAACCAAAAGAAGTTCGAACAACACAACAAAATTGTGGAACAAGTCTTGGATGACTTTGTAAAAAACGGACCTGTTGAAGATGCTTGGAACACCTTTGCCCCAGAAGCTGAGTTGGATAGGTTGGAATGTGTAGAGGAACGCAAAGAAGGGGAGCCACTTCATGAGAATGAACAAGATGATGTTCCGGAGTATACACGTCACAAACAAACAGGTGGAATTGCGCTTACTGTGAAAGCCCCCCAAATGTGCCCTGATTTCCTTCGGAAAATGTACAGAAACCTTAACCGGACACAAGCTCAGACATTCTACTCAGTTTGTGACTGGTGCACTAACCGTGTGCGTGGCCTAAATCCTGACCCATTCTATTACTTTGTCACTGGTGGTGCAGGGACAGGCAAATCACACCTGATAAAGTGCATCTATGCTGAGGCGACAAAGATACTCTGTAAACTTACCAGACTACGTGAGGAAGCAGACATATCCATGCCCAGCGTTTTACTAACTGCATTTACAGGAACAGCAGCTTTCAACATTTCAGGCAACACATTGCATTCTCTGCTGAAGTTGCCAAGAAGCTTGAAGCCACCCTACCAAGGACTTGGAAATCTAATAGATGAAGTGAGGGCACAGCTGTCAAATGCGGAGATCATTGTTATTGACGAGGTGTCAATGATTTCAAAGCCCCTGTTTGCCTACATCAACTGGAGATTACAGCAAATCAAAGGCAGTAAGAAACCTTTTGGTGGTATGTCAGTACTAGCAGTAGGAGACTTTTACCAGGTCCCCCCGCTGGGAAAAAGTAAGCCACTCTGCGTGTTTGAGGAAAATACCAATGACGTCTGGAAAGACAACTTTCAGATGATCACGCTGACAGAGATCATGCGACAGAAGGAAGACATTTCATTTGCTGAGCTTTTGAATAGAATCAGAGTCAAGCAGAAGACTGGCACCTTAAGCAATGATGACAAAGCTCTGCTTGCTCAGGCTTTTACAGATCCCACCCACTGCCCTAATGACGTGCTACACATATTTGCCACCAACAAAGAGGTTCACAAACATAATGCTGCAACTGTGTCTGTTCTCCATTCAAACGTCACCAACATAGATGCCGACGATTACAGAAAAGACCCTAAGACAGGAGTGATGCTGAGGCAACACCAACCTTTCAAAGGACACAAAGACAATCTGAT
Organism: Aquarana catesbeiana; assembly: GCF_042186555.1. NCBI lineage: Eukaryota > Metazoa > Chordata > Amphibia > Anura > Ranidae > Aquarana > Aquarana catesbeiana. The sequence continues at coordinate 613,789,453 of NC_133325.1, read as the reverse complement.
TGACACACTGCAAGCAGCTGAAGGTGCCCGTATCATGGTCACAAGAAACATTGATGTAGAAGACGGGCTTGTTAACGGGACATTTGGCAAGATTGCAAGAATAATCATCCAGACTGAGAATGGTGCTACTACGGTAAACAAGCTTGGGCTTGTGCTGGACAATCCAAATGCAGGACAGAGATACCGTAACAAGTCGTCTTGTGATGCTGACAACTTGGTGTACATAGAAAGGGTAGAGGAAAACCTGAGACAGAAAGGAGTTGTTCGCAGGCAGTTCCCCCTGAAGTTGGCTTTTGGATGTACGATTCATAAGTGTCAGGGGATGTCGATACAGTCGGCAGTGGTCTCATTGAAACGGGTCTTCCAACCGGGAATGGCCTATGTTGCTCTGAGTAGAACGACTACACTACAAGGACTGTACATAACCGACTTTGATGAGAAGAAGATCTTTGCTGATCCTGAAATCACAGCTTCCCTGGATTCAATGAAGAATGCATCACTGGAAAGTGTTATGCCCCTCTTAAAGTTTCTACAGACAACAGACAAACAGCAAACATTAACAATTATCCATCACAACACGGAAGGATTACCAGCTCACATTGAAGATATCAAATCTCACCATGAGTTGACACTTGGAGATGTTTTATGTTTCACTGAAACTCATCTCTCAGGCTCTTCTGTTGCTGAAAGTCTCCAGCTGGAGGGCTACAACCTGTTCAAACGCAACAGACACCTCTCGTACACAAACCTTCCTGACATTGCAAGTAAAAGTGGCGGAGGTGTCGCCTTGTATGTCAGAAACCATTTCAAGGCCTATGAAAAGCAGTATCATCACAATGTGACTGACTTGGAGTTCTTGGTTGTCAAACTGGAGTCCCCTGTACAAGCTTTGATCGCTGTCGTTTACAGGCCACCGGATTACAGTATTGGCCAATTCCTTACTAACCTGCTGGGCCTCTTGGAATCTTTGGAAATAATGGATTGCCAACCTATAATACTCTGTGGAGATTTCAATGAAGATTTTCTGTGCAGAGAAAAGAAGCCAATATCTGACCTTCTTCACTCAAGAGGATATACTCAACTGGTCTGGGCAGCCACCACAGAAAAAAACACACTGTTGGATCACATTTACATCTCCAGGGTGCAGCAGTGTCTCCAGTCAGGAGTACTGCACAGTTATTACAGCTACCATTATCCTGTGTATTGTGTTTTGAGCAGTGGTTGTGAACACGCTTAGAGCCTGCATAAACAGGGCATGAGTGTTGCCAGGAAACAGTGGTTGTGAGACAGTGGTCATCAAACAGATAAAGTGGCAATGAGGGTCAGTTTACGTGGCCATAGTTATGTGGGACCATTTACAATTAGCTAAACATCATTCTCTATATTTCATGTTCGGTGTACTTGTTAGACACTGAACTCACTTACTCCCCCCCATCCATCACAGACATCTGTCCTCATCATATAGTAAGAGGAATACAGCACTGTAGTGCACCCAAAAAGGGTACCTGTTCGTGAAATATTGTGAATGACCAAATAGGGGATAACCAAAATAGTGATGAAAATAACTTAGTGAAAAAAAATTAAAAAAAACTACATAATAACAAAAGCAGCCACTCTATGTGAGATACACACACTAATACAACAATATAACAAATATAGCAGCGCTGTAAATAGGAGTAAATACTAGTACCAGTGTTGAATAGGACTAATTGGTTAGAACCCAAATTAAATAACTAACACAGTTCTTGAAACCTAAATCAATAAGTGTTTACTGGACAGTCCTAACACAGTGAATAAAGTCCAAATAAATGTTGTGAAAATACATAGGCTCAGACCCCATTTTTTTAAAGCAGGAAATGTAAAATAGAAAAAATTCCTCCACCGCACCACGGTGGTAGCTGAAAATAAAATGCGCGCTTACCAAACGGCAAGCACAAGGGGGCTTGCGACCTTAACCCGGTCAGGGCCTTTCATTGGATGGGCTTCTAGGAAACGACATATGCCACTTCATACAGCCATAGGGTGATGATACCACTAGTCCACCAAGTCACAGGAAATCACTCTTATCATGGAGATTAATAAAAGACTCCTAGCTGGGGGGTTGTTCTCATTTAGGGGTACCCCGGGAAAAGAGAGGGAAACAACATAGCGTAATCCTGGTTTTGAGGTTTATTAAAAGAATTAAAATAACACTTACAGTGTAGCAGATTCAAATAAGCATAAGAAGCCGGCTGGCTAAAACGATCACCCGTCCTACAGACGGTAGATGCAGCACGTCAGCTCGCCCTATCACACTGTCCTCATCACACTCACCCTCTCCTTCCTGTGCTATAGCCTGCTTGCTGATTAGTAAGACAAAGAAACAGCAAGGAGCAAAACTGCAGAGAAACTGAAAATTTGTAAGGGTTTAAAGTATATGCTTTAATGAATTGCCTTGTATCCAAAAAGTTCAAAAAGTTGACTGTTCAAAATGTTAATGTTAATGTTAATGTATAACGGAAATATACCGCCAGTTCGCTTGTGATGCAATATATTGAAATTATATGTACACTGTGTAAACTGTTTTTGACACACTTGATTTTGGGACGCGAGTCCGTCAGGTGCTATGCTTTGGCTGGGGCGGAATAAATCCTGGTAACCCTTAAGTCTGTGTCCGACAAAGTCATTTACCAATATTTCTACCTTCTACATCATTAGCACTTGTGCACTTTTTAAATTTGATCAATCAATTGGTTAGTGTAATGTTTACTATCTTTACTCACTACAAACACTCCACACAGTTACTCTGCCCATCTGCCCAGTTCAACCTTTCCACAGTTACTCCAACCACACAACAGTTACTCCAGGCACTCCCCCCAGTTACTCCGCTCACTCCAGATGTAGAGGCAAGAACACTTTTCACAATTTCCCCAGAAATTGTACCTTTTCTAGTTAAGTGTTCTTGCATAGCAAGACCACTTACTGTTATCTCACATATATATTATTCTTATTATTATAGCCAAATTTACCACCCTAACTCCTCCCACAGTTTTTACACTACATAGACAAGTAATATACCGAAACGTGCGGATTGTTCCCGAATGGTGTGCTATTACTTTGTGGAACGTTTCGCCGAATGGTTCACGAAATATCGTCGTTTTTGCGGCGAAATTGGTCCCATAGGAATGAATGGGGAAACTAGAGTGGGAGATGACAAAAGCTGGAAAATCAGAACATGATTTCTAAACTGCCGCCACTCCCTCATTTTCAAGCCCACCTACACAAATCTTATATCAAAACGTTCAGCTATCCCTGCTGCCACTAATCATGTCCACGGCTAAGCCATAGTCCTGATAGTTTTCACAATATGACCATTTGTTTGCAACTCACGCCGTCCATTGACATTCATTGAAACTACACTCTAGCCCCTACAAATTTGAAGGGCAATTTCTAAACTGCGACTGTGCCTTCATTTTTAATATTTCAGAGACATACTATACATCAAAATCTAGGTCTGGGTCTTGTGATTCTCACAATATAAAGATCTTCGCTGTAGGATGTATAGTTTTTAAAATACGGCCATTTGTTTAGAGGTCATTTCAGGAAATTTTAGCCATTAATCAGAGTGTACTGTTAGTGTTTGTTTTGTTGCCATGGTTACCAAAGCTTCTGTTATACACAGGGGGGGGAAGGTGGCTGGAGCATCTCAGCTGATTACAGAGCCCGGGGGAGGGGACAGACACACCATGTACTGATTTATAATAGAGGAATATGATGGGGCAGTTTTGATGGGGTAATTCTGATGGGGCAGTTTTGATGAAGCAGTATTTGGGAAGCATAAACAGGGCATGAGCGTTGCTAGGAAACAGTGGTTGTAAACACAAGATGCTGAGACACTCCAAATGCATGTGACTTCATCTGCTAGACTTGATAATGCTTGTAGACTCCTCCCACAGTTTTCACACTACAGAGACAAATAATATACCGAAACGAGCGGATTGTTCCCGATTGGTGTGTTATTACTTTGTGGAATGTTTTGCCGAATGGTCCACGAAATGACGTTTTTGCGGCGAAATTGGTCCCATAGGAATGAATGGCGAAATGTTCAAAACTAGAGTGGGAAGTGACAAAAGCTGACAACCCCATGATCAGCCAAAACATTATGACCACCCCATGATCAGCCAAAACATTATGACCGCCCCATGTAAAAAAAAAAAATATTTTTGAAAAAAAAAAAAAATTTTTGAAAAAAGTAAAAAAATAATTTTTGAAAAAAAAAAAATCATTTTTGAAAAAAAAAAAAATATTTTTGAAAAAAAAAAAATTATTTTTGAAAAAAAAAAATATTTTTGAAAAAAAAATTACTTTTAAAAAAAAAATTATTTTTGAAAAAAAAATATATTTGAAAAAAAAAAATATTTTTGAAAAAAAAAATTATTTTTGAAAAAAAAATTACTTTAAAAAAAATAATAATTTCGAAAAAAAAATTATTTTTCAAATAAAAAAATTCATTTTTGAAAAAAAAATTACCTTTGAAAAAAAAAATTACTTTTGAAAAAAAAAATCATTTTTGAAGAAAAAAAAAACATTTTTGATTAAAAAAAATTCATTTTTGAAAAAAAAAATTACTTTTGAAAAAAATGTTCAGCTCTTTCAGCGAATGATGGAACTTTTTTACTACTATTTATACTTTTTAAAATATTAAGCTTTTTAACACTTTTCACAGTTACTCAAGCCACTCCACCCAGTTACTCCGCCCACTCCAGTTGTAGAGGCAAGAACACTTTCACAATTTCCCCAGAAATTGTACCTTTTCTAGTTATTATTATTATTATAGCCAAATTTACCACCCTAACTCCTCCCACAGTTTTTACACTACATAGACAAGTAATATACCGAAACGTGCGGATTGTTCCAGAATGGTGTGCTATTATTTTGTGGAACGTTTCGCCAAATGGTTCACGAAATATCGTCATTTTTGCGGCAAAATTGGTCCCATAGGAATGAATGGGGAAACTAGAGTGGGAGGTGACAAAAGCTGAAAAATCAGAACATGATTTCTAAACTGCCACCACTCCCTCATTTTCAAGCCCACCTACACAAATCTTATATCAAAACGTTCAGCTATCCCTGCTGCCACTAAACATGTCCACGGCTAAGCCATAGTCCTGATAGTTTTCACAATATGACCATTTGTTTGCAACTCACGCCGTCCATTGACATTCATTGAAACTACACTCTAGCCCCTTCAAATTTGAAGGGCAATTTCTAAACTGCGACTGTGCCTCCATTTTTAATATTTCAGAGACATACTATACATCAAAATCTAGGTCTGGGTCTTGTGATTCTCACAATATAAAGATCTTCGCTGTAGGATTTATAGTTTTTGGGAAAAAGTTTTTTGTTTAGAGGTCATTTCAGGAAATTTTAGCCATTAATCAGCGTGTACTGTGTTTGTTTTGTTGCCATGGTTACCAAAGCTTCTGTTATACACAGGGGGGGAGGTGGCTGGAGCATCTCAGCTCTGATTACAGAGCCCGGGGGAGGGGACAGACACACCATGTACTGATTTATAATAGAGGAATATGATGGGGCAGGTTTGATAGGGCAATTCTGATGGGGCAGTTTTAATGGGGCAATTATGATGGGGCAGTTTTGATGGTGGTCATATGATGGGGCAGTTTTGTTGGGGCAATTATGATGGGGCAGTTTTGATGGTGGCAATATGATGGGGCAGTTTTGATAGGGCAATTCTGATGGGGCAGTTTTGATGGTGGCAATATGATGGGGCAGTTTTGATGGGGCAATTCTGATGGAGCAGTTTTGATGGGGCAATTCTGATGGGGCAGTTTTGATGGTGGCAATACGATGGGGCAGTTTTGATGGGACAATTCTGATGGGGCAGTTTTGATGGTGGCAATATGATGGGGCAGTTTTGATAGGGCAATTCTGATGGGGCAGTTTTGATGGGGCAATTCTGATGGGGCAGTTTTGATGGTGGCAATATGATGGGGCAGTTTTGATGGTGGCAATATGATGGGGCAGTTTTGATGGTGGCAATATGATGGGGCAGTTTTGATGGTGGCAATATGATGGGGCAGTTTTGATGGGGACAATTTTAATGGGGCAATTCTAATGGGGCAGTTTTGATGGCAATATGATGGGGGCAGTTTTGATGGTGGCAATATGATGGGGCAGTTTTGATGGTGGTAATATGATGGGGCAATTCCGATGGGGCAGTTTTGATGGTGGCAATATGATGGGGCAGTTTTGATGGAGCAATTCTGATGGGGCAGTTTTGATGGTGGCAATATGATGGGGCAGTTTTAATGGGGACAACTTTGATGGGGCAATTCTGATGGGGCAGTTTTGATGGCAGTATGATGGGGTGGTTTTGATGGCGGCCGTTTTAGCAATTTAGCTATTCAGCATTCCCATGCATTTTCCCCAGGAAATGCATTTTCTAGTTATTTAAGTGTTCTTGCATAGCAAGACCACTTACTGTTATCTCACATATATATTATTCTTATTATTATTAAGTGTTCTTGCATAGCAAGACCACTTACTGTTATCTCACATATATATTATTGAGTGTTCTTGCATAGCAAGACCACTTACTGTTATCTCACATATATATTATTCTTCTTATTAAGTGTTCTTGCATAGCAAGACCACTTACTGTTATCTCACATATATATTCTTCTTCTTCTTCTTATTATTATTATTAACCACTTGCCGACCGCCTAACGCACATATACGGTGGCAGAATGGCACGGGCAGGCAGAATCACGTACCCATACGTGATCTGCCTCCCGTGGGTGGGGGGTCCGATCGGACCCTCCCCGGTGCCATAGGCGGTCGGCTCTCGTTCGCGGGCGATGAGAGGTGAGGGGGAGGCCAACCATTGTTGGCCACCCCCTCCCGATCGCTCCCGGCGAATGAAAACGCTTCCTTTCCCTCTGTAATGTAAACAGAGGGAAAGGAAGTGATGTCATCCCTCCTCGAGCCGGTCTTTTCGTCCCGGCGCAGAGGAGAGAAGACATCCAAGTAAGTGCACCAACACTACACTTACAGTAGAACACGCAGGCACACTTTTCACCCCCCTGTCACCCCCCGATCACCCCCCGATCACCCCCCTGTACCCCCTGTCACTCTGACACCAATAGCAGTTTTTTTTTTTGCATTGGTGTCAGTTTGTGTCAGTTACAAGTGTTAGGGCAGTTAGATTAGCCCCCTTTAGGTCTAGGGTACCCCCCTTTAGGTCCAGAGTACCCCCCTAACCCCCCCTAATAAAAGTTAACCCCTTGATTACCCCCCATCGCCAGTGTCGCTAAGCGATCGTTTTTCTGATCGCTGTATTAGTGACACAGGTGACGCTAGTTAGGGAGGTAAGTATATTGGTTCGCTGTCAGTGTTTTATAGCGACAGGGACCCCCATATACTACCTGCTAAACGTTTTAACCCCTTGATTGCCCCCTAGTTAACCCTTTCACCAGCGATCACCGTATAAGTGTTACGGGTGACGCTGGTTAGCTAGTTTGTTTTTTTAGTTTATTATAGTTTATTACAGTTTATTATAGTTTATTATAGTTTTAGGGCACCCGCCGTTTATTACCTTATAAAGGTTTAACCCCCTAATTGCCCGGCGGTGATATAAGTTAAGTTTTTAGGATCTGATAAGGTCTGCGTCGCCCCAGGCAGCGTCAGGTTAGCGCCAGTACCGCTAAAACCCACGCACGCAGCATACACCTCCCTTAGTGCTATAGTATCTGAACTGATCGATATCTGATCCGATCAGATCTATACTCCCCAGCAGTTTAGGGTTCCCTGAAACACAGTGTTAGCAGGATCAGCCCAGATACCTGCTAGCACCTGCGTCTTGCCCTTCGGCCCAGCCCAGCCCAGCCCACCCAAGTGCAGTATCGATCGATAACTGACACTTACAAAACACTAAGCACACATAACTGCAGCGTTCGCAGAGTCAGGCCTGATCCCTGCGATCGCTAACAGTTTTTTGGTAGCGTTTTGAATCAGTCGCTAACAGTCAGGAGCTTTTTTGCCTGTGAGTCTCACTAGTGTACCCCTAAATTTAGAGGCCAAAATGGCAAATCGAAGGTACACTAGTGAAGAGGCCTACACATTTCTGAGTATGACAGATAGTGAAGAGGAAGTCACTCATCTGTCAAGTTCAGGCTCAGAATACGAACCTGTAGAGGACAGCGGCTCCATGACAGATAGCTCTGACGACGGAGTTGTGGTCCCTGCTAGGGTCAGGCGTACCAGACCCTGAACTTCTGTCCTTGAAGTGCAAGAACCGCAGGGCTCTCGTATGGAGCAGAGAAGTACTAGTGCCGCTACTCCTTCTGGTGAACTGGCAAGCACCAGCGGCCTAGTACACCCTGGTCGTACATCCAGCACTGCAGTATCACGTGGTGATGTGGCGAATCCCATAAGTGCAGTTCAAGCTGGCGAGGTGGCAAGCACAAGTAGTGTCCCGCTGCCACCAAGAAGAAGACAAACACAGGCCCGTCGTGCCCATAGTGCCCTTCCTGCTGCATTCGCCAATCCGAATTGGGAACCCACCACTTCTGCAGCACCCGTACTTCCCCCTTTCACTGGCCAACCCGGAATTCAGGTGGAAACAGTTGACTTTACGCCACTGGATTTTTATTCGCTGTTTTTCACCGAAGATCTTTAAAGATCTATTGTGGACCAAAGCAATTTGTATGCTGGTCAACACATCGCCACTATTCCCCAGTCCTCCCTTGCCAGAGATTGAAGACCAATTACGGTCTCCGAATTTAAGATCTTTCTGGGCCTTTCCCTCCTCATGGGCATAACCAAAAAGAGTGAGTTGCGGTCATATTGGTCCACTGACCCAATTCACCATATGCCCGTGTTCTCTGCCTCCATGACCAGGGCACAATACAAGCAGATTTTGCGGTTCATGCACTTCAACGACAATGAACTCTGTCGTCCTCGTGGAGACCCTGCATACGATCGGCTCTACAAAATTCGGCCCCTCGTAAACCACTTCAACCAACGTTTTGCAGACTTGTTTACCCCCCATCAAGTTGTCTGCGTTGATGAGTCCCTGATTAAGTTTTCTGGCCGCTTGTCCTTCAAACAGTATCTTCCCAGCAAGCGTGCCAGATACGGGTTCAAGATGTATAAGCTCTGTGACAGGGCCACAGGCTATACATGTAGATTTATGGTTTACGAGGGCAAAGATAGTCACGTAGAGCCGATAAACTGCCCTGACTACATAGGAAGCGCTGGCAAGATAGTGTGGGACTTGGTGTCACCCTTATTCGGAAAGGGGTACCACTTGTACGTGGACAATTATTATACGAGCGTGCCACTTTTTAGTCACTTGTTTGATCATCAGATTGGAGCATGTGGCACCGTGCGACCTAATCACCGGGGCTTTCCCCAGCGGCTTGTAGAGTCCCGTCTTAGGCTGGGGGAGAGAGCCTGCTTGCAGTATAATAATTTGCTCGCTATGAAGTGGAGGGACAATAAGAATGTTTTCGTTCTTACCTCCCTTCATGCAGACACGACGACCCAAATTACTACGGCGACTGGTGTTGTGGAGAAACCCCTCTGTGTCCACGAATACAACCTTAATATGGGAGGGGTGGACCTCAACGACCAGTTGTTGGCGCTGTACCTAGTTGCCCGTAAGGCCAGACGCTGGTACAAAAAAGTGTCTGTTTATTTATTTCAATTGGCTTTGCTGAATGCTCATGTGCTATACAGAGCTTCAGGACGGACTGGATCCTTCCTTAAATTCCAGGAAGAGATCGTCAGAGCCCTTCTGTTTCCAGATGGTGCTCCACCTCACCTTCCCAATCCAAATGCAGTAAGCTGGCTGCATGGGAGGCATTTTCCTTATGTCCTCCAGAGTACCCCTACCCAACGAGCCCCCCAAAAAAGATGTTGTGTCTGCAGCAAGCGTGGATTTAGGCGTGACACCCGGTATTGTTGTCCCTCCTGTCCTGACAATCCTGGTCTATGCATTGGTGAATGTTTTGAACGCTACCATACACTAGTGGAGTATTAGCGTAGGGTTCAGCATGGCACAGACTAGGCACACTAACACAGGGTCTCCCAAGATGCCATCGCATTTTGAGAGACCCAAACCTGGTACAGTTACAGTTAAAAGTTAAAGTTACTAAAAAAAGTGTTAAAAAAATAAAAAAATAAAAAAAAAAATAAAAAAATAAAAATACAAAATAAATATAAAATAAAAAAAACAAAAATAGTTGTCGTTTTATTGTTCTCTCTCTCTATTCTCTCTCTCTATTGTTCTGCATTCTATACTGCAATGTTTTATTGTTATGTTTTTATCATGTTTGCTTTATAGGTATGCAATTTTTTTATACTTTGTTTTTTTATTGTTAACCACTTTTTTGTTTTCAGGTACGCCATTCAGCTGCAGAGCGGATTTATTTATCTTGACAGCAACAGCGTTTGCTCCCACGATATATAAAGCCGTGACTCCAGCGCTGTCGGAGGTGATTTCACCACCACAGTTACATACTTCAGCATATATGCCGAAGCGTGGGGGCAGCAGTGGGTGGAGGAGCAATTTGCTCCTGCCTTTTGCGGGAGGATGCCCCCATGCTTCGGCATATATAAATGGTGCATGTATGCCCATCATTAGAAGTGGGCAGATGAAGGGAGGTATTCTAATGGTGGGCATACCCACCGATCAATATCTTTTTTTCGTTCAGCCCACAGGCTGCATGAAAAAAAAGTTTACAATACAAGGACCAGCAACGTACTGGTATGTTGCTGGACTTTGAGTGGTTATACCAGAATGATGCCTGCAGGTTTAGGTATCATCTTGGTATCATTCTTTTCAGCCAGCGGTCGGCTTTCATGTAAAAGCAATCCTAGCGGCTAATTAGCCTCTAGACTGCTTTTACAAGCAGTGGGAGGGATTCCCCCCCCACAGTCTTCCATGTTTTTCTCTGGCTCTCCTGGCCCAACAGGGAACCTGAGAATGCAGCCAGTGATTCGGCCAGCTGACCATAGAGCTGATCAGAGACCAGAATGGCTCCAATCATCTCTATGGCCTAAGAAACCGGAAGCTACGAGCATTTCATGACTTAGATTTCGCTGGATGTAAACAGCGCCATTGGGAAATTGGGAAAGCATTTTATCACACCGATCTTGGTGTGGTCAGATGCTTTGAGGGCAGAGGAGAGATCTAGGGTCTAATAGACCCCAATTTTTTTCAAAAAAGAGTACCTGTCACTACCTATTGCTATCATGGGGGATATTTACATTCCCTGAGATAACAATAAAAATGATAAAAAAAAAATAAAAATGAAAGGAACAGTTTAAAAATAAGAAAAAAAATTAAAAAATTAATAAAGAAAAAAAAAAAAAAAGCACCCCTGTCCCCCCCTGCTCTCGCGCAAAGGCGAACACAAGCGTCGGTCTGGCGTCAAATGTAAACAGCAATTGCCCCATGCATGTGAGGTATCACCGCGAAGGTCAGATCGAGGGCAGTAATTTTAGCAGTAGACCTCCTCTGTAAATCTAAAGTGGTAACCTGTAAAGGCTTTTAAAGGCTTTTAAAAATGTATTTAGTTTGTCGCCACTGCACGTTTGTGCGCAATTTTAAAGCATGTCATGTTTGGTATTCATGTACTCGGCCTAAGATCATCTTTTTATTTCATCAAACATTTGGGCAATATAGTGTGTTTTAGTGCATTAAAATTTTAAAAAGTGTGTTTTTTCCCCAAAAAATGCGTTTGAAAAATCGCTGCGCAAATACTGTGTGAAAAAAAAAAATGAAACACCCACCATTTTAATCTGTAGGGCATTTGCTTTAAAAAAATATATAATGTTTGGGGGTTCAAAGTAATTTTCTTGCAAAAAAAAATAATTTTTTCATGTAAACAAAAAGTGTCAGAAAGGGCTTTGTCTTCAAGTGGTTAGAAGAGTGGGTGATGTGTGACATAAGCTTCTAAATGTTGTGCATAAAATGCCAGGACAGTTCAAACCCCCCCAAATGACCCCATTTTGGAAAGTAGACACCCCAAGCTATTTGCTGAGAGGCATGTTGAGTCCATGGAATATTTTATATTGTGACACAAGTTGCGGGAAAAAGACAATTTTTTTTTTTTTTTTGCACAAAGTTGTCACTAAATGATATATTGCTCAAACATGCCATGGGAATATGTGAAATTACACCCCAAAATGCATTCTGTTGCTTCTCCTGAGTACGGGGATACCACATGTGTGAGACTTTTTGGGAGCCTAGCCGCGTACGGGACCCCGAAAACCAAGCACCACCTTCAGGCTTTCTAAGGGCGTAAATTTTTGATTTCACTCTTCACTGCCTATTACAGTTTCGGAGGCCATGAAATGCCCAGATGGCACAAACCCCCCCAAATGACCCCATTTTGGAAAATAGACACCCAAAGCTATTTGCTGAGAGGTATAGTGAGTATTTTGCAGACCTCACTTTTTGTCACAAACTTTTGAAATTTGAAAAAAGAAAAAAAAATATGTTTTTCTTGTCTTTCTTCATTTTCAAAAACAAATGAGAGCTGCAAAATACTCACCATGCCTCTCAGCAAATAGCTTGGGGTGTCTACTTTCCAAAATGGGGTCATTTTGGGGGGTTTTGTGCTATCTTGGCATTTTATGGCCTTCAAAACTGTGATGGGTAGTGAGGAGTGAAATAAAAAATTAACGCTCTTAGAAATCCTGAAGGCGGTGATTGGATTTTGGGGCCCCGTATGAAGCTAGGCACCCAAAAAGTGCCACTCATGTGGTATCTCCGTACTCAGGAGAAGCAGCAGAATGTATTTTGGGGTGTAATTCCACATATGCCCATGGCATGTTTGAGCAATATATCATTTAGTGACAACTTTGTGCAAAAAAAAAATTGTCACTTTCCCACAACTTGTGTCAAAAAATATAATATTCCATGGACTCAACATGCCTCTCAGCAAATAGCTTGGGGTGTCTACTTTCCAAAATGGGGTCATTTGGGGGGGTTTTGTGCCATCTGGGCATTTTATGGCCTTCAAAAATGTGATAGGTAGTGAGGAGTGAAATCACAACTTTACGCCCTTAGAAATCCTGAAGGCGGTGCTGGGTTTTCGGGGCCCCGTACGCGGCTAGGCTCCCAAAAAGTCCCACACATGTGGTATCCCCGTACTCAGGAGAATCAGCAGAATGTATTTTGGGGTGCAATTCCACATATGCCCATGGCCTGTGTGAGCAATATATCATTTAGTGACAACTTTGTGCAAAAAAAAAAAAAATTGTCACTTTCCTGCAACTTGTGTCAAAAAATAAAATATTCCATGGACTCAACATGCCTCTCAGCAAATAGCTTGGGGTGTCTACTTTCCAAAATGGGGTCATTTGGGGGGGTTTTGTGCCATCTTGGCATTTTATGGCCTTCAAAACTGTGATAGGTAGTGAGGAGTGAAATCAAAAATTTATGCCCTTAGAAATCCTGAAGGCGGTGCTTGGTTTTCGGGGCTCCGTACGCGGCTAGGCTCCCAAAAAGTCCCACACATGTGGTATCCCCATACTCAGCAGAAGCAGCAGAATGTATTTTGGGGTGTAATTCCACATATGCCCATGGCATGTTTGAGCAATATATCATTTTGTGACAACTTCGTGCAAAAAAAAAAAAAAAAAAAATTGTCACTTTCCCACAACTTGTGTCAAAATATAAAATATTCCATGGACTCAACATGCCTCTCAGCAAATAGCTTGGGGTGTCTACTTTCCAAAATGGGGTCATTTGGGGGGGTTTTGTGCCATCTGGGCATTTTATGGCCTTCAAAAATGTGATAGGTAGTGAGGAGTGAAATCACAACTTTACGCCCTTTGAAATCCTGAAGGCGGTGCTTGGTTTTCGGGGCCCCGTACGCGGCTAGGCTCCCAAAAAGTCCCACACATGTGGTATCCCCGTACTCAGGAGAAGCAGCTAAATGTATTTTGGGGTGCAATTCCACATATGCGCATGGCCTGTGTGAGCAATATATCATTTAGTGACAACTTTTTGTAATTTTTTTTTTTTTTTGTCATTATTCAATCACTTGGGACAAAAAAAATAAATATTCAATGGGTTCAACATGCCTCTCAGCAATTTCCTTGGGGTGTCTACTTTCCAAAATGGGGTCATTTGGGGGGGGTTTGTACTGCAAATTTCGTTTGGGTACAGCATTGCATGACCGCGCAATTAGCAGTTAAAGCGACGCAGTGCCGAATTGTAAAAAGTGCTCTGGTCAGGAAGGGGGTAAAACCTTCCGGGGCTGAAGTGGTTAAGTGTTCTTGCATAGCAAGACCACTTACTGTTATCTCACATATATATTATTCTTATTATTCTTCTTATTTTTTCAAAAAAATAATTTTTGAAAAAAAAATAATAATTTTTGAAAAAAAAATAATAATTTTTGAAAAAAAAAATATCATTTAAAAAAATATATCATTTAAAAAAAAATCATTTTTGAAAAAAAAAATCATTTTTGAGAAAAAAAAAAAATTTTTGAAAAAAAAAAATCATTTAAAAAAAATATCATTTAAAAAAAAAATTATTTTTGAAAAAAAAAAATTATTTTTGAAAAAAAAAAAAATCATTTTTGAAAAAAAAAATAAAATCATTTTTGAAAAAAATTCATAATTTTTGAAATTTTTGAAAAAAATCATAATTTTTGAAAAAAATGTTCAGCTCTTTCAGTTAATGATGAGACTTCAACTTTTTTACTACTATTTATACTTTTTAAAATATTAAGCTTTTTAACACTTTTCACAGTTACTCCAGCCACTCCAAGCACACAACAGTTACTCAAGCCACTCCACCCAGTTACTCCGCCCACTCCAGTTGTAGAGGCAAGAACACTTTTCACAATTTCCCCAGAAATTGTAGCTTTTCCAATTATTATTATTATTATTATTATGGATTATTATGCTATATTATTATGATGTCTTGGTTGTACACATCATATATGAAATACATTTTTATTATATTATACTCTTTATGTGCATTGTATTGAAATTTAGTAATTACAGTCATATAACAAACTGGTCAGACACAATTTGCATCATGGTCACCCCCCCCCCCCCCCCAGCTACATGCTTCATATAAAGTCCCAAACCTTTCTCTTCAATGAGTTGTCAAACAGGGATGTACAGGGATTGTACCTATGGGTCCTATGCCTCATATAAAGTCCCAAATCTCCCCTTTTTTCCCCAAAAAGTAGTAAAAGTTGAAAGTCTGGAGCTTCAAGCCCACATTGATTTGATCCTACTGGCATCCTGAGGGCTGTTCTGATATGGACATATCTTGACATACTGTGGGTCATTTACTATAGCACCAGGAAGTACTTGGCGCTATTACATGTAATAGCGCCCATTTTAGGCAATTAAGATTGCAACAGGTGAACGCGCAAGTGAAAAAGAGCACTATTAGCGATGAACATTCGTTAGTAAATTTGGAAATCAGCGCTAATTAGCGATTCTGCGGATATGCAAATGCCAATTCCTACTAAGTTATTATATAGCATTGCACTGCAACCATGATCCATGTATGTGAAAGAAACATTTTTATGTGAGATGTGCTCTACCTCAGGTGTCTATTGATGTATATTGCAATTAGTATTCCTAGTTTTTTTCCTTCTTTTGCTAAGGAATGCAGTTATGAATGATTATTATAGAGTAATGTCTGCTATTCTGTAAAGTTACATGTATTGAACATTTAGGTTACCTATTTGTTGTATGTTATTTTTTCATGTTTTTTTTATTTAGGCGACTATAAAGTGGTAATTATTTATGTTCATTCTTTAAACATACTAAACTATTATGCAGGTTTTAGTGTACTTAGCGCAATGGCTTGGTGGTCTGCTCAGATGTCTCCACAGCACTCAAGCTATGAGTTCAAATGCCAGCCAACCTACCATCCACCAGCTGTGTTTATTTTTTCAGTGCACAAGCAAATTAAAATAAACAAACAAAGAAATGAAAACTGCCCATTAACTAGTGTGTGATGTTTGGAATTCCACACCATTTTATCATTGAATACTTACAGTGGGGGCGGAAAGTATTCAGACCCCCTTAATTTTTTCACTCTTTGTTATATTGCAGCCATTTGCTAAAATCATTTAAGTTCATTTTTTTCCTCATTAATGTACACACAGCACCCCATATTGACAGAAAAACACAGAATTGTTGACATTTTTTGCAGATTTATTAAAAAAGAAAAACTGAAATATCACGTTTTCAGACCCTTTGCTGTGACATTCATATATTTAACTCAGGTGCTGTCCATTTCTTCTGATCATCCTTGAGCTGGTTCTACACCTTTATTTGAGTCCAGCTGTGTTTGATTATACTGATTGGACTTGATTAGGAAAGCCACACACCTGTCTATATAAGACCTTACAGCTCACAGTGCATGTCAGAGCAAATGAGAATCATGAGGTCAAAGGAACTGCCTGAAGAGCTCAGAGACATAATTGTGGCAAGGCACAGATGTGGCCAAGGTTACAAAAAATTTTTGCTGCACTTAAGGTTCCTAAGAGCACAGTGGCCTCCATAATCCTTAAATGGAAGATGTTTGGGATGACCAGAACCCTTCCTAGAGCTGGCCGTCCGGCCAAACTGAGCTATCAGGGGAGAAGAGCTTTGGTGAAAGAGGTATAGAAGAACCCAAAGATCACTGTGGCTGAGCTCCAGAGATGCAGTCGAGAGATGGGAGAAAGTTGTAGAAAGTCAACCATCACTGCAACCCTCCACCAGTCAGGGCTTTATGGCAGAGTGGCCCGATGGAAGCCTCTCCTCAGTGCAAGACACATAAAAGCCCGCATGGGGTTTGCTAAAAAACACCTGAAGGACTCCAAGATGGTGAGAAACAAGATTCTCTGGTCTGATGAGACCAAGAAAGAACTTTTTGGCCTTAATTCTAAGCGGTGTGTGTGGAGAAAACCAGGCATTGCTCATCACCTATTCAATACAGTCCCAACAATGAAGCATGGTGGTGGCAGCATCATGCTGTGGGGGTGTTTTTCAGCTGCAGGGACAGGATGACTGGTTGTAATCGAGGGAAAGATGAATTTGGCCAAGAACAGGAATATCCTGGACGAAAACCTTCTCCAGAGTGCTCAGGACCTCAGACTGGGCCGAAGGTTTACCTTCCAACAAGACAATGACCCTAAGCACACAACTAAAATAACGAAGGAGTGGCTTCACAACAACTCCGTGACTGTTCTTAAATGGCCCAGCCAGAGCGCTGACTTAAACCCAATTGAGCATCTCTGGAGAGACCTAAAAATGGCTGTCCACCAACGTTTACCATCCAACCTCACAGAACTGGAGAGGATCTGCAAGGAGGCATGGCAGAGGATCTCCAAATCCAGGTGTGAAAAACTTGTTGCATCTTTCCCAAAAAGACTCATGGCTGTATTAGTTGAAAAGGGTGCTTCTATTAAATACTGAGCAAAGGGTCTGAATACTTAGGACCATGTGATATTTCAGTTTTTCTTTTTTCATAAATCTGCAAAAATGTCAACAATTCTGTGTTTTTCTGTCAATATGGGGTGCTATGTGTACATTAATGAGGAAAAAAATGAACTTAAATGATTTTAGCAAATGGCTGCAATATAACAAAGAGTGAAAAATGTAAGGGGGTCTGAATACTTTCCGTCCCCACTGTACATACCATTGCATGCATTTGAAGTAATAGAATCAGCCAAACTAAAATTCATTGGCTAATTGGCATTCGCCTATTTTCAGCATATGCTGCTTTGGCTAATTGGCTAATAGGTATGAGCTTCGAGTTTGAGTCAAACTCATGTTCAACTCGAACATCGGCTGTTCGCCAGTTAGCCGAACAGCGAACAATTTGGGGTGTTCGCGGCAAATTCGAAAGCCGCGGAACACCCTTTAAAAGTCTATGGGAGAAATCAAAAGTGCTAATTTTAAAGGCTTATATGCATGGTATTGTCATAAAAAGTGTTTGGGGACATGGATCAATGCAAAAAAAGTTTTAAAAACGTCAGTTTTTTCGGGAGCAGTGATTTTAATAATGCTTAACGGGTGACCCCGCCCCCTCTGACGTCACGGGGAATGCCACAGGGAAGTCCCCGTCAAGTCCCCGTGCGTCAGAGGGGGGCGGGGACAGTCTCTTGTCAGAAGACAAGAAGCTTCACACAGTGGGAGCCTCCCATCATGGATGCGGAGCGGCCCAAGAAGAAGAAGGGAAGAAGACACAGCGGAGGAAGAACCAGAAGAACCAGAAGAAGAAGATGGAGGAAGAAACCGAAGGCAGATAGATGATAGAAGATAGAAGAAAGAAGATAGAAGATAGAAGAAAGATGAAAGAAGAAAGAAGAAGCATTTAAATAAAGGAATTGTCAAAAACTGTCTCTTGTCATTCTTAACATTTTTGACACTTTTTTGTGAAATGTTAGGGGTACTTTTGTACCCCCTTACCATTTCACACAGGGGGGAGGGCCAGGATCTGGGGGTCCCCTTGTTATTTTTTTTTTAATTTTGGCGCGGGGTTCCCCTTAAAATACATACCAGACCTGAAGGGTCTGGTATAGATTTTGAGGGGGACCCCACGCCATTTAAAAAAAAAAATTTGGCCGGGGTTCCCCTTAATATCCATACCAGACCTGAAGGGCCTGGTATGGAATTTAGGGGGAACCCCCACGCCATTTTTTTAAAATTTTGGTTCGGGGTTCCCCTGTGGGGAATTCCCCACGGCGTTTTTATCAATGAACTTTTATGTGGATTGTCGGACCAGCAATTCATTAATAGCGGCGAGTAATTTTAAATGACTTTTTTTCCTTTGAAATGTCATTTTGCTGTCAGACTGTTTTAAACACGGGAAACATGCACCCCTTTACAGGCACACTATAGACACCCCCCAGGTATGAAATTTAAAGGAATATTACACTCTTATTGTTTCACTTTAAGCATTATTAAAATCACTGCTCCCAAAAAAACTGCCTTTTTTAAAACTTTTTTTTGCATTGATCCATGTCCCCTGGGGCAGGACCCAGGTCCCCAAACTCTTTTTATGATAATAACTTGCATATAAGCCTTTAAAATTAGCACTTTTGATTATTCATGTTCGTGTCCCATAGACTTTAACGGTGTTCGCGTGTTCGTACAAATTTTTTGCCTGTTCGCATGTTCTGGTGCAAACCGAACAGGGAGGTGTTCGGTTCATTCCTATTGGCTAATAGTCATTCACTTTTTTTTCATCAATGCAATCTTTTAGTATCCCTCTGTGGGATTTGAACCCATGAGTCCTTCAAGGCCTGAGTTTCTCAAGGTAGAAGCGCTGACCGCTACAAAAAACAAAAATACAAAATACCACTAGCCTATTGGGCTTAGTTCAATCATACATAGAAAATAAATTTACTGTTTGATGTTTCTTCTCCCCGAGCTGTCTCTCCTGCCGCTGCCGTATTCTCCCACTGCTGTGTTCTTCCATGCAGCTGGTTTCCCTTTAATAAAAAAAAGGCCGCTCTTCTTCTGTGGCGGTCTTCCGTAGCCATCCAATGACGTCACCCGTAGGAGATGCCACACAGCAGGTGCTCTGAGCTATTTTACAATAAAGGACTTGTCAAAAAACAGCTATTGGTTTTTTTTTATACATTTCACTGCTTTTTTTGGTGATGTACCCAATACCCATTCACGTGGGGGGGGGCAGGATCTGGGGGCCCCCTTGTTAAAGGGGGCTTCCAGATTCTGATAAGCCCCCCCGCCCGCAGACCCCGAAAACCACCGGCCAGGGTTGTCTTGAAGAGGCCCTCGTCCCCATCAACATGGGGACAAGGTGCTTTGGGGGGAACCCCAAAGCACCCTCACCATGTTAAAGGCATGTGGTACGGTTCTGGAGGGGGGTGCTCGCTCGTCCCCCCCATCCTGACCTCTGGGCTGCATGCTTGGATAAGGGTCTGGTATGAATTTTCCTTGATTTTTGGAATTCCACACCATAACATTATTGCATACCATTGCATGCATTTGAAGAGTTAAAATTATGGAATAAATCAAACTGATGTGCATTGGCTAATGCTGCTGAGTACAATGCACGTTTTTAGGAGGTGATACCATCAACGGGATTCAAACTCATGGCTTGAACCTTTGAAGGTAGCAGAGCATACCACTATGCTACAGAGCTGAGTGCAAACTTACATATAAAATACATTTACTAATGTTTGATTCTATAATGTTTTGCATTTCAGGCATTAATATTATAGTAACAACCATGCTCATGCTGATGTGGCATTGGCTAATAGGCGTTCACCTCTTTTCAGAATATGCTGTTAAATATAATGCAAGCTTTCATCTGTGTGATTTCCAGCCATTTGAGCACAATTATATTGAGAACATACATTTACTAGTTTGTGATGCTGGGACTGCTTTATATTCTAGGTATAATAGTACTCAACACAGTGACTTAGGCCCCTTTCACACTTGTGCGACCTGAAAGTCACACAATTTTGCAGCCCTTTTTTGCTTTAAACAATGCCTGTGTAATCTTGAGGTCTATGGACACAGGAGTCGCAGGGAAAGTCGCGCAATTTTGCTGCACTTTTCCTGTGATTTTGCGGCGGCAATTTTGCCGCGATTTCAGGGAATGCCTGTATAAACTTGAGGTCTATGGACCTCAACTCGCATCAAAGTCAGGCTAAAATAGTACAGGGACTACTTTAAAGGTCAGTGTGACTTAAAGTCCCACAGATATGAATGGTACTCATTGAAAATCATAGGGTATGACTTGTCATACGACTCTGATGTCCAAAGTCGCAGGAAAAGTTGCACAAGTGTGAAAGGGGTCACAACCCGACTTTGTGAGCGATTTTAGAGACATCAGTGCACTTTCCTGCACAGATGTCTAGTGGAATCGCATAGGTCCCAACTGTCCCTGATTTGGAACAAAGTCCCTCAGTCCCTTTTTCCTCCTCATTTGTCCTGATCTATATAGTTGTATATAAAATGTACTTTTTATCTTTCAAAAAGGGTTTCCCAGTGCTAAACCTTTCATCTAATTTCTAAATTGCTGTGTTTGTAAATTTCCAAAGCCAATCTAAAGGAATATTATTGGTAAAAAAAAAAGACTTGGGGGTTTAATTAATCATCTTTTTTTTTTTGGAATAATTCTCCTTTAACCACTTGACCACTGGGCACTTAAACCCCCTTCCTAACCAGATCAATTTTCAGTTTTCGATGCTCTCACATTTTGAATGACAATTAATCAGTCATGCAACACTGTACCTATATGAAATTGTTGTCCTTTTTTCACACAAATAGAGCTTTCTTTTGGTGGTATTTAATCACCACTGGGTTTTTTATTTGTTGCGCTATAAAAGAAAAAAGACAGAAAATTCTGTAAAAAAATGCATTTTTCTTTGTTTCTGTTATAAAATTTAGCAAATTAGTCATTTTTCTTTATAAATTTTGGGCAAAATTTATACTGCTACATATCTTTGGTAAAAATAACCCAAATCGGGGTATATTATTTGGTCTTTGTGAAAGTTATAGGCTGGATTCACACCTATGTATTTTTAGCTCTTTTTGCATTTTGCAGATTTGTACTACAGTCCATTTAACATGGTTTCCTATGGAACGCGTTCTGTAGTGCAAATCTGCAAAAGGCAAAAGCACTAAGGCCCCTTTCACACTGGGGCAGTAGGGGGAGTTGGCGGTAAAACAGCGCTATTTTTAGCGCTGTTTTACCGCGGTAATCGGCCGCTAGCGGTGCGGTTTTAACCCCCCGCTGGTGGCCGAAAAAGGGTTAAATCCACTCGTATAGCGCTGCTATAGCCGCAGTATTGCCGCGGTATAGCCGCGCTGTCCCATTGATTTCAATGGGCACGAGCGGTTTAGGAGCGGTGAATACACCGCTCCTTCACCGCTCCAAAGATGCGGCTGACAGAAGATTTTTTCTTCTCCTGCCAGCGCACCGCTTCACTGTGAAAGCCCTCGGGCTTTCACACTGAACAAACAGTGGAGGCTGTTTTGGGGCGGTTTGCAGGCGGTATTTTTAGCGCAATAACGCCTGCAAACCGCCCCAGTGTGAAAGGGGCCTTAAAATGCATATGTGTGAATCAGGCCATAGAGTACAAGCTATGGTGCCAATCTCTGAAAATTGATCACACCTGATGCACTAACGGCCTATCTCATTTCTTGATACCCTAACAAGCCAGGAAAGTACAAATACCCACCCAAATAACCCCTTTTTGGAAAGTAGACATTCCAAGGTATTTAGTAAGAGGCATGGTGAGTTTTTTGAAGTTGTAATTTTTTCCCACAATTCTTTGCAAAATCAAAATTTTTTTTTTCACAAAATTGATATATTAGCAGGTTATTTCTCACACACAGTATATGCATAGCACAAATAACACCCCAAAACACATTCTACATTCTAGTATGGCGATACCATGTTTGAGACTTTTACACAGAGTGGCCACATACAGAGGCTCAACATGCAGGGAGCACCATCAGGTGTCCCTGGAGCATAAATTACACGGTGCGCTTGCAGGACGGTCAAAAAAGTCCTGCAAGCCGCATCTTTGCAGCGCTGTAGGAGCGGTGTATTCACCGCTCCTAAAGCGCCCCTACCCATTGAAAACAATGGGGCAGCGCCGCCAAACTGCCAGCAAAGCGCTGCTACAGCGGCCCTTTGCGGGCGGTTTTAACCCTTTTTCGGCCGCTAGCGGGGGATAAAGCCACCCCACTAGTGGCCGAATAGTGCCGCTAAAACGATGGTAAAGCGACCCTAAAAATAGTGCCGCTTTACCGCTAGCACCCGCCCCGGTGTGAAAGTAGCCTAACACATAGCATGTACATACCAAAAATTACACCCCAAAATAGATTATCCTACTCCTGAGTATGGCAATACCACATGTGGGAGATTTTTCCACATACAGAGGCCCAACATGCAGGGAGCACCGTCAGGTGTTCTAGGGGCATATAATTCAAATCTGCTTTGACTTCCTATTACACTTTTTGTGAGGCACTCTAGTGGCATGGATGAGAACTGATGTGGCATGGATGAGCATGAATGGGGATGGATGAGCCGTGGATGGGGATGGATGAGTATGGATGGGATGACTGAGCATGACTGGGTACAGCCGGGTACTGCTGAGTATGGCTGGGATGGCTGAGTACGGCTGAGTACGGCTGGGTATAACTTGGTATGGATGGGTATGGATGGGGTGGATGGGATGGCTGAGCATGGATGGATGGATGAGTATTGCTGATTAGGGATGGATGGCTGATTGTTGCTGAGTATGGATGGATGGATGAGTATTGCTGAGTATGGATGGATGGCTGAGTATGGATGGATGAGTACTGATGAGGATGGATAGCTGAGTATTGCTGATTATGGATGGAGATAGATGGGATGGCTGAGCATGGATGGATGGATGGCTGGATAAGGCAGGAATTGTAACATATCAGCGCTGTGGGCACTACACATCCAGCCCACAGCGCTACTACCACCAATCTCTCCCCTCTCCGCTCACACTGTACAGAGAGGGGAGCGAGGAAAACCAGACATGACGCCTGTTTGTTTACAAGTGATCGCTCCATCATTTGACGGATCGATCACGTGGTAAACAGCTGCTGTCAGGGATATTTACCGTGGTCCTCCGGACCCGGTGGTCACAGATATTCCCGGGTGCGCGCAGGAGTGCGATTCTGGGAGGATGTCAGTGTATGCCCCTCCAGAGTTATCAAGCCGCGATGTAGCCGTCATTCGGCTATAGCGCGGTCATTAACTAGTTAAGGAGGCGTGTCCTATGCCTGCATACTTTTGCTAATAGGTGTCCCTCATTCCCATCTCAAAAAGTTGGGAGGTAAAAAATCACCCCCTGAATAGAGTTGCCAACTCATCCCTTTAAACCCGAACACATATGAATTACACAGGTTCTGAGGCTAATTAAATGCGGATAAAGCACCAAGTGAATTTAATTACCAACTTAATCAGCCACAGAACCTGTGTAATCAATATGTGTTGGGGTTTAAAGGGATGAGGTGGAAACTCTACCCCTGAAGTCACCCAAAGTAGTGCAGGAACTACTTTTGGGAATCGGTGCCACGTTGCACCAATTTGTACAGTTCCATTGCCGTCATTAGGTGCCAATTTTGCCTGCAATTTGACATGTCAATTCAGAGCTATGCGAACATGGGTGAAGTTGCGTAGATATGAATGGAAATCATGGGGGCAACTTTTCATGTGACTCTGAGGTTCAAAGCTGCATGAAAAGTCACCCAAGTGTGAACGTAACCTAATGAGATTAATCGATAACACTTTTGAATTAGGCCCT
This sequence comes from Aquarana catesbeiana, assembly GCF_042186555.1. Lineage (NCBI taxonomy): Eukaryota > Metazoa > Chordata > Amphibia > Anura > Ranidae > Aquarana > Aquarana catesbeiana. Next base: position 613,765,151 of record NC_133325.1, on the reverse strand, counting down.
ATTTGCACACGTGCGACCTTAAAATTGCATAGCTTTGCCGTGACTTGAAGCAATGGCTGTGTAATCTTGTGGTGTATGGACCTCAAATCAAATCAAAATCAAACCAAGATAGTGCAGGGACAAATTTGCCCACTTTCAGGATGCACAAGTGATAATAGCGCCAAATTCAAAGATGATATCCATGAATCTCATTTACACTGCTGCTACCTAAAAGTCACACTATTTTCCTGCCACTTTGCTGCTGCAACTTGGCTCCAACGTCTGGGAATGCCTGTGTAATATAGCGACCTATGTACCTCAAGTCGCATGAAAGTCACACCAAAGTAGCACAGATATGAATGATTATCATTGAGAATCATGGGGTACAACTTGTCATAAAACTCGGAGGTCCAAATTTGCTGGAAAAGTCGCCAAAGTGTGAAACGAGCCATATATATATATATATATATATATATATTTTGATATAAGGAGCTCCCCTTTATATTTGCATAGCCCTTACTGATTTACATCAGCAGAACAATGCAGGAAGTGATGTGTGCATATGGGACAGCAGCAAATGTGTGGTGATGCCAAATAAACAAATCAATTAACTCCACTCACACCAAATCTTACTACCACATCCACCCCCACATTGAGTAAGCACAAGTACGTATCCTACACTTACCCGTAAATGAGCAGCACCTCCTCTTTGCTACAGAGCGACCTCGCCATGTCCACCTACTGTGGATGAAAATCCTGACCAGCACAGGAACTTCCGGGTGATTACAATGAGTAATTTCGGGGTCAGAAGGTGAAACCACGCACAAATATTTGCAGCTGCGATCAAAAGATCGCAACCATAATTAGAATTTTTATTTTCATTTATTTGCAGATATGCAAATCTGTATTTCTACATATAATGATATTTGAAGGCAAACTTAAGGGAGTTTGATAAGAAATGGTGTCCCTTGGATTACACCAGGTGAATTACAAAGGCCCAGTTTGAGCCCTGGTTCATACTGACAGCGGGAGGAGTTCAGCTGAACTCACACCATTTAATTCCCGCATGTCAGTCCCAACTGCGAGGGGGGGATTTCAGAGACATCTTGCAGGTTTCTACACAGATGTCAATAGAAATCGCACCTCTAAGTCACCAAAAGTAGTACAGAAACTACTTTTGGAAATTGCACCGATTAGGAGGGTGCAACTGCCGCCGATTTGGCATGTGATTTGACATTTCAAATAACACCAATGTGGACCAGGGCTGACACATACAACACTGCCTATCCACTAGCTGAATTCATTACCTGCAATTCTCCACAGCTGTTATATACAAAGACTCCACCTAAACACCTTTATCATTTACCTGCAGGTGTGCTGAAGAGATTAGGGTTTTTTTTGGTGCACAATTATCTTATAATTTCTGTGGGTATAAGAAAGATCTTGCACCTCCCCAAAACCACCACCCCCAAAACTAATTAAAAAGAAGAAAGAAAAGAGAAAAAACAACAAGCTCAATAATGTACTTTTATTTTGCCAGCAGGAACCAAATGTACATTCATTTATTAGCATACAAAAATTATTATACAGGATATATGGTGCTATATTTATCAAAACAGTTGGGTTTTAGGGGCCCTGCACATAGGAGCTTACAGTCTAAAATGTTTCTATACCTTAGAGTGGACACAGCTTTACTTTCAGTGTATAAAGGGCAACACATTTCATAGGACCACTACTCGCCCACCAACCCACATCACATTTTTATCTGCAAGGTTATAGAAACATACTTAACAGTCATGCAAAGCATTCCAACATAATATTAAAAAAGGCACATATTCAAAACTAACACCCACCACCACCCCACAATCTACACACATACATTGATGACCATGTTCTACTGGAAGCTGCATGTCTGTATACACAATTAAGCAATGAGATCAACGAGTTGAAGGTCAGCAGATGCTCCCAAACCATGAATGCATGGTCAGACAGGAACAATACACACACCCAACATTGACAGCATGGGCACATAAACCCACTTTTGGTGGAAAGAATGCACAAGAATTTCAGCAAACAAACAGCTCTAGTTGGGCGTTTGTCATTATGCACAATATAATTACTTCTCCCCCCCCACAAATCACAGCAAAAAAAACTGGACTCTTCTCCGGCCAAACCAACCCCCCTACTGCAGTCCTTTATATAAGATTGGTTGTATTGTTAGCACACTGACACACGCCCAATAGAAGTACATGCCCACCAGTATCTTTCAATTTGTCTCTTCATGTATTTCTAAAGTGATTGCACCTGATGAGCAGGAACACATAATACTTTCCTGGTGCCTCCATGGCAGCATACCAATGGTTGGTTGCTCCGCCCCCTACCAACCCACAGGACCACTTTAACTCTATAAAAAAGAGTTGCTCCCCTCAGTCAGTATTCTTTTCTCTGTCCTCATCCCAGCAGGATCATTATCAGCCTTACCTCACCGCTTTATGGTGTAACCGTTGCAGGTTCATGCTCTCCTGCAGTATGGAGTCCCATGGCTTGGGCTGCTAAATGCGCCAGATAAGTATGGAAGGCCGTTTTTTTTCTGTGGATCTTTTTTTGGGCCAGTTCGGAAGATTAACAGGAGCCTAATTTCTCTCCTCTATGCTCTTCCCTGATGGCATGCCTCATATCCTTGTAGAGCAGGCTTTTACCTACCTTTCAGTGTTCCTCCATGGATATTGTTCCCCCCTCCTCCTGTAGCAGTGTGCGGCGCTTCACGCGCGCCGATCTGCCCTGTTTTACCCGGCGGGGGGCGGAGTCACGGTGTGACATCATGTGACTAGACGGCACATGCTCAATAGCAGACTGAAGCCATCGGCAGCCATCTTGGTACTCTCAAAGCGCTCTCAGCATAAATGGAGAAGACATCTCCCTAAGTGTCTTCCCTGTTGTACAAAGACAATGGAGCCTGGCCAAGGTATTTGGGGACTGGCTTGTTTTATGTGTTGGATATTCATGTATGCATATATGTGTGTATGAATATATATATATATATATATATATATATATATATATATATATATATATATATATATATATATATATATATATATATATATAGTTATATATAGTGCAAAAACATTTTTTGCTAGCCTTTTTTCCAGCTGCCCCTAGTAATGTGATACCGCAACAAACAGATCCTCATCATACCACTAGGTAAGGGCTGCAACAATCAGGTAAGTTAAAAAAAAAAAGAGCACTCCAGGCAACTTAGGACATATTTTTTTGTTTCTACAGCCCGCATCAGTGATCATCCCTCAGATCATCCCACCGAAGCTCTCCAGATGGGAGATCGAAAGGTCATAGGAGCTCGGGGCACTCTCATTCATCCTCAGCTCATGCCTCCTGCAGTGGCCAGAGGTCACCCCGACATACCCCTAGCAGACACAAATCCCACAGATCGGTGTATCCAAGAGTGAGGTCCTGCTGGGTATGTGAAAAACAAGCGCTGCCGGAAAAATTGGTTTGTGTGACGTGTCTACTAGAAGCTACAGGAGACAAGGAGAGAGACAAGCAACAGTTTTTGGAATAAATTAAGAGCCTGATCAAGGATTCAATTAGGGAATTGGCCCTCTCCCAAGACCAAGTTAACCCATCCTTGGCCGAAGCAGAAATAAATGCGCCCTCTCCTCATTTGGACGCGGAGGTGAATTCTGAAGATGAAGGCGAAAGGGTGGATGATAATATCTCAGCTTTTGACTTCGCTCTAGTTGAACCTTTCATCACCGCGGTCAAGGATGAAATCTAGTGGGAGGAAAATCCGGAGCTCCCTTCTAAAAAAAGAAATATTTCCCACATCTGAAAAAGAAGTTATCAACCTTTCCCTTGATGGAAGAAATCAAGGAGGTGGTGACAGACGAATGACAGAAGGTGGACAGAAGACCCATTGCGTATAATAGTTTTTCTAAATTATACCCACTGGCAGAAGCAGACGCGCAGCTTTTTGATTCTGTACCATCTGTGGACGCCTCAGTAATGAGGTTGGCGAGAAATTCGACTTTACCACTAGAAGACGTAGTCTCCTTTAAAGATGTCCTTGACCGAAGGATTGACTCAGACCTGAAAAAGACTTATCAGGCGGCCGGAGGAGCATGCAAACCGGCAGTAGCTCTGACCTCGATCTCAAGGGCCACCAGAGTGTGGTCGGACAACGTGGAAACGGCCCTCAGACAAGGGGTGGGCTCAGAAGAAATTATTAAGGCACTGGATGAATTAAAGTTGGCCTCAGATTTCATAGCAGAAGCAACGATTGATGTTTTAAAATGTTCTTCCAGGGCCATGCTGTATTCCATCATGGCCAAAAGGGCATTGTGGTTAAAACCATGGTCGGCCGACCCGACGTCTAAACAATCATGGTGTCGTATTCCGTATGATGGAAAAGCCCTGTTCGGCGAGAAGATGGATATGGCAATTACCAGGGTCACAGGGGGAAAAAGTGGTTTAATTCCCCAGGACAGAGGCAGGAGGAAGAGATTTGCTAGTCGTCCAGCGGGCCAGCTAAGAGGGAAGGATTCCAGATCCTACCGCCCTGGAAGGGAATACAGAAGGGGCTGGAAAGGTTCACAAGCTACTTTCCTGAGATTGGCAAAACCAAAAGCCTCTACATCCACAATTGAGAGCCAGAAGTCCTTTTGACTTCCTCCCCACCCAAACTGGTCCGGTGGGAGCCCGTCTAAAGGCGTTTGCCCAGGTTTGGGTGGAAGATTGTGTAGACCAGTGGGCAGAGTCTATGGTCTGTCAAGGCCATTTCTGGAGATTCAAAAGGCAACCTCCCCTCTATTCCTTTCAACCCACCAAGATCCCAGCCTCCAGAGAAAAGGAGGCCCTTCTTCAATATGTCAGAATGCTTGTTCTCCAGCAGGCAGTGGTACCAGTTCCAGACTTGGAGAAACGCTTAGGCTTCTATTCCCCGATCTTCTTGGTCCCCAAAAAGTCGGAGGGTTGGATGCCGGTACTAGACCTGAAGAGACTGAACAGGCGTATCCGTGTGGAACATTTCAAGATGGAGTCCTTAAACACGGTCATTCTATCCGGTCAGCCAGAAGATTGGATGGCATCCATAGACCTTCAGGATGCGTAACTTCATATACCTATCCACCCTCAGTTTCAGCCCTTTTTTCGGTTCAGAATAAGCGACTTACATCTTCAATTCCAATGCCTTCCCTTCGGGATTTCAACAGTGCCCAGAACCTTCACCAAAGTGCTAGTAGCGATCTTGGCTCCTCTTCGAGAGAAGAGGATACGAGTACTACACTATTTGGACGATATTCTAGTTCTATCCCAGCACAGACAGACCTTGCTGATACATGTACAATTGGTCCTAGACACACCGATAAAGTTTGGTTGGCTAATCAACTACGCCAAAAGTCAACTTACGCCCACACAGGATATAACTTACCTAGGGGCATTCTTCAACATTCCAGGAAGAGCAGTCTCACTCCCGTCAGAAAAGATCCCTTCATTGATAGGGAAGGTGAAAAGGGCACTAGCGAGCCATTCTATGTCAGCGTCAGACTGTCTGAGCCTGCTCGGTTCCCTCTCTTCATGCATACCCATGGTGAAATGGGCCAGATGGCATCTACGGACTTTACAGATGGGCTTCTTATCACAGTGGAAGAGAAATCGCCTAGATCAGAGGATATCAATTACGCCTGCAATGAAATCCAGCCTTTGGTGGACAAGGCCATCCAACCTTTTGCTTCACTGTCAAGATCTTTCAGCCACAACAACGAGTGGTCTCTGAATCCGAGGGTCTTCTCCTGGATATGCCAGCAGTGGGGCACTCCCCAAATAGATCTATTTGCCTCCCTGCTCAAAAGACACCGCTATTCTTTTCAAGATCCCCATCTCCGAAGTCAGCCGGGGTGGATGCTCTAACCCAACCATGGAACTTTCAGATGGCATACGCATACCCCCCAACTCCACTGATACTGAGGTTCCTCCAACGCCTAACAATGGAGGCGATCACAATTTTGGCAGTGATTCCATACTGGCCCAAAAGACCGTGGTTCACGCTGCTAGTCAAGATAGCCTTATGCAAACCGCTTCCCCTTCCACGCATAGACAACCTTCTGTCTCAAGGCAAATTCTGTCACCCTCACCCGGAGATCCTGGGCTTGAGGGTCTGGAAATTGAACGGAAAAGGTTGGGCAAATTAGGATGTTCACATGATGTCATTCAAACACTACTGCAGGCCAGGTAAGCATATATGAATTCCACATACTATAGAATTTAGAGAAAGTTTACGGAGTTGGCAGAGACTAACCATTTCGATCCTCTAAACCCCGGAATCCAGAACATACTCCTCTTTTTACAGAGTGGATTGGACTTAGGCTTGGGCCTGAACACGCTTAAGCTCCAGGTCTCAGCTCTTTCAGCTCTAACAGATACCCGGTGGGCACTAGACCCTCTTGTGGAACATTTTTTGAAAGCAGTTCTTAGATTGAGACCTCCCAGAAAGACGCTATACCCCAAATGGGATTTGACTGTTGTGCTTAGTGTCCTTTCAAAACCTCTGTTTGCTCCCACAGAAGAATGCACCTAGGAAGATATTTCTCTGAAGGTAGTCTTTCTAGTTGCCATCACTTCAGGTCGCAGGGTATCAGAGATCCAAGCATTAGGGTCACAAGAGCCCTACATTACCTTCTTCCCAGACAGGGTGGTGTTACAGCCTATTCATCAGTTCATCCCTAAAGTACCTTCAGTATTCCATCTAAACCAAGAGTGGGTTCTTCCAGTATTCGGGGAGGATCCAGCCTCCTCAAAACTGCATGAATTGGATATAGCCAGATCCCTAAGTCACTACCTGAATTTGACACAGCAGTTCAGGAAAGATCAGTGGATATTTGTCATCCCAAAAGGTGCCAGGAATGGAATGGCGGCATCCAAGACGACCTTGGCAAGCTGGATTGTAAAGTTAATACAAAGAGCATATCGGGACAGTGGTCTTCCAGTTCCAGTTGCGATGGGGGTGAGGCAGTGGTAGGGGAAAAGGGGAAAAGGCAGGCGAGGGAGGCAAAGGGCCAATACCAATGGCCTAGACAAAAACCATTACACATTTGTAAAAGCAGATGTGAAAACCAACATGTTCAGATAGAGTAGCTAAAAACGTCACTGGGATTGTGGTCTCGAGGAAGAGCGGTAGTAAAAGGTTTCATTTGGTGCTTTCTGGATAGGTATTGAAGCAATAATTCCTGAAACAAAAGTTGTGGCAGCTAATGTTAAAGTGATAAACCTTTAAACCTTATAAACCTTTGTTTTGTAAAACCAAAATAACATGGTATACCTACTGATTCTGTGCAATTGTTTTGCACAGAGCAGTCCCGATCCTCCTTTTCTGGGGTCCCTCACTGGTGCACCTGACCCCTCATTTTCGGCGAGTGCCCCCAGGGAAAGTAACTTTTCCTAGGGGCACCCGTGCCTGCTTGCTCCCAATTTGCTCAGTCTGCATCTATTGACACAGACCGGGTGACAGGTCCCAGTCCCCAGCTTTCTCATTATGGCATTTGATTGTCAGCAGCAGGAGCCAATGGCTACCACTGCTATCAATCTGCCCAATAAGGAGGGAGACAGTGGCGAGCCACTGCTCTCATGCATGTCGCTGGATTGGATCAGGCTCAAGTAAGAATAATGGGGGGAGATGGGGGGAGCACCTGCTGCAAAGAAGGTTTTTTTACCTTAATGCATACAATGCATTAAGGTAAAAAACCTTGAGGCTTTAGAACCACTTTAAGTCTGTTATAGATTCAGAGGAACCCTGTAATCTGAGATTATCCCTGTGTGAGTGTTTTTAAAGTCTGTTAGATATAGAAGGACTTGATCCTGGTAGTTGCAGTGGGTCACAAGATCCTGCTCCTGACTAGGGATGAGCCGAACACCCCCCTGTTCGGTTCGTACCAGAACATGCGAACAGGAAAAAAGTTCGTTCGAACACGCGAACACCGTTAAAGTCTATGGGACACGAACATGAATAATCAAAAGTGCTAATTTTAAAGGCTAATATGCAAGTTATTGTCATAAAAAGTGTTTGGGGACCCGGGTCCTGCCCCAGGGGACATGGATCAATGCAAAAAAAAGTTTTAAAAACGGCCGTTTTTTCAGGAGCAGTGATTTTAATAATGCTTAAAGTCAAACAATAAAAGTGTAATATCCCTTTAAATTTCGTACCTGGGGGGTGTCTATAGTATGCCTGTAAAGGGGCGCATGTTTCCTGTGTTTAGAACAGTCTGACAGCAAAATGACATTTTGAAGGAAAAAACTCATTTAAAACTACCCGCGGCTATTGCATTGCCGACAATACACATAGAAGTTCATTGATAAAAACGGCATGGGAATTCCCCAAAGGGGAACCCCGAACCAAAATTAAAAAAAAAAAATGACGTGGGAGTCCCCCTAAATTCCATACCAGGCCCTTCAGGTCTGGTATGGATATTAAGGGGAACCCCGGCCAAAATAAAAAAAAAAAAATGACGTGGGGTTCCCCCTAAATTCCATACCAGACCTGAAGGTCTGGTATGGATTTTAAGGGGAACCCCGCGCCAAAAAAAATGTAAAAAAAAATGGCGTGGGGTCCCCCCAAAAATCCATACCAGACCCTTATCCGAGCACGCAACCTGGCAGGCCGCAGGAAAAGAGGGGGGGACGAGAGTGCGGCCCCCCTCCTCCTGAACCGTACCAGGCCACATGCCCTCAACATTGGGAGGGTGCTTTGGGGTAGCCCCCCAAAACACCTTGTCCCCATGTTGATGAGGACAAGGGCCTCATCCCCACAACCCTGGCCGGTGGTTGTGGGGGTCTGCGGGCGGGGGGCTTATCGGAATCTGGAAGCCCCCTTTAACAAGGGGACCCCCAGATCCCGGCCCCCCCCCGTGTGAAATGGTAAGGGGGTACTTACCCCTACCATTTCACTAAAAAACTGTCAAAAATGTTAAAAATGACAAGAGACAGTTTTTGACAATTCCTTTATTTAAATACTTCTTCTTTCTTCTATCTTCCTTCATCTTCTGGTTCTTCTGGTTCTTCTGGCTCTTCTGGTTCTTCCTCCGGCGTTCTCGTCCAGCATCTCCTCCGTGGCGTCTTCTATCTTCTTCTCCTCGGGCCGCTCCGCACCCATGGCATGGGGGGAGGCTCCCGCTCTTCTCTTCTTCTTCATCTTCTTCTCTTCTTCATTTTCTTCTCCGGGCCGCTCCGCATCCATGCTGGCATGAAGGGAGGCTCCCGCTGTGTGACGGCGCTCCTCGTCTGACAGTTCTTAAATAACGGGGGGCGGGGCCACCCGGTGACCCCGCCCCCCTCTGACGCACGGGACATGACGGGACTTCCCTGTGGCATTCCCCGTGACGTCACAGGGAAGTCCCGTCAAGTCACCGTGCGTCAGAGGGGGGCGGGGTCACCGGGTGGCCCCACCCCCCGTTATTTAAGAACTGTCAGACGAGGAGCGCCGTCACACAGCGGGAGCCTCCCGCCATGCTAGCATGTGTGAGGAGCGGCCCGGAGAAGAAAATGAAGAAGAGAAGAAAAGAAGAAGAGAAGAAGATGAAGAAGAAGAAGAGAAGTGCGGGAGCCTCCCCCCATGCCATGGGTGTGGAGCGGCCCGAGGAGAAGAAGATAGAAGACGCCGCGGAGGAGATGCTGGACGAGAATGCCGGAGGAAGAACCAGAAGAGCCAGAAGAACCAGAAGATGAAGGAAGATAGAAGAAAGAAGAAGTATTTAAATAAAGGAATTGTCAAAAACTGTCTCTTGTCATTTTTAACATTTTTGACAGTTTTTTAGTGAAATGGTAGGGGTAATTTTGTACCCCCTTACCATTTCACACAGGGGGGGGGCCGGGATCTGGGGGTCCCCTTGTTAAAGGGGGCTTCCAGATTCCGATAAGCCCCCCGCCCGCAGACCCCCACAACCACCGGCCAGGGTTGTGGGGATGAGGCCCTTGTCCTCATCAACATGGGGACAAGGTGTTTTGGGGGGCTACCCCAAAGCACCCTCCCAATGTTGAGGGCATGTGGCCTGGTACGGTTCAGGAGGAGGGGGGGCCGCACTCTCGTCCCCCCCTCTTTTCCTGCGGCCTGCCAGGTTGCGTGCTCGGATAAGGGTCTGGTATGGAATTTAGGGGGAACCCCACGTCATTTTTTTTTTTTAATTTTGGCCGGGGTTCCCCTTAATATCCATACCAGACCTGAAGGGCCTGGTATGGAATTTAGGGGGACTCCCACGTCATTTTTTTTTTTAATTTTGGTTCGGGGTTCCCCTTTGGGGAATTCCCATGCCGTTTTTATCAATGAACTTCTATGTGTATTGTCGGCAATGCAATAGCCGCGGGTAGTTTTAAATGAGTTTTTTCCTTCAAAATGTCATTTTGCTGTCAGACTGTTCTAAACACAGGAAACATGTGCCCCTTTACAGGCATACTATAGACACCCCCCAGGTACGAAATTTAAAGGGATATTACACTTTTATTGTTTGACTTTAAGCATTATTAAAATCACTGCTCCTGAAAAAACAGCCGTTTTTAAAACTTTTTTTTGCATTGATCCATGTCCCCTGGGGCAGGACCTGGGTCCCCAAACACTTTTTATGACAATAACTTGCATATTAGCCTTTAAAATTAGCACTTTTGATTTCTCCCATAGACTTTTAAAGGGTGTTCCGCGGCATTCGAATTTGCCGCGAACACCCCAAATTGTTCGCTGTTCGGCGAACTTGCGAACAGCCAATGTTCGAGTCGAACATGAGTTCGACTCGAACTCGAAGCTCATCCCTACTCCTGACCCTCAATAATAGTGGCTGCTAGGAATGAGCCGAACACCCCCGTTTCGGTTCGCACCAGAACATGCAAACAGACAAAAAATTTGTGTGACCGTGCAAACACCATTAAAGTCTATTGGACACAAATGTGAAAAATCAAAAGTGTTAATTTTAGAGGCTTATATGCAAGTTATTGCCATAAAAAGTGTTTGGGGACCCGTGTACTGCCCCCGGGGACATCAATGCAAAAAAGGTTATAAACTGACTTTTTTCAGGAGCAGTGATTTTAATAATGCTTAAAGTGAAACAATAAAAATGAAATATTCCTTTAAATATCGTGCCTGGGGGTCCCCTTAGTCTGCCTGTAAAGTAGAGTCTCTTTCCCATGTTTATAACAGTACCGCAGCAAAAATACATTTCTAAAGGAAAAAATGTAGTTAAAAATTGCTTGTGGCTGTAATGTATTGTCGGATTCCGGCAATATACATAAAAAAAATCATTGAAAAAAACGGTGTGGGTTCCCCCCATCCATTACCAGGCCCTTCGGGTCTGGTATTGATATTAAGGGGAACTCCATGCCAAAATAAAAAAAATGGAGTGTGGGTCCCCCCCAAAATTCATACCAGGCCCTTCAGGTCTGGTATGGATTTTAAGGGGAACTCCCCGCCAAAATTAAAAAAAAAAAATGACGTGGGGTCCCCCCCAAAATCCATACCAGACACTTATCTGAGCATGCAACCTGGCAGGCCGCAGGAAAAGGGGGGGACAAGAAAGCATTTACAAAGGGAGGGGGTGGGATCTGAGGACCCCCTTGTTAAAGGGGGCTTCCAGATTCCAATAAGCCCCCTGCCCGCAGACCCCCACAACCACCGGGACCCCAAAGCACCCTCTCCATGTTGACGGCATGTGTTATATATACTACACTGCCTGCATTGACTTGATTAAAGAGTCTACACTGAATATCTAGTCTACGCTAAATGCAGAGCATATATATATATATATACAGTATCTCACAAAAGTGAGTACACCCCTCACATTTTTGTAAACATTTTACTATATCTTTTCATGTGAAAACACTGAAGAAATTACACTTTGCTACAATGTAAAATATTGAGTGTACAGCTTGTATAACAGTGTCAATTTGCTGTCCCCTCAAAATAACTCAACACATAGTCATTAATGTCTAAACCGCTGGCAACAGAAGTGAGTACAGCCCTAAGTAAAAATGTCCAAATTGGCCCAATTAGCCATTTTCCCTCCCCGATGTCATGTGACTCATTAGTGTTACAGGGTCTCAGGTGTGAATGGGGAGCAGTCGTGTTAAAATTGGTGTTATCACTCTCACTCTTTTATACTGGACACTGGAAGTTCAACATGGCACCTCATGGCAAAGAACACTCTGAGGATCTGAAAAAAAGAATTGTTGCTCTACATAAAGATGGCCTAGGCTATAAGAAGATTGCCAAGACCCTGAAACCACTGCAGCATGGTGGTTAAGACCATGCAGCAGTTTAACAGGACAGGTTCCACTCAGAACAGGCCTTGCCAAGGTCGACCAAAGAAGTTGAGTGCACATGCTCAGTGTCATATCCAGAGGTTGTCTTTGGCAAACAGACGTATGAGTGCTGCCAGCATTGCTGCAGAGGTTGAAGGGGTGGGGGTCAGCCTGTCAGTGCTCAGACCATATGCCGCACACTGCATCAAATTGATCTTCATGGCTGTCATCCTAGAAGGAAGCCTCTTCTAAAGATGATGCACAAGAAAGCCCACAAACAGTTTTCTGAAGACAAGCAGACTAAGGACAATGATTACTGGAACCATGTCCTGTGGTCTAATGAGACCAAGATAAACTTTATTGGTTCAGATGGTGTCAAGCGCGTGTGGTGGCAACCAGGTGAGGAGTACAAAGACAAGTGTTTCTTGCCTACAGTCAAGCATGGTGGTGGGAGCGTCATGGTCTGGGGCTGCATGAGTGCTGTCAGCACTGGGGAGCTACAGTTCATTGAGGGAACCATGAATGCTAACATGTACTGTGACATACTGAAGCAGAGCATGATCCCCTCCTTTTCAGAGACTGGGCCGCAGGGCAGTATTCCAACATGATAACGACCCAAAACACACCTCCAAGATGACCACTGCCTTGCTAAAGAAGCTGAGAGTAAAGGTGATGGACTTGCCAAGCATGTCTCCAGACCTAAACCCTATTGAGCATCTGTGGGGCATCCTTAAACGGAAGGTGAAGGAGCGCAAGGTCTCTAACATCCACCAGCTCCGTGATGTCGTCATGGAGGAATGGAAGAGGACACCAGTGGCAACCTATTAAGCTCTGGTGAACTCCATGCCCAAGAGGGTTAAGGCAGTGCTGGAAAATAATGGTGGCCAAACAAAATATTGACACTTTGGGCCCAATTTGGACATTTTCACTTAGGGGTGTACTCACTTTTGTTGCCTGCAGTTTAGACATTAATGGCTGTGTGTTGAGTTATTTAGAGGGGACAGCAAATTGACATTGTTATTAAAGCTGTACACTCACTACTTTACATTGTAGCAAAGTGTCATTTCTTCAGTGTTGTCACATGAAAAGATATAGTAAAATATTTACAAAAATGTGAGGGGTGTACTCACTTTTGTGAGATACTTTGTATGTGTGTGTATATATATATATATATATATATATATATACTAGACTGTGTATACAGTATATATCAAATACACTGCCACTAAATATCCTGCCTGCCTAATCTAGCTCAAACTATCTCCGTCCACACACTATACATGGCCGCTATGTAAGCAGCCTTATATAGTGTGGGGCATGGACTTAGTCCCCCTGAGCCATGATTGGCCAAAGGCACCCTGCCTTTGGCCAATTATGTCTCTCTCAGCAGAGCGTGCTGTAATTGGCTAAAGCATGCAGGTCAGGTGCATGCTTTGGCCAATCATCATACAGCGATGCACTGCGATCTCGCAGTAGAATATAAGGACATCTGCAGCGCTCAAATTTCCCACGAGCGCTCCATATGTTCGGTTTGTTTTAGAACAAATGATTACCTGATGTTTAAATCGAACTTACGTTCGACTCGAAGCGCAGGCTCATCCCTAGTGGCTGCATCATTCGTTTTATCCTCTAAGACACCTATTTCTCATGTTAGGTGATCTATGAGCTTGCTAGCTGTGATCTTTGGGTTTTTCTTCAATATTCTCTGAAATTTTTTCTAGCAGATGTATGTTGCAGAATATGGAGGGGTTGAGGGCTGATAGTCTTCAGGTTGTAGTGCTCTCCTCTCCTGAGGAGAGGTATGGGTCCTCAATCATGGTAGGCAATGGTGGCATTGTATGGGAGGCTGGGGATTTAGATACAGTGCTGCATGAGTAGGAAGCGCCTCGAGATCTCATTGTGTTCCAAACAGAAGACCCTTGGGCTGTAAGGGTTTTTTTTCCAATTTAAGGCCACTGGTGCCCAGGGGTAAAGAACATGTGCAAGTTTATGAAGAGTGGGCTCCTATTGATAACTATGCTGGCCAAGGTGCTTAGGAGGTGAGGAGTAAAGTCAGTCACTTGTGCTCCCAAAATGAACTTAGTTTATATATACTTTTAAAATATTTGCCATAAGTGCAGGATAGGGTCTTTAATATTTTCCCCTTGGGTGGTTATCTTTTTTTAATAGGATTTATACCCCTAGCTCAAATATTGTTTATTTCATGCTGTTTCTTGTTCTTGTTTGTCGTTCTCTCTGGTTGAATAAGATAACTAATGTTTAGGTAAAACAGTGGATTCTTCTGGCTTGGGGGCCTTTGCACTTGTTCTGTCTGTGTTGTACCTGTTATGAAAATTGCCATGAAAATGTTCCTAGAGTCCTAATGAATACCAGACATTCAGAAAAGTTCAGAGAGCATTTAAAAATATTCTTATATCCATAACCTTTGAGATATGATCTGCAGGAGAATTCTAGCCTAAAACAAAATGTTAAATACAGTTACATTTGAAAAAGCTTGTCTAATTTGTCTGACTGATAGCTGGCTAAACTTTGATCCTTTCCATTGAAGATAAAAGGCAAGTATAGCAACATTTCTTTCAGTGCTGAGACTGAAAGTTGTTGGCATGCAGAAGTTTAATGTTAATATTCTGAACAGGAAATTTGCTTAGTAAAAAAGAATCTAGCTTTATTTTTTCTTAACCATGCTTTGTGTATAATAAGTTAGAGTTATGGGAATGGTATTATGGGTTTCAGTGAAATGTGGTGATATTTTGAGCAATCAACATCTGTGTTAGAAAAAAACACCTGTGAAATGGACACGCATAATAAAGTTTTTCACTTCAAATTTATGGCTTATAGAATTTATACCAAAAAAGGTCTGAGGTCCTTTAAGTGGAGCTGTAAACAGGCTTTTCAGTAAAATAGGGTGAGGTTACTGACCTTTGGGGAAGATTCCTTAGACATGCAAAGCAAGTGAAATCTCACAAAAAGACATTCCAGTCCATTGCAAGAGCATTTGGTTGCACTGTGTTCCCCAGAATCTAGCTCCTAGGCACTCATTTTGCGGCCCTTGGGGCTTTTGGGTAACCCTCAAAGATGCTTTATTTCTTTCACATTATCTAATTTTTTTATGTGCTGTTCATTCCTTTATTTTGTTCATGTTTTTTTAGTAATAGATCTTGCTGAAAGGCATATCAAATATATATGGCACAAGTAATATATTTTTTTCTGTGTGTGTGTGTGTATCTGTAAAATAGCACAATGGGCAAGCATTGATTTGTAAAGGGACTGTAAAAGTGGTGATCTCCAGTAGTCTCAGGTAATGTGTCTCCAGCTCTTCATTGTCTCCTGAAGCACATCACCTGTCTTTAACAATTCCTTTAGCATGCCTGCAATCTTTGATCATGTCCTGTAGCATGTGAGCAGACAAAAGTCAAAAGTGTCCAAAAAGTGCTGACAATCTTCAAATCAAGTGCCGAGTGCAAATTAAACATTGTATATAAAGTGAGCTGACCTTGATAAGCCTCACCATTAAATGTTCTATACTTTTTTATGGCCTCTTGTTATCTTCAACACTGTATGTAGAAGTTACAGCATATGTTTACACGTATGTACTATTGTTACCTGTTCTAAATGATATTTACTCTCCTTATTCCTAATAGAACTTTTATGAAAGAAAAAAAAACAAAAAAACAAGTGAATGGAATGATAAAGCGAGCCAATCCAAAAGCTTGTCGCTGCTCTCTTATTCCACCACTAATAAGTGATCACTTCCACCAATATATACTATAACCACTCACCAGACCAAGTTGTTGGTAACTGTTAGGAAACCTGCAAAACTCTCATAATGGTAGACATCTCTCAATGGATCTCATTTACATAGGACCAGCATGTTTCTAGGAAAGATAAAGAAAGGACTTCATAGTGTAAACCATATATTTATTGTTAAAAAAAGTTTAAATGTACCAATTACTCACATTAAAAAGTGTCTAGCTGACACTGGTATATCACACACGCAATACAAAGATGAACCAGCTCTTGCTGCTGCCATCTGGCTGTGAGTTTGGACCTGAATACAGTGGTGACGTCATGTGCAAAAGCCCCACCCCACACATGTTTCGTCTATTGACATCTTCCAGGGGCAAATGGATGCCACGTTATCCCAGGAATTCTATATACCCTCTCATATGCAGTTGTTTCTTAGCCAAAATAACAAAACATTTGCTAAAACCCACCAAACCCATTGTGAAGGTTTCCTGTGGAGCCATTGAGAGATGTTTACCCATATGCAAGTTTTGCTGGTTTCCCAGCAGTTATCAGCAACTCGGTCTGGTGAGTGTTTAGAGTATACAGTGGTGGCAGTGAGAAGAGCAACAAGCTTTAGGATCGGCTCACTTTATATACAATGTTTAACTTGCATCTCAGCACATGACTTTCAGCACATTTGGGACTTTGTTACTGTTAGAAATCTGCATATAGCCCTATAGAACAGGCAGTTCACAGTCCACGTGGTCTTTGCTGCTTCTTTAATGCAAACTGGAAATGGGAAATGTTATAGTTTAACCATAGATACAGCTACAAACGTATAAACTCTGTCATCTACTGGCTGATGTAGTTGTTTCACTAATACATGAACAATGTATTCCAACACCCCCACTCAACAACTACTCCTAAAATTAGTCCCATTTTGGATCTCAGTTCTATAAATCTGTTTCTTGTAAGCAGTTTTGTAAAATCTTCTGAACCAGTTTTATTTCTCACGGGTTGGTTCTGTGTCAATTTGTTGCTTATCTTCATGTGACACTGATGTGGAATTTCCCTCATTTTGAAGTGTTTGTGCTAGTTCATGAAATTTTTAATACATTGAAGTTTTATCGACAATTACACTTTTATGGATGTTACCTTGTTTTGGTCTTGGTGTAGAATTCTGTATCCCTTTTGAGATTTAGTGTACCCAACAAGTACACCTTCCTTTGTGCAAGCATCCCATTTGGTACATTTTTCTTTTGGGGTGTGCACACAGGCTTTGCTTCCAAAAATGTCAAACAGCATGCTTCTTTCACTCATACACAGAGTATGGCTCATTCTTTCAGCAATCCCATTTTGTTCTGGATTCTATGGTACAGTAGTTTGAAATATTATGATGTTTCTGAGAATTGCCTGTGTGTTATCACCTCTATATTCAGTTCCATTGTCTATGAGTAATACACTTGGAATTTTGCCAAATTTGCTGCCTACTTGAGCCAAATACTGTTCAAGTTTCTCTGCTCCTTTTGTTGTGTAACAGATATAGTGTAGTATACCTGGAGTACTCATCTATCAATTGAGAAAATACCTCTTCTTTCCTGAAGTAAATTTTTCTATTGGACTGCAAAGATCTGAATGAATTAAGTTCATGTCAGGGCTGGGCTCAGCCCTTCCTTCTCTGAGCTGGCCACTGAGCTGTCGGCTGATTGCCAGCTCCTGTCTCTCCGCAGTGACTCACCTGTTGATGATATCCTGCTCGTCAGTCCTGCCTACTTAAGCTGTCCAGCCCAGATGATCTCTGCCTTCACCTTGGTCACATCTCTAGAGACGCTTTCCTGTGTTCAGTTAAAGACTTGCTTGGCTGACATTCCTTCTGGCTCCAGATCCTGCTTGCTGTTCTACTATGCTCATCTCTGGCTCCCTGACGTTTTGGCTTGTCTGACTATCCATTCTGGTTCCTGAACTCTGGCTTTGTTTTGACTACGTTTACTCTGTTTACCTTTTTTTTTATTATTATTAAACAAGTGAGATTTAACTGTACTTCTGTCTCAGCCTGATTCATGGTTTATGACAGTTCAGAGGTTTTTTAGCTCTGCTGTTACTGCTGTTTTTCCTACAGCTGGTGCATTTCATTGTGTGATCACATGGGCTATTTTTTATTCCACTTGCATAGTCATTCTCAGTTAATGTCTTTTTCCTGATGCCAACATGGCATCAGGAAAATCATATAGCTCCACCCCTGTATCCACCCAGAGGACCTGTTTCAATCTATAAAAGTCTGGTTGATAGCTACTGCCCCCATTCTCCTTTTTGCCTTCAAAGATCAACACCTACAGACCGTTACACTCAGGATAAGCTCTTACCTGCCGACTACGTCGGAGTCTGTCTGGGTTCAAGCCTCTTCCAGGAACGCAGTCCCACATCTTAGGCTGCTAAACACAGCAAGGTGGGGAGCCCCTTCTGGTGGTCTTTTGGGGCCAAGGTATTCTCTAATCAGAAAATATTGGAATTTTACTGAGATACAAATATAATAGAGTACCTTCATCCTGTAATTGAGTTCAGAACTAGAAAAATTGTGAGGCAGCTAGGACTTTCATGGTACAGTATAGACTTACACAACTTAGTATAAAAGTATAAATTTATTAGACAAACAGATCAATACTTAAAAAACATTGGCAGACATATGACATACTGTCAGAAACCATGAATCAGGCCGAGACAGAAGTACAGTTAAATCACATTTGTTTAATAATAAAAGTAAAAAGAACAAACGTAGTAAAAACATAGCCAAAGTTCAGTAACCGGAACAGATAGTCAGCCAAACCAGAAGTCAGGGTCGATGTAGTGGAACAGGAAGCATGATCTGGAGCCAGAAGGAATGTCAGCAAAGCAAGTCTTGAACAGGATCGCAGGGGAGATATTGTCTTTTCGATGTGACCAAGGCGAAGGCAGAGCTCCTCTGGACTGGATGGCTTAAGTAGGCAGGACTGATGAGCAGGATATCAACAGCTGAGTAACTGTGGAGAGATGGGAGCTGGCAATTAGCTGACAGCTGAGTGGCCAGCTCAGAGAAGGAAGGGCTGAGCCCAGCCCTGACAGTAGCCCCTCCTCAATGACCCCTCCCCTTTGAAGGACCACCAGGCTTGAGGCGAAAATGTCTATGAAATCATGGAGGAGGACAGGGGCATGTACTCCGAGGATGAGACCCAAGAGCATTCCTCTGGACCATACCCTTTCCAATGCACCAGGTACTGTATGCACCCACAGAACCTACAGGAGTCAACAATGGACTGTACTTCATACTCCTCATGGTTCTCAACCTGTACAGGGTAAGGACGTGGCACTGAGGTGGTAAAGTGGCTGCAGACCAAAGGTCTAATGTGTAAGCCACTGGGTTAATCCTGCAAAGAATACGGCAAGGCCCAATAAACCAAGGTGTGAACTTCAGTAAGGGAACGCGAAGTCATGGGTTGCGAGATGACAGCCAGACCCTGTCCCCAACCTGGTAGGAAGGCGCAGCCGGGCATCTGCGGCCAGCATGGAGTCTGTAGCTATCATTAGCAAGTCACAAAACCTCCTGGACTTGTGCCCAAGTGGAACGAAGACCACGGAGATGCTCCTTTAACACAGGAATATTCTTTGAAACAAACGAGTCAGGCAATATGGAAGGTTGAAAACCATAATTCGTCATAAATGGGGACAATCGGGAAGCAGAATTCAAGGTACTGTTGTGCGCAAACTCTGCCTGCAGTAATAGGTCTGACCAGTTGTTATGATGGTCAGAAATATAGCAAAGTAGGAATTGCTCCAAGGACTGACTCGTTTTGCGGCCCCCATTAGCCTGCGGGTGATACACAGAGGAGAAAGCAAGCTGAATTCCCGACTGTGCACAAAAGGCTCACCAGAACTGGGACACAAACTGATGACCCCTGTCTGAGACAATCACCTTGGGTAGCCCATGTAAGTGAAAGATCTCCCAAGTAAAAATGGAAGCCGGTTCCTTAGAAGTGGGCAACTTCTTAAGTGGAAAACAATGACACATTTTTGAGAACCGATCAACCACCATAAGGATAACTGTGTTGCCCTGGGAGTTGGGTAATTCCACAATGAAATCCATAGACAGGTGGGTCCAGGGCCTCTCTCCATTGGGTATAGGTTGTAGGAGACCCACTGGAAGGTGTCGTGGAGTCTTACCCTGAGCACAGGCGGTTACATCAGCACGTAGACTAGGTCACCAGAATTGTTGGGATAAGGCCTAAAAGAGTTGATTCTTCCCAGGGTGGCCAGCAGCCTTGGGAGAATGGTAAGTCTGGAGCACGGCAGTACGGAGACTCTCTGGGACAAAGCAGCGGTCACAAGGTTTCTCAGGAGGAGCATGGACCTGAGCAGCAAGAATTTTGTCACCCAAAGGAGAAGTGAAACTGGTACGAACCGTAGCCAGAATACGATCAGGAGGAATCACAGGAACCGGAACCAATTCCAACTTGGAAGTGGAGGAAAATTGTTGTGATAAGGAGTCAGCCCTTACATTCTTAGTACCGGGTAAGAATGAGACAATGTAATTGAAACTTGACAAGAAAAGAGCCCATCGTGCCCTTCTGGGAGAGAGGCATTTAGCCTCAGACAAGAATGTGAGATTCTTATGGTCGGTAAGAATGAGAACCGGCACAGTGGTACCTTGGAGGAGATGTCTCCATTCTTTCAGGGCTAAAATGATCGCCAACAGCTCTCTGTCACCAATCTCGTAATTGCACTCCACAGGTGACAATTTCTTGGAAAAGTAGCCACAAGGATGCATACTGCTCTCAGAGGTAGGACATTGAAAAAGAAGGGCGCCAACACCAGTCTCAGAAGCATCAACCTCAAGAATAAAAGGTAATGTAGGATCAGGATGTGCCAACACAGGAGCAGAAACAAAGGCAGCCTTGAGACTCTCAAAGGCCTTAATGGACTCCGGAGACCAACTCTGTGGGTTACCATCCTTTCTGGTCATTTCAATCAGGGGCTTGACCAGAGACGAGAAATTATGAATCAACTTCTGATAATAGTTGGCAAAGCCCAAGAAAACGCTGCAGAGGATGTAAACCCACGAGTCAGGGCCACTGTATAACTGCAGAAAATTTCTCTGGGTCCATCTAAAAACCAGCAGTGTAAATGACATAACCCAGGAATTTAACCTGTTCATGATGGAACTCGCATTTCTCCAGTTTACTAAGAGATTGTTCTCTCTTAGTTTCTGAAGGACACGACAGACATCTGTGTGGTGGCTCTCCAGGGACTTGGAAAATATCATCAAAATAAACCACTACACATAACTGCAACAAATCTCGGAGGACAACATTAATAAATTCCTGGAAAACTGCTGGGGCGTTACAAAGACCAAAAGGCATTACAAGGTACTCATAATGGCCTGTTCTGGTATTAAACACAGTTTTCCACTCGTCGCCCTCCTTAATCCTCATGAGATTGTATGCCCCTCTCAAATCAAGCTTTGCGAAAACCGTTGCTCCCTTGAGGCGATCAAATAATTCCGTAATCAACGGAATCGGATAGGCATTCTTAATCGTGAAATGATTGAGACCCCTATAATCAATACAAGGTCTCAGTTCACCATTCTTCTTCTTCACAAAGAAGAAACCAGCACCAGCAGGAGACGAGAATTTGCGGATGAAACCTCAACCTCGAGAGTGCATCTGCAACATTCTCCTCCATGGCCTTGTCCTCCAAGACTGACAAAGGGTAAGCCACAAGGGGGTATGGCACCAGGTTAAAGGTCAATTGTGCAATCATACGGCCGGTGTGGAGGCAAACTACCGGCTTGAACTTTGTCAAAGACATCACTAAAATCACAGTACTCCTCCAGCAGGGAGGAGAGTGAAGAGGTGCACAGGACCTTGGCTACATTCTGGAAGCATGTCTCACTGCATTGTGGTGACCAGGAGAGAACCTCAGCATGGAGCCAATCAAAAGAGGGGTTGTGCCTCTGTAACCAAGGATAACCAATAACCAGCGGAAACTTAGGTGAGGAAGTAACTTGGAATTGGATTATCTCATGGTGAAGAGCCCCTACGACCATGGACAACGGAACAGTCTCATGAGTCACATGGGCAGACTGTAGAGGTCTCCCATCAAGAGCCTCAATGGCAAGTGAAGTGTCACGCAGCTGCAGCGGAATTGAGTGCTTCGATACAAAGGCAGCCTCAATGAACAGGCCTGCAGCCCCAGAGTCAATTAGAGCCTATATCTTGGCAGACGACTCAGCCGAAGAAAGGGTGACTGAAACCAGGGGCTTATCCTTCTGGACAACTGGGGATGAAACAATGCCACCTAAGGTCTGTCCGTGAGAGGACCTCAAGGTTCTGGCATTCACTGGACAGGTAGGACAAGACTTCAAAAAGTGACCTGCCTGGTCACAATAAAGGCACAATCTCTCCCACCTCCTAAATGCTCTCTCATCTGCAGAGAGATGTGTGAAACCCAAGTGCAAGGGTTCCCCTTCACTGACCGACTTAGTACCAGGAGGCATGGGATTTGAGGGAGGCACAGGTGGGACTGTAAAACTCAGAGACAAACGTACAAGAGGTTTCCGCAAGCTCTCCTTAAAAGAGTCTTTCTCGGAGTCTGGAGTCAATGAGGATTGGAAACGTGATCAACTTCTCCAGCTCAGCGGGTATATCTCGGGCTACTATCTCATCTTTGATGGTATCCGAGAGACCATGAGAATAAGCAGCCACGAGGGCCTCATTGTTCCACACAACCTCTGCTGCCAGAGTATGGAATTCAATGGCATAGTTGGCAACAGTTCTCGTACTTTGTTTGATGGACATGAGGCACTTGGCAGCAGAAGTGGAGCATGTGGGAACGTCAAATACCCTTTTATACGAAGCCACAAACTCAGGGTAGCTCAAGACATAAGGTTTTTGCATCTCCCATAGAGGGTTTGCCCAGGCCAAGACTTTCTCAGAAAGCAAAGATATCACAAAACCCAGGTAAGTCGTGCGACTCAGGAGCGTTTGTAACGCCATGGCAAACTGATCCATGTGGTGATCCAGTTCATCCAATCTGGAAATAATATTACCAACAAGTGGATTGACTGCATCTTCAGAATTCATGGCTTTTGCCTACTGTCAGAAACCATCAATCAGGCCGAGACAGAAGTACAGTTAAATAACACTTGTTTAATAATAATAGTAAAAAGAACAAATGTAGTAAAAACAGAGCCAAAGTTCAGTAACCGGAATGGATAGTCAGCCAAACCAGAAGTCAGGGATCAATGTAGTGGAACAGCAAGCATGATCTGGAGCCAAAAGGGATGTTAGCAAAGCAAGTCTTGAACAGGATCGCAGGAGATAGTTTCTGTGATGTGACCAAGGCGAAGGCAGAGCTCCTCTGGACTGGATGGCTTAAGTAGGCAGGACTGACGAGCAGGATATCAACAGCTGAGTAACTGTGGAGAGATGGGAGCTGGCAATTAGCCGACAGCTGAGCGGCCAGCTCAGAGAAGGAAGGGCTGAGCCCTGCCCTGACACATACATAGGATGCTACATATCGCACAGGAAAGGGAAAGAAAGGACCCTTAAATACTTTAATTTCTTTGACATAAACGGGATAAAGACAGGATATTGGTGTTATTCCGCAACAGAAATTGCAGTATCCATCTCAATCTAATTGTAAACTCTACATGTTTCACGGCGACCCTCTTCCTCAGGAGTATAGTTCAGAGAGTATTTTATCTAAAAGCAAAAACATATACATAAGAAACATGTATAAAGCAATTTACTTAAAGGTTTTTAGTTTTTTAGTAGAACTGTAGAATGTGTAGCAAATCACCAAAAAGACCACTATAATGGCAAAGCGCAACACAGCTATAGTAAAAAAACATAATCATAATGTACAGAAGAGGCATTCCCAAATCTCCGAAAGAATTATGGCCGATAGGGCAGATGATTCAGAAACAAGGGTTACTTACCAATGCTGCCGGACACCAGAAACACCGGTCCTCATAAGGCAGTGATGGCGGACCTTGGCACCCGAGATGTTTTGGAACTACATTTCCCATGATGCTCAACTTCACTGCAGTGTGCATGAGCATCATGGGAAATGTAGTTCCAAAACATCTGGGGTGCCAAGGTTCGCCATCACTGTCATAAGGTCTATGAAGGCAATCTTCCGGGCGAGTGTGGGAACTAGGGATGAGCCGAACACCCCCCTGTTCGGTTCGCACCAGAACATGCGAACAGGAAAAAAGTTCGTTCGAACACGCGAACACCGTTAAAGTCTATGGGACACGAACATGAATAATCAAAAGTGCTAATTTTAAAGGCTTATATGAAAGTTATTGTCATAAAAAGTGTTTGGGGACCTGGGTCCTGCCCCAGGGGACATGGATCAATGCAAAAAAAAGTTTTAAAAACGGCCGTTTTTTCAGGAGCAGTGATTTTAATAATGCTTAAAGTCAAACAATAAAAGTGTAATATCCCTTTAAATTTCGTACCTGGGGGGTGTCTATAGTATGCCTGTAAAGGGGCGCATGTTTCCTGTGTTTAGAACAGTCTGACAGCAAAATGACATTTTGAAGGAAAAAACTCATTTAAAACTACTCGCGGCTATTGCATTGCCGACAATACACATAGAAGTTAATTGATAAAAACGGCATGGGAATTCCCCAAAGGGGAACCCCGAACCAAAATTAAAAAAAAAAAATGACGTGGGAGTCCTCCTAAATTCCATACCAGGCCCTTCAGGTCTGGTATGGATATTAAGGGGAACCCCGGCCAAAATTTAAAAAAAAAAATGACGTGGGGTTCCCCCTAAATTCCATACCAGACCCTTCAGGTCTGGTATGGATTTTAAGGGGAACCCCGCGCCAAAAAAAAAAAAAAAACGGCGTGGGGTCCCCCCAAAAATCCATACCAGACCCTTATCCGAGCACGCAACCTGGCAGGCCGCAGGAAAAGAGGGGGGGACGAGAGTGCGGCCCCCCCTCCCTCCTGAACCGTACCAGGCCACATGCCCTCAACATTGGGAGGGTGCTTTGGGGTAGCCCCCCAAAACACCTTGTCCCCATGTTGATGAGGACAAGGGCCTCATCCCCACAACCCTGGCCGGTGGTTGTGGGGGTCTGCGGGCGGGGGGCTTATCGGAATCTGGAAGCCCCCTTTAACAAGGTGACCCCGAGATCCTGGCCCCCCCCTGTGTGAAATGGTAAGGGGGTACATAAGTACCCCTACCATTTCACGAAGAAAGTGTCAAAAATGTTAAAAATGACAAGAGACAGTTTTTGACAATTCCTTTATTTAAATGCTTCTTCTTTCTTCTATCTTCCTTCATCTTCTGGTTCTTCTGGTTCTTCTGGCTCTTCTGGTTCTTCCTCCGGCGTTCTCGTCCAGCATCTCCTCCGCGGCGTCTTCTGTCTTCTTCTCCTCGGGCCGCTCCGCACCCATGGCATGGGGGGGAGGCTCCCGCTCTTCTCTTCTTCTTTTCTTCTCTTCTTCTCTTCTTCATTTTCTTCTCCGGGCCGCTCCGCTATCCATGCTGGCATGGAGGGAGGCTCCCGCTGTGTGACGGCGCTCCTCGTCTGACAGTTCTTAAATAATGGGGGGGCAGGGCCACCCGGTGACCCCGCCCCCCTCTGACGCACGGTGACTTGACGGGACTTCCCTGTGGCATTCCCCGTGACGTCACAGGGAAGTCCCGTCAAGTCACCGTGCGTCAGAGGGGGGCGGGGTCACCGGGTGGCCCCGCCCCCCCCGTTATTTAAGAACTGTCAGACGAGGAGCGCCGTCACACAGCGGGAGCCTCCCTCCATGCCAGCATGGATTGCGGAGCGGCCCGGAGAAGAAAAGAAGAAAAGAAGAAGAGAAGAAGAGAAGAAAAGAAGAAGAGAAGAGCGGGAGCCTCCCCCCCATGCCATGGGTGCGGAGCGGCCCGAGGAGAAGAAGATAGAAGACGCCGCGGAGGAGATGCTGGACGAGAACGCCGGAGGAAGAACCAGAAGAGCCAGAAGAACCAGAAGAACCAGAAGATGAAGGAAGATAGAAGAAAGAAGAAGCATTTAAATAAAGGAATTGTCAAAAACTGTCTCTTGTCATTTTTAACATTTTTGACACTTTCTTCGTGAAATGGTAGGGGTACTTATGTACCCCCTTACCATTTCACACAGGGGGGGGCCGGGATCTGGGGGTCACCTTGTTAAAGGGGGCTTCCAGATTCCGATAAGCCCTCCGCCCGCAGACCCCCACAACCACCGGCCAGGGTTGTGGGGATGAGGCCCTTGTCCTCATCAACATGGGGACAAGGTGTTTTGGGGGGCTACCCCAAAGCACCCTCCCAATGTTGAGGGCATGTGGCCTGGTACGGTTCAGGAGGGAGGGGTGGCCGCACTCTCGTCCCCCCCTCTTTTCCTGCGGCCTGCCAGGTTGCGTGCTCGGATAAGGGTCTGGTATGGATTTTTGGGGGGACCCCACGCCGTTTTTTTTTTTTTTTTTTTGGCGCGGGGTTCCCCTTAAAATCCATACCAGACCTGAAGGGTCTGGTATGGAATTTAGGGGGAACCCCACGTCATTTTTTTTTTTTAATTTTGGCCGGGGTTCCCCTTAATATCCATACCAGACCTGAAGGGCCTGGTATGGAATTTAGGGGGACTCCCACGTCATTTTTTTTTTTTAATTTTGGTTCGGGGTTCCCCTTTGGGGAATTCCCATGCCGTTTTTATCAATGAACTTCTATGTGTATTGTCGGCAATGCAATAGCCGCGAGTAGTTTTAAATGAGTTTTTTCCTTCAAAATGTCATTTTGCTGTCAGACTGTTCTAAACACAGGAAACATGCGCCCCTTTACAGGCACACTATAGACACCCCCCAGGTACGAAATTTAAAGGGATATTACACTTTTATTGATTGACTTTAAGCATTATTAAAATCACTGCTCCTGAAAAAACGGCCGTTTTTAAAACTTTTTTTTGCATTGATCCATGTCCCCTGGGGCAGGACCCAGGTCCCCAAACACTTTTTATGACAATAACTTGCATATTAGCCTTTAAAATTAGCACTTTTGATTTCTCCCATAGACTTTTAAAGGGTGTTCCGTGGCATTCGAATTTGCCGCGAACACCCCAAATTGTTCACTGTTCGGTGAACTTGCGAACAGCCAATGTTCGAGTCGAACATGAGTTCGACTCGAACTCGAAGCTCATCCCTAGTGGGAACCAGGTGAAGACAAAAACAAGGTAGAAAAGACTGTTTCAAGAAAAAGGAAGATGGTATAAAAAACCGAAAACACCTGGATAGGTGTTTTGCACAAGGTATATAATAGGGACAGGAAAATCATCTCAATCTCCCAAACCCCACTCATAAAGAGAAAAATCTATTGGCTATATATAGTATAATAATACAAACCTATAATATCTTCATACAGCTATATATAGCAGGGTGGGGCTTAGGGAGAGACACTGGTCATCATATGGAAAACTCAGATCCGGTGGTGGGCTATTGGCCAGCAGATTTAGAGATTCATTTCTGTTTGATGTTGAAACAAAGAGAAGAAATAAAATTTATGCTTTTATACTAAGCTGTGTAAGTCTATAGTGTACCATGAAAGTCCTAGTTGCCTCACAATTTTTCTAGTTCTCTAATCAGACAATATCCCTCTTGTGGCATGCCTGCTATGGCGTCCGGATCCAGCAGCCGGGTCTGCATGATGTCTTCCCTCCTATGGAACTCTTTTCAGGTCTGTCTGTTTTCTATAAAACGTTTTTTTCTTTTTCTTGCTCTCATTTCTCTAAGACTCCATACACACTATGCAGCTTTAGTTGTCTGATTTCCTTTGGATTTTCCAGGACCATGTAGTGCAGGGGCCTGCCTGATTGCATACAAATTAAGGCTCTTAAGGTTTGGCCTCGTATTGTGTGGTTTTAGTAGATCTGAAGGAGAAGATCTACAGAGGATTGTATAGTGTGTATCCAGCTTATGGGTGTCCTTTTATGTGAATGGGCAATGGCTTCCCTCAAATTGTAATTGCCCTCATTTGATTAGAACAGAGGCGGGGAGGGCTGAGTCTCTCTCTCAGGTGCTCTATTTAAAGGACAGAAATGGCCAGGTAATGGATGCCTTGCGATTCAGGCATCCAGAGTGGCAGCATCTCATTCTGAGAAACAGTCAAGGACAGGTAAGTCTTGCTTTTCTGGTAATGGGGATAGAAGGGGGGGGCAAGGAAGAATATATTACTAGGGGTTGGGGGGGTTGCCCATATTTCTTTTATATAAATTTGTTTCTCTTTGCCAAAAAAAAGGGGTATATATGTATTTTTCCCTCTCTCACTTCCCTTATTTGTTTCTCTCTGTTGCCAGTTCCCGTTGCACATTTCGGTTATTCCACCAGCATAAGCCTAACACTACATAACCAAGACCACTGCACTATTCGGTAAGGGCCACCTGTAGGTAAGTAAAAAGATGCAGGAGAAAGGAGTGTGTTATGCCCTGACGAGCATGGTCTGGTCCAGAAAAAAGACAGGGGGCTTCAGAAAAGTGATCGACCTCAAGAAGTTGAACCAATTTATCCGGATGGAGAGATTTAAAATGGAGTCTCTACATACTATAATCCAGATAATTCAACA
Source organism: Aquarana catesbeiana (assembly GCF_042186555.1). NCBI lineage: Eukaryota > Metazoa > Chordata > Amphibia > Anura > Ranidae > Aquarana > Aquarana catesbeiana. Next base: position 613,736,546 of record NC_133325.1, on the reverse strand, counting down.
AGGGGACTGGATGATTTTGGTGGACTTGCAGGATGCCTACCTGTATGTTCTAATCCTTCAGTCATTCCAGCAGTTCCCCAGATTTGCGTTGGGGGACAGTCATTACCAATTTGTCTGCCTTCCCTTTGGCCTATTCACTTCACCAAGGTTCTGATCACAGTTTTGGCCCCACTGAGGGAGAAAGGGCTCAGAGTCTATCATTTCTTGGGTGACATCATCCTCCTGGCCCAGGACCAAGACATTTTGTGGCGACAGAGGGAGCTCCTGTTGTCCACCTTACGGACATTCAGCTGGATAGTCAACTTTCAAAAGAGACAGCTGAAACTTACACAGAATATGGTTTACTTAGGGGCCCAATTCAATACTCGGGCAGCCACAGTTTCCTTGCCTTTTCAGAAACTCTCCAACATCAGGGAGAAGTTCCAACAGGCATTGGTTGCACCAGTGATGTCAGAATCCCAGTGCATGAGTCTTCTTGGGATGATGGCTTCATGTATCCCGATGATTCCCTCGGCTCACTGGAAACTCAGTTTTCCAGCAGGGCTTACTGATGCAGTGGAAGAAGGTTCATCTAGCCCAGTCAATCAGGATCACCAGCCATATGCACTAGAGTCTCTGGTGGTGGACAAGACAGATGCTAGTACAGCATCGTCCATTAGGGCAGCAGCCATGGATCATTGTTACCAGATGCCAGTGCAGCAGGTTGGGGCACCACCTGCAAACAACTCAAGATCCAGGGCAGATGGGAATTTCCCACTCAGGGGCTAGTTTCCAATATTCTGGAACTTCGAGCAGCATTCATGGCGTTACCCACCTTGTTGCCTCACATACAGGGTCACTCAATCATGCTCTGTCTGGACAACATGACAGCAGTGTCCTACATACAGCAGCAAGGTGGGATGCACAGCCAATCCCCATTGAGGGAAGGAGGACCAATCATGACATTGGCACAACAATATATCCCAGATTTAAGGGCCATATATCTTCCAGGCTGTCAGGGATCTGCTATGACAAGACGGAGGTGCGTGCGCACATGCACACACAGGTTCCAGTTAGACAGCGTCATGTGCACGATGGCACGCCTGATCGCACGAGAGCATGCATCGGATGCGTGTGTGCGCGCGTTAGACGCCGTTTGGTGCTAATAGGCCTTTAAAAGGACAGCAGCTGCACAAGTGCAGTGCTGTTTGATCTGCAGCCAGTGACTCCTGTATACCTGTACCTGCCTTCTGATCACCTGTATTGACCCGGCTCTGTTTGACTTACCTGATCTCTCCAACGCTGACCTTGGCTTGCCTTGACCCTGCTATAAGGACTTCCTTGTGGACACCCTGTTGCCGACCTCTGCCTGTTCATCTGACTCTGCTTCAGCGACAGCCCTTCCTGTCTGACTACTTGTGTTTGACCCGACTTGTCTCACCTTGCTCCTGCCCATTTATCCATATTATTTGATTACCTGTGTTTGACCCGGCTTGTCTCACTCTGCTCCAGTCTGTACCTGCCAGCCTTCAGGTCGCTGACCTGCACTTGCCTCCATTGACATCAGCATCTGGAACTGTTTGGTGGCTCATCATCCATTCATCCATGCCTATACCACAAACAGGCACTCCTACCTCACTGCGCTCTCGAGTCTACTGTTCCCACTCCAGTGGCTCCTGAGCCAGGGCTGTAAGAGAGGTCTCCTTCTATAAGTCAGACTCTACCACACGGTACGTAAAACAGGCCATCAGAATTTGGAAGTGGATCGCCTATCCAGACAATCCAAGGATCCCAACGAATGGTCCCTGCACCCCGAAGTGTTCAAGCAGATCATCCACGAGTGGGGGTGTCAGCAACTGGATCTCTTTGCCTCGTAAACCAACTGCAAGGTGAGTTGATCCTCTCACACTACCGTCATCCATTAGCAGAGGGGACTTACACCCTGACCCATCCTTGAATTGCACAACTGGCCTATGCCTTCCCACCAGGGATGTCGCTAGGGGGTGGCTATTGGGGCCCATAGCCCTGAGTCTCTTGCTGCAGGGTCCCTGCCTAAGCAGCGGGTCGCAGACGTGGCTGCTGCAGCGGGCTGGCTGTATGAGAGAGGCGGAGGAGAGAAGCATCAGCGTTCTTCACAGCCGGGCCTCTTCAATGTGAGAGTGAGGTGCAGAGGGCAGCAGAGAGATGACATCATCTCTCACTGCCCGCCACACATCAGTGCTCTTCTGCCCTCACAGCATGGTGGAGTGGAGGTCACGTGCTTCCCATCATCAGTGGAGCTCCACTTTGCAGCCAGACCCCCTTGCTTCAATGTCAGAGGTGTAGCGGGGAGCAGCAAGATGAAATAATTTCTCACTGCCTGTCCTGCGTCACCACTCTCCTGCTATTTACTAAATGTACCAGTGCTGTCAGCCTGCCATCAATGCAGCATCAATGCACATTTGGTGGCACTGGCTGGCGTGGCAAGTGACAATCCACATCAGTTGGCAAGTGACAACCCACATCTGGTGGCAGCAGATGTGGCAAGTGACAATCTGCAAATGGTGGCAGGAGGCATGGCAAGTGACAATCTGCAAATGGTGGCAGGTGACATGGCAATCTGCAAATGGTGGAAGGTGACGTGCCAATCTGCAAATGGTGGCAGGAAACGTGGCAAGTGACACTCTGCAAATGGTGTCAGGAGACGTGGCAAGTGACAATCTGCAAATGGAGGCAGGTGACGTGGCAAGTGGAAATCTGCAATTGGTGGCAAGTGACATGGCAAGTGACAATCTGCAAATGGTGGCAGGTGACGTGGCAAGTGATAATCTGCAAATGGTGGCAGGAGAGGTGGCAAGTGACAATCCACATCTGTTGCCAGGTGAAAGTGGCAAGTGATAATCCACATCTGGTGGCAGGTGACGGTGGCAAGTACCAAGCTGCATCTGGTGACAGGCGAGGGTGACAGGCAACGGAGGAGATATGGCAGTGACATGCCCAGGGCTCCCACTGATTCTGCATTATGGTGAGTTGAACCACTTCATTATATATTAGAATGTAACAATAGAAACAATTCGCTTCAATTACCCTGACACCATATCAACCACGCTACCATGATGATTGAAGCACCAACACCAACCATTGCTTGCAAAAAATTGCTTGCGTGCCCCCTTCCCACGGGCCTGCAAAAAGGTTGGTGACCGCTGCTATGGGCTCTAGCCCCAGATCTTTTGCAGACCTAGCAATGCCCCTGCTTCCCACCAATTTCTATAATCCTGAAATTAGGGATGAGCCGAACACCCCCCCGGTTCAGTTCGCACCCGAACCTGTGAACGGACCGAAAATTCACACGAACGTTAAAGCCCCATTGACGTCTATGGGACTCGAACGTTTGAAATCAAAAGTGCTAATTTTAAAGGCTAATTTGCATGGTATTGTCCTAAAAAGGGTTTGGGGACCCGGGTCCTGCCCCAGGGGACATATATCAATGCAAAAAAAAGTTTTAAAAACGTCCTTTTGCAGTGATTTTAATGATGTTTAAAGTAAAAAAAAAAAAAAAAGTGAAATATTCCTTTAAATATCGTACCTGGGGGGTGTCTATAGTATGCCTGTAAAGTGGTGCGTGTTTCCCGTGCTTAGAACAGTCCCTGCACAAAATTACATTTTTAAAGGAATAAAAGTCATTTAAAACTGCTTGCGGCTTTAATGTAATGTCGGGTCCTGGCAATATGGATGAAAATCAGTGAGACAAATGACATGAGTACCCCCCAGTCCATTACCAGGCCCTTTGGGTCTTGTATAGATATTAAGGGGAACCCCACACACAAATTAAAAAAAGGAAAGGTGTGGGGCCACCAGGCCCTATATACTCTGAACAGCAGTATACAGGCGGTGCAAACAAGACAGGGACTGTAGGTTTGTTGTTAAGTAGGATCTGTTTGTAATTTTGAACTGGTACATTTTTAACGTGTTTAGCTCCAGCAAAAAAAAATCTATTTTAAGCTTTTTGGAAAACATAGGGAAGGGTTATCACCCCTGTGACATTTGTTTTGCTGTCTGTGCTCCTCTTCAGAAGATTTCACCTCAATTTTTGTCCCAATGACAAATGTTTTTTGAAAATTTGGGGTTTTTAATGAAACAAGAATTGGTGATAAAGCATCAGTGGAAAGGAGAAACATTTTTCCCATATTAATTCTTACAGGAGAGAATTTCCCTTCCTAGGGGTAGATTTCATCTCACGTCCTGTTGTCTCCTTCCAGTTGCAAGTAAGAGTCGTTTGTAAGTTGGATGTTTGAAAGTAGGGGCCTGCCCTATAGGGATGAACATTGGCTGTTTGCAAGTTCGCCGAACAGCGAACAATTTGGGGTGTTCGCGGCAAATTTAAATGCCGCGGAACATCCTTTAAAAGTCTATGGGAGAAATCAAAAGTGCTAATTTTAAAGGCTTATATTCATGGTATTGTCATAAAAAGTGTTTGGGGACCTGGGTCCTTCCCCAGTGGTAATGTATCAATGCAAAAAAAAGTTTTAAAAACTGACATTTTTTTGGGAGCAGTGATTTTAATAATGCTAAAGTGAAACAATAAAAGTGTAATATCCTAATAAATTTCGTACCTGGGGGGTGTCTATAGTATGCCTGTAAAGGTGTGCATGTTTCCCATGTTTAGAATAGTCTGACAGCAAAATGAGATTTCAAAGGAAAAAAAGTCATTTAAACTACTCGCAGCTATTACTGAATTGCCGGTCCCACAATACACATAAAAGTTCATTGATAAAAACGGCATGGGAATTCCCCACAGGGGAACCCTGAACCAAAATTAAAAAAAAAAAAATGACGTGGGGGTCCCCCTAAATTCCATACCAGGCCCTTCAGGTCTGGTATGGATATTAAGGGGAACCCCGGCCAAAATAAAAAAAAATGGCATGGGGTCCCCCTCAAAATCTATTTTAAGGGGAACCCCGCGCTAAAATTTAGAAAAACGGTACTTCCCTGTGGCATTCCCCGTGACGACACAGGGAAGTCCCGTCAAGTCACCGTGCATCAGAGGGGGGGGGGTTACCGGGTGGCCCCACCCCCCTGTTATATAAGAACCATCAGAAGAGGAGAAGCGTCACACAGTGGGAGCCTCCCTCCATGCCATCATGGATGCGGCCCGAAAAGAAGATGAAGAGAAGAAGATGAAGAGAAGAAGATGAAGAGAGAAGCGTCACACAGTGGGAGCCTCCCTCCATGCCATCATGGATGCGGAGCAGCCCGAGGAAAAAAAGGGAAGAAGACGCCAACGCCGCGTAGGAAGATGCCGGACGAGAACACCGGAGGAAGAACCAGAAGAACCAGAAGAAGAAGAAGATGGAGGATTAAACCGAAGGAAGATAGAAGACAGATGAAAGAAGAAAGAAGAAGCATTTAAATAATGGAATTGTCAAAAACTGTCTCTTGTCATTTTTAACATTTTTGACAGTTTTTTTGTGAACTGGTAGGGGTACTTTTGTACCCCATTACCATTTCACACAGGGGGGGAGCGCCGGGATCTGGGGGTCCCCTTGTTAAAGGGGGCTTCCAGATTCCGATAAGCCCCCCGCCCGCAGACCCTCACAACCACCGGCCAAGGGTTGTGGGGATGAGGCCCTTGTCCTCATCAACATGGGGACAAGGTGTTTTGGGGGCTACCTCAAAGCACCCTCCCAATGTTGAGGGCATGTGTCCTGGTATGGTTCAGGAGGGGGGGCGCTCTCTCATCCCCCCCTCTTTTCCTGTGGCCTGCCAGGTTGCATGCTCGGATAAGAGTCTGGTATGGATTTTTAGGGGGACCCCACGTCATTTTTTTTTATTTTGGCGCGGGGTTCTACTTAAAATCCATACCAGACCTGAAGGGTCTTGTATAGATTTTGAGGGGGACCCCACGCCATTTTAAAAAAAAAATTTTGGCCGTGGTTCCCCTTAATATCCATACCAGACCTGAAGGGCCTGGTATGGAATTTAGGAGGACCCCCACGTCTTTTTTTTTTAATTTTGGTTCGGGGTTTCCCTGTGGGGAATTCCCATGCCGTTTTTATCAATTAACTTTTATATGTATTGTCGGACCGGCAATTCATTAATAGCCGCGAGTAGTTTTAAATGACTTTTTTTCCTTTGAAATGTCATTTTGCTGTCAGACTGTTCTAAACACGTGAAACATGTGCCCCTTTACAGGCATACTATAGACACCCCCAGGTACGAAATTTAAAGGGATATTACACTTTTATTGTTTCACTTTAAGCATTATTAAAATCACTGCTCCCGAAAAAGGGCAGTTTTTAAAACTTTTTTTGCATTGATCCTTGTTCCCTGGGGCAGGACCCAGGTCCCCAAACACTTTTTATGACAATAACTTGCATATAAGCCTTTAAAATTAGCACTCTTGATTATTCATGTTCGTGTCCCATAGACTTTAACGGTGTTTGCGTGTTTGAACAAATTTTTTGCCTGTTTGCAAGTTCTGGTGCAAACCGAACAGGGGGGTGTTCGGCTCATCCCTACTGCCCTATATACTCAGCAGAAATTTGGGCCTTAGGTGTTGGTGTTGCCACAACGCTGTAAGCCCTCACAGGGCCCTGCTGTGAAATATTAGATCAAGAATTGTAATTACATGCCCCTGTTGAACAGGGGCAGAAAAATTGGGCCTTTGGTGGTGGTGCTGGTGCCACAACACTGTAAGTCCTCACAGTTACTCTTGGTGAGTGCAGAAACGGGCCCTGCTGTGAAATATTAGATCAAGAATTCTAATTACATGTCCCTGTTGAACAGGGGCAGAAAAATTGGGCCTTAGGCACTGGTGCCACAACACTGCGACCCCTCACAGATACTCTAGTTGGAGCACAGGAATGAGCCCTGCTGCAAAGAATTGCATCAAAAATTGTAATTACACGCTCCTGTTAAACAGGGGCTGAAAAATTGGGCCTTAGGCACTGGTGCTGGTACCACAACAATGCAACCCCTCACAGATACTCTAGTTGGAGCACAGGAACTAGCCCTGCTGCAAAGAATTGCATCAAAAATTGTAATTACGTGCCCCTGTTAAACAGGGGCTGAAAAATTGGGCCTTAGTCACTGGTGCTGGTGCCACAACACTGCAACCCCTCACAGATACTCTAGTTGGAGCACAGGAACTAGCCCTGCTGCAAAGAATAGCATCAAAAATTGTAATTACACGCCCCTGTTAAACAAGGGCTGAAAAATTGGGCCTTAGGCACTGGTGCTGGTGCCACAACACTGCAACCCCTCACAGATACTCTAGTTGGAGCACAGGAACTAGCCCTGCTGCAAAGAATAGCATCAAAAATTGTAATTACACGCCCCTGTTAAACAGGGGCTGAAAAATTGGGCCTTGGGCACTGGTGCTGGTGCCAGTGCCACAGCACTGCAACCCTTCACAGATACTCTAGTTGGAGTGCAGGAACTAGCCCTGCTGCAAAGAATTGCATCAAAAATTGTAATTACAGCGCCCAGAACCAAAAATGTTCTTACAAGCTATCAGCAGGATCATTGAGGAGGAAGAGAATAATTACTCAGCATAACAGGATAGTCACTCAGCATCAGCATAGGCAGTCTTTGAAGGGATCTGACATTTCCAAAAAAATTATTCGGTTACATCAGCATCAGGTGCTTGGTAGCTAGTGGTGATCCAAGACTGATTCATTTTTATGAAGGTCAGTCGATCGACCGAGTCGGTGGACAGACGCACCCTGTGATCGGTTACAAAGCCTCCAGCAGCACTGAATGTGCATTCCGAAAGAACGCTGGATGCAGGACAGGCCAGTAGCTCAATTGCATACTGTACAAGCTCTGGCCAGTGATCCATCCTCAAGACCCAGTAACCCAGAGGATTTTCGGTGGGAAAGGTGTCCAAGTCAGATCTTGCCCCTAGGTATTCCTGCACCATGTAAAACAGACGCTGGCAATGGTTGGTGGAACCGATCATACCTTGGGGCTGCGGACTAAAAAATTGTCTGAACGCATTGGTCAGACGGCCACCTTCTCCACCGCTCCTTCTTTGACTGACCGAAGCCTCAGCAACACGTTGTCCAGAAACCTCCCAGTCTCTGGGAACACGTTACACAGACCTTTCTGCAAGGCCTCCCGAATAGGGATGAGCTTTGTGTTCGAGTCGAACCCATGTTCGACTCGAACATCAGCTGTTCGGTCGTTCGCCGAATTCCGAACTTTATGGGCCGTTCGTGCCAATTTCGTGTGGCACGTCATGGCCCATAATTCACTGCGGCATCGCAGTGCATTGCTGGCTGATGATTGGCCAAGCATGCACTATGACCCGCATGTTTGGCCAATCACAGCATCGTCGGTAGAGAGAGCTGTAATTGGCCAAAGCCAGGGTGGCTTTGGCCAATTATGGCTCAGGGGGTTTAGAACACGCCCCACACTATATAAGGCCGCCTACACAGCGGCCCTGTGTAGTGTGTTCCGGCGTGCTTAGATAAAGAGAGAGAGACAGTGTCATTTCATTTGAGTTAGCTAGATTAGGCAGGACAGTCAGTGAGTTAGCTGCACTTACAGTGTATTGTGTATATATATATATGCATCCCAGGTGTTGCATATATGTATATATATATATATATATATATATATATATATATATATATATATATATATATATATATATGTATATATATATATATATATATACACTGTATTCAGTTTAGCTAGATCCATTCCTGTTATCTTCCTACTGACAGGCAGGCTTGTCTTGTTACGGTATTTACAGCTACCTGAAGAAAATTGCTGGTGTTCTTTTGATCCTATTAGTACCACAGTCAGGCAGCTAGACTATTTACAGTTAGTGTAGTGCGTCCTGCTCACAGTGTTCAGCTAAAACTACAAGTTAGTGTAGTGAGACCTCTGCACAGTGTTCATCTAAAGCTACAAGTTAATGTAGTGCATCCTGCTCACAGTGTTCAGCTAAAACTACAAGTTAGTGTAGTGAGACCTCTGCACAGTGTTCATCTAAAGCTACAAGTTAGTGTAGTGCGTTCTGCTCACAGTGTTCAGGTAAAACTACAAGTTAGTGTAGTGAGACCTCTGCACAGTGTTCATCTAAAGCTACAAGTTAGTGTAGTGCGTCCTGCTCACAGTGTTCAGCTAAAACTACAAGTTAGTGTAGTGAGACCTCTGCACAGTGTTCATCTAAAGCTACAAGTTAGTGTAGTGCGTCCTGCTCACAGTGTTCAGCTAAAACTACAAGTTAGTGTAGTGAGACCTCTGCACAGTGTTCATCTAAAGCTACAGGTTAGTGTAGTGCGTCCTGCTCACAGTGTTCAGCTAAAACTACAAGTTAGTGTAGTGAGACCTCTGCACAGTGTTTATCTAAAGCTACAAGTTAGTGTAGTGCGTCCTGCTCAGTGTTCAGCTAAAACTACAAGTTAGTGTGGTGCGTCCTCCTCACAGTGTTCAGCTAAACCTACAAGTTATTTTTTTGTGAGCTCTGCACAGTGTTCAGCTAAAGCTACCTGTAGAAGGTTGGTGGTGTTTTCCTGATCCTATCACAACCGCAGGCAGCTAAGTAAGCTGCAAGTTATTTTTTTGCGAGCTCTGCACAGTGTTCAGCTAAAGCTACCTGTAGAAAGTTGGTGGTGTTTTCCTGATCCTATCACTACCGCAGGCAGCTAAATAAGCTGCAAGTTATTTTTTTGCGAGCTCTGCACAGTGTTCACCTAAAGCTACCTGTAGAAGGTTGGTGGTGTTTTCCTGATCCTATCACTAACGCAGGCAGCTAAAAAAGCTACAAGTTCGTTTTTTGCGAGCTCTGCACAGTGTTCAGCTCAAGCTACCTGTAGAAGGTTGGTGGTGTTCTCATACTACAGGTAGGCAGTTGATTTTGCTAGCTGCAGTATCAGTATATATATATATATATATATATATATCTCCAATCTTAGTGCAGCTACAGGCCATTAGTATGTCTGGAAGGCCAACAAGGAGAGGCAGACAGTCACAAGCCAATAAAAGAGGGCAAACAGGCTCTGTGTCTAGTGCTGGTCGTGGAGACGGTGCATCCTCATCAGCATGTGGCCGTGGGACACGCTTGGCCTTTTTTTCGGCAGCTGGCCATGTTGAGCCGCAACATGCGGAAGACTTGGTCGAGTGGATGACCAAGCCGTCCTCATCCTCCTCATCCCCTCTCACCCATGCTCAGGGTACTTTGTCTGGCAAAGCAGCGGCCTCTTCCCCTCGGCCCAATGTCATCAGTGACTCCTTCCCTAGCCCCACCATGTCCTCCTGAGGAGTCCCTCGAACTGTTTGACCACAGTGTTGGGTACATGCTCCAGGAGGATGCCCAGTGTTTGGAAGGCTCTGATGATGATACTGAGCTAGATGAAGGCAGTAACGTGAGCACGGACAGAGGGGGTGCCCAAGAAGGACAGCAATCTGGTAGTCATTCTCCCCCTACTGCAGCATACTGCCAGGTTTGCTCCAATGATGAAGAGGGAGGGGATGATGAGGTCACTGACTCAACGTGGGTGCCTGATAGGAGAGAGGAGGAGGAGGAGGCGGCACATCACCAACGAAGCAGGATGCCCTCCAGGGGCCAGCCTAAGGGCAACACACTGACTGCATCACACCCCAAAGCTCCACATGTGCAGGGCGCTGCAGTCTTTGCGCGTTATTCCAAAAGTCCTTTGGTGTGGGCCTTTTTTGAGACAAGTGCATCAGATCGCACCGCTGCTATTTGCAACATATGTCTCAAGCGTATCTTGCGTGGCCAAAACATCTCCCGCTTGGGTACCACATGCTTGACCAGACATATGTTGACCTGCCAGGCAGTTCGTTGGCAAGCGTATCTAAAAGACCCACACCAAAGAACAAAGAGGACCTCTGCTTGCTCCTCATCAGCTGAGATCTCCAACCCCACTATACCTTCAGTCCTCTCTGAGACCTGCACTGAGAGGAATGAAGGTGTAGAATTAGGTGTGTCACAGCCAAGTACTAGTGGGCAATCTGCTTTCGGTACACCGATGTCAGATTGTACCAGGCAAATTTCCCTGCCCCAGCTGCTGCACCGCCGAAAGAAGTTTGCTCCCAGCCATCCACATGCCCAGCGGTTGAATGCTAGCTTGACAAAATTGCTAGCACTTCAACTGCTGCCTTTTCAGTTGGTAGACTCTGCCCCCTTCCGTGAGTTTGTGGAATGTGCGGTTCCTCAGTGGCAGGTACCCAAACGCCACTTTTTCTCACGGAAGGCGATTCCGGCTCTCTACTGGCATGTGGAAGACAATGTCCATACCTCGCTGGACAGGGATGTCAGCGGTAAGGTGCATATTACCGCTGACTCATGGTCCAGCAGGCATGGACAGGGACGTTACCTAGGTTTCATGGCGCATTGGGTGACTCTGCTGGCAGCTGGGAAGGATGCAGGACAAGGTGCAGTAGTGTTGGAGGTTGTTCCGCCACCACGCCTCCAAAATGCCACTACTAATGATTGTGACACACCTCTCTCCTCCACCCCCTCCTCTTCTTCTTCCTCCATGGCCTCTTCCTGTGCTTTGTCCTCGGAACCAGCGGTGCTCCGTAGGCATTCAAGGGGCTACACAAGTATGCAGGCCAAAAGATGCCATGCGGTGCTTGAGCTGGTGTGCTTGGGGGACAGGAGCCACACTGGGGCAGAGGTTCTGTCAGCTCTGCAGGGGCAGGTTCAGAGGTGGTTGACGCCACGCCAACTTAAGGCAGGAATGGTGATTTGCGATAATGGCACCAACCTCCTCTCTGCCCTCTGACAGGGACAAATGACCCATGTGCCCTGTTTGGCTCATGTCCTTAACTTGGTGGTGCAGCGGTTCTTGGGCAGGTACTCGGGCTTACAGGATGTCCTGAGGCAGGCCAGGAAAGTCTGTGTGCATTTCCGCAGGTCATATAATGCCAGTGCTCGGCTGGCGGACCTGCAAAAGGAGTTTAACCTGCCCAAGAACCGCCTAATCTGTGACATGCCCACCAGGTGGAACTCAACGTTGGCCATGCTGCAGCGGCTGCACATGCAGCAGAGGGCCCTCAATGAGTACCTGTGCGACTATGGCACCAGGACAGGGTCAGGGGAGCTTGTTTTTTTTTTCCCCACGCCAGTGGGCCATGATCAGGGATGCATGCACTGTCCTGTCACCATTTGAGGAGGCCATGAGGATGGTGAGCAGTGACAGTGCATGCATCAGTGACACTGTCCCCCTTGTCCACCTGTTGGAGCACACGCTGCGTGGAATAATGGACAGGGCACTTGAGGCAGAACAGAGGCAGAAAGAGGAGGACTTCCTTAGCTCTCAAGGCCCCCTTTATCCAGACAGTGTTCCTGCGTGCCTGTCGATCACACAGGAAGAGGAGGAGGAGGATTGTGTCAGTATGGAGGTGGAGCCTGGCACTCAGCATCAGCAGCAGTCTTTAAGGGATCAGTCCCAAGAAACACATGGATTGTACGTGGCTGGGAGGAGGTGGCTGCGGACCATGTCGTCCTTAGTAACCCAGAGGACTCCGGACCGAATGCCTCAGCAAACCTACGCTGCATGGCCTCCCTGATCCTGCAAAGCCTGTGTAAGGATCCTTGTATTCGTGGTATCAAGGAGAAGGACCAATACTGGCTGGCAACCCTCCTTGATCCACGTTACAAGGGTGAGGTTGCGGACCTTATTTTGCCATCGCAGAGAGAGCAGAGGATGAAACATCTTCGGGAGGCCTTGCAGAAAGGTCTGTGCAACGCGTTCCCAGAGACTGGGAGGTTATAAACTCCTGTTTCTGGACAACGTTTTGCTGAGGCTTTGGTCAGTCAAAGAAGGAATGGTGGAGAAGGTGGCCGTCTGACCGATGCGTTCAGACAATTTTTTGGTCCGCAGCCCCAAGGTAGGATCGGTTCCAGCAACCATCGCCAGCGCCTGTTTTACATGGTGCAGGAATACCTAGGGGCAAGATCTGATTTGGACACCTTTCCCACCGAAAATCCTCTGGGTTACTGGGTCTTGAGGATGGATCACTGGCCAGAGCTTGCACAGTATGCAATTGAGCTACTGGCCTGTCCTGCATCCAGCGTTCTTTCGGAACGCACATTCAGTGCTGCTGGAGGCTTTGTAACCGATCACAGGGTGCGTCTGTCCACTGACTCGGTCGATCGACTGACCTTCATAAAAATGAATCAGTCTTGGATCACCACCAGCTACCAAGCACCTGATGCTGATGTAACCGAATAATTTTTTTTTAAATCTCAAATCCCTTCAAAGACTGCCTATGCTGAGTGACTATCCTGAGTAATTATCCTCTTCCTCCTCAATGATCACGCTGATAGCTTGTAAGAACGTTTTTGGTTCTGGGCGCCACCACCAGTGCCTAAGGCCCAATTTTTCAGCCCCTGTTTAACAGGGGCATGTAATTACAATTTTTGATGCAATACTTTGCAGCAGGGCTCGTTCCTGCGTTCCAACTAGAGTATCTGTGAGGGGTTGCAGTGTTGTGGCACCAGCACCAGTGCCTAAGGCCTAATTTTTCAGCCCCTGTTTAACAGGGGCATGTAATTACAATTTTTGATGCAATACTTTGCAGCAGGGCTCGTTCCTGCGTTCCAACTAGAGTATCTGTGAGGGGTTGCAGTGTTGTGGCATCAGCACCAGTGCCTAAGGCCTAATTTTTCAGCCCCTGTTCAACAGGGGCATGTAATTACAATTTTTGATCTAATATTTCACAGCAGGGCCCATTTCTGCGCCCACCAAGAGCAAGTGAGGACTTACAGTGTTGTGGCACCAGCACCACCACCACCACCAAAGGCCCAATTTTTCTGCCCTTGTTCAACAGGGGCATGTAATTACAATTCTTGATCTAATATTTCACAGCAGCGCCCATTTCTACACCCACCAAGAGCGAGTGAGGACTTACAGTGTTGTGGCACCAGCACCACCACCACCAAAGGCCCAATTTTTCTGCCCTTGTTCAACAGGGGCATGTAATTACAATTCTTGATCTAATATTTCACAGCAGGGCCCGTTTCTGCGCCCACCAAGAGCGAGTGAGAACTTACAGTGTTGTGGTACCAGTACCACAACCACCAAAGGCCCAATTTTTCTGCCCTTGTTCAACAGGGGCATGTAATTACAATTCTTGATCTAATATTTCACAGCAGGGCCCATTTCTGCGCCCACCAAGAGCGAGTGAGAACTTACAGTGTTGTGGCACCACCAACACCACCACCACCAAAGGCCCAATTTTTCTGCCCTTGTTCAACAGGGGCATGTAATTACAATTCTTGATCTAATATTTCACAGCAGGGCCCGTTTCTGCGCCCACCAAGAGCGAGTGAGAACTTACAGTGTTGTGGCACCAGCACCACCACCACCACCACCAAAGGCCCAACTTTTCTGCCCTTGTTCAACAGGGGCATGTAATTACAATTCTTGATCTAATATTTCACAGCAGGGCCCATTTCTGCGCCCACCAAGAGCGAGTGAGGACTTACAGTGTTGTGGCACCAGCAACACCACCACCACCAAAGGCCAAAGGTACCGCGATTACCGCCTATCACAACCTGACAAGGATATCCTTCTTTCTTAAGTGAAGCGGAGGTGAAGACCCTCGCTGCCGGGAGGCTAATGCACCTCTCTAATCTGAGATCCGAAGTATCTGGTAAGACTATTGTTTTAATAATTTGTTTGAGACCTTTTTAACAAGGATCTTTGATCTGTATCTATTTCACAGATTGTGGTAAATATTAGTTAAGCAAAGATTTGTTTGGAGCACAATTTGGTTATTTGGTTGCACATTTAGAAATTACCTATAAATAAGGTTTTTTTTTTCAATGTCACTTGTGGATGCGCGCTTGTAATATTTTAGTTTAGAACTAAAAAGGTAGCAGTTGAAGTACTAGCAATTGTGCCAAGCTAGCATTCAACTGCTGGACATGTGGATGGCTGGGAGCGAACTTCTTTCTGCGGTGCAGCAGTTGGGGCAGGGAAATTTGCCTGGTACAATCTGACGTCGGTGTACCGATAGCAGATTTCCCGCAAGTACTTGGCTGTGACACACCTTATTCTACATCTTCATTCCTCTCAGTGCAGGTCTCAGGGAGGACTGAAGGTATAGTGGGGTTGGAGATCCCAGCTGATGAGGAGCAAGGAGAAGTCCTCTTTGTTCTTTGGTGTGGGTCTTTTAGGTACGCTTGCCAACGAACTGCATGGCAGGTCAACATATGTCTGGTCAAGCATGTGGTGCCCAAGCGGGAGTTGTTTTGGCCACGCGAGATATGCTTGAGACATATACGCTTGAGACATATGTTGCAAATAGCAAAGGTGCCATCTGATGCACTCGTCTCAAAAAAGACCCACACCAAAGAACTTTTGGAATAACGTGCATAGACAGCAGCGCCCTGCACATGCGGAGCTCTGCGGTGTGATGCAGTCAGTGTTTTGCCCTTAGGCTGGCCCCTGGAGGACATCCTGCCTCCTTGGTGATGTGCCTCCTCCTTCTCCTCCTCCTCTCTCCTATCAGGCACCCACGTTGAGTCAGTGACCTCATCATCACTGGAGCAAACCTGACAGTATGCTGCAGCAGGGTGAACATGACTGCCAGATTGCTGTCCTTCTTGGGCACCCCCTCTATCTGTGCTCACGTTACTGCCTTCATCTAGCTCAGTATCATCATCAGAGCCTTCAAAACGCTGGGCATCCTCCTGGAGCATGTACCCAACACTGTGGTCAAACAGTTCGAGGGACTCCTCAGGAGGACATGGTGGGGCTAGGGAGTCACTGATGCCATTGAGCCGACGGAAGAGGCCGCGTTGGCAGCTGTTTTGCCAGACAAAGTACCCTGAGCCTGGGTGAGAGAGGATGAGGAGGATGAGGACGGCTTGGTCATCCACTCGACCAAGTCTTCCGCATGTTGCGGCTCAACATGGCCAGCGTGTCCCATGGCCACGTGCTGATGAGGATGCACCGTGTCCATGACCAGCACTGTTGCCTCTAGACATATATATATATATATATATATATATATATATATATATATATATATATTGATTATACTGCAGCTAGCAGAATCAACTGCCTTCCTGTAGTATTATTAGTATGATAACACCTGCACTTGTCTTCAGGTAGCTATACTGTAGGTGAGACTGTGCAGGGTACACAGTACAGTAGCTTGAAATACTTCAATGAGCCTACACAAGCACCTGGCTGCAGGTAGCTTTACTGTAGGTGAGACTGTGCAGGGTACACAGTACAGTAGCTGGAAATACTTCAATGAGCCTACACAAGCACCTGGCTGCAGGTTGCTATACTGTAGGTGAGACTGTGCAGGGTACACAGTACAGTAGCTGGAAATACTTCAATGAGCCTACACAAGCACCTGGCTGCAGGTTGCTATACTGTAGGTGAGACTGTGCAGGGTACACAGTACAGTAGCTGGAAATACGTCAATGAGCCTACACAAGCATCTGGCTGCAGGTTGCTATACTGTAGGTGAGACTGTGTGGGGTACACAGTACAGTAGCTGGAAATACATCAATGAGCCTACACAAGCACCTGTCTGCAGGTAGCTATACTGTAGGTGAGACTGTGCAGAGTACACAGTACAGTAGCTGGAAATACTTCAATGAGCCTACACAAGCACCTGGCTGCAGATTGCTATACTGTAGGGGAGAATGTGCAGGGTACACAGTACAGTAGCTGGAAATACTTCAATGAACCTATACAAGCACCTGGCTGCAGGTAGCTATACTGTAGGTGAGACTGTGCGGGGTACACAGTACAGTAGCTGGAAATACTTCAATGAGCCTACACAAGCACCTGGCTGCAGGTAGCTATACTGTAGGTGAGACTGTGCAGAGTACACAGTACAGTAGCTGGAAATACTTCAATGAGCCTACACAAGCACCTGGCTGCAGATTGCTATACTGTAGGGGAGAATGTGCAGGGTACACAGTACAGTAGCTGGAAATACTTCAATGAGCCTACACAAGCACCTGGCTGCAGGTAGCTATACTGTAGGTGAGACTGTGCAGAGTACACAGTACAGTAGCTGGAAATACTTCAATGAGCCTACACAAGCACCTGGCTGCAGATTGCTATACTGTAGGGGAGAATGTGCAGGGTACACAGTACAGTAGCTGGAAATACTTCAATGAGCCTAAACAAGCACCTGGCTGCAGGTTTCTTTACTATAGGTGAGACTGTGCAGTGTACACAGTACAGTAGCTGGAAATACTTCAATGAGCCTACACAAGCACTTGGCTGCAGGTAGCTATACTGTAGGTGAGACTGTGCAGGGTACACAGTACAGTAGCTGGAAATACTTCAATGAGCCTACACAAGCACCTGGCTGCAGATTGCTATACTGTAGACGAGACTGTGCAGGGTACACTGTACAGTAGCTGGAAATACATCAATGAGCCTACACAAGCACCTGGCTGCAGATTGCTATACTGTAGGTGAGACTGTGCAGGGTACACAGTACAGTAGCTGGAAATACTTCAATGAGCCTACACAAGCACCTGGCTGCAGATTGCTATACTGTAGGAGAGACTGTGCAGGGTACACAGTACAGTAGCTGGAAATACTTCAATGAGCCTACACAAGCACCTGGCTGCAGGTAGCTATACTGTAGGTGAGACTGTGCAGGGTACACAGTACAGTAGCTGGAAATACTTCAATGAGCCTACACAAGCACCTGGCTGCAGGTTGCTATACTGTAGGTGAGACTGTGCAGGGTACACAGTACAGTAGCTGGAAATACTTCAACGAGCCTACACAAGCACCTGGCTGCAGGTTTATATACTGTAGGTGAGACTGTGCAGGGTACACAGTACAGCAGCTGGAAATACTGTAAAAACACCTGCCTGCCTGTCAGCAAATTAGGAAGAGAAGAACAGGATCTAGCTAAACTGAATACAGTATAGTATATATATATATATATATATATATATATATATATATATATATATATATATATATATATATATAAACACCTGGGATGCATATATATACACAATACACTGTAACTGCAGCTAACTGACTCGACCTGCCTACTCTATCTAACTTAAATCAAATGACACTGTCTGTCTCTCTCTCTCTATCTCTCTATCTGAACGCCAGAACACACTACACAGGGCCGCCGTAATTGAGCCATAACCACCCTCTGAGCCATAACTGCCCAAAGCCTCCATGGCTTTGGCCAATTACAGCTCTCTGTTCAGACGGCGCTGTGATTGGCCAAGCATGCGGGTTATAGTGCATGCTTGGCCAATCATCAGCCAGCAATGCACTGAGATGCCACAGTGAATTATAGGCCGTGACGCGCCACTGGAATTTGGCACAAACGGCCCATATTGTTTGTAATTCGGCGAACGACCGAACACACGATGTTCGAGTCGAACATGGGTTCGACTCGAAGACAAAGCTCATTCCCTACCTGAAATTCCTGAAGAGACTGTTGGCATAGAATCTGACAGTCATTGCCATACTACCCTACTGGCCTCACAGACCACGGTTCTCTCTGGCAATGGATCTCAGCGTGTGCCCACCAATCACTCTGCCGGTGACTCCTTATCTCCTGTCGCAGGCAGAAATCCTACATCCACAACCAATCACGACAGGCCTTAGCAGCCTGGAGATTGAAAGGCAGGGTTTAGAAGGGTTAGGAACCCCCCACAATTATGGGCAGCCGAACCTTATACCATGTTCTTCCCAGACAGGGTTGTGCTGAGACCATTGGATCACTTTGTCCCAAAAGTGGCATCAATATTTCCTTGTCAAAAGAAGTTTATTGAGTATACAATGTTATAAAGATACATAAAGTAAGTTTACAAGGATCTATAAAGTAAGCTCATTGTTTTACAGTAGGGTTTATATAGGTAAATATCATGAAATTTCAAATATTAAACATTGGGTTCACGTAAACCTAAATTAAAGATATATATCATTTCTTTAGTTACTTTTGTAGGTATTTAAATGATTTATACCTACTATACATATTGTTTACAAGTAGAGTGTATATAGGTCAAATAAATTCTGATAATGAGCTTTAATCGTAAGGTGGAGAAAAGGAAAGAGAAAGAAGAAAAAGGGTTGAAAGGTAGAGGTATGGTCCACAAGGTTGTCCCGCTCGTCAGTTTATTATTCTTTTTAGTTCTCTTTGAAGCCTTAGAATGGGTGTCTCTGTAAGTCATTTAATCTGTTACCATGGCAACAGGACAGAGTCATTGAAGTTTGACAGGAACTGTTGTTTTATCCAAGGATGCCAAAGTTTTTCAAATTTTGGAATTTGATTTTGATCGATGGCTACCATCTTAGCATGGGACATTGTATTATTCATTCTGTGAATTGTTTCTGCTAGTACCAATGTAGGAGATTTCCATGCCTTGGCCACTGTTTGTTTTGCAGCCGTTATTAGTTGGATCATAAGTTTGAATTGAGAGAGTGTTAACCATTCCGGTTTTAGATTAAGTAAAGTTAAATATGGATCTGGTTGTATTATTTTTTTAAATATTTTAGATGCAATCACGAAGACTTCCTTCCAGAAGGTTTGGATTACTGGGCACGTCCACCATATGTGTAAATATGTGCCTATTTCTGGGCATCCTCGAAAACAAAGAGCTGAGGTATTAGGTGAATATTTTGCCACTCTAGCGGGTACAAGGTACCAGTGAGTTAGGACTTTATAATTTGTCTCCGGTGCTAAGATGTTGGGTGAAGATGACTTAGATGTGAGCCATATGTTAGACCAGTCTGTGTCTTCTAAAGTTCGTCCCAGGTCCTCCTCCCACCTCTGAACGTAAGAGGGTCTATTAAGATTTGCTACTCCATATAATTGATTATAAAGTGATGAAATTGTACCTTTAGCAAATGGATCTTTTGTACAGATTGATTCAAAAATGGATAATTGGGATAATGGTGTATCCCCTTTTAGGAATGGTGTATAGAAATTTTTGATTTGGAAATATCTGAATATCTCAGAGTTTGGTAGATCATATTTTTCTCTAAGCGATGGGAATGAAAGGAATGATTTAGATGCTATGAAGTCATTTAGTGTCTGAATGCCTGATGTTGTCCAAGCTTTAAAAGAATTTGGGTAGATCCATGCCGGATAAAAGGCCGGCATCAATATTTCATTATTCCAGTGAATGGGTGCTTCCAGCCTTCCCAGCAGCATCAGATGCTGATCTGCACGAGTTGGACATTCCAAAAGTCCTCAAAGCCTATCTCCAGGCTACTTCTGCATTCAGATGTTCTGACAGATTATTCACCAGGCACTAAGCATGAACATTATTCACCGGGCATATAGAGTGGCCAGGAAGGATCCTCCAGAGGTGGTTAGAGCTCACTCAACCAGGGCGATGTCGTCTTCTTCTGCGGCCCGGCAGCAGTGTCTCTGGAGACAGTCTGCAAAGCGGCTAGCTGGTCATCACATCATACATTCTTAAAACACTACAAGGTGGATCCAGCAGCTCTTACTACAGTAGAGTTTGGGAGGAAAACTTTCCAAGCTTCTATGTCTATTGTCAAATAAAGACCAAGGTTGCAACATTAACCACTTGCCAACCGGGCCATTGCCGAAAGACGGCAACAGCGCGGTCGGCTAGTTCTGGGTGGACGTCCATGGACATCATTCCAGAATGTTGCTCCCACGTGCCCTCTGGGGCGTGCACTCGGGAGCATCTGTGACCGCCGGGTCCGGAGGACCCGGCGCATCACGGATCACGGTAAATAGCCGCTGATCGCGGCCATTTACCACGTGATCGTTCCGTCAAATGACGGAGCAATCACATGTAAACAAACCAGCGTCACGTCATGACGCCGGTTCCTCCCTCCCCTCTCTGTACCGATCGGTACAGTGCGGGGGGAGAGGGGGAGAGATGGCAGCGCTGTGGGCTGGATGTTTAGTGCCCACAGTGCTGCTCAATACTGCAATACTCTGCAACACTGTGCAACACACTGCAATACTCTGCAACACTGCAATGCTCTGCAACACTGCAATACTCTACAACACTGCAATACTCTGCAACACTGCAATACTCTGCAATACTGCAATACTCTGCAACACTGCAATACTCTGCAACACGGTGCTATACTCTGCAACACTGTGCAATACTCTGCCAATACTCTGCAACACTGCAAAACTCAGCTAATACTCTACCAATACTCGCCAATACTCTGCCAATACTCGCCAATACTCTGCCATACTAGCCAATACTCTGCCAATACTAGCCAATACTCTGCAATAAATTTTAACAGAAACAAAGAATTTTTTTTTTTTATCGAATTTTCAGTCTTTTTTGATTTATAGCGCAAAAAAAAAAAAACCCAGCGGTGATTAAATACCACCAAAAGAAAGCTCTATTTGTCTGCAAAAAAGGACATACATTTCATATAGGTACAGTGTTGCATGACTGAGTAATTGTCATTCAAAGTGTGAGAGCACCGAAAGCTGAAAATTGGTCTGGTTAGGAAGGGGGTTTAAGTGCCCAGTTGTCAAGTGGTTAAACCCCCCCCTCAAAAGCTCATTATTTATCACATGTATGCTGCCGTGTTGGTGTCAGTAAAATGGAAAATTGTATCAAATACTTACCGTAATTTTTCTTTGCTGACACCAATACATGGCAGCATATGAACCCTCCCTCTGATCATTGTGCTTTATATGGAGAATGGGGGAGGTAGCTCTCAGTCAGACTTTTATAAAGCGAAACGGGTCCTGTGGGTGGATATAGGGGCGAAGCTATATCATATGTATGCTGCCATGTATTGGTGTCAGGAAAGGAAAAATACGGTAAGTATTTGATACAATTTCCCATTGTTATGTCAAGACTTCTGTGCCTCAGTCATCTGTGCCATGTGTCAATGCAATTTAAATGTTTTTCTTCCTTGGTAGTATTAACCACGTCATTGGAATTTAGCTGATACAGTTCATCTTTCATTTTAGCCTTTACAAGTAAGATATCCCCTTTTGTAATACCACAACTGTCACCTTGGAAGGACACTACATTGCCTTTTCTTGTGAGCTTCTTCACTAACAAAGATTAGTTTCAAGAGCAGGGACATATAGGCATTTTTCACAAGTATCTTTCTGGTGACACTCTGGTACATATTCTAGTAAAGAAGACCGTCTCCTATTCCTTCTGATTGCATTATTTGGCCATTAGCTGTGGTAATTTTTTTCTGTTTTACTCTGGTCAAGGTGAATTAAGAAATTACTGTCATTTGTCATGTGACTCATAGTTTCTAAATCAACATACCATGCCTGCAAAGATGAGGTGCAACTTTTGGACTGAAAACATATTCATTATGTTTGGGCTTTTGTAGTTTAGTTTGTTTTTGCATTCTAGCTTTCCGGATTCTGCAATCTGTTTTTAAATTACCTTGTTCCTTGCACACAAAACATTAATGTGTTTATTGTTGCATGTTATGCCCCGTACACACGGTCGGACTTTGTTCGGACATTCCGACAACAAAATCCTAGGATTTTTTCCGACGGATGTTGGCTCAAACTTGTCTTGCATACACACGGTCACACAAAGTTGTCGGAAAATCCGATTGTTCTAAACGCGGTGACGTAAAACACGTACGTCGGGACTATAAACGGGGCAGTGGCCAATAGCTTTCATCTCTTTATTTATTCTGAGCATGCGTGGCACTTTGTCCGTCGGATTTGTGTACACACGATCGGAATTTCCGACAACGGATTTTGTTGTCGGAAAATTTTATCTCCTGCTCTTCAACTTTGTGTGTCGGAAAATCCGATGGAAAATGTCCGATGGAGCCCACACACAGTCGGAATTTCCGACAACACGCTCCGATCGGACATTTTCCATCGGAAAATCCGACCGTGTGTACGGGGCATTACTGTTTTTATACCTATTTTTTATATTTAAAGCAGACTCAGCAACAGAAGCATTGTCACTATTAATGCTTTCTGTTTTACTCTTATACTTATCCACAAGCTTGACCTTAACATATTCTAATTTCAGTTCATTATCTGGACGGGCATCAAGTGCTGTGACAAACGTTTAATAACTTTCTGGTAAGTCAATGAGTAATAGTGCTGAGACATGAAAATCTTTTATTTCTTCTCCTATACCTCTCAGGCAGTTAACCATTTCCAAGGTGGCCCTTACAGTATGCAATATTGCATATCCTGGCCTTTCATCAGCTTGGTATAGCTTTCTAATCAAATACAGTTTTTTTCTGAGATTAGCTCTTTCATGCACCTTTTATAATGCTTCCCACATTTATTTAGCAGTTTCACACTTAAGTATGTATGATTTGACCATCTTCTATGCTAAGAGAGATTGTGCTCTGAGATTTCTAGTCTTTCTCTACCCATTCGTCTGAAGGGTGTTCTGGCCTGACTTAATTTATACATTTCCACATACCTTCTCTTATTAAGCATCATTTTCATCTTGAATTTCCAAGACTGGTAGTTCTGGTTTGTCAGATTTGCAAATGAAAGCTTTGTTGCAGCTGTGTTACTGGCAATTTCTGTGATTCTGTTGCAGTCTTCTTTCTGTTGCTGTATCGTGCACTAATCTGCTGTAGCTGGCTATGACTGGGCTATGGCAAGGTTCTCAGCGTTTCTGAGGGCTATGCCTGGGTGGTTGTCTAGGCTATGCCTGAATGGGTGTCTGGGTGGATATCTGGGCCCATAACCTGTTAGCAATTGTGTATATAGCCCTACAGAACAGACAGTGCACATTCCACATGGGCTTTGCTGCTTCTTTACTGCAAACAGGAAACAGGAAACTTTATTATTCAGAAAAAAGACATAGAATTTAACTATGAATGCAGCTACAAACTTAAAAACACTACCATCTACTGGCTGATGTAGTTGTTGCACAAAATACATGAACAATGTATTTCAACAGCTACATTTAGACTTTTGATGTTAACCACTTAAAGATCGGAAGGATTTGCCCCCTTAATGACAGGTCATTTTTTGCGATACGGCACTGCGTCACTTTAACTGACAATTACGCATTCGTGCTACACTGTACACAAACAAAAATGGCATCCTTTTCTTTCCACAAATAGAGCTTTCTTTTGGTAGTATTTGATCACCTCTGCAGTTTTTATTATTTGCACTATAAACAAAAAAGACTGACAATTTGGAAAAAGAAAACAATATTTTTAACTTTTTGCTATAGTAAATATCCAAAAGAAACAAAAAAAAAACACATTTCTTACTCAGTTTAGACCGATATGTATTCTTCCACATATTTTTGGTAAAAAAAATCGCAATAAGTTTATATTGGTTGATTTGCACAAAAGTTATAGCATCTACAAAATAGGGGATAGATTTATAGCATTTTTATTATTATATTTTTTTTTTTACTAGAAATGGAAGTGATCTGACAGATCTGAAACTTTTGACACTTTTTTGGGACCATTGACATTTATACATCGATCAGAGCTAAAAATAGCCACTGATTACTGTATAAATGTGATTGGCAGGGAAGGGGTTAACACTAGGGGGCGATCAAGGGGTTAAATGTGTGTCCTAGGGAGTGTTTCTAACTGTGGGGGGATGGAGCTGCCTTGAGGAGGAGATCGATCGCTGTTCATAATCTGTATGAACAGAACAGAAATCTGTCTGTTTACACTGACACATCTCCCGCCACGCCTTGGGTCCCCTAGTGGTCTTAAAGCGGGTGACATACAGCTACAGCTATTCACCCAGGGGAGCCAACCTGCCGCAGTATAACTGCAGCAGCTGGTCCTTAACTGGTTAAATAAGACAGTTACACATTTTTAGGTTCTTTTTATTTTGTTTATAGTTATAGAGCATAGTTTTTTATTTATAATAATACTGATTTCATATCCAGCATATGGTACATTTATGAGCACTTTGGTTTATTCTTTTAGCACTTTTACGCAGTAACATTATTCACAGATTGATTAAGAGTTAATCAGAGCTAGCACTGCTAGGGTTTGTGTTTTTGTTGTTAGAAGTTGTTACTTTCTTTTTAGACTGCTGCTGCTCTGATTATAAATCCCTGTGGTGTGGTTCATTGATACTTTTATTTTTCTGATAGTACCCTTGCCTAGGTGCTTTTGCCAAAAGACAGGAGTAAGGTGAGTCTAGCTTGGACTACCTTACCTGTAAAATGTTTCCCCCCTGTTGCAGTTTATTACAGTGTGGGCAGGGCTGGAAAGTGTTCCCAGTACAAGGGGAGCAGCTGCCATTTAGGAGATGACTAAGTGCTAAAAAGTATTTCTGTTGGCTAAAAGCTTGGGACTTAGGCCCACACTGAGGGAAGAGAACAAGGATGGTTAAAGCTGCCAGAGGAGTGCAGAGTTATGCCTTCTACACACGGTCGCACATTCCGACAACAAAATCCTTCGGATTTTTTCTGACGGATGTTGGCTCAGACTTGTCTTGCATACACACGGTCGCACAAAGTTGTCGGAATTTCCGAACATCAAGAATGCGGTGACGTACAACACGTACGACGGGACTATAAAAGGGCAATTCAATACCAAGCATGCCATCCTTTGGGCTCCTTTTGCTAATCTCGTGTTAGTAAAAGTTTGGTGAGAGAAGATTTGCGCTTTTCAGACTCGTGGTTTTCAGAACGTTTTTCTGGTGTTCAGTTTGTGCTTGTGGGTTTGTATCTGTTCTTCAGTGCGTGCAGTGAGTTTGTATTTGATTATCAGTGCGTTCTTGTCCGATCTTTGCTGATTTTCAGGTCGCTCTTCACAGGCCTTGCTGTTCTTCAGTGCGTTCTGTTACTTCGTTCTGACCAGCCGACCGTTTTGAAGCCATGTTGCATGTACGTACTCGTCGTAGAGTTGGTGCTGTGCATGGGCTTGGTGTTGGGCTTTTAGCTTTGACCCAAGCCCAGTCCATGAACAGGGCAAGGAGGAGTTCATGGATGAAGAATTGGTTGCTCCAGCGTGACCAATTCTCTCATATGCCTTTGCTGCATGAGAATAATACTGACGATTTCAGAAACTTTCTCAGGATGACGGACCCCATTTTTCATCATTTGTTGGCTTTGCTGACCCCTTATATCAGCTGACAGGATACCTGCATGAGGCAAGCCATCACTCCGGAGCAGAGACTAGTCGCCACGTTGCGGTACTTGGCGACTGGGAGAAGCCTGCAAGACCTCAAGTTCTCGACAGGCATCTCCCCCCAGGCTCTGGGGAACATTATCCCAGAGACCTGTTCTGCCATCATACAGGTCCTGCAGAATGACCATATTAAGGTAAGTTTTATCCTTTAACATCACATTTTATTGTATTTAATGTTTGCTAATGTATTGTATTTCTTTCATCATTTCCTAATTACCATGATTGTTATACGCTGTGAATGTACCCTTTGTTCTCATGCATGCTTGAATTTTTAAAAGTTCCTTTTTTGTCCTTCATGCATATTTGCCTTCACTAATCTCCCCAGCAATGCTATGCTGGGCCCATATTCACCTTGCCTAGTCACTTAACAAGGTATTTTGTCATCTCCATAGTACTGCTTTACCCTAAACACCCCCTAAAATGTGTACTAATGTTATTTGTGTCCCTAAATTCAGGCAGAGTGCCAGAGGCTTTTTTTGGAACCCCCCTCCTCCAACCGATAAGTCAGCTGATAACAATCCTCTATCTGTTGACTTTGCTAAACCCATACACACTATACCTATCTCTTTTGTGTTCAGATTTATGGATGAATTCCCCAAAGCATGTAGTGCAAGGGCCTACCTGAATACTTTCAAATTGTACTGTTTAAAGTTTTGTTCTCCTATTATTATCTTGATCGGTAATTGCAGAATGTAAAAATGTGCTTACGTTTGTACAGTGCGTATTTATATATTTGTATTATGACACTTCTTACCTGTCCAGTGGGCTGCCAATAGTGTAAGTAAGGAGGGGCTGGCCAAAGTAACACACATTATGTATGCATTCAGCTCTCAATGAAGTGGAGAGGGTTAGCTGCCCAAAACATCTCCCCCTAAAGTATTTTCAATGGGCCATCAGAAGTGGGGAGGAATCTGATAGGTGGACCTTATACTTTTGTGTTTAAATACTCCATAAAATAAATGTTATACTGATGTTGGCCAAGAATATTTGTGTCTAATCTGCTTTCAATGTTTATGTGCAAAATTACTCATTTATTTTTTCTTGTTTGACGCCACAGTTTCCTTCCACGCCACAGGAATGGCAGACTGTGGCCTCCCACTTTGCCACCCGTTGGGACTTTCTTAACTGCGGAGGGGCAATTGATGGGAAACATGTCCACATAGTCCCACCCCCCAACTCAGGGTCATACTATTATAATTACAAGGGGTTCAATAGTATTGTGATGTTGCCGGTGGTGTTGGCTACTTACGAGTTCCTGTATGTGGACGTGGGGAAGAATGGCCGGATGTCGGATGGTGGAGTCATCGCCCAGACCGAGTTCTACAGGCATCTCCAGAATGACAGCTTGGGCTTGCCACCTCCAGAAGACAATGTGGAAAAACTTCCACTCATCTTCGTTGCGGATGAAGCATTTTCACTGGGGGACCATCTTATGCGGCCATTCCCTATGAGGACCCTCACCACGGACCAGAGGGTTTTTAATTACTGGCTGGCCAGAGCCAGAAGGGTGGTGGAGAATACCTTTGGAATAATGGCTAGCCGGTTCCGCCTATTTCTTACACCTATACACATGGCAGAATATAAACTGAATCACATTATCCTTTCTTGCTGTGTTCTCCACAACTTTTTAAGGAGAAATTCTTTGAACTATGTTGCCTCAGTTGGGCCTGAGGCTGGACTTATTACTGAACAAACCCTGACGGTGCTTGAAACTGGCCGTCCTGGCTTGCCCCCCCAGAGTGCCCACGAGGTCCGTATATAATACCTGGAATGCTTTGCATGTAGGGGGGCCATCAATATGCCAGACAATGTCTGAGACATTTTTAAACTATACGAATATTTGAAACTGAACAAATATTTGCTTTGATTTACTGCTTGGCTTTCTTTTAGCTGTCTCCTCAGTTATCTTTTAATGGTATTTTTTTGGCCTTTTTCTTCAACAGTGCAAACGAAATTTCTTTCACACATGAGGTGACAATCTCTTCTTCGGCTAACTATTATTATGTTGTGGGTCTGCTACACACACCCCTTGTTTTTGTTGTTAATGTACAGTATGTAATGCATTACTGACAAAAATATTCATCATTTTCAGCACCATGACAGAAATTAGTGGAGTCATGAAAATGGCGTAATTGTGTAAAATTAGAAAGCACTGTGGGTGTTATTTACTAAGGGCAAATCCACTTTGCACTACAAGTGCACTGCAAAAGTACACTTGAGACTGAACTGAAACTGCAATTGTAGTGCAAAGTAAATTTGCCTTTAGTAAATAACCCCCATTGCCACTGTAAACAACAACTTTACTCCAAAAACTGCTTTTGAGTATTGAAAGAAGAAGCCACACATTGTTCATTATCAATTTTTACTCAAAGCACAATCACATGTGCATTTTATAAAAGGGTTTTTGAACAAACCAACACCTTTGGTGTATAACATTTTTTCAGGTCACATTAATAATAAATGGCCTTTTATTGGTAAAACGGGCATGCTTAAAACCATCAAACAATATACAACTCTGGAACTTTTACAAAGTTCAACTTTTATAAAGTGAAAGCAATATCAGACATTAGTATGTCCAAACTGGGTTGATATTGCCTTCATCAGATGGGGTGATGTCACCCCTGTAAAAGCCAAATTTTGAAGAGGCACACAAATTGGGATTCAAAATGGGATTTCCCTCCTGATCCCATGGCTAATGTCAACATGTGCTAGCTCCCATCATGGGGGATCAATGGACATGTTTTGGGGGTGCACTCCCTTCCTCTCAGCTACTTTATTATCAAGGAAGGGGTTGCACCCAAAAAACGCATACATTGATCTCCCATGATGTCAGATAGCACATGTTGACACACTGTGTGCATCTTCAAAATTTGGCTTTTAAAATACGTAAAAAATTATTACTAAAATAAAAAAAAATGAGAAAACATTTACGGATTTTTGGGTGTTTTATATTCTCCCTAAAACATTAATGATGTTCTTCATTTTTTTTGGAACATCATTGATGCTTTCCTTTAGCTGTTCCAAATCATGATTGCACCCCATTATCTCCCTGATGAGGATGAGTTCCAAGCTGAAAAATTATTTTTTTCCCTTTCTAAAGCTGGAATACTTACCTGTTTTGTGCAAGTTTCACAGATGGAGACACCTCTAGTATCCACTGGAGCACCTGTGTGGGGAACCTTAAGAAAAAGGGTGTTCTGGTGTCCCACACTAGTGCTCCTGCGTCCAGATGTGTAAACAGCTGCTGAGTGTCCTCTCCTTACACTGAATCAAGATTGCATTTAATTCTAGTTACAAACCCATCTAGACAACAAACTTTTTTAATAGAAGAATGTAGAATGTACATTCAATAGAATGTTTTGAACTGCATCTGCCCAAAACATTGTATTTTAGTGGCTGAACGAACAATGTTTCCTACGAACGATTAATGTGCCTATGAACATTAAAGTTGCCATTTTAAACTGTACAACAGTAAAGAAAAGCACATGGAGCAGCACATATGTAATAATAATAAAGAATAGGAACACAGGACAACTACTTACTTTTTTGCAGCACTCTCCTGATCCTTCTATATTGATCATGCTCCCTCAATTTCAGGTCCAACCAGCATTTTCTCAGTTGATCCTTGGATCGTCGTACCCCAAAATTCATGTGCAGACTCTTCACAACTTTAGTCATGATCTTGGCCTTTCTCACATTTGGGTTTGGGTAAGGTCCATACTTCCCCTCATAGTCAGCCCTCTTCAAGATGTCCACCATCTCTACAAAGGCCATATTTGAGGCCTTCATTCTCCTCTGGGATTGTGAGGTTCGGGGCTCCGGACTTTTGTCGTTGCTGCTGCTCTCCTCTACATGCACATGTTGTCTCTCCGCCATGTTCTCTCCCACTGAGCCAAAAGAGAAGGGGCGGGGAATAGACTAGAAAGAAGGTCAGGGGCGGGTGGAGTTTCACGCATGCGCAGTGTATATAAAGCGTAACATGCGTGCGTCGTACGTATGATCTGTGAGCAGAG
This sequence comes from Aquarana catesbeiana, assembly GCF_042186555.1. NCBI lineage: Eukaryota > Metazoa > Chordata > Amphibia > Anura > Ranidae > Aquarana > Aquarana catesbeiana. The sequence continues at coordinate 613,706,506 of NC_133325.1, read as the reverse complement.
GAAGGAGTAGAGGAAGCACCGATCATTATAAAGAAGGTACAATTTTAAGTTGGTGCATCAGTGGCCTATACTGCTTAAAGATTGAGGCCTATATTGGGTCAAGATTAGGAGAGTTTCGCCTCACATTGGGTTTGTCTTGTGTTGTGTCTTGCAGAGAAAATGGATCTGTTCAACAATGAGGACTATATGCCCATATTCATTGACATGTTCAGGGAGCTGCCCTGTCTGTGGCAGGTAAACCACCCCTATTATGACAATAAACCAAAGAGGAAGGCAGCACTGGATCAATTGTTTGAATTTGTGAAGCCAGTGATCCCCACGGCAGACATCCCCTATTTGAAGGCCCTAATTGGTGGCCTGAGGAGCTCTTATCTTAGGGAGCGCAAGAAGGTCCAGGACTCCCTGAGATCAGGAGCAGCAGATGACGTTTATGTCCCCAAGCTATGGTACTATGACAGACTGCATTTTCTGTCAGACCAGAGGGAACCCAGGCCAGCACTCTCCAGTCTTCCTTCAAGGCTTCCTTCCAACTTAGCTGAGGCTTCCGACGTCCAACCTGGGCCTTCCAGGCAGCAACATGTGGAGGAGCCCAGCTTGACCCAGGTATATCATTCTTCTAAATATTTCTGTTTGTCAAATTTATGATGTTAAATATATTTAGTTTTGATAATTAATTTCTGATTTCACAAAGTGTTTTACATATCAATAGACAGTAGTGGCCACAAATGATTGGGACAATAATGAAAAATGCTGGGGTCAGAATGATAGTCTTTTCTATTTATTAACATTCAATTTGCAACAGTCATGAGCTGAAAATTATGTGTGATTGATGAACAAAAAACTAAAACTATGTCCCTTTTTCATACACAGGAAAGTCTCAGCTAGGAGGTGGCCGAGCCCAGTAGCCTGCCAGAATCGCAGGTCCCTCCCCTCCGCCTTCCACAAAAAAGTGTCAGGAAGAGGAGTAACCTGAAGGAGGCAGCAATTGGCCTATTTATGAAAGCTACTGCGGTCCTCAGAAACCCCCCCCGGTCTTCAAGAGGACTATGCCTACATGACAGCATGCAAAATGCCTCTTATGTGAGGAAGTTATGTTACAAGCCCTAAATAAGGGGTTGAGGGGCGAACTCACAAGCCAAAGCCACGTTTGTGAGTTCAACCATGGTCCTTCTCCTCCTCCTCCAGGTCCTCCTCCTCCACCTCCTGCTCACCTCCAACACCAGAGCCACAGCCTGGAAGGAAGTGTCTAAGGAAGACCAGAGAGTGATGGCCTGGGTTCAGTTTGGTCTGACAAAAGATGCAGGCTGTTGTGTGACCACAGCCTGGGGACATAGATGTCATCTGCTGCTGTTCTTGATCTCTTGTAGTCCTGGACCAGATTGTGCTCACTATTATAAGGACTCCTCAGGCCACCAATTTTGACTGTAAAATTATTGATGTCTGCCCTGAGGTACAAAGGCTTGGCAAATTTCACCACTTTCTCCAGCGTTGCCTTCCTCTTTATTTTGTTTTGACCCAGAATAAATGGCAATTTATTGTTCACAAATACTTGCCTATGTGTTTTACTTCAAAAAGGACAGTTTGTTTGTGAGTAGGCAGGTACATTTCCAAAATACAGTGTCAAATTAACAAGGGACACCAACACCAACCAATCTCCTTGAGGTAAAAAAATACAAGATAATAATGGTGTTGTGGTAACTTGACACACAAAACAAGAAATAATATTATGGACAGCACTAGAAAAATAAACAAATGCAGATCTTGATAAAAAAAAAAAAAAAAAAAAATATAAACATTATTATGGAGATGTGACGAAGAACAAAATTGATATTATTCTTGAGATCACGAGAGAAATACTAAAGAAATCAGTTTGTGAGAACTCTGTGTGAATATCAGCAGCAAAACAACTTCATTCTTCTAGCATTATAAAGAAGAAGAGAATGCGCTGCATTAAACAATTTAAAACATTGCAACATGACGAATGTGCTATAACCATTACAAACGCTAGTTTTACCAGACCAAACACTTCCGTTTCGTGATTTATTCTGAGCATGTGTGGCACTTTGTGTGTCGGAATTGTCTACACACGTTCAGAATTTACGCAAACTGATTTTGTTGTTGGAAACTGCAAATGTTGTGCTACACCTACATATATGAAAATATGTGGATTTAGTGTTGCCATTAAAGAGGCTATAAACTGAACAGGCTAAGACCTATATTACTGCAGGAGAAGTATTGTGTCATGACTGCTAGAGAGTGTATTACAGAGGACACAGTGTGGTGTGACTGCAGAGCAGACTCCGTCGTCAGGGACACTAATGCCACCTGCCATTTTGTCTTGTTTTACCTTGCATTTCAATGCTAGTTTTGAACTATAGAAGTTTACACATTTCAAAACAAGTCTCTACAAAGATGTTCAGTAGGGCAACACCATGGACAAAGGGGCAAATTAGTAACATAAATACAATCTGAGTAATAGGGTAGTTTTCTGCACTGTTTTTTCTGCACTGTGCACTGTGCTTTAGCAACAAGACCATAAAGCATCTTCAAAGGCCAGTTCACAGAACTTTATGACATTTCTTTGTAATACAGATAAACGTGTGAGTGTGCAGTAGCAGGTATCACAGCTTCAGGCAGAGGTGTTATGGGGCAAGAATCACCAGCTACTGTGGCATCACTGGTCCAATAAGGAACTAATTTACCCACTAATTAGATGATATTCTTATAAGAAAGCATACCACTTTTGTAGGCTTGTGCACTCTGCTGCTTGGAATTGAGCTGATAATTGACCCTTTAGTGCAGAGATCTCCAATCTATGGCCCTCCAGCTGTTGCAGAACTACATGTCCCATGAGGCATTGTAAAACTCTGACATTCGCAGACATGACTAGGCATGATGGGAAATGTAGTTCCTGAACAACTGAAGGGCCATAGTTTGGAAACTCCTGCTTTAGTCCAATCTGCCAGATTACTGATTGAGTGAGCTTCACCAATGAAGTGTATATTAATTTCTATGAGAACCCCAGTGCTGAGCAACACGTTCTGCATTGCATAAATCCATTTTCTCATCCCTAGTTGGAAAACAAGGGGTTACCACTGCTGACAAATTAATATTAAACATGCATACTGTGGTGTTATCTTTATGCTTGCTGAGTTACATAGTAAGTCACTGTAAAAAGAATGAAACAAATGAAGTGGCAATTGATATGTATATAAATGTTCTGGGTCAGAAATGTCAGCTCATATATTCAAATCTTTTACAGTTAGGAGATTTTTTTTTAAGAGTGTTCATCACAATTCCACAATTGCAGCATGATAGTAAAGCATCTTTAACAGCAGACGTCAGAAAAAAAGAAGGGATTATATCCATTTAAAACAGTGATATTTCAAGATGTGTGGTAGCACAACAAAATGTCCAGTTCCTACTGTTGCGAACTCGGGGCATCATGACAGCCAGTTAACCCTGAGAAAAACTGAGAAAATCTTCTTGGCCTGAGGCTGAGAGTGTGTGCAGCTTGTTATCTAGAGTATGTCAGGCAAAAATAACATCTGTATTACTTTTATAGGCCACATTGACAAGGCATGCTCACAGAACATGAAGTTAAGTCACTGTACTTGCTATTCTTCCTCATCTTGCTGCATTAATCTTGTTATCTTTGTCTCTAAAATAACATTGGGTGGGGGGGACAGCATTTAGAGTCTCTAACAAATATACAGTATTAGCTGTGTCATGTTTTCCCTTCGTAGAAATTAAATCATATGTTACTTGTTCACAGAAGCAGTTAAATACCTTGCAGGATGTAATTATATTGCCTGGGAAATGGGGCACTTGCAGAGCCACTTGGGTATTGCAAGGCTACTGTGTATTTGCAAGGATAGGAAAGGATATGTTATTTTGTATTCGTTTTTATCCTTTTTTTTTATTTTTTTTTTCTCAAGGCCAGGATATTGAGGTGCCTAGCCAGACACAAGAACTGAACATGCCTAAAATCATTGATTCTATGTGTGACAATGCCAATGTGACCCTGAACCATTAAAGCAAGTCAGGAGACTTGATAATAATAAATAGTGACAGCTAGTGCTGCTAATTAATTAGCAAATGTCTGAACAGCAAAAAAAGTGTATAACAAGTGACAAAATTGTCCCAAATTCTGTATTAAAACACTGCTATGCCATATTGATGTACAGAGGACAATAATGACTTTATGACTTGCTGAGGTTAAGATTCTGAGAAGCACAGCTGCAAAACAATGTTGATGCATACGTGATAATGATTAGGCAGAATAAAACTTAAAGAGCAATGCAAGGCAAGAAAGGAAGGCAATCAGTGAGCTACTAATATAGACCAGCAATCTGCAGCTGTGCTAAACTCAGAAAGTCCATTTATCTTAATCTAAGATGTCCTATACCCATCAGTGGGAAAAAATTAGAATTTGGAAATTGGAACTTTCTTACTTATCAATATACTGGTCCCTGAGACACAGTTAACCTGAGCCATAGCCTACCTCAGGCTTGCACATTGACCGGGCAGTCTCATCCTCACCCCATCTACAAAATGCACCTTTATTTATGCTAGGGCAGCCCATTCATGGCCCCCATCTCATAATGAATGGCTGCACTTGTGCATTAACTCAAATAAGATTAATACTGTGATCCCTAGACATTGCCCAGGACACACAGCATCACTGGGACTGAGGTCCAGGAATGTGGCACAGTTTGCATGCAATTTCTATCATAATTTCTGTGTGTGAAAAGCAAAACAGGAGTTCCAGAATTAGAAGCAGGCAGGGCTGGGAGAAGGCATAGACACCAATAGGCATCATGCACTGTGCAAGACCAAGCTGTCAAACTGACTTCTCAGTCCTGAAAATTACATAGGAAAACTGTGACTCTCCCTGTGTAATTGGTGGAGCTCTACTGTCAATGTGACAGTCATCTGCTTTGTGTCAGAATCTCTATGCTCCCCTGATAAACTTAACAGTTGGCAATGTAACAGTGAAGCTCTGCTGATTTTACAGGGCTATTTTTGTAGCCTGTATTTATAACTAACTGTTTAGTGGTTTTTTTTGTTACTTTAATTAGTTTTGGAAAAAATAAGAGTTTATGCAATAAAAAGGGAACAAGGTTCAAGGAACGCGGTAAGTATAAATGATAATTATATTAGATTATTTTATTTTATTCAAAATATACAATGCACAGAAGCACTGATGTCAGGAAGAAAGCCAAAGACAGAGTATAACATGTACACGAATGGCAAAAAAATATTCAATGTAAGAATGAAAAAATAATAATAATATTCTAAAGCTTATCAAGGACAAGAAAGGCATTGGAGCATAACTAGCACCCTCAACTGTTAATCACAACTGGTACATTTTTGTGTTGAATGTGTGATTTCTCCAGCTCATTGTAAGAAAAAATGATCAGTCATGCAAACTCATCAATTTAACCAATTTACCCCCCTTGCACAGTGTGACGTGTGACACTGTACCCAAATAAAATGCATGTCCTTTTTTTCCCACAAATAGAGCTTTTTTTGGTGGTAAATCACCTCAGCGGTTTAAATTTTTTGCACTATAAACAAAACTGACTGACAAATTTGAGAAAAAAAAACAACTTTCTTTTTTTACTTACTGCAATAAAACACATCCAATAAAAAAAAATTAAAAAACCTAATTTCTTTATCAATTTGGGCCAATATGTATTTTGCTACATATTTTCCCAATAAGCTTATATTGATTGGTTTGCGCAAAAGTTATAGCGTCTACAAACTATGGGATATAAATTTATGGAAGTTTTATTTATTTATTTATTCATTTTTTACTAGTAATGGTGATGATCAGTGACTTATAGCAGGACTGCAATATGGCCATGGAAAATCGGACACTAACTGACACTTTTGACACTTTTTTGGGAACCAGTCACACTAGTACAGTGATCAGTGCCAAAAATATGCACTGTCACTGAACGACCCTGGCTGGGAAGGGGTTAACATGAGGGGCGATCAAAGGGTTAACTGTGTGCCTAGCCTGATTTTTATTACAGTGTGGGAGGTGCTTTTACTTGGGGAAGACATGGATCCATGTCCTGCTTTGCAGAGACACAGGATCTATGTCCTCCCTCCTGTCAGAACGGCATTCTGCCTTGTTTACATAGGCAGACTGCCATTCTGCCTCTCTGCAGAATAATCAGCAGTTGCTGGTGGACATCGAGTCTGCTGTACCCATCGATTGGCTCCCGCTGTGTATAATCATAGCGAGAACAAGCTGCCGGCAGTGCATATTCACGCCCCCTACCAGGAAGTGCGAGATCACGCATATTTAGGTAATCCTGCGCACAGTGGCCAGTCACAATACAATACAAAAAAAATATACAATCAACAATATGGGACTCACTTTGGCATTGAGGAACTCGAATTTAATACAAGAATACTGAACACAAAAAAAAGAAGAAATAAATACGTGTTATATGGACCTATATTGCTAAATAAACAAATAAACGGACCAATAGTTAATAGTTATGGGCTATAGTATTCTGGTTCTTAACATTCAGCAGCAACTCCGAGAAGGTGAAAAAAGGTTGGGGGTAGTGAAAAGGGGGGATTAAATTAAAATTAAAGCAGCCAGGAGTAGGCATCCATAAGTAAACTTAACTTTTTATATATTTGGGACCTACTATGATTCCATAGAAAGATTCAGAATTTCTGTTGACTCCCTGAAGGTCCTCCAGGGGGCCCATATCTGACGGCGTTGTTCATGTGTATCTATTTCATATGCCATCAGGGACTCCATTCTTTCAATAGAATCCATCTCTGCGACCAACTCATTCACAGAGGGGGACTGTGTTGACCGCTAATGTCGCAGTATAACAGCTCTCGCTGCTGTCAACCAGTGTCTAAGAAGACCTTTTTTGATGTTTTTGAAGGAACCTAGTAAAATAGAAAACAAGGTGGTTTGTGGTGTGTTGTAGGCAACCCCCCCCCCCCCGTGACTGTAGTATACAGCTGCATAATCCCAGAAATGGTGGAATTGAGGGCATTCCCACCAAATGTGCAAGAGCGAGCCCTTAGCAGAATTCAGCAGAAAGCGGTTTTAGTAAATAATGCCCAGGTCAAATGCATGATTTGCTATTCTTAAAGCTTTAACAAAAGGCCATATGACTGAATTTTCATATATCATTGGTCCTCAAACAACTGTCACTTTTTTTAAACTAAAGATCCCCATCCTTGTATGTTTATGTATTATGCGTGCTTATTGAATTAATGGTATTATATAAGACTAACCTTACTGCCAACACACAGTTTAAAGTATAACTAAAGGCAAAACTTTTTCCTGGTGCATCCGCCCTCAGGACAGTGAATATCATAAAAGAAAAGGTTAATGACTCCCCATCATTCTCCTTTTTTTCCTCATACTTCATTGACATCATTGCAATAGTCCATACCTCTGCTCCATGCAGTTTCCATCTGGGTTCAGCCTCTCCCAGATGCGGTCCTCAGTCCTGGGCCGCTAAAAGCACTAATAGGGTCCCTTCTGTGGGTCTTTTTGGACTACAGCAGCTTTCCTAAACAGGAGCATTTTGCTGTTTTTTTTTTTAGAGCTTTATGGACTGGTGGTTCTGCAAGCATTTTCCTCTCTCTAGGGCTGCTTTCACACTGGGGCGGATGTTGATGGTAAAACGCTGCTAGTTTTAGCGGAACTTTACCATTATTTTAGCCATGCTATTCGGGCCGTAGCAGGGTGCTTTTAACCCCCCCCGCTAGCGGCTGAATAGAGGGTTAAATGAGCCCGTGTAGTGCCGCTATCGAATCACTTTGCAGGCGCTTTTGCAGCGGTGCCCATTCATTTCAATGGGCAGGAGCAGTATATACATTGTTCCTCCACCGCCCAAAGATGCTGCTTGCAGGACTTTTTTTTAACGTCCTGTCAGTGCATTGCCCAGTGTGAAAGCACTCTGACTTTCACACTGGGACTGCAGGGAAGGTGTTTTTCAGGCGTTTTACAGGCTCCTATACTTAAACTCTGCAGCAGGTTCATTATGCAGCCCTCTATCTCACAGAGGGTTGCCTGAATTGAGCTCCTGTTGGTTCTAGCCTGCCTCAGTTTAGTAGTATCTATAGTTTATTTTGTTAAAAAAAAAAAAAAAGGGAATATACAGTATATATATATAGGGGGGAAGAGAGGGGGGTTGAAGATGAGGTATTAATGGTAAAACTTCATCTTCTTTCTCTTTTTCCTTTTTTCTTCTCTTTTCCTCATTATTTGAATCAGTTGCTCGCGGCACTGCTAGTCATGAGTCGCACACCACCTGACCAAGACCCTCACACTGTCCTAAGGTAAGGGCCTTTGTTTGAAAAAAAAGTGCATTTACACTGTGATTTTTTCTTTTTGCCCTAGTCCTGTATGCCCGAGAACTTCCAAGGAGACTTCCAGGCATGAGGCCAGAGACACTAGCCGTTGTCACTCATCCAGACACCATTCAACTGGTGGTCATAGGTCCTCAAGAGGCCATCGCTCATCCCATTCTGTAGACCATGAAGGAGCCAGAAAGTGCTGAGCATGCAGTGCAACCCCGATGGCTGACAAGCTAGTCTGCAAAAAATGTTTTAGAAACTATGCCGCAGACAGGGAATCAGAGGGCCGGCAGGTGACCGATCTGCTGAAGAAGGTGGTTAAAGATTCTTTCTCTGAACTAATGGCCTTTCTGCTATTGTAGCAAGTCCCTCAACATACGGAAAAGGAGGGGGGGTCTGTACTCCCAGGGCATCTACAGCCAAATCTACTTTACCTACGGTAGAACAACCCTCAAAAGCACCAGTAGATCAGGATCCATCAGAGGATTCTTCTGATGAAGCAGACCCAACTGGCTTCAGTTTTGCCTTAATACAACCCTACGTTCAGGTGGTAAAACAGGCGATCGGCTGGGAGGAGGCTGAAGAACTACCTAAAAAAGCCAGAAACTATTTTATGTTTTTAAGAAAATGCTTGTCCTTTTTTCCTCTGATGGATGAAGTTAAGGGTCCTATTGAGGAAGAGTGAAAGAAAACAGAAAATAGGTTCCCTGTGAATCGACTTAATAAATTGTACCCCTTGGCAGAAGAGGATGCTGGGTTAATCGATCACCTCCCAGTTGTAGATGCCACAGTAGTATGCCTGGCAAAAAATTTAACTTTACCCATGGACGATTCCACCTCTTTCAAAGACCCATTGGATAGGTGTATTGACACTGATCTAAAGAAGCCATATCAGACAGCAGGGGGAGCATGTAAGCTCAAAATTGCTCAGACATCGGTGTCTAATGCCATCAGAGTGTGGACAATGTACAGATGGCAATCCAACAAGAGGTCCCAAAGGAGGACATAGTGAAGGCGTTATAAGAGCTCAATCTTTCCGCAGATTTTGCCGGAGAAGCATCCATCCACATCAACCGTCATGGCTAAACGAGCACTGTGGTTAAAGCCTTGGGCAGCAGATGCCACATCCAAGCAGAATTGCTGTAGGATCCCATTTGAAGGGAAAACTCTCTTTGGCGAAAAACTTAAAAAAGCCCTTACACATGTGACAGGTGGAAAGACAGGGCTCCTGCAGCAAGACAGAAGGATGAGGAGATCAGGGATCTTTACATCTAACACCCAACCATTAAGAAACAGATGTGTCAGACAGTTCAGACAAGATAGAGTTCCCAAGAAGAGCTGGAGGAGCATGCAAGCTTTCTGAAATCAAATAAACGGGTCCTCCCAAACCCTCAGGACGCCTCTAAGTCCTTTTGACTTGGGGACTTCCCAGGAGTTCCAGGTCTGTGCCAGACTGCAACTATTCTCCAAGATTTGGCAGCACTGATGCATGGACCCCTGGGTGGTCTCTACGGGTTCCCTTCGGCCACTTTTGGACCTTCACAAACCAGCCTCCTTAGGATCACTTCTCTCCAACAAGAATCCAGAGTTTCCCTCTAAAAGCGTAAGCTCTGCGCCACTTCCTAGTTTCCCTACAAGTTCAGAAGGCAGTGATCCCAGTTCCTCCAGTAGAAAGATTCTCTGGTTCCTACTCCACTCTCTTTCTCATTCCCAAAAAGGATGTGGGCTGGAGACTGGTAATAGAGCTGAAAAGATTAAACCGTTACAAACATCATAATTCCTTCAAAATCACTTCAAACAATCATACAGGCCATTCAGCCAGGAGACTTGATGATATCCATAGATCTCAAAGACGCTTACCTACATGTACTGATTCTTCCAGCTTTTCAGAAATATCTGGGATTCACAGTAGGGCAACTTCACCTTCAGTTCAGAAGCCTGCCCTTCAGACTCTGCACCTCCCCAAGGGTGTTTTCGAAGATCCTAATCTCAATACTTGCTCCCCTAAGAGAAAGAGGTCTCAGAGTCTTTCACTATCTAGATGACATTCAGCTGTTGTCCCATAGGAAGATTCTCATATCAACCCTCTGAGTTTCTCTCAGCTGCCAATAGATCCACCTGTACAGTTAATAGTAGCTTATCATTTCTACAGTAAACGTAGTTACCCTACATTTAATTTAATACATAAGATATGGACTACTATTCAAAAGGATACTGAATATGAGGTATACACCCAATATATGCCTATATGGAACAATTTGCAATTGCCTGAGGTTGCAAAGCTTGAAAATTTAGATTAATGGAAGAAGGCTGGAATTTTGATTCTTTGTTAACTTTTTGACAATGAGGTTTTGCAAACCTTTGATAAACTGGCAGAAAGATATAATTTGCCTAATAATTTTTTTTTCAATATCTACAACTATGGCATGCTTTGCAGAGTCAAGCAAAGACTTTTTTATTAAAATACAATCCTTAAACAATTTTAACTCTCGCAGTATCTGTAAAATGCTCTAAACAGGGACTTATAGGGAGTATATATTCTTCTCTCCAAACAACAGTTAGAACTAATCCACAAGTGAATAACTTTGGGTGGTGGTGTAGGGATCTAGAGACACTTAGGGACAAAAAGTGGGAACAAGCTCTGAAGAATCTATTTGAAGTATCCTTATCTTCCCCACAATGCTTAACTCAGTTATTTATTATTCATAGGTCCCACTATACCCCTTTAAAATTACACTCTTGGGGTAAAGCAGACACACCAAACTGTCCAAGGTGTACTACTGATACAGGTACACTTATACATATGCTGTGGGGATGTCCTAAACTGCATCGCTACTGGGAGGGTGTTTTTGATATTTTAAATTTGCTATGTTTCACAAAAAATCACTTTGAACCAAAAATTGCTTTGTTAGGGATTGTATCGGAAGGCGCCATCCCAGCTGGAATGCATGCAATGTGGCTGAGAACTATGTATATGGCTCATAAACTTATACTACAAAAATGGATATCAAAATATCTGCCAATGATAGATCAATGGATTAGGGCGATTAATCTTAATTTAAGGCGAGAGGAATTGACATATAAACATAGGGGGGAGCTCTAAAAAATTCCTAAAAATTTGGCGTTGGTGGCTAGTTTCCAACTTGTCTGAACAATCGGTTGAGTGAATTAATGATACTGAAGAAAGCTAATAATGATACAAGAGGGGGATAAGCATAAGTATATATATATTACATTAAGGAGTATTAAAGAAAAGAATGGTCTTGAGTAAAGATGGAAGCGTAGTCTGGTGGGCGCAAATAGGCAAAATAGGAAATGTCTCAATGTCTCAATGGAAGAAAGGATCAATGTCGCAGGTGATATATCTCACAAGCCATATGCAAAGAGGTCTCCAATGGTGGTCCAAAGAGAATGCGTTATCATGACCATGGGATACAGCTTCAGGATCATAATTACGACAGACGCCAGTATGAGGGGCTGGGGAGCCCATTGCGGACAGTACAAGCAAGATGGTCTTTTTCCACCATCGGAATTGTATTGAACATTCTGGCACTGATAGCCATGTTTGCATGAATCAAAAACAAGTCAGCGCTATTACACATGGACAATTGGGCAGCTTTATTATACATCCCGCACCAGGGAGGAACGCATAGTCAGTCCTTATTGAGAGACGTTGAACCCATTGTAAAATGGCAGAGAGGAACTTGATGGACCTGAAGGCAGTTTATCTACCAGGTCGGTTAAACCAGGAAGTTGATCACCTGTCGAGAAACTTCTAGGATGCTAATGAATTGTCACTGCATCCCCTATTCTTCAAATGGATGGTGGATCTCTGGGGATTGCCTGAAATAGACCTCTTTGCCTCAGCAACCAACACCAAGTTATCCAGGTTTATCTCGTGTCTCCCTCATCCCCAAGCAGCAGATGCACTACTGAGCCCATGGAGCTGCACCCCGGCCTATGCATTCCCTCCTCGCCCTTTTATTGTGAAGTTCCTGACAAGATTACTAACAGAACCAATAACAGTGATGGCAGTTCTTCCATATTGGCCAAGACGCCTGTAGTACCCCTTGGCCATGCATCTCACCATTCAACGGCCAGTCAATTGATCATGCCACACTTACTCACTCAGAGGAACCTCTCGCATCACAATCCACTCAGGTTGAATCATCTGGTCTGGATACTGAAAGGCAGAGGTTCCAGTTGCTAGGGTGTTCATCAAAGGGGATTTTGACACTCATGAAAGCCAGGAAAACTTCAACGAATAATATGTATGCCAAGGTTTGGGACAAGTTTAAAGTCTTTTCTGTCGGCAAGGGGGCAGACCCTTCTTCTCCATCTACCTCTTTACTTTTGTACTTTCTCCAGAAGGGCCTTGACTTAGGTCTTGGGCTCAGAACTCTTAAGATTCAAGTTGCAATAATCTCAGCCACAGACAAAGGATGGGCCTAAGATCTTCTTTTAGTGCAATTCTTCAGAGCAGTAAGAAAGATAAACCCTCCAACCAAGCAATCTTTTCCCAAGTAGGACCTGTCCCTTGTTCTGGAAGTTTTATCAGAACAAACCTTTGCTCCATCCGAGGAGGCCTCATAGTGGAATCTGACTCTAAAGTTGACTTTCCTAAAAATTAAAAGAAACAGGTGCGCTAATCTATAAGAATATTCACAGTGCAAAAATACACATGACAAAAATTTAAGGGCATAAAGTCCACGCCTACAAAAATAAGTGTATAAAAATAAATAAAAAAAATTGGATGAAATGACTCATAAAGTGAAAAATATACGATCCAGTTCATAAAAGGTGCAAAAAAAAGTGCATAAAAAGAAGTGCATGAAAAAAATGTCCAACTGACAAACTCTTATACAAAAGGGAACTGAATGAACCAAATATGTGAAAAATTCTGTGCTTTTCAATGATATTGGGTGAACCAAATATAAGGGAACTTCAGTGCTCTTCAAAACACAAAGACTTTAATATTCCATCACCACATAGATTCACTTCTTATCAGATAGCAGTAGTTTCAAGCATTGGATAATATTCCCACCATGCTCCAACAGACTGGGCTGTAAAAACAAACCAAATTCCAGATAACAGCAGTATCAGACATTGGACAATGATCCCATCAGGCTCCAACACCTTAAGCCGTAAAAGTGGACCCGGTTTTTCAATGGACGCAGGAATCACCTCGGGCTCAGAGGGACACATACCTGCCATCCTCCATCCTGGCAGCACTGTACCACTCCAGCCTACCTCCCCACCATTTCAGAGGACTCCCTGAGTAAGAGGCCTACAGCAGCAGACAGCTCTCCCCTCAGCCATAGCTCGAGGCTGGCCACAATTTTAATTCCATCCAGCTCCATCCTCAGGCACTGACAGGTATAACCTCTCGATCCTTCCACCAGACATTACCACACCATCCCCTGCCCTCATCCACATCATATGGGAAGTTTGCCTGGGAGTTTGGCCTAAAAATAAAGGTGGCCCAAGACACATGCTCAGTGGCTCCTAAGATGGCTGCATAGACCAAGAGATCCACACTGCTCCGACTGCCTAGCGCCCATACAGACATACAACACGCCTTAACATCCGCTCCACTAATGGTTGTGGAGGGACAACAAGTCACAGCATTGCCCCATGTCAGCGGGACCCGTCTGCAGGTCCCTGGAAGCACAGATTTCCCGAGCTAGAACCACTCTTCAGGAATCCAAGATGGAAGCAGCGAACCTGCCTCACGCACAGGATACACAGGGTCTCTCTGCACACAGCACAGCTCCAGACTCCCTGCTCTTCAGCCCTGTCCCAGGGGCATATGTGAGTATCCACCACACAGGGATTACCTCAGCGGCTTCCACAGAATCCCTAATAGGACACACTGTGGAGGATTTTCTGCTATCCCCTATGGAAGAAAGCTCCACTGTCCCTCAGTTGAGGGAGAACCACCAGGCCCTTCAACCTGACCTGCCCACTAATATAGCACATATGTTCTTCAGATTTTCAGACATGCTCAGCATCGGCCTGTCCCAAACTGCAGCTAAAATTACCAGGGACATTAAGGCGGAACTCCAGAACTTAGGATCCCGCATAGAAATGATTGAATCGCACCTGGACACTATAATCACCAGAACCAACCAAAACACGGATCGAATACAGGATCTTCAAAACCAGCTCGAGTCAGCCATGTCCAAGATAGATGACCTTGAGAATAGATCTCGCAGATACAACTTCAGGATTAGGGGCCTTCCTGAAACTGTCACGGATGTGAACGCAGCAGTTTGTACACTCCTTCAGGACCTCATTCCAGATATTTCCTCTTGCAGATTGGAACTGGACAGGGCGCATAGAGGTCTGCCCCCCCCCCCTCTGACGGGCTTCCGAGAGACATTGTGGTAAAACCCCACTATTATGCGTTCAAGGAGGAGGTCATGCAGCGGGCGTGCTCACTCAAGATCCGGGATCACCCTATCCAAGTCTTTGCAGACTTATCCCCATCCACAATTCAAAAAAGGAGAACATTCAAATCACTTCTCTCAGTACTTTCTCAAAAGGACATAAAATATTGGTGGCTGTTCCCATTCAATCTAAAATTTTCTTTCAAGAACAAGTCATACACCTTTTCCAAACTTCAGGAGGGAGAAAAACTCCTCCTACATCTGGGACTCATCACTCAGATGCCGGCTCCTCCACCTTCAGGACCTGCATGGGAGCATCTAAATGACAAATGCCCATGAGCCCGCTTACTCCAGTATGGCAGAAACCTAAACCAAAGAGGTCCAAAGACTCAGCACCTACCTGAAAAGGCAGAATCCTTTCGTGAATATGTTTGGTTTGATGGGCACACTCATCTTCTGGACCCTTTTATTTTTGAATGACTCCAGCATGGTCCCTTCGGAGCCCCTGCTCCCTCTTTTTTTTCCCACTCTGTTTTTCCCCTCATTGGGGTGTTATTACCCTTTTCTTTACATATTGCAACCAATTTAGAATATTATACTTAATCTGAGGTTTAAATGTTACTGTTTTGCATAAGTTGCGAATACCCTGGATGAGGGGCTCTTAGGCTAGGTGGCTATGGCTACTGTAGTGGGGTCAACCCGGACCTCTTTAGGTAGGACGGGTAGCACAATGGAAACTATTTGAGGCGAAAGAAAAGTAGTAACCCTAGTTCCAGCTTACAAGGCCGGAATAATCCATCACTGAAAATATCATCCCTTCAGGGTACTTTCCAGAAGGGGGGAGGAGGGAGGGCAAGGATGGCTGACAAGATAGCCGAAATAATGTGTCAGGCCTACCAGGGATACCCAGGATATACTTGGGACTATCCTGATGCTTCACCTGACCATCACATTCACCCCACTCTCCATCCACTATTCCTTTTTTTCCCATCCACTATCTAGCCTCTCCACACCTAATTTCTTAGAACTCCATACTACTCCAAACAGGTTAAGGCCCTCACAGGGCTGTTATGTTTCAATTTTAGGGATTGTGTTGTTAATATATACCACTATTGTTAAGTTATATTCTTCAATGTCTGTTATAATACAAAGGCGCGGAAGTCGGAGCAGCTTACTTGAGCCTCTTCCTGACCAGTAGACATTGATTTCCACTCTCCCCTGGACAGGGGTGCTTCTTCTCTGGCAGAAGAAGACTTTACTAATGTGCTAGAAGGACTGTGGGGACCTAGTCCCGCATTCTCTCTAGAGATAGCTACATCTCCTTTTCAATGCTCTCTGATTCCCTCTTCCATCTTTCTTGCTCATACTTTTCTTTCTTCTAGATGTCCTGCTGGAAACTCTCACTTCTGCCTCCTACCTGATATGAGTCCTAAGCACCTGGGCAACTCATTCAACTCCCTTTCACAAGACCCGCAGGTAGGTGGCTATATGTCGATTGCTTCCTCCCTATCTGCTCCATGGCTGAGGTTGACAAACCTCCTCCCCATTACGAATAGCGCCCCACAACACACAGGGTCTGAATTCTCAGGTCAACAGACGGGAAATTTTTCAATATTACCACAACCAAAAGATGTGATCCTGCTTCAGGAAACTCACTTCCCAAGATCGTACAACCCTAAGTTTATCCACCCTAAATACCCTACTTTTTTCCTAGCTACAGCGGAAGATAAAAAAAAGGGGGTAGCAATACTCTTTTCGCACACCTTGAAATTTACACTCCAGGGTAGATTCATCCTGCTCAAGGGGGTACTAGATGACCAGCTCTACTCTTTTGTATCTTACTATGCACCCAATCAAGGACAGGCAAAATTCTTTGAGTACATTTTCCAGAAGCTGGAACCCTTGCTCGAGAGCACAATTGTAGTTGGGGGGATTCCAACATGACCTTTGACTCAGGACTTGACAAGAAGCGCCCACCGGGAGCCCAAACAACTCGTCCTCCCAAATAAAGCCTCCGAATAGCTAAGCTCATTCGCCAACAAAAATTAACAGATATCTGGAGAGAACTCAATCCCCAAACGCAAGACTTCACAAACTTTTCACACCCGCACCAATCCTTTTCCAGAATTGACTACATTTTCTTGCCCACAATGCACATACCCATTGCACACAAATCATTCATGAGAGACTCAGTGTGGTCAGACCACGCTATAGTTTTCCTTCTTTTACAAAGACTCCAAGGCCCTAGAGGAAACAGTCACTGGAGGCCTAATGAATTAATCCTTAGTGACCCGGGAGAACTAATGAAGTTGAGAGCCATGAATGACTATTTCCTCCTAAATGACATGGAAGGTGTAGCCCCAGAAACATTATGGGCGGCCCATAAAGCCACCATTAGAGGGAAATTTATTCAGATCTCTTCTCAAATCCGCAGAGCACACAGATTGGACATAGATAAACTGGAAAAGAATTTCCTTACTATTCGCAAGCAACATCAAAGGGACCCTAAATCCATACTTGCAGCTAAACTAGACAAAGCCAGATTAGCATTAAATTTAGCTCTTACCTCCAAGACGGAAAAGAGTCTACGATGGAGTGGAGCCCAATTCTATCACATGAGGGATAGAATGGACTCGATGCTAGCTGCTGGTCTAACTCCCAAATCTTGCTCTCACACCCTTCCAAAAATGTGCCTCCCTAATGGCTTGGGGACGCATAACCCACAGAGAATTATGGGCGCCTTCCATGACTTTTATAATAATCTTTATAACGGAGGGACACAGAAAGACAAGCACTAGCATGGAATCCTTTTTAGACTCTCTACCTATCCCCAAACTAGAAGCCATATAAAGGAATTAGAATCTCCAATAACGGGCTGAAGAGGTAACCCTGGTTATCAAAAACTTGAAACGGGGATCTGCCCCTGGACCTGATGGCTTCTCAAATCCCTACTATAAAACATTTGCACCTATCCTTTCCCCATACTTAGCACGCTTCTTTAACGCATTAAGAAAGGGAGCTACCCTGGAATGCTCACTTAATTCAGCCTTTAACACTGTAATCCCAAATCCAGGGAAAAACCCAGGGGAGGTTAGCAACTACAGACCCATATCGCTAATAATGACCTGAAGATATCAACCAAGATTTTAGCGGACAGAGTTTCTTCCTTCATAAGCTTATACATTCACAAAGACCAGGTTGGGTTCATCCCGGGCAGACAAGGTCCAAATCAGATTGCGCTCGGGATGGGGGGCAACCACAAGAAGGACTTCTTTTATCTATAGACTTGCAAAAGGCTTTTGACTCGGTCTCTTGGCCTTATCTATTTAATATCTTACAACACTGGGGATTCGGCCAGAACTTCACTAACATTCTAAGAGCATTATACTCGTTTCCCGAAGCCCGTGTAAGGCTTCAGGGATACTATTCAGAGCCTTTTCTGATTTCCAAAGGGATGAGGCAGTGTTGCCCCCATCCCCCCTGATCTTCACAATAGCGATCAAAACTTTAGCAATCGCAATAAGGAGCCACCTGGATATCCGTGGTGTACGTTGTGGCCAAAATGCATATAAATGTGCACTCTTTGCAGATGACCTGCTCTTCTTCATCACATCACCACTTATCTCACTACCAAATGTCTGCCGCCTATTGGACAACTTTGGAAAAATCTCGGGACTCATAGCCAACATGTCAAAATCACAGGCCCTCAACATAAATCTTCCAAACTCATTAGTCTCCCAGTTAAAATGCTACTTTCTCTTTTCATGGAATGAGAATAACATTTCTTATTTAGGGGTGCAACTACCACATAGAATAGATATATGCAACCAACTACCCACCATTATTTAAAAAATTGGAATTGGATTTGCATGACTTGTCTCGACTCAATCTATCTTGGCTAGGGAGGGTACATTCCATGAAGATGACATTGCTCCCACGAATCCTATACCTGTTTCAATCCCTGCCCATACCTATTAAAACAGACTATCTGCGACGCTTCCAAGCGAAAATTATTAGGTTTGTCTGGTGTTCAAAGGGACATAGACTAGCTAAGGGGATACTTTTTCAAGCCCGAAACAGGGGGGGGGGGGGGGTGGGTCTACCTAACCTACTCAAATATTACCAAGCAGTCCGGTTAGACCAGATATCGATTGTTTACTCTCGGTTTGTTAAACCCGATTGGGTGCATATGGAAAGAGAAGCAGTACCACAATTCACGCTAGACTTCTTGATTTGGAGTCACTCAAGCAAATGACCTGCGATTCTCGCTCCAACGCTTTCTCACTACATGACATTATAGGATAAACTCAAAATTCTCCCAGGGCTGGTCTCCCTGATTCGTTCGCTAGCTCATCTCTTCCATAATCTCCAATTCCCACTGGGCATGAACATTGGAGCCTTTCAGTGGTGGCTAAACAAAGGGTTGTACAGAATCGGACATTTTTTTAATTCAACAGGTCCACTTATCCTAAATCACTGCATCAATAAACTTGAAATGCCTTTGAGTGAAACTTTCAGACACATTTCCTACACTCCATTTGGGGAACCAAACCCTTACCACCCAGCATCACACCATATAAACGCTGGTGCGGCCAGATTACAGAGCAGAGGGGAGGGATTTCAATGATATATGAGTCACTTTCAGTAGTGCACACTAAAACAAGCTATAAGTTGGCCTGGGAGCAAGACCTCCAACAGAAATGGGAGTTGGCACAGAACAATAACATGGTCAAACTGAGGTATACTTAACACGTCCCTGATGGAGGCAGACTTAAAAGTTCTAACAAGATGGTACCTAGTCCCCACCAGACTAGCAAAATTGTATCCATCAGCCTGCCCCCTATGTTTCAGAGGGTGTGCACATATAGGATCCATGATCCACATATGGTGGGAATGTCCAAAAGAATCTTTACGATAATCAGAAAGACCACTGGTCTGTCCATCCCTAAATCCCCTCACTTAACATTGCTGAACTTTCCAATCGAAAGGACCACTAAAAGTAAGAGGAGCCTCATTCACTTCATCCACCTGGGAGCCAAACTGACGATAGTGAAAGCATGGAAAAAGCCCACTGTTTTAAGTACCCAGGCCAAACAAAAAATATCATGGATCATGGCCCAGGAAGACAGGGTTAGTATCCTCCAAGACACAGTTGAAAAATTTAAGGCCACCTGGGAACCGTGGGCTGACTACATGCACGTATCCCTAACACCATCATAGGACCTGATCAAAATTTTTTAGAGTAGTATTCCGGCAGGACATCTTATTCTTCTATTTTTTAATTACCGTATTTATCGGCGTATAACACGCGCCGGCGTATAACACGAACCCCAAGTTTAGGAGGGAATTTTAAGGAAAAAAACTTTTAGGAGTAAATTTTAAGGAAGAAAAACTTACATTAAAATGCCCATCAATGCAGCGTTATCGGTGTCCATCTGCAGCCTTGTCAGTGTCAGTGCAGCCTTGCTCCAGTGTCTATTGCAGCCTTGTCAGTGCAGCTTTGCCCCAGTGCAGAATTGTCAGTGCAGCCTTGTCAGTGCAGCTTTGCCCCAGTGCAGAATTGTCAGTGCTGCCTTGCCCCAGTGTCCATTGCAGCCTTGTCAGTGCAGCTTTGCCCCAGTGCAGCCATGTCAGTGCAGCCTTGTCAGTGCAGCCATGTCAGTGCAGCTTTGCCCCAGTGCAGCTTTGCCCCAGTGCAGCCTTGCCCCAGTGCAGCTTTGCCCCAGTGCAGCCTTGCCCCAGTGCAGCCTTGCCCCAGTGCAGCTTTGCCCCAGTGCAGCCTTGTGTGATCGCCGCCGACATACACAGCCGTGTGTAAATTCAAATATGGTGCTGAGACTGCAGGGACTCGGCGGAGCCGAGATACACATACCCGAGAGTCCTCTGCTTTTCTCTGCGCTGCTTACAGTCCCGCCCAGTCCCGCCCTATGATGACATCACACAGGTCCAATGGTGGGACTGGGCGGGACTGTAAGCGGCGCCGAGAAAAGCCGAGGACTCTCTGGTATATGTATCTCGGCTCCGCCGAGTCCCTGCAGTCTCGGCACCATATTTGAATTTACACACGGCTGTGTATGTCGGCGGCGATCGCGGCAATAGCCGCGATCACTCCGATTACACAAAATTGGCGGGGATCGGCCTATAACACGCACCCACGATTTTCCCCTGATTTTCAGGGGAAAAAAGTGCGTGTTATATGCCGATAAATACGGTATCCTCTTCACCTGATCTAGTCCTACTTTCCTTTCCCTTTCCACCCTTCTTTTCTCCTCTTTCCATCCTTTTCTCACTTTTACCACATATAGCGGGCTACCAAGTCCAGAAGGTAACGTCCCCCAAGTTCAAGTTAAAAAACACATAACAGAGCCAACCTTGGTGGGGAACAAGACAGTCATCCGATGCACAAGGGGCGAGAGCGTAATGAACTGAACACTGTTCCATAAGGTATGTCTAGACATAACATCCCAGCTTGAAGTCTACGGGAAACATACTTCAAATGGACATACATTCCCTTATAAGGATAAAGATGATGTATCGTTAGGTGATTGAAATATCCTAACTAGTAACATGCTTTACCGCCTACCCGATGTACGAATGTTCCTAACCCACGGAAATCTGTACACTCTGTAACCACACTGTGGTAACCTTCGCATTATTCTCTCTTCATTATGTTTTTATTTGTTTCTTTTTTTTTTTTTAAATCTCAATAAAAACCGATTGAAAGAAATTTCTGTCATGTGTATTTTTGCACTGTGAATATTCTTATAGATTAGCGCACCTGTTTCTTTTAATTATCTATGCTTATGGTAGGGGTTCGGAACTTTTAGGTTTCAGCTTTTCTTTAGCTATATATTTTCATTTATTTATTTATGTGCTTGATTTCTCCATTTCAATAGTCACACTTGCTTTCACCAGGAGAGTAGGATAAGCGCAGGATTTTAACCCTTTTTTGACTTTCCTGATAGCAATAATGTCAGGCCGAAGAGTCTCAGAGTTGCAAGCCCTAGGGGTGGAAGAAGAGCATAGTGTCTTCTACCTGGATAGGGTGAAATTGCACACAATACTTGGTTTTGTACCGAAGGTGCCTACTCCGTCTTCCCTGGTGGTTCCTTGGGCTTTGCCAGTTTTTTCAGATACTACCTTGAACCAACTACATGAATTAGATGTAACCCATGCTCTCAGATGTTATCTCAACCTCACCGCCCCTTTCAGAAGATCAACAAACCTATTTGTACTCCCAGGAGGAAAGCACAAGGGCAAAGAAGCCTCAGCCATGACGATTGCATCATGGGTAGTAAAATGAATCCAAAAAGCATACAGGACCAAAGGAATGAAGCCTCCTTCCTTGGTCAGGGCGCACTCAACCAGGGCAGTCGCATCTTCTTGGACCACTAGGGCAAATGTTTCGGTGGATACAATCTGAAGAGCAGTGACGTAGTCTTCTCAGCACACAATCCAGAAAGATTACCGCTCTAGGTACGATCCCACATTCACACCATCCTTGCAATATGGAGATGAAGGGTGGCAGCTCAGCAGAGGCAGTTAGTGAAAAAAGGAAAATGGACGGCCGCACTCCAATACAACACCTTTATTGTAAAATGTGATCCATTCACCAACAGAGGCACAGGTAAAGTGTGGATAACTGACGCATTTCACACCATTAGTGGTGCTTAATCAGAGCTGTAGGACCACCAACCCCAATCTGTCTTTTGTAACGTATAATCTACTGGTCACCTGACCAGACATAATCCAGGTGCGGTCCTCCAAAGCTTTTGCACACACATGAAAGGAGGAATGGGTGTGGAGGTGATCAGTTGCAATCAGCATGTTGTTAGAGGATAATAACTATTAGTAAATATAAATCCATACAAATGATCGCTCGCCAACCAACTCCAAGTTTAATTTGATAATTGTTCACCAATAAATGATATATTATGCCCATGTTCCTAATAGACATCAGATAAAAGCAAATTATAAACATTGTACATAAATATATCTATATCTATGTACTCATGGACATAAATGCATTGTTTAAAAGTATGTGAGAATCTAAAACATATATATGCACACACATGTATATGCAGTTGACGCTCGCTAGATGTTACCCGAAAGGGAATTACACCCAAATGGTAGAACGAGGACAACGCACACACATATGTGCACAATGTGCACAGGAACCCTTACACAGCTAAAAAGAGGCCATGCAGGAATACAACAGATTATATTGGACTATAGCAAAACTGCCTCAATGACATGTGTATGTTAAATGCAAGAATCAGTCATATATCTATTCTACTGAGCATATATATGGCTGAACTCCTCAGTAAAATGCCAGTGTGATACAGTGGAAGAAAAATAGTAAAACTAAATTAGAAATATATATATATATATATATATATATATATATATATATATATATATATATATATAAATAAACATCAGGTGGGTTACCCTCTTCTCTTTCAGTCCTTGTTCAATCAAGGCACCGTCAGGGTGGACTCCCAAACTTCCACCTTAAAAGGATAGAAGAAATACGTGGAACGATGCTTTGATGCAAAAATGTGTCCTTTTACTGAAAATCTTCCATTACATATTTCAAATGCAAGCAAGCCACTGTACAGTTCCGAGCGCAAGTCGCTCTCCGTCAGGCTTCTCTGGCTGTGTGTGAAAAGCCAAACCACAGTATGTTCTCTTATCAACACCCAGTCCAGTACACACATGTGTTCACTTAACTAATTAACAAAGACAACCTACCTATACACATTCAAGTATTTAACCCTATTACATAAACCCGATTCTGGTGAACCATCTTACATTCCCTAATAAAGAATTATTTACAACAAATTCATCCTATTGTATATCATATTCCATCAACATGACATTATGGAGTAACAAAACTCTCTCACTTAGGTAATTATAGATATTTCAAATCATTTATCATAAATACAATAAATATTCTTGATCATGTCTCAGATCTCCTCATAGATTCCAGCTGATATTCTGCTATCTAGTATTCCCAACGGAAGCTCATTCCGATCGATCTAAAAGAAATGTAATACATTCAAAACATGATTGTAATTGCTTTTCTATCTCGTATCAAACTTCTATACAAATAAATATAAATCATAGTCCTTATTCATACCATCAGAATGCAAGGACTGTAATTTGTTGATCCACCAAACCTCACGTCTTTTCAATTTTAAAATCCTATCTCCCCCTCTTTTATTGTGAGGAATCTCTTCCAACACCATAAATCGTAAATCGGTATCTTTATGTCCCATCTCAGAAAAGTGACGCGATACAGGGAGACCTGATTGGGGATGTCTGATCGTACTGCGATGCTGTGCAATGCGGTCTTTGATTTTTTGGGTCGTCTTTATGTGGGGGAAGACGACCCAAAAAATCAAAGACCGCATTGCACAGCATCGCAGTACGATCAGACATCCCCAATCAGGTCTCCCTGTATCGCTTCACTTTTCTGAGATGGGACATAAAGATACCGATTTACGATTTATGGTGTTGGAAGAGATTCCTCACGATAAAAGAGGGGGAGATAGGATTTTAAAATTGAAAAGACGTGAGGTTTGGTGGATCAACAAATTACAGTCCTTGCATCCTGATGGTATGAATAAGGACTATGATTTATATTTATTTGTATAGAAGTTTGATACGAGATAGAAAAGCAATTACAATCATGTTTTGAATGTATTACATTTCTTTTAGATCGATCGGAATGAGCTTCCGTTGAGAATACTAGATAGCAGAATATCAGCTGGAATCTATGAGGAGATCTGTGACATGATCAAGGATATTTATTGTATTTATGATAAATGATTTGAAATATCTATAATTAACTAAGTGAGAGAGTTTTGTTACTCCATAATGTCATGTTGATGGAATATGATATACAATAGGATGAATTTGTTGTAAATAATTCTTTATTAGGGAATGTAAGATGGTTCACCAGAATCGGGTTTATGTAATAGGGTTAAATACTTGAATGTGTATAGGTAGGTTGTCTTTGTTAATTAGTTAAGTGAACACATGTGTGTACTGGACTGGGTGTTGATAAGAGAACATACTGTGGTTTGGCTTTTCACACACAGCCAGAGAAGCCTGACGAAGAGCGACTTGCGCTCGGAACTGTACAGTGGCTTGCTTGCATTTGAAATATGTAATGGAAGATTTTCAGTAAAAGGACACATTTTTGCATCAAAGCATCGTTCCACGTGTTTTTTCTATATATATATATATATATATATATATATATATATATACATATATGTTCTCAAAACCGAGAAGACCCCTGGGTTGGTAAATACTTCAATCATAACAGTGCGACACATCCCACTCAAAGTTTAGTCCCCCCCGTTTTTCTAGTATTGAGGTGAAATATCCAGGACACTTCTCTTTTACAGAGTGTTCTGAATCTTCCTCTAATGGGTACATTAATCCTTTTGATTCCCTGTATAACCAACCTCGAGACATCTTTGTCATGTATGTCATTCCAATGTCAAACAATATTGGTTGAATGATTCTTCTCAATATCATCATGATCATAGAGACGGTCTCTCAACCGTCGAGTGGTCCGTCCCACGTATTGTATGTTGCATGACACACAGGTAATGACATAGACCAAAAATCTTGTGTTGCAGTTTATTAGTGAAGGAATCCTTAATGTTTTACTGGTAGTCGCTAAACAAATTACATCCCCCTTCTTTATATAAGGACAATAAGCACACGTTTTAGTCCCACATCTAAAAGTTTTTTTGAACTGCAGCCAATATGAACTTGGACTGGTGCTGGTGTATAAACTGGGAGATAAAAATCTCCCCAAAATGGGGGCCCGACGAGACACCGTTTTGATGTCGCCTGTCAAAATTGGAGCATATATGGGTCATTAAGCAAAACGGGAAGGTATCTGGTGACAGTACTCCTAATTTTATTAAATTCCACACTATAAGGGGTTGAAAATATAGGGGTACTGATGGTCCTTCCTCTATCTCTGCTTCTATTAGGACTCCTATCCATGATCAAGTCATCTTCTCAGCACACATTCATGAGGCACTATAGGGTAGGCCCAGGGGCTCTAACTTCTGTAGAATTCTGCAGAAAGACAATTGAATCAGCTTTTGTTTTGTCCAAATACATTTTTTTCTAAGCCTTACCCACCCGTCTCAGCTAGTTATTTATCACTGGTATGCTGCTATGTATGCACCAGGAAAAGGGAAAATTGTTTCATTCTTACCGTAATTTTCCTTTCCTGGTGCTAATCCATGGCAGCATACACACCCTCCCTGGGTATTACTCAATTATGGAGAATGATGGAGTCATTAACCTTTTCCTTTATGATATTCACTGTCCAGAGGATGGAGCCAAAGGCAGAGCCTATCACTAGTGTGCTGCCATGGATATGTTCCAGGAAAGGAAAATTACTGTAGTAAGTATGAGACAATTTTCCATTTATTTTTTCCAGTTTTGGATAGAGTGGGGTTTTTACTGCTGTCTGTGGCCCTGTTAGGGAGAATTGCCCTCTATATTAGTCCTGTTTGGATTGTCCCTAGTAGAGAAATAGTGGGGATATCTTCTAATAATTGGGCGGCACAGTGGTGTAGTGAGTAGCACTCTCGCCTAGCAGTAAGAAGGGTCACTGGTTCGAATCCCAACCACGACACTACCTGCCTGGAGTTTGCATGTTCTCCCTGTGCCTGCGTGGGTTTCCTCCCACACTCCAAAGACATGCTGGTAGGTTAATTGGATCCTGTCTAAATTGTTCCTAGTATGTATGAATGTGAGTTAGGGACCTTAGATTGTTATCTCCTTGAGGGTAGGGACTGATGTGAATGTACAATGTATATGTAAAGCACTGCGTAAATTGACGGCACTATATAAGTACCTGAAATAAATAAATAAAATAAATAATAGAGATACTAGTTCTGGTAACTCAGGTGACAACCAAGGTTTCCCTCACTTTAGAGGGATTTTCTCTGACTCCTTGTTTGGCTATGGGTCAGGAAGTGAAAATAAATCTCCCCAATAGGACACAGATAGCACAAATAAACATTACAGAGGTTATAACCCTCCCTTACTCTATCGAAAAAAAAAAAAAATATTTAGTTCTATTCTAAGTGTATATCCATAATTGACTAGTTTATGTTGGGCAATACAGGCAGTCCTTATTTTGCACACAAAAACAAATTGACAACTAACTGAGGCTTAATGTTTGCAATTTAAATTGTGAAATTCAAAGCAATATCATGTTTTTATTATAGTTAAATAGATACATGTAATTCATTTCTATCTGTTTTTTTGTATTCTAATCCACTTGAACCAAAATATCGAACTTGGAAGACTATATTCAGCAATGAATTACACTTACAAATCTATTCAATGGTATGATTAAAACACGTTATAATGCTGCCAGTACAGTACAAACAATATTGAACAAAGCAATAAACAGGTCAACTCCCTGGTTGCATTAATATGTAATGAGAAATAATAACAATGAAGCAAAAACATGGTTCTTTTATCATACTCCCTACCTATAGTGTCTCTCAAGATTCAAAGAAGAATAGCATTTATAATACTGACTCTTGTTCTCTGAATAAAGAACAGGAATTCAAAATTAGTGAGAACAAATACAAGGCAAAACTCCCTGAGGCTATTTACAAAGGAAATTATGGATGGGGATTTACATTAATACACACCCCAAACAACTGTTCTGTGGCTGTATAGTGGTTCATATTTTAGAGGAAACTCATTTTGTTTGTAGAAAGAAAAATCAAACGAAAATAGTTTAACAACTAATTAGTATTCACCAATTGTTAAGTTTCACATCCTATAAACTAATTTCCAAACACAAATGCAACATATAAGACAACATACATCAAATTAAATGTTAAACTCTAAGTATAGGGTAATAATAATTAAAAACAAAATTACTACCGTATATAATCGAGTATAGGTCTATCCGAATATAAGCCGAGGCCCCTAATTTACCACAAAAAAATGGAAAAACTTATTGACCTGGGTATAAGCCGAGGGTGACAAATGCAGGAGCTACTGTAAGTGGAAAAAGAGGGTCAACAATGCCCATCTGCAGCTGCATGCCTCCCTGTGTCCCGTGCATGTGTCCCTGTGTCCTGTGCAACCTACCTGTGTCCTGTGAATGTGTCCTGTGCATGTGTCCTGTGCATGTGTCACCTACCTGTGTCCTGTGCATGTGTTACCTGCCTGTGTCCTGTGCATTTGTCCTGTGCATGTGTCCTGTGCATGTGTCACCTACCTGTGTCCTGTGCATGTGTCCTGTGCATGTGTCACCTACCTGTGTCCTGTGCATGTGTCACCTACCTGTTTCCTGTGCATGTGTCCCTGTAGTGATCTGCATCGTGTGCTGCTCTTCATCCACTGATCAGCGTGTGATAATAACATTCGGCGGCCATTCCACTGTTCAAAAGCCGTGCTTCCTCCTCATCTGTGATAGGCAGAACACTCAATTTCCCAGCTGTCAGCGGTCAGCCTATCATGGACATCTGCTCATCCTCATACCACAGACGAGGATGAGAGGATATCCATGATAGGCTGAATGCTGAATGCTGGGAAATGGAGTGTTCTACCTATCATAGACGTGGAGGAGGCGCGGCTTTTGAACAGTGGAATGGCCACCATCTGTCTGAATGACACGCTGATCATATAGGCAGACGGCGATGACTCAAGTATAAGCCGAGGGGGGCACTTTCAGCCTAAAAAAAGGGCTGAAAATCTTGGCTTATACGCGAGTATATACGGTACTTAGTTATGACTTCAAAAGAAAACTGTACTATTAAATAAGCAACCAAATACATAAAAACAACATAATGAAAATGAGACTGTTAGGGCTGGTTCATACCAGAATCACACATAAACATTTTCTGCATTGCTCTGCATTCCTCTGCAGTGCGATATGGCAATCCATTCATTTGAATGGATTGTAAATTGCACCACACCACACAAAAAGTAGTGCATGCACTACTTCTGAAAAATGCACCACACCAAATCGCATGATACTGTGGTACTATGCAATCTGATGCATTTACAGTGCCATTAACAATGTATTAGCACCCACAGCGGATCCCAAATGTAGTGCGTTTTGAACATGGTGTGGAAAACGCAAGCGGAATGCACCTTTCCAGCAATGCATTCTGGTGTGAACCAGCCGTTAGTGTCTACTATTTCTTTTGTTTAATATCTACTTTCAAAGATTGTTATTATTTATTACAATAACATGAAATACACCATTTCCAGTGATGTAATGAAAAACCATTGTGATTACATGAAATACACAATGTCAAGTATGAGTAAGACAATCAACCATGATTTGACATAGTAATTCCTGATAACCCCTCCTACATTTGGTTAGTGTAGTGGAATCTTTATGGGAAGCTCTCCCGACACCCCAAGTGGGGGCCTCCCCCATTAACCTAGGAAGAAGCGATAAGCCTTGAGGAGTATGGGGGAGGTATGTCAGAGGCTACTCCAAAAAACGCCCCATGACAAAGAAATTTTTTATGGACTATCTCGGTACCCAGAGATTGGACAATTGAATATAAAAATTATATTTAATTGTAGAAAAACAACTTAATACATATTAATACGAATCACATATAAAAACATGATTGCATACAGAGACAGGATAATACAAACTTTAAACAGTGAGAACCCCACAAATTGATGGAGCCTCCCAAGATGTAGGTCCAAAATGTAATCCTCTACATGTTTCGCAAAAAAATTAGCTTCTTCAGGAGGGATTGACCTTATACATCTAAAGGAAGATACAGTCTTCTAGTTAATTCAATCACAAGGTATTTCACAGGGGAGTGAAAAAAAGGGGAAATACACAATTATACATTAAATGACAACAATACTTGGAATTAATTTATGCAGGTGAGCTTGGCTTACCAATAAGAACCCAATCGGGGTCACAGGCGGCAATGTGTGAGGCACCCAAAATAGGGTAATCTCCCCACGGTGAACACGGGAGGCACTGGAAAGCTGCAATAGCTGAAAAATATTTGTATTGATGTTACTGTATATAGCATGGCTAGGATTAGTGAGTCCATTGACACACAGGTGAGGGTGGGGGGGGGGAACGAGCTGGACACAGGGGGAAGGAAAAAGAAAAAGAAAAGGGGGGAAGATGAAAAAAACAAAGTAGGTAGAGAGTGGAAAGGAGGGGTGTGAGAAAAGAAAAGAGAAAAAAAAGGGAAGAAGGGGAGTAAGGGGAGAGGAGAAGATGGGTAAAGGGATGAGAAAGGAAGGAAGGGGGGGCGGAAAGAAAAAGGGGGGGGTAGAAGGGGGGTGGGGGAGGGCGGTTAGGCTGAGAAGAGAAAAGGAAGGGGAAGGGAGGGAGAGGGGGGAAGAAAGAAACAAGAAAAGGCAAAGGGATGGGGGGGTGAAAGTGAGGGGAATGTAAAGTATGTGAAACAATGTACCAGGAGGAGATTGTGCAAGTGAGGCAGGGGTGTTAAGTGAGGAGACATGAGTGAACATCAACCAAGTGCTAGATGGACCCACCCAATATATGGCATGTAGTAGGTACGACTCGGGGACCAGGAGTAATATCCAACCCACGACATCTTCAGTGGTAAGAAGGGGGGGGAATTTATATCCCAGGTAGATCAAACACTGGATACAGTGCCACTCAAGCAGTCCCCTGCAAACATGAGCCTAAAAAATATATAGAGAGAGGTGTGGACATGAACAGGAGCACTCCTGTAAGTATCAATGTATACAGGCAGGGGAAGTGGAGAGCATTGCTAAAGGATGCCTTACCTGTTGGGTGCTGGGTTGAGTAATGTGCCCGGGTGGCGGCCGTCTGCAGATGAGGGCCGCCATGACAGCACCCTTACATACTTCTCATTCCCCTCACTTTCACACACCCCCATCCCTTTTCTTGTTTCTTTCTTTTTTCATTTCCCCCTCCACTCTACCCCCTCTCCCTCCCCTCCCCTTCCCTCTTCCCAGCCTACCCCCCTCCCCCCAGAGCCTTCGGGGAGGAGTAGAGGATGTGGAGAATCCCCATGAAGCCCTGGCCAAATCCCCAGCGCTCCATGAGGGTAATAATATAAGGCCAGGCAACCGAGTCAAAAGCCTTATGCAAATCCAGAGAGTGTAACATTCCTTCTTGTGTGGGGCCCTTATCCCAGTTAGATTGAAGTAGGGAGATGATGTCTATTTCCCTTCTGATTTGGTCCTGCCCCTGTCTACCTGGGATAAGTCCCACCTGGTCCTTGTGGACGTATCTGCTTATGAAGGAAGCTAGGTGACTGGCAAGAATTTTTTTAGAATCTTTAGATTGTTATTTATAAGGGAGGTGGGTTTATAGTTCCCTACTTATTCCTGTTTTTTATCGGGTTTTGGCAGTGTTGAGTTGAGGGTCTAAGGGGGTGCCTCAGGTTTTTGTGTTGAGAATTTTTGCCATGTAGGTGGCAAGAGTACTGACAAAAGCCTTATAATAGGGTACATAAAGACCATCAGGTCATGGAGATGATCCCTTTTTAAGTTCTTTTATGACCTCCAGTAACTCCTCAACCGAAAAGGCTGCTTCCAACAAATTTTTGTGTTCAGGAGATAAGGTAGGTAAGGGAAGGTCCTTCAGAAAATTAGAAATTACTGGACCCTTGTCTGTGGAGGTTGTGCTGTAGAGCTTAGTGTAGAAGTCATGGAAGGCTTTGAGTATTTTGTTTGGATTGGCTGTAGGGGGTTGACCTGGTATCCTAATTTTGGGGAGGGTGTGAGCGCAATACCGAGCTGAAACTTTTGAGGCTAACATAGAGCCAATTTTGTCTGATGCCGCGTACACACGAGAGGAATTTCTGACAGAAAGAGTTTGATGGGAGCTTTTCATCGTATATTCCAACCGTGTGTATGCCCCATCGACTTTTTTCTGTCGAAAATTCAGACAGACTTAGGTAGAGAACATGTTCTATTTTTTTCCGATGGAACAAATTACTATCGGAAAAAACGCCGTCTGTATGCTGTTCTGATGCATCAAAAACAACGCATGCTCTGAAGCAAGTACGAGACGGAAGCTATTGGCTACTGGCTATTGAACTTCCGTTTTCTAGTCCTGTCGTACGTCACTGCATTCTGGACGGTCGGGAATTTGGTGTATGCAAGACAGCTTGAGCAGAATTCCGTTGGAACTCCGTCTGAAAAACCTTCCGACGGCAAAACCGGTCATGTGTACAGGGCATGAGTAGAATTGTTTCTCTGCTTTCGCCGTGAGAGCTAGATTGAGCTCTAGCCTAGCTGTGTCTAACTGTTCTATTGAGGCATTAGTTGGGTTTTTCTTATGTTTGGTCTTTAGGGTTGCAAAGGTTTTTTCTAATTTGATAATGTCCATCTGCCACTCTCTCTTGATTTGGGTTGCCAGTTGGATTATTTTGCCTCTTATGGTCACTTTGTGGGCTGCCCACAAGGTCTCTGGGAAAATACTGTTGACGTCATTCAATTGAAAGCATTCCTTTAAGGAGTCATCTATTTCCTTAGTTTTAAAGGGGTCACTGAGGATCAACTCATTTAGTTGCCAGTGCGACAAAGGTTGTCTTGTAAGGGTGTTTTGTATGGAGAGTGTTACCATTGAGTGATCTGACCAGACTGTATCTTTGATGGTCGATTTTTGGGTGGATGGAATAAAACTTGGGGAGACTAGGATATGGTCGATCCTGGCAGGGCTGGTGCAAGGATTTTTGACACCCTAGGCGAAACCTAATTTTGCCACCCCCTTGGCTCCACCCCTGACTCCACCCCCTTTGCCCTTCTCATGTATACGCAACCTATTTAATGAAGCGCCCATCAAATGCAGCCCACCAGAACCCATCAAATGCAGCCTCACCAGCGCCCATCAATTGCAGCCTCACCAGCGCCCATCAAATGCAGCCCCACCAACTCCCATCAATGCAGCCTACCAGTGCCCATCAATGAATGTTTGCTTGCTTCCATTCGGGAGTCGGGACACAGACACAGTCCTCTGCCGCTGCTGCACCTCCGACACTATGTGTGAACAGAGAGGCGGCTGCCTGCTGATGCTGAGACTTAGTTGCTTGCTGCAGAGAAAAAAGAGGAGGGACACCAGTGGCCAGGCGCCCTAGGCAGCAGTGTGCCCTAAGCAGCTGCCTAGTTTGCCTAGTGGTAGCACCGGCCCTTGCAGGAATAGTGAGTATAGTCTCGTTTAATGGGGATCAATTCCCTCCAAATGTCTACAATGCCTTGTGAGTTAAGAAGTCTTGCTATTTTAAGACTCGCCTTAGTAGGGCAGGTTAATTGGGGTGTAGGGGGTCTGGATCTATCTAGCCCCCCAGTCAAAAGCAATGTTAGAGTCCCCTCCAAAGATGACCGTACCTGCCAGGAGGGGGTTTAGGGTTTTGAAGAGAGACTGGAAGATATTAGTCTGTCCCTTATTAGGGCATAGTAGTATACTATGGAGTATAAATGTCCCTCCATAGTACCCTTTACTAGGAGAAATCTCCCTTCCAAGTCTCTGTAATCCATGATCCGGGAGAATTTACTGTGCTTAGACAATAAGATTGCTACCCCCTTGGTCTGGTTTACCGCATTTGCTAAGTAAAATGTTAGGTAAAAGGCGTGGAGGAATTTGGGTTTGAATCAGGCCGGGAAGTGTGTCTCTTGGAGCATATCTTTGTCTAGTTTGAGAGAGTGATAGGTTTCAAATGCTTTCCTCTGTTTCCGAGGGGAGTTTAGACCCTGAGCATTATGTCTAGCTATCCTGAAATTTGACCTTGTGTCACGTACCTGGTAGGTAGAGCCCGGAATGCAGAGAACGGTCTCTCGTATACCTCTGACTCGGGAACCCCTGGTAGTGTTGACAAGGGCTCGAGAGTACAAAGGGGCACAAGTGCCTGACTGGAAGGCTGGAGTAGAGGGCTGGATCCTGTAATCAACAGGGAGGTGAACTGTAGTCCAGCAGCAGGATGCAGACAGCAGGGAGGTGCACTGTAGTCCCATAGCAGGATTCGGACAGCAGGGAGGTGCACTGTAGTCCAGCAGCAGGATGCAGACATCAGGGAGGTGCACTATAGTCCCGTAGTAGGATGCAGACAGCAGGGAGGTGCACTGTAGTCCCGTAGCAGGATGCAGACAGCAGGGAGGTGCACTGTAGTCCCGTAGCAGGATGCAGACAGCAGGGAGGTGCACTGTAGTCCCATAGCAGGAATGCATATCAGGGAGGTGCACTGTAGTCCTGTAGCAGGATGCAGACAGCAGGGAGGTGCAGACAATCCGGGTCAAAAACACAGGCGGGCAGATCAGGTACAGAAGGGCAATCCAAAAGAATAGTCAAAGTCCAAGCCAGAATCGGGGCAGACAGCAAACAGGGAAGTCAGGAACAGGCCAAGTTAGATATTAGATTTAGGTAACAATTCCTTAGATTACGCAGGAATTGCTCAGACACTGATTCCTTCAAGGTGCAATCTGCACTTTTGAGGGCCAAGTTCATTGACAAAAACTATGATTCTCGGCTGGTTGACCGTGAGTTTCAACATGCCCTTGAAACCAACAGAGAATCGTTATTGGAAGAGAGACCCAAGAGAGAACAGGGTGACATCTTTAGGTGATCCCTATTAACGTCTTTCTCCAATCAATATAGGCACATTAAAGCCATTCTATCCAAACACTGGGATATCCTCAGGAATGACCGAGTTTTGGGCACTGTTTTGCCCGATAGGGCTAAGGTTATCTTCAAAGGAGCCCCCACCCTACAGAGCAAGATTGCTCCTAACATCATCAATCCCCCTATACGCCAATCTCTCTTCCATGAGATGGAAGGATTTTACTCATGTAAGAAATGTATTGTTTGCCAACACAATTCTGGCACTGGGAGGAAAACTACATCATTTACATCATCTGTTACCCACAGAAAATATACGATCAAACAATTTTGCACGTGTACCACTAGCCATATTGTGTACTTAATAACATGCCACTGTGGGAAACAATATGTGGGCCGTACCATCCGGTCCTTTGCCATAAGAGTAGCGGAACACATCGCGCTCATTAAAAGTGGGGATACTAAACACACTGTCCCCCGACACTATAAGTTACACCACAATCGTGTCATTGAGGGGACACGTTTTGTGGTAATTGATCGATACGTTCCTCCCTGGAGGGGGGGTGATATGACCAGGGGTGTGTCTCGTCTAGAGACCTTCTGGATCCATGAGCTCCGCACACTTTTCCCTTTGGGTATCAATGTTGAACTAGATGTCAATGCCTTTATTAATAAGGCCTGACCTTTTTGACCTTTCTATATGTGTTAAAGTCATCACGGCTACTAAATGTTTCCATCTATGATAAGTGGATGTCCCTTTGTTCCTGCTGTGTTTCTCTCTCCTTTTTATGTTTGACATATTTTTATATCTTTTCATTTATATTTTTTATTTTTATTTTTTTCCCCTTTTTTATTTCTCCATAGTTCCAATAGCTTTTAATGTATATACATGTATCAGTAAATGAGTTTTATGCATGTATTTGGTGCATTATGCGAGTCTGTTTAAGACTATGCCCATTTTATATGAATGCTATTTACATTATACATGTGTTCATATATTTTGCATATTTATGCACTTCTACTAACTATCATACAGCTAGTTACACCTTTGAGTGGCATATATATATATATATATATATATATATATATATATATATATATATATATTTTTTTATATTTTTTACTTGCTACTCTGGTCATATGGCCACAGCCATATGCTTTGCACTTCCTTTTTGTTTATTTATTATTTCCCCATCCGGGGTTACCATATGCATGTCCGTGCCGTCAGTTGCGTATCCGGGCTTGTGAGTCCTGGGTCTGCATTTGTCCAACCCTTGACTTCCGCCCGCCCCTTACGAGGATTTTTCCCTCATGTCTTTACATGATACGTCACACCTCTTGGCTGCAGGATATTGTTTTCATCCCTGCAGCCTTGATTCCGCCCCCTCACCGTCATCATTGGTACTTTCACAGTCCCGCCCCTCCATAGGCGTCATCGTAACGTTCTATTCCCGCCCCCTCACCGTCACTATTGAGACGTTCTCCCTTCACTGCTGCGGTTCCGCCCCTCCACAGGCGTCATCGTGATGTTATATTCCGCCCCCTCACTTCCCCTTTCACTGTTGCGGTTCCGCCCCTTCACAAACGTCTCCATGACGTTCTATTCTTGTACAACGCATGCGCCGTACTCACTACCATACTTAGATGCGCGCGCACTCCGTTGCACTTCATACATCCTCTAATACGGTTTTACTTGTGGTTGCACATTATCCACCGCCTTACATACTACACTTTTTGGGCATTTATATATTCCTGTATATTTACTATTAATTCTTGTTTATACATTAACAGGTTCTTTATTACTACATCCCCTTTCCTCACTTCCGGTTTCTATCAATGTGAGGCGTGGAACGCACGCCAGTCGGCCATTTTGCCTCGAAACTGGAAGTGATGGTTCCGCAGCAATACAGGTGTTCCTCATGCATTTTGATTGGTTCTGTATATATATTGTGATGGCTACAGTGGGGGTAACCCCCCAGACGACGTCTATGAAGATGAAACGCGTCGGGTAGGACCCCACTGTCGCCACTTTTATTACAGCGCTGTCTTTTAATGGATCTACATGTGAGTGTATACCCATTTTAAGCAAAATTCTCAGTTTTATAAGGATTTACACTATTTGGCCCTTCCTTTCTTTTTCTGTTTGTCACCACCATCATTTGGTTTTTAACACCGCTCCGAGGGATCCAGTCTACGTGTCGGGTGTTCCACACTCCTCGGTCCAGGCATCCGTTTGGTTAACACAGCAACGTGAGAGCCACTTCATCGCTCCTCCAGGCCGTCTGCAGACACTCACCACCTAAGCCTATCTGACCCCTCTTGGCGTATGCCCTGGCGGGTCTACTCATTCTGGTAAGCCTCTTCATTGTAGGTGGTGTTGTGTACATTTCTACTCCAGATTATGTATGAATTTGAAGTGTCTAGCCTTTGAAGATTTTCCATTCCATCCCTCAGGAAGTCTCTTCTTTGTTAGCTCCACTTTGAACTGCCAGTTTAATGTTTATAACATTGGACTTCTCTACACATTCTTTATAGCGCTGCACTCATTTTGTATTGCAGACAGCAGGGAGGTGCACTGTAGTCCCGTAGCAGGATGCAGGCAGCAGGGAGGTGCACTGTAGTCCCATAGCAGGAATGCATATCAGGGAGGTGCACTGTAGTCCCGTAGCAGGATGCAGACAGCAGGGAGGTGCAGACAATCTGGGTCAAAACACAGGCGGGCAGATCAGGTACAGAAGGGCAATCCAAAAGAATAGTCAAAGTCCAAGCCGGAATCGGGGCAGGCAGCAAACAGGGAAGTCAGGAACAGGCCAAGTTAGATATTAGATTTAGGTAACAAGGTAATAGGGCAGCAGGGGTCTTCAGGTAATGCTGTAGACCGGACAGCAAGGAAGCAAGGCATCAGTCCCCTTTAAATAGCACATCTTGGCGCCAAGCGCTGTCACAAGGGGCGCGCACGCCCGCGCGCCACTATTCAAGCTATTGCGCATGCGCGTGTGCCGGACGGCTCTTTTGTGCACAGGTGTTCTTCTAGTTCTAATATTGCTAGGACGCTTGCTGGAAGGGATTTCCTGATATTGCCCCCCTCCAATGGGCAGCCTCCGGCGGATGCCCAACTGGGCCAATTTACTTGAGTGAGATCTTTTAAAGGCTAGGATCAGTCTTTTGGTGTGGATATTAGTCTCTGGTTCCCAGGAGTTTTCCTCAGGGTCATATACCTTCCATTTTACCAGATACTGAACCTGATTGCGTCTCTTCCGGCAATCTATGATTGATTCAACTTCAAATTCTTCTTCACCATTGATGAACACAGGCTCAGAAGGACCGGGCCCCTTGAAAAAGGGGTCCAGGGCTGAAGGTTTAAGTAAAGCCACATGGAAAACTGGGTGTATACAAAATGACTCTGGTAGTTTCAATTCATAAGCCACAATATTAATTATCCTTACCACAGGGAAGGGACCCACAAACTTAGGGCCCAATTTCCTGGATGGACATGCTAGCTTCAGATTCAGGGTTGACAGCCAGACTTGATCTCCAGCTTTCAGATCAAGCTCCCCTCTCCTTTTTCTGTCAAATGTCTCTTTGTTATATTCTTGAGTCTTTGCCATTGTCTCTTGGAGTAGCTTGTTATTTGTGCTAAAGAAATACAAGGCTTCTTGGGCAGCCGGTACTGCACACTCTGGAACGTTGTTAGACAAAAACAAGGGGTGGAACCCATAGTTCGCAAAAAATGGAGACTGGTTGGTTACAGAATGAACAGAATTATTATAGGCAAATTCGGCAAGAGGTAGCGGGGCACCCAGTCATCCTGAGAAAAACAAGAATAGCATTGTAAGTATTGCTCAAGGGTTTGATTTGTTCATTCAGTCTGACCATTAGTCTGATTGTGATAAGCAGAGGAGAAAGAAAGGTCAAGCTTCAGGAATTCACATAGGGCTCTCTACAATTTGGATGTAAATTGTACCCCCGATCAGATACAATGTTTTCAGGTATACCGTGGAGTCTTACAATCTCTTTAATAAAAATCCCTGCGGTTTCAGAGGCAGATGGGGTACCCTTCATAGACAGGAAGTGAGCCATTTTGGAAAGTCTGTCGACTACTACGAAGATAGTGGTGTAGTCTTCTGATGGTGGTAATTCAACAATGAAATCCATGGAGATCATCCTCCATGGTCTTTCCAGTACAGGTAGAGGTTTTAGCAGCCCCCAAGCCTTGGTCTTGCTGCCCTTGTTCTGAATGCAGGTAATGCATGATTCTACATAACGTCTGCAATCTTTCAGTAGCTTAGGCCACCAGAACGTGCGTTGGAGGAGTTCGGAGGTCTTGTGTATACCAAAGTGGCCAGATAGTTCATGGTCATGACAAGATTTGAGGACAGCAACCTGTGTTTGTTGTGGCACAAAAATTCTGTCTTTGTACCATAATAGGTCATCTCTGGACTGTAAAGTGATGTCTGTTGGATGGGGAGCCGATGAAGATGCCTGTTTGATTTGGGACAGTAGGTCTCCTTGAAGCATGAGAAAATTTCAAGGAGCAAGAATGGTGTCTGGAGGAGAAGGGACTTCAGGTTCACTGAACATCCAGAACAGCACGTCCGGTTTGGTATTTTTTGGGCCTGTAAGTGATGTGGAAAGCGAACCTAGTAAAGAAGTGTGCCCATCTGGCCTGACGTGGTTTTAATCTCTTGGCAACTTTCAGGTACTATAAATTTTTGTGGTCGGTGTACACCAGAATAGGGTGGGCCGCTCCTTCCAAGAGGTAACGCCATTCTTCAAGTGCGGCTTTGATTGCAAGTAGCTCCCTGTCCCCAACATCGTAATTCTTTTCAGCTTCTGTTAGCCTGCAGAAAAGAACGCCACTGAGTGTAATAGAGCCTTGGATCCTTGTCTCTGTGAAAGTACCGCCCCTACTGCTATCTCGGAGGCGTCTACCTCCAGTATGTAAGGTAAAGCTGGGTCAGGATGCTTCAGGACAGAAGCTGACACGAACTGCTCTTTCAAGGAGGTGAAAGCTGCTTGAGCCTCAGGGGACCATTGGAACCGGGTGCCTTGCCGAGTTAGGTTTGTGATGGGGAGATGATGGAAGAAAATCCCCTGATAAACTTGCGATAGAAATTCGCAAAACCCACAAAGCGCTGAACTCCCTTTTTATCTGTAGGGGCTGGCCAATCCAGGATGGCGAAGACCTTCTTCGGATCCATCTTGACACCATCTATAGAAATATTCAGGCCCAGAAATTGAATGCTTTGGTGTTCGAACTCGCACTTCTCAGGTTTTGCATACAAACCGTGTTGACAAAGTCGAGTTAGAACTTTTCTGACATGCTCCCGATGGGTAGACAGAGAGGAGGAAAAAATCAAGATGTCATCCAGATAAACTATGATGAACAGGTCAAGGTAGTCTCTAAAAATATCATTAACAAAATGCTGGAAGGTGGCATGAGCATTGCATAACCCAAAGGGCATAACAAGATACTCAAAGTATCCGAAGCGGGTGCGGAAGGCAGTCTTCCATTCGTCCCCGCTTCGGATCCAGACTAGGTTGTAGGCTGCGTGAAGATCCAGTTTGGTAAATATGGATGCAGTTCCAAGTCGCTGAAAGAGTTCAGGTACCAGAGGTAGAGGGTACCGGTTTTTGATTGTAATTTTATTAAGGTCCCGATAATCTATGCAGGGGCATAGGAAGTGGTCCTTTTTTCCACAAAGAAAATCCGTTCTCCTGCTGGGGAGGTGGAGAGGCGTATAAACCCTTTTTTCAGATTGTCATCTATGTATTCTTTAAGAGTACCTAGCTCAAGTTCAGTTAAGGTGAAAATTCTCCCAAAGGGAATGTCTGCTTCAGGGAGAAGTTCAATCGGGCAGTCATAGGGTCTATGTGGAGAAAGTGTCTCTGCCCTCTTTTTGCTGAACACATCCAGAAAGCTATGATTTGCCTCAGATACAGCTTGGCAGGTCTCAGCATCAGTTTCCAGACACAGCAAGGAAGACGGGATGCCGGTAGCTCCCTGTAGGCAATGCTGGCGGCAGTAGGGGGAGTGAAAACTGATTTTTCCAGTAGAACAGTCAATTGGTGGATTATGGGCTTTGAGTCAGGGCATGCCCAGTATGATGAGAAACAAGGGAGACTCAATGATATCAAGACAGAGTAGTTCTCGATGGTTGCCGGAAATGATGGTGTTAAGAGGAACCGTCTCTTGTGTTACAGGCCCATATTTAATAGCCGATTCGTCGGCTAGGTGTACAGACAGTCCCTGTGCTCTGGGTCATAGAGGGATTTGGAGTTTGCAGGCAAAAGACAAGTCCATAAACCCGCTGTAGGCTCTGGAGTCAATTATGGCAGTTTGCCTGAATATTCCCTCCTGGAAGCTGTAGAGAAATGGAGATAGCCAAATGAGTTGCATTATTAAACACAGCAGGTAAGGAGGTAGAGGAGAGGGTAATGTGCTTACAGATCTTTGCGGGACAAGTCTTCACATAGTGTCCAGATTCCCCGCAGTAGAGGCAAAGATTGTTAGCCCGCCGGCATTGACGTTCTTCAGGAGTCAGAGAGGGATGGATCAAGCCTTATTGCATTGGCTCAGGAGTATCAGCAGAAGTGTGAACAGGAGGATATGGTACACGTGGTAGCATCCATACTGGGCGAGAGGGACCAGCAGTACGTTCAGCTCTTCATTCTCTTAAACGCCTGTCTATTTGGATGGACAGGTTGATGAGAGCTTCAAGTGTTGCTGGAATGCCAACCCAGGCCAACTCATCTTTTAATGGCTCGGAGAGACCCATGCGGAACTGGCGACGTTCCAGTTTGTATCGGAACTCCAACGCCTGAATTCAGATGCATAGTCCTCCGCCGCCTTACGGCCCTGCTGGAGAGAGAATAATGCTGCTTCTGCGGTAGCTACTTGTTGCGGATCTTCATAGAGAAGGGCCATGGCTTGGAAGAAAGTGTCCAGATGGTTAAGGCAGTTATCCTTCTGCTCCAAGAGGAGATGGGCCCATGCCTGGGGTTCGCCTAGTAAGAGGGAAATCAAGGGTAGTCTCGAGAGAAAAGGTTCTGGGTTGTAGTGCAAAGAAAAGTTTGCAGGCATTACGGAATGCCCTATACTTGCTGCGATCCCTGGAGAACCTTTCTGGTGTGGGAACTTTGGGTTCAGGAGGGAGCATGACCACTGAAGGAACAGTTGACGTTCCAGGAGCTGGGGTAGATAAAACTTGAACACGCTCTTCCAGTCGGTTATAACCGTCATCAGCAGGGAGGTGCACTGTAGTCCAGTAGCAGGATGCATACAGAAAGGAGGTGCACTGTAATCCAGCAGCAGGATGCAGACAGCAGGGAGGTGCACTGTAGTCCCATAGCAGGATGCAGACAGGGAGGTGCACTGTAGTCCAGTAGCAGGATGCAGACAGCAGGGAGGTGCACTGTAGTCCCTTAGCAGGATGCAGACAGCAGGGAGGTGCACTGTAGTCCTGTAGCAGGATGCAGACAGGGAGGTGCACTGTAGTCCAGCAGCAGGATGCAGACAACAGGGAGGTGCACTGTAGTCCCGTAGCAGGATGCAGACAGCAGGGAGGTGCAGACAAGCCGGGTCAAAACACAGGTGGGCAGATCAGGTACAGAAGGACAATCCAAAAGAGTAGTCAAAGTCTAAGCCTGAATCGGGGCAGGCAGCAAACAGGGAAGTCAGGAACAGGCCAAGTTAGATACCAGATACAGGTAATAAGGTAACAGGGCAGCAGGGGTCTTCAGGAAACGCTGTAGACTGGACAGCAAGGAAGCAAGGCATCAGTCCCCTTTAAATAGCACATCTTGGCCCCAAGTGCTGTCACAAGGAGTGCACACGTGCTCCTGCGCGCGCCCGCACGCCGCTATTCGCGCTATTGCACATGCGCCGGATGGCTCTTTTGTGCACAGGTGTTCTTCTAGTTCTAATATTGCTAGGACGCTTGCTGGAAGGGATTTCCTGACACCTTGTGGGGTCTAAGTTAGCCATGAGAACAGAGGGGTGGAATGCTGTTGACACTACTGTCACTTACCCACTGCCCTCTTCTTCAGTTTGAAATAGATCTGTGTTTAGGATGGGTTTTGATCTGGAGCAGGGCACTGGTCACAACCTGGATATTGCCTAGAAAAAGATAAAGCATTAGAGAAAGAGAAAAAGAGATATATAGACAAAATAAGGAAAAGCGTCTTCCAGGAAGACTAATCGGGTTTGGTGTAGGACACTCCTGTTAAACTCCTACCCAAAAAAATCATTGGCCAACAACCCATCCCACAGAAACAGGGAAGCTGCTACTATGGGATAGGTGGAGGCACAAAGGGGTCACCCCGGACCCCGACCTCAATGTGAAACCGTAAAAAAAAATAATAACATAATTAGAAAACATAGGGAAAAAAAATCCCCAGGACCATATCTGGGGTGTCTCCCTCCCCAATTGAGGGGGGAAAGGGAGGACCCCCTCAAAGTGCACAAAATGTGCTTAGGGCACTGAGATTACACGTTTAGGACCCTGAGTGCATGTAGAATTACTATACCCAGGCCACCAGGCCACGGGAGAACCTGACTTCCTGGCTGGAGCCTCGCTCGAGGGGGGCCAGGAGAGCCCAAGGGAAGAGCTCTAAACATCTCATTGTCTATGACCATAGAGAGAGCATATAATCACTGAAAACACTTAGGATAACTTTAGAAAGTAAAGATTCACTCATTGTCCTATAACTTGCTTGTAACGAGCAACTGGAGAAAAATTTGGAATGCATAAAAAGGTGGAAAAACCAATTTGGCCGCGTAGGTTAGGAGCGAATAGCTCCAACAACAAGTAGAATTACTTTCGTGGGAAAAGGAAGGAAAGTAAGAGTAGGGCATATGTTGGTTCGAGTTGCAGTCTTAAGGAGTCTTAAGTCTCAGGGAGGCCTATTGTCTTTAGATCTTTTGGTCTTTCCTTCCAGGCGGGAGAGACCGCGCTTGCTGGGGGAGGACGCTTGGTTGAGCCCATGGAGGAGTTGGTAAAGTCCATGGTTGCTTCCTGTGAGATGAGCTT
Organism: Aquarana catesbeiana; assembly: GCF_042186555.1. Lineage (NCBI taxonomy): Eukaryota > Metazoa > Chordata > Amphibia > Anura > Ranidae > Aquarana > Aquarana catesbeiana. The sequence continues at coordinate 613,663,130 of NC_133325.1, read as the reverse complement.
GAGGTTCAGGAGGATCTTTTCACCATCCGGCAGGTTTGAGAAAGAGTGTGTCTTGACCTTCAGTGTGAATTTCACAGCAAATGGGAAGGCCCATCGATATTTAATGTCATGTTGTGTGAGGACTGTCAGGAGTGGTTTAAGAGCTCTCCTCTTTTGAATTGTTGAGGGGGATAGGTCTGCGAAAATTTGAATTTGATGTCCCTGACATGTCACCTTTGGCTTGGAGAGTGATTGATGCATGACTTCTTCTTTTCTGGCATAGAAGTGTGGTTTCATGATTACATCCTTAGAGGATCCATAATTTCTGGGGTGTCCCAGGGCCCTGTGAGCTCTGTCCAACTCCAGGCGGTGAGGAGTGGTGTTGGGGATTAGATCCTTGATGAGCTCCTGGACTGCAAGGGAAATGTTCGTTATGGTCTCAGGAAGACCCCGGATTCTGAGATTGTATCTTCTGGACCTATTTTCCAGATAATCAATTCTGGAAAGGGCTGTTTCAAGCTGATCCTGGAGGACCTGAATGTGGGCTGAATTCTAAATGGTTCTGGATACTGTGATGTCCAGTTTATTTTCTTTGGTCTATTCTGGATCCCAGGTTCTGAAAATCAGATGTAATAACACATGTAAGGACACTTTCCAATAGTTATAGTGATGATTATAAAGCCTGTACAAAAACCAAGGATGTTCCATAAGTGGACTAAAAATTTTGCTAGTATTAGTGGAGGGTCTTTCTAGTTGGGTCACCAAGGGAGCACTCAGGTCCCTTGTATCATGTAGTTTTAATTTGACATGTTTTTGGCTAACATTTGCATACTATACCTGCTTCATCGATGACATCATTGTAATATATGATGTTTCTCTAGATCCAGTTGTGGAATTCATAGATTATCACAATTCTAATGAGCTGAACATCAGTTTTTCTTATGCCTTGGATCCAGAGAAATGAATATATCTGAGTCTAGAGTTATTTTTTAATGAAAATGATAAAATCGTGTCCAATACTCACTTCAAAGAGACCTCAAGAAACTTGCATCTGCACAATAAAATCAGCCATAACCCAGAATGGAAAAGTAATATTACATGCAGCCAATTCCTCAAATTGGTAATAAATTATACAAACAAAAAAGCTTACCTTCAACAATGTAAAATTTAAAAAAAATGAAAAAAGCCATTGTCCATTTAAGCAAAAAACAAAATAGACACACCTGTTGTTCAAATTCATAATGGACAAAATATAGATAAAAGGAACAAAGATATTGTACAAGGGATACCCTTTGTAATGCAATGCAATGCAAAATGATGCTAAGTACAAAATCTTCTAAAAAACTTCTATCATTTACAGGAAGTCAAATTGTGTCCAGAATCTCAAAGCCTCAAGTCAGTTATAAAATTAAACAAATAGCACTGCGCTATGTGGTGTATACTATGATCCCACCTCCCAAAGCAACATAGTATTACCAGTGCGCTATGTAATGCAAAAAAAAAAACGTATGCCAAAGGAACAACATACATAGAAAGTAGAAAAATAATAAATTATTAAAAGTCCATAAATGAACCAATAAGTCCAATAAAAATCCAGAAATGCTCCACAGTCAGTTGGCAGCTCACCAAAGAGATAGGAATCACTCTCTGAAAAACAATAAAGGAACAAAAGGGGGTGTTGATCTAAATGCAGCATAAATAACCAACTTGTATTCATTAAGCCAAGGGGTAACTCACATGGACTTATATGCAATGCGCTTGTCAGTAAATGATTACTTGTCACAGGGAACAATCCCCCCAGGGAGACACTTCAGCAGCAGTAGCCTATATGTAGTTAAAAGCTGGAGAAATCAAATAATTCAAACATAATAAATGTAACTTAACAAACATACTTTTTGGCAATTGCAAGGTGTTTAATGGATAAAACATATAGAAATGTGCATGTATTGGAGAGATGTACTGCACTTGTTCTTTAATGACTTAGTCACTATGGGGTTGATTTACTAAAACTTCATAGTGCAAAATCTGGTGCAGCCCTGCAAGCTGAATTAAGAAGCTGATTGGCTACCAAGCACAGCTGCACCAGATTTTGCACTCTCCAGGTTTAGCAAATCAACCCCTATATTAGAATCCCCAGTATGTGGACTCCTGACAACAACTGCTCACTATGATAAACCACATATTCTCTTTTGTCAACATCTCCCTTGAACCTTAAAAGCAAAGAACAACCATGTGCTGTTCAACCTGTCGCTGGTCTTTACCAGAAATAGCAGGGCAGAACCAAAGTTGGATAGATCCACACTTAGTTAAGCTACCAACATTAACTATGCTGCATCACAGATACTGTCCCTGTAATTTATAATTATAAATAGAGCAAGATAACATGTCAAATTAAAACTACATGATACAAGGGACCTGAGTGCTCCCCTGGCGACCCAACTAGAAAGACCCACCACTAATACTAGCAAAATTTGGAGTCCACTTATGGAAAATCCTCGGCTTTTGTACAGGCTTTATAATCACCCCTATAACTATTGGAGAGTGTCCTTACATATCTCCTGAAATGTAGTCACCAGGCTTCATGATATCACCTCATGTATAGAGTCTTGTTCAATAAGTGTGTTTAGGAGTGGAGCACAACAGAGTTTAATTGACACAAGTGATTGTATGTTGGTCTGTCATCTTTTGTCTTTAGTTTCTTTTTGTTGTGCGCGTAAACTGCTATGCAACCCTTGATAAAGGAAATGTAAAAAAAATAGAGCAAGGTAAAGTAACACTGTCCAGATTTGGTTTGAACAAATTGGTTTGAACACATTTTCATAACCAGCAACATAGAATGAAAGTCAAGATAAAGTAGACAATAGTTGAATGACGTTTTCAGGTTTCGTGTGTTAGCATTTGTTGGGATTTTTCTGTTAATGAATAGGCCTGATGTTATTCGGGCAGGTAACTGCTTGCAACAGTCTCACACATGGCCAATTTACAAATGATTGTTTCAATTGATAAAAATACTCAACAAAAGGAAACACGCAAACTTCCAAGTTTAGAATTAATTCATTTCAGAAATCCTTGCATTTCAAAAGTGGAGGTACAATGGCAAGTAAATACAATACAAGAACCTCTGCGCTACTAACAAGTGAGGATGAAGGATGAAGAGATGCTGCAAAATCTAGTGGTGTTCACAAATCAACCAGTAATAAAGTGCATGTACAAAATGATTTTGCGCAAAACCATAGAAATTATTCTGTGAAATAAATTACAATATTAGTCAAGAGTGAATGTATCGAAACATAAATAAAAAATTCAATAAAATGGTAAAGATCCAATAAATGAAAGTGAAAAAAGTCAAAAAGATCCTAATGCTGAATGGCTGTGTATAAACTCTTGAAAAAATTAATAAACAATCCAAGGAACACGATATGTATCAAAAAAATGAATATAAAATAAAGAATGAAAAGTCCAGTGGACAAAATCACAATGTACAATCGTGACTAAATCATGATGAATGGTGCAAACTAAATCATGGTGAGTGGTGAAAAATATATATAAAAAGTCCACAAAATGGTGAAAAGCTGTTCAGAAATCTTCTCAGTGGATGTGGCAAATCGAAAAATGTGCTAAATGATGAGATGACAGCTGAAAAATGTGCTCACAGAGCCCTTACCTTAAAAGGCATGGGTAAATGCCTTGAAGATCATGGTGAGTGTATGGTGGTTTGAGATCAGCAGTTTCTTCCGGAAAATAGATGATGAATGTAGGGCTGGCTCCGGCTCGCATCAGGATATGGATGAATAGAAAAGAAGAACAAAAAGAGGAGCCTCCAATCGAGTAGTACCATAGAGGACAATTTAATAAATAAAAAGCTGTACAGGGCAATGAAAAAGTAGCGTACAGCTAACAGGACGGCATAGTGACGTTACCTAGTACATCACTTCTGGTCCGCAACAAAAACAACCGGGTCAAAGGTGTTTAACTTTCGGTTGCGTCTAGTACTTCAGTCCTACGCGTTGCATCACGTACCTCGTGACTTCCTCAGGGAATCTGATTGGATGGGTAATCAGTTCATTTATACTGGTTGCACAGGAAGTGGTGAAATAACCATTTTGATAGAGACCAAAGGCTCATAGATGTGTTAGTACATGGCGGTCAAGTAAAGGGTATAAAAAACGTTATATACCATCAAATACTTTAATGAAAAATATGTGTTAGAATAGTATAAAAATAAATAATAAATATAAAAGTAAGGAGATGGCTCATTACATAAAAACAACATCAAATCGGGCCGAGGTGTAGAGATTCGCTCACTGTGGACATCTTGTGGTGATATGTGTAATTGCATTTGCCAGATGATAGTAATATAAAAATCCCTGATGATTTGCTGAGGTAGATTATAGAGATATATATAAATACATGACCTGATAAGACTAAATAGGTCAACTAAAAATGATTAATTAAAAGGCCATATAGGGTGGGGAAAAAGAAAATACTAATGAGCGCACCGAAAGTTCAGTAAAAGGTTCACAATAACAGTCAAAATTAATAATCACTAATAAAACAATTTAAATTGAAGTCTATGTTTAACCCATTAGGGACAAGTGTATTTATTTTATGGATCCATTGGGATTCTTTCTGGCTGATACTCCTAACTTTATGATCACCCCTCCACGATTTATGGTATCTGTCGATACCCCAGAAGGTCATTTCTGCTGGATTACTATTATGGACTGCGGCGAAGTGTCTCAATACATTGTGCTTTGGAAAAGATTTCATGATGTTTTGGTCCTTGATTATAATGTCCAGCACAAAGACATATGTACTAACACATCTATGAGCCTTTGGTCTCCATCAAAATGGTTATTTCACCACTTCCTGTGCAACCAGTATAAATTAACTGATTGCCGATCCAATCAGACTCCCTGAGGAATTCACGAAGTACGTGACGCAACGCGTAGGACTGAAGTACTAGACGCAACTGGAAGTTAAACACCTTTGACCCAGTTGTTTTTGTTGCAGACCGGAAGTGATGTACTAGGTAACGGCGCTATGCCGTCCTGTTAGCTGTACGCTACTTTTTCATTGCCCTGTACAGCTTTTTATTTATTAAACTGTGCTCTATGGTACTACTCGATTGGAGGCTCCTCTTTTTGTTCTTCTTTTCTATTAAGGTAAGGGCTCTGTGAGCACATTTTTCAGCTGTCATCTCATCATTTAGCACATGTTTTTCGATTTGCCACATCCACCGAGAAGATTTCTATATTTTTCACCACTCACCATGATTTAGTTTGCACCATTCATCATGATTTAGTCACGATTGTACATTGTGATTTTGTCCACTGGATATTTCATTCTTCATTTTATATTCATTTTTTTGATACATATCGTGTTCCTTGGATTTTTTATTAATTTTTTCAAGAGTTTATACACAGCCATTCAGCATTAGGATCTTTTTGACTTTTTTCACTTTCACATATTGGATCTTTACCATTTTATTGAATTTTTTATTTGATACATTCACTCTTGATTAATATTGTAATTTATTTCACAGAATAATTTTTATGGTTTTGCACGAAATCATTTTGTATATACAATGGCAAGTGATGGTGTCAGTGATATTACTAAATGAACATATTGCCTAATATAAAACATATGCTATGATAGCCCAAAAAGTTTTAAGTTCATGTTTTCATGGCTTAATTATCCTTTCTATTTATTACTTATTTTACTATTGTATTGATTGTCATCTATATTTCTATATTTTCTTTATTTCTCATTTGTCATTGTCAATGAAAGTCTTCTTGATGTGGTCTTATTTTGTTGCTTTGAAAAATTTGAGCAAAGATTATGATGCAAGATAAGACAAATGCACAGTGCTTTGTTATTAGGAAAAAGTTGTGCTTTATTAATATTGTTGGGTTCATGGGAAAAAAAATAGATTACCGGTATTAATTAGATACTCTATAAAATATCATTATTAGTGGTGACTGCTTTTCAGTGCTTTCATAGTATCAGGCACATAGTTTTCACTGTTTCTAACAGCTCTATCTGTCTTTTTTACCCTTCAGAAAATATAAACTTTGGAACAGAATAATGGCATAACAGATTATTTTTAACAGTACATAATGTGAAAAAAATCTGTACAAATAGTATTCTCTTTTTATAAAAGCCTGCATAAATGTTATTGATTTCATTCTGTAAATGTTATTTTATGACAGAATGTAACTGAGTTTCTAGACATGTACACGTTATAATATTTTTCCCTAAAATATGCTTCCCAACCCACAGCAAATCTTGAACTCCAAAATACATTACTATTGATATTGCAGGCATTCAACTGCATTCAAAAGTAAACAAAGGCAATATGAGTTCCTAAAACTTTAAAATGCTTTAACTCAACACTGAGATGTAAGGATACAAACTGTTGCAGGTGCCTAGAGAAATTTACATATACCTGCAGCTTCCCAAAGCTTTCTCCACAAACCCGACTACTCTACACATTACAGAAAACCAAGGCCCACATGGTCTTTATCCAGGAAACTCATTTCCGATCAGATAATATCCCCAAGCTCCATAGCAATTTCTTTCCAACAGTCTAGCATGCCCCCAATGAGGACTCTAAAACTAAGGGCGCTTCTATATTGATATTCAAGCACTGCCCCATCCAAGTACTGGATGGCCAGTGAGATATCAAGGGCAGATACATATTTCTCAAGGGGTTACTACATAACAGGCTTATCACATTAGCAAACCTATATGCCCCTAACAAAAATCAGGTTCCCTTTTTTTGCAAAACCTTGCAACATCTCACATCCTTCCAAACTGCTATCCTGATTGTAGGAGGATACTTTAATGTAGCCCTAGCCCCTGCCCAAGACACCTCCACAGGTTCATCCTCCATGACTTATAGAGCCTTTTGAGCTATCAAAACCCAATTTAGCGGCTTAACCCTACATGACACATGACGCATGCTACACCCAAACGAAAAGAACTTCACATTCTTTTCCCCACCACACAACAAATATTCAAGGATTGACTATTTCTTTTTCTCACAGAACAACCTGACACTCCTCACCAAGGCAACAATAGACCCCATGCTACTCTCGGACCACAACCCCATCTCCATAACCTTGACATTATCGACCTCACACACCAAATCCGCAATTTGGCGCCTAGAAAACTCCCTACTGATGGACATCGAAATAGCACAGGAAATCACCAAACACCTCTCACAATATTTTTGGGAAAACTAATCTGCAGATTCCACACCTGCCTTACTGTGGGCCATGCATAAATGCGTAATTAGGGGTGAATTCATCTCTATAGCCGCTAAAAGAAATAAAGACAGAAGAGCACTTATTGAGGAACTATCCACACGCATCCATGCTCTCGAACATTTTCACAAACTATTCTTAGCCACCAAATCTCTCACCGACCTACTAAAGGCCAGAGAGGAGCTATTGGAGGAGTTAGACAAAACATTGAGGCGTAAGTCTGCGCTGACACAAAGGTTATTCTACGAATTTGGGAACAAGTCGGGAAAATGCTGGCCAGAGCACTTCAACTTAAAAAAGCAGCGTCAACCATTCACACTATCAAAGACCCTTCAGATAACACATTTGTCACACCAGAAGACATAGCTAACCAATTTGAAAAAGTATTTCTCTAAGCTTTATAATCTGCCCACCCCAAATATGACTGGACAGACCCCGGACCATAAAGAGGCAATTTAATAACGTCTTAAAATGATATAGCCCCACACCTATTACCATAGATGAATCAGCAGAACTGAACCACCCTATCTCAAGGGAGGAAACCATAGCCGCCCTAAAACAACTGATAATGGGCAAGAGTCCGGGTCCAGACGGCCTAACTGTGAGCTATTACAAATGATTTCCTGACGTTTTACTCCCCCACTTTAAAAAAGCATTCAACTTTCTGCCCTCCTGACCCCAAGCTAACAAAGACATTCTAGAGGCCCACATAACGCTCATACCAAAGCTGGGCAAAGACGCCACTGTGGTATCCAATTACCGACCCATATCGCTCCTAAATGTGGACGTGAAGCTTTATGCAAAAGTCCTTGCAAATCGCATACTCCCTCTACTCTCCAAACTGATCTCATTAGATAAGGTCGGATTTATCCCTGGAAGAGAGGCCAGGGATAACACCATAAAAGTGATTAACATCCACAAATGGCTCTCAACAACATCCAAACTGGGAGTTTTCCTATCTCTCGATGCGGAGAAGATGTTCGACAGAGTGGCATGGGACTACATGATGGCAATGGGATTTCCAGATCGCATACTCCAACTGATACTTGCACTATACTCGTCACCCACAGCCAGAATCCGAGTCAATGGCCCCCTGTCGGGCACCTTCTCCATCTCGAATGGCACGCGCCAGGGTTGCCCTCTTTCCCCCCTCAAAGGAATTGACATCAAGAACAAACAATGCAAAATTGCAGCCTACGCAGATGATATTCTGCTTTTCTTTTCGGACTCCATAACCACCATACCCAACTTACTAAAGGACTTTGCTCTCTTGAAAGCAATCTCAAACCTCCAAATTAATTTTACAAAATCCAAAGCCTTGAACATCTTCCTCCCCTCGGCCATCGTGACACAATGCCAAACTAATTTTCCCTTTGGTTGTGAATCACATACCTGGGTACCCAAATCCCCACAAACCTATCAAAATTATATTCTAGAAACTTCCTACCTATCCTCCACACCATTCAAAGGGATCTCCACAAATGGAATAGGGTCTTTTCTCTTGGTATGGAAGAGCAGCCATTATTAAAATGAATATCCTACCCAGAATCCTATAACTTTTTCAGACCCTCCCAATCAAAATTCCCTTATCTTTCTTTACATCATACAAACAGCTTTGCAGACATTTCATATGGTCCTCTAACACCCCCAGACTGAACTGGGATAGACTGGTCCTCCCCAAATTGAAAGGAGGGCTCGGACTTCCAGACATTTACAAATATCACTGGTCTTGCCACCTTACCAGAATAATCGACTGGCACGTCCACATGAACACTAAGGATTGGATTAAAATTGAGGACTCCTTTGCCCAGGTACCAATTTCCCACCTACCATGGATTTAACAAAGATCGATCCCTAAAGAAAGTGCTACACACCCGCTAATAGGCCCTACATTACTAAACTTTAGGGCAGCATGCAAAAAATGAAATCTAGCCCCATCGTCTGGACCTATGACCCCGATAGACCAGAACCCCAACTTCAACTTCCCTCCTGGTCTCTCAGAACACAAACTGACTAACCCACGCTGTGAACCTCCACTTAGAGCGGAACAAATTTTTCATAATGACAAACTTTTAATGTATCCAGCCCTCTCATCCCGATTCCCTGAGCACACCATTCCCTTCTTCAAATACTTACAGATTAGACACTTCCTCAATAGCACCAAACCCCTTGCCAAGTGGCACAGAGATTACACTCCTTTTGAAGCAATCTGTATCAGCACAGAACCCCTAAGACACTTGATCTTGGCCGTATATTCACTCCTGTTCGTAGACTGCGATCCCAAGGCAAACAAAACCAGCCAATGTTGGGAAAGTGAACTTACCCTAGACCTACCCAAGGAAGAACATATATCTGACCATATCCATAAGGGATCCATTAACATATCAACAAAGGAAAATGGTTATAAAATTTACTCTAAATGGTAAAGGACACCCGATAAGATCCACAAATATCACCCCAGCGTCTCCCCGCTCTGCTGGAGATGTAATTCAGCTCCAGGCTCCCTGATCCACATATGGTGGGACTGTCTGCTCATACAACCTTTCTTGAAAGAATTTCACCACAAACCGCTCAAATTACAACCTATACCCCAGACTTTACCCCGGCTCAATACCTGCTTCACCGGACATCAATACCCTACTCAGCATACAAAAAATCTCTCACCTTACACCTCATCAATGCTGCCAAATAGTGTATACCTGTCCACTGGAAAAGCACCAACCCCCCAACATTTCCGAATGGCTTCACCACATAGAGAAAACAGCGGACATGGAAAACTTAATTCACCAAGCTAAAGAGACCCCAACCAATTATCGAAAAACTTGGGCTTGTTGGCTACACTTTAAGGACTCCACAGATTTTCACAACCTTCTAAGTAACTCATAATTATATAACCCGGGGAGAACAACAAGACATTACCTACCTACATGATAAATACAAACTCGAGCAGAGTTTCCACCCCCTTTACCCCTTCCTCTCTCCTACCCTTCCAAACACAATGACCAGTGCCTCACAGACAAACTTAAAACTCTACAAGCCTTCCAACATACAGTCATAACTAATAAGTTATCCTGCACACTTCTAAATGGCCACCCTCTGGAAGGAACCAGCCACACATAGAACCCTAAAGATACGGTGGGGCTCACCTAAGCCTCTTAGTAAACCAATACTAATGAGAATACTATTGCCAGCAACCAATTTCCTCCCCCCGCTCACAGTAAGCTCCCAATAGGGGTGTTTGGGTGCCATGGTGGCATGTTTTGGTTTACCCATATAGAGCCCCCCAAACACAGCACTACAATCCCCAACAGTATAGACACCTGTGAAACCAATTATCTATACTCTATACCAGTGATTCTCAACCAGGGTTCCTCCAGAGTTTGCTAGAGGTTGCTTCAGCATTGGGCAATTTCTGCCTCTCAGATAAGTTCCCACTGACACCATTGATCTTTTTAGCTATCTGTAAGGAGATAATTCTTCCCAATGACAACAAGTTTAAGGACCATTCTTCCCACTGACCATCACACTAATGTATCGTGAGCTGTAGATTTCTAAGTTTTAGCAGGGGTTCCCTGAAACAGATTACTATTTCAAGGGTTCCTCTGTGTTGAAAAGGTTGAGAAAGGCTGCTCTATACTGACCGGTTCGTTGTTGATTGCTGTTTATTTCACATTGCAATGTTATATATCTAGATATCATTTATGCACTGCCTTTGGTAACAGTTTCACTGATCGTGTTTCTTTTTGTTTTCTCTGTATACTTGAAAACGTTAATAAAAAAAAAAATGAAACTAAAAACCAAAGACAACACCAGTGCCGGAGCGCGGCCCAACCCAGAGGTGGAGATGTGCAATTGGCGTGGAGTATTGGACAGTGGTGTATTGCATGGTGTCGGGGACGGTGCAGTTATGGCGAATGGGTACAGTGTCCATGGTTGCTCCAGTCTGGTGGGTTGATGCATTTTGCGGGGATTTTGCTTCTTCGGGACTGGTTGGGTGGGTACTGTTGCAGAGTGTGGGAGGCAGGCATGTGTGTGGGTGTGTTGTGGTCACCATACATGAAACAGTATCATACTTATACTACCTATTTTCTTCAGCTGTCCAGAACAGGAAGGATATATCCATGTATACTGATATGCTATGTATATACATATGATTGCATGGTGCTATCTTGTGCATAGTGATTGTGATGTACTTGCACATGTGTTTGCCTTTGTACTCTGTGGCAGCGCCCACCCGGCTGGTCCTGGGGGGCGAGGTCTTCGCGGGGCACATTGACTTGCCGGATTGGGGTAATTGTGGACACTGCGGGGATGATTTACTGAAGGTGGGGGGGCTGTGCACTTTGGGGGGTGCAGTTGCACTTAGCGGGAGCGGTTGCTCTGGGGCTCGGTAAATGAGCAGAAGCTCTGCTGACTTCCATCATCCAATCATGTGCAAGCAAAATACTGTTTTTTTTAATTTTCCTTGCTTGTGATTGGGTATTTTTTGCAAAGTGAAGCCTTACCTTGTTTGCTGAGCTCTGAAGAAGCTGCACTTGTGGAGTGTGGCGGCACTTTGCGGGTGCGCAGTCTTTTTGCCTTTAGTCGGTCAGCACCTGTATCTGTTTGTTGCGGCTGCACTGTTGGCAGTGTTATGCAGTGTGCTGCTGTCTGATGCTCCACGCTGGTTTTGTGTCTCCGTTTCTGGTTTGGGTTGTGCTCTGGTACCATCACTCCATATGTAATAGAGGGTGTTGTCTTTGGTTTTTAATGATATTATTTTAAATTATGGATAACAAAATGCATGGTTTTACTTACCCAAGCTGCCTCATGCTGTGCTAATAAAGTCCGCTTTATCTAAAAAAAAAAAAATGATCACACCTGATGTACTCGCAGCCTATCTTATTTCTTGAGACCCTAACAAGCCAGGAAAGTCCAAATGACCCCAAATAACCCCTTTTTGGAAAGTAGACATTCCAAGGAATTTAGTAAGAGGCATGGTGAGTTTTTTGAAATTGTAATTTTTTTCCACAATTCATCACACAATTTTCCACAAATCTGACCTTATCAGTTATCCCTTTCCTTAACACTTTACCAATCTCTTAAACTAAGCAATGAACACTTAACCAGCGCTTAAACAAACCTGTACCCAAGTCATAAAAACACTTTTGAATGCCCTAATGACAATCCTTGGACATACAAATCCTGAAGATACTGGTGTATCAGCTTACAATCTGTTACAATACTATGGGTACTACCATCTTGGATTTCTCTAATGCCGCGTACATACAATCGGAATTTCCGACAACCAAACCGTGGATTTATTTCTGACAGATGTTGGCTGAAACATGTCTTGCATACACACGGTCGCACAAATGTTTTCAGCAATTCAGATCGTCAAGAACGCGCTGACGTACAACACGTACGACGGGACTAGAAACAGGAAGTTCAATAGCCAGTGCGCCACCCTTTGGGCTCCTTCTGCTAATCCTGTATTTATCAGGTATTAGTAGAAGTTTGGTGAGAGACAATTCATGCTTTTCAGCCTCGTGCTTTTCAGATCATTACTGCTCTTCAGTTTGTGTTTGTAGGTTTGTTTTTGTTTTTCAGTGCATGTAGACAGTTTGTATCTGTATTTCAGTGCGTTCTTTTATAGTTCGTATCTGTTTTTCAGTGCGTTCTTGTCCACTCATATCTGATTTTCAGATCGCTATTCTCAGGCCTTTCTGATTTTCAGTGCGTTCTGTTAGTTTGTTCTGACCAGCCGACCGTTTTCTAGCCATGTTGTGAGTATGTGCTCATCGTAGAGTTTGTGCTATGCGGGGGCTTGGTGTTGGGGTTCTTACTTTGACCCAAGCCCAGTCCATGAACAGGGCGAGGAGGAGTTCATGGATGAAGAATTGGTTACTCCAGCATGACCAATTCTTGCACATGCCTTTGCTGCGGGAGATCCGTGAGAATAATCCTGATGATTTCAGGAATTATCTCCGGATGACGGACCATGTTTTTTACAGTTTGTTGGCTTTGCTGTCCCCTTATATTATGAAACAGGACACCAGCATGTGGCAAGCCATCACTCTAAAGCAGAGGCTAGTCGCCACCTTGCGGTACTTGGCTACGGGGACAAGTCTGCAGGACATCAAGTTCTCGACAGGAATCTCCCCCCAGGCTCTGGGAATCATTATTCCAGAGACCTGTTCTGCCGTCATTCAGGTCCTGCAGAAGGACTACAGTGGGGCAAAAAAGTATTTAGTCAGCCACCAATTGTGCAAGTTTTCCCACCTAAAATGATGAGCGAGGCCTGTAATTGTCATCATAGGTATACCTCAACTATGAGAGACAAAATGTGGAAACAAATCCAGACAATCACATTGTCTGATTTTTGAAAGAATTTATTTGCAAAATATGGTGGAAAATAAGTATTTGGTCACCTACAAACAAGCAAGATTTCTGGCTCTCACAGACCTGTTTCTTCTTCTTTAAGAGGCTCCTCTGTCCTCCACTCCTGTTTGAACTTGTTATCAGTATAAAAGACACCTGTCCACAACCTCAAACAGTCACACTCCAAACTCCACTATGGTGAAGACCAAAGAGCTGTCGAAGGACACCAGAAACAAAAGTGTAGACCTGCACCAGGCTGGGAAGACTGAATTTGCACACATCTGAACACCGACAAGCCAATACCTGACGTAGAGTTAATCAAACGATACCTCAAGATGGCTCTCTTCAAACTCTATCAACCTCAATAAGTTTGTACAAAACCTTATCATGAAGCGCCACTTTAAGCTGAAGGAACTTAATGAAGTAACTAACGAGAGTCCAGAGATGACTGCTTCTATTTCTCCTGTTAAGCCTTTAGATGAGGGAATATTGGAGACCTTTGAGGAACTATACATAGAAGGAGGTCAAGAGTATGTTGATGGGGGGGCGCAGCTAACAGCCGAGCTGAATAGAAGCCTGATCTCACATCTCCTGCACTGAACGGAGAAACGGACCCCAAATCACAGCATCTGACCCTCAAAAATGCAGCCCTCAGACCCCCACAACCTGGGGAACCAGACTGGAACCTCTAGGAAAAGAAAAGAATACAGGATTCCCATGAAAATCACAGATTTTCTCATCTTCCCTCAGGGAGATAAAATCCAAGATGGCCACCGTGGCACTGCACAGCACACAGAGGATTCCTACACTGACCTGCCTGATGATGAAGAATCCTCCATTTCAGCCCAGCACAACTCCTCAGGCTCCCAGCTATCCTCAGGCCCCTCATCCACCTCCAACAGCCCTGCTAAAGCAAGGATGCGACTGGATACAACTGATCAGCTACAGCTTTAGAAAACCTCCTCACACATCCACCTGCATCTTTCCCCATAGCAGCCTTCCCCACTACTAATCAGCCTGTCATAGACACTATGATGAAAGAGATGCTGATGTCCCTTCACAGCTCCCTCCAATCTGACATTTCCTCAATGTTTACAGCATTTAAAACAGAAATGCTGCACACAGGGCAGAAAATGGGGATTATGGAAAAACAAATGAGTGTCATGACAGAAACAGTTAATGACCTAGTAGATGCACATGATCATACCAGAGAAGAGCACCGCTGGGTGCGTGCCAAAATGGCAGATCTCGAGGATCGCTCACAGCGTCAAAATGTTAAAATCAGAGGAATCCCTGAGACTATCCTGCCTGAAGATCTAAATTCCTATGCTAGGAAATTGATCTCAACACTCCTCCTAGATCTCCCACCGATTGAGACGATCATCGATCGCATCCACTGTCTACCAAAACCTCCTCATCTACACGCAGAAGTACCACGCGACACTCTGATACGCATCCACTTCTACCACACCAAGGACATGCTCCTTACACAATCCAGACGCCTGGGACAGCTCCCACATCCATACGCAAAGCTGCAACTTTTTGCTGACATCTCCCAATACACCCGGCAACAGAGACGTCAACTGCAAACGATCACAAAACCCCTCAACAATCACAAGATCCCATACCAATGGGGCTTCCCCACCAAGCTGATGGTTACCAGAAATGGAGTGCGTCACAACATCCACACCGCAGAAGAAGGCATACTATTGCTTAAAAATTGGGGTATTATACCTGATGGTGACACTCCAACCCCAGTGACCCACAATTCACACTCGCAATCTTTCCACTCCGTTCATTTTCCTCACCACCACAAATGACTTCCAAATCAGTGATGCTGTCAATATAATATCAGTGCCTGCTCGTTGCAGTTAGTTTACAAACTTTACCCTCATCTTCATTCAGCAGTCCCTAACACACTGCTGACACCTGTTTTCCTTTACCCTCTTGTCTACCACTAACCACCCTATTGTTTCTCTCCCTTCCTCATCCACGGGAGCTCCAGTACATCGGATCCAGGACTTATAGCTGACCTCAACCTCCTCGAGCAATTCACCCACCTGTGGAACTGTAAGTAACACATTACTCCACTTTATTTACACGCCACCCTTAAAATGCCTAAATTTCTGTCACTGAACGTGAAAGGCCTGAATCATCATGCCAAACGATCATCAATGTGGCGAACAGCCCAAGATTCCCACTGTGATGTCATGTGCATCCAGGAAACACACTTTCAGACAAATGCTGAACCTCAATGCTCCAACAAAAATTTCTCTAATATCTTTAGAGCCTCAGGCCCTGACAAAAAAGTCATGATAGCCGTCAGAAATACATGTTCATTCACCCTACATGACAGTCTTCAAGATGTTGCGGGAAGATATCTGGCATTGAAATGCTCATTAAATAACGTTCAATATACCATTGTATCAGTATACGCCCCCAACAAGAAACAGATCCACTTTCTATCCACATTGATGAAGAAAATCAATCGCTTTAAACAGGGTCATCTTGTCATCTGTGGCGATTTTAATATAGTACCTGACAACTCCATCGACTCTTCCTCCCACTCTAGCAGATTCACTTCTCCTATGGGACCGTTTCTCCGATCTCACGATCTTTTTGACGTGTGGAGATGCCATCACACCACGAAAGGGATTATTCCTATTTCTCCCCTAGACACAACTCTTATACTCGGATTGACTACTTCCTAGTGGATAAATGGACTCTGCCCAAAATTTCTTCCACGGAGATATCCACCATTACATGGTCGGATCACGCTCCGGTCACAATGACCATAGAAGATTCACCGAAGACTTCTCAAACACGGATTTGGAGGGTGAATGCTGCTATTCTCCACTTACCGGCCCACTCTGCTTATATTAAGGACCGTTTAACAGAGTACTTTGATACTAATACAGGGACTGTTAGCAATGACACTGTTCTTTGGAATGCCCATAAGGCATTCATAAGGGGGATCCTTATACAACTTAATGCTAGAGAGAGGAGGATGAAATCACAGCGTCTAGACACACTCACTTCAGATATCAAAACATTAGACCACCAAAATCAAACTAATCCTGATCCCTTAACCAAGACTAAACTAGACTCCCTTAGACAAGAATTAAAATCTCTCCTTTTAGAATCCTTTGAGAAAGCACACAAACATTTTAGAGCACAACACTACTTCAAGGGCAACAAAGCCGGAAAGGCAATGGCCAACAGAATCAAAGGTCACTATTCCAAAACTAAAATTACCCATCTATTCCACCCAGCTACTAAGCAGAAATTGATAGAACCACAAGCTATTGCTGACGCATTTAGTTACTATTACTATACACTTTACAAACTAAAAGATGACGTATCTGTCACCCAGCCGTCATTACCTGACATAGAAGCATTCCTTAGCGAGATTAACCTCCCCAAACTAACTGCAGAACAACTAGACTCCCTGAACACCCCATTTACAGATCTAGAAATCAGAAATATAATTTCCCCACTACCCACTAACAAATCTCCAGGACCAGATGGTCTTACAGGAGAGTACTACAAACAATTTGGAACTATACTAGCACCCTATCTGACCAAGGTGTACAATGACGCTGCTTCATCCTCCTCTCTCCCCCCCAGAAATGCTGAATGCCCTAATCGTTACATTACCGAAGCCAGGGAAAGAACCTACCTCTCCACAAAACTTTCAGCCCATATCTCTTCTCAATGTGGACACAAAAATTTATGCCAAGTTAATAGCCCACAGATTACTTAACCTATTGCCCTTTCTAATACACAAAGACCAATCAGGTTTCACAAAAGGGAGACAGACAACTGATGCTACTCGCAGAATTATCAACATAATCCACCATGCTGAGATGTCTCGAACGCCTTCTCTGCTCCTATCCTTGGATGCAGAGAAGGCGTTCGACAGAGTTCACTGGAAATACCTTGAAGCAACTCTAGGCAAATTTGGCTTCCAAGGTTCAATTCTGATGGCCATAATGGCCCTATACTCTGCCCCATCAGCGCAGGTATATACCTCGGAGATGCTATCCAAGCCATTTCCCATCACTAATGGAACCCGACAAGGTTGTCCACTCTCACCGATCATCTTTAACCTAATCATGGAACCCTTAGCAGAACATGTCAGATCCCACTCCAACATATCAGGATTCACCATTGGCACCATAAAACATAAAATAAACCTATTTGCAGACGACGTGATAATGATGATCACACACCCACACTCTTCCCTGGCTTCGGTCCAACTGTTGTTGAAAAGGTTTAGTACTCTATCTTACTACAAGGTTAATGAACATAAATCCTACATCCTAGACCTAGGCATTGATGCAACCACTAGTAATCTACTTCAGACCCAATATCCCCATCCGTGGGCGGATGATGGTATTCCCTACCTAGGCATTACTCTTACCAAATCCACTAGAGGGCTTTTCCCACACAACTATACGGGCGCCAAACAAATGATGATTACTGAAACCACAAGACTCTCTAAACATGAATTCTCATGGGCAGGCCGCCTAGCAGCCTTTAAAATGATGGTGTTGCCCCGGTTGCTTAACATCTTTCACACACTTCCAATACCACTCTCATTGTACTACCTGAAATCTCTCCATTTGTGTGGCAAGGGAAAAAATCCAGATGTAGTCACACTAAACTTATTAAACACAGATCCACAGGTGGGATGGGATATATAGACATCAAAGATTACTACTATGCCACCATTCTATCACAAATAAAAGAATGGATGAATACATCACCCACAACTCTCTGGAGCGATATAGAAAATCACATGATGCCGGGCACAAACCTCGCCAATTGGCTATTTAGTACCTCTACACACAATACTCACCTTTTCCATTACTCACTGACAGTCCAAACATCAGTTAAAGTCTGGCATGCACTGCACATTACAAAATGGGCACGACTGATGACAAAACCATTACACATTCCTTTAAATACCCTGAAGCTTCTTACACCTGATTTATCAATCCCATCTTGGATTACAGACTGGGTAAAACACACACAAGAACTTTGCGACCTCACAACCTGCAAATCCTTTTTGCAAATCAGCAAAGACCTAAAGGCACCCTCCAAAGACTTCCTCACTTACTTCTGACTACAAAAATGTTTAACGGCACACGCATCTATAGAATTAGCACTGCCCCTAAAACTTTGGAACTACTTTGTCACGGGCATGGCCAGAGCGGAGGCTGTTGGAGAGGACTGTATGCAAGCCTGTTGCCCACCGATTATGGGCCCTAGCATTTGGGGGAATGGTGCTCTCTGTGAGCTGTATGCCTGGGGACCCTGGGGTTGGTGTTACTTTGGATTCAGCTCCATGTCCCCCCAAACCACACAGACTCTGGAACCCGTTATATGCCATATTAGAATGATAAGACTGAATTATACTGTTGGGACACATCCTGTGAGGAGATGCTAATGTCATCATCTCCACTCACCTGTCTGACGTCAGCTATAATGGGTTTAATGTAAATAAGTTTAGTCTAGGTATTCAACTCATTGTTGTTTGTTCTAATTAACCCTGTGTTGATGTTTATGGTAATGTGTGTTAATTGAATGAGCTGATCACATTGTCCTCTATACAATGTAGGAGACGGGACGACTCCTATTGGAGCTCATGTTAATTAGGTTAATTAGGTTATGTTTGTATTGTTAATTGTAATTAGCCCCAGCTATTGTGTTTATATTCCTGTGTGAAGCTGGGTGACCACAAGTCTGGGCGAAAGGTCATGTCTCAGCCACCTAGGCTGTATAAAGGATGAGATAATTAGCTCATGTTAATTAGGTTAGCTTTGAGTCAGCCTGGTGTATAAATGTGTGTGATATCTCAAAAATAAAGAGTAGTTCTGATGTACTCCAAGACTGGTGTTGTCTAGTTCTTGGGGTTCCTATAGCCAGATCCATTGGACTCGTGTTCCAGAACTTAGGAAGCGGTATATGACGGAAGCACTCAAGCGGAGTGTGGGGCGTTCCGTGACATTGGTGGCAGCAGTGGGATAGCTTCCTGAAGTCTGAAGTCTGGGACATCCAAACCTCCAACTGGATCCAAGATCAGCATAGCAGACTTCAGTCACCCCAGCGGAGATATGGACCTGGCATCAGAATTCCCGGGGCTGCTGCGGATCATCCTTTCAACGTACACCAGGACTGTGTCTGAGGATGAATACCTGGAGCTCAGGCAGCTGATTCGGGTGGAGCTCTGGATTGCAGCCCTCCGTCTCGCTGGTATAAAACAGGGCAAGTGCTTTCCAACCCAAGAGCAACGGGCCAGTGACCAACGGGCATTGCGGATGGCATTCCTGGGAGAGCAGCCCCAGGAGCAATGGGTGACTGAGTTGGACAGGTTGGTCCAGCAGGAGATAGAGCTGGACAATCGATATCGGGCTCTGCAATGGCACGCAGAGGAGGGATATTTAGGGGAGACAACAGAATGCTCTCCGGAGGGATATGACCTTGGCGGCCCTGGATTGCTGTGGGAGAACCTTACAGATCTTTTTATGTTTGGCGATGAAGGGGAACCTGACCTTGAGGACATGAGAGACTATAGAGAGTCTATGCTCGGTCTTGCAGGGGTCTCAGAGCTCAAACCTGATCTGGACCATTTGCTAAGGAAGGAACAGCATCTGGAAAGGGCATACAGGAAACTGCTAGAACAAGTTCAGCAGCATGCCAGAGAATCGGCAGTGGAAAATCCGGAGATTGCCGTCCCCAAACCTGAAGTGCTGACAACAGGGCAGAGCTCTGCTAACCTCTGTCCAGAAATGATAACATCTTCTGGGTTCCATGGACAGGAGATGGTGAACCCCTATTCCCCGACATCAGTTGCAGAGACATGGGATTTGATAGACTTTTCTGCTGAGGAAGAACAACCTGATGAGCCTCCAGCAGAAGAGCTGCTATCAGGGCCAAAGTTCACTGTGTTCTGCCCAGCACCAACAGTGGCTTCGGCCTTCCTGAGAGAAGAGGTAGTCGGCCTTTCTCCCACAACACTGACAGGGACATGTGATTTTCTGCCAGCAGCATCTATGGAGTTAAAACAAACTTCTCCAGCTGAAGATCTGGTAACTGAACAGAGGGTCCAAGACCTCTGTCCCACACTTTTACCACTTCCAGAGACTGGGGATTTAATAGACATTTCTGTAGAGGAGGAACCACCTAGCAAACCCCCAGCAGAAGTGCTGGCAACCGGACAGAGGGTCCAAGACCTCTGCCCCACACCTGCAGCAATTGTGGAGGCTCAGGGTGAGAAGATGGCAATCACTTCCCAGCAGCAGATACAGGGGGAGAAGGGAGAGGAGGTGTGTGTTGTCCCTCCCCAACAGTTGGCCAGGGTGGAGGAAGTGGGCTTTCCTCCCCAGCAAAGATCCGTGTACCTGGGAGACAGTACCATCGACATGTCGTCCCAGCAGCCAGATGAGGGAATGGAAAAGGAAGCAGCCGGCTCACCTCCCCAATGGCAGCTACACAGTTTGGGAGTGGAGGAAGCCAGCTGCCTGCCCCAACAGTTAGCCGGAGCAGAGGATGCGGAGTCCCCAGCAGAAGTGCTGGCAACAGGGCAGAGTGCTACCAACCTCTGCCCAGCACCGGCAACAACTACAGAATTCCAGGGAGGCGGGGCAGTCGGCCTCCCTCTCCAACAGTTAGCCGGAACAGATGGTGTGGGGTTTCCAGCAGAAGGGCTGGCAACAGGGCCGAGGACTGCTGGACTCTGCCCTCAACTAACAGAGGATGGATTTCCTGTGAAGGTGGATGGGACTTCAGTCTCCACCTGTATACCCCAGGGATGCTGGGCAGTGGGCCCAGATCCCCAACAGCATGACAGAGTGAGCCCAGTCACCCTGTCTTCTCTCCAGCGGCAGAAAGGATTCCAGGGAGAAGGTCCAGTCCGGGCCTCTCCCCAGCGGCAGATATGTTCTCTGAGAGAGGCAGAGGATGGCTGGGTGAGTAATGCACTGTTTGGGATAATTTGTTTGGGGTACTGTGTGGGTACAGGCAGTAGAGGACTGGAGCTGTGGACTAACTTCGGAGTCAACCCGTCTGGGGTCTCCTCCTGTGTTAGTCTCCTGCCGAAAGGGGAGAAATGTCACGGGCATGGCCAGAGCGGAGGCTGTTGGAGAGGACTGTATGCAAGCCTGTTGCCCACCGATTATGGGCCCTAGCATTTGGGGGAATGGTGCTCTCTGTGAGCTGTATGCCTGGGGACCCTGGGGTTGGTGTTACTTTGGATTCAGCTCCATGTCCCCCCAAACCACACAGACTCTGGAACCCGTTATATGCCATATTAGAATGATAAGACTGAATTATACTGTTGGGACACATCCTGTGAGGAGATGCTAATGTCATCATCTCCACTCACCTGTCTGACGTCAGCTATAATGGGTTTAATGTAAATAAGTTTAGTCTAGGTATTCAACTCATTGTTGTTTGTTCTAATTAACCCTGTGTTGATGTTTATGGTAATGTGTGTTAATTGAATGAGCTGATCACATTGTCCTCTATACAATGTAGGAGACGGGACGACTCCTATTGGAGCTCATGTTAATTAGGTTAATTAGGTTATGTTTGTATTGTTAATTGTAATTAGCCCCAGCTATTGTGTTTATATTCCTGTGTGAAGCTCGGTGACCACAAGTCTGGGCGAAAGGTCATGTCTCAGCCACCTAGGCTGTATAAAGGATGAGATAATTAGCTCATGTTAATTAGGTTAGCTTTGAGTCAGCCTGGTGTATAAATGTGTGTGATATCTCAAAAATAAAGAGTAGTTCTGATGTACTCCAAGACTGGTGTTGTCTAGTTCTTGGGGTTCCTATAGCCAGATCCATTGGACTCGTGTTCCAGAACTTAGGAAGCGGTATATGACGGAAGCACTCAAGCGGAGTGTGGGGCGTTCCGTGACATACTTCTTTACAGAACACTCTAACACAAGGGGGACCTCCTTTATATACTCACATCTACAAGAAAAAAGTATGTTCATCAAATCCAAACCCCTCCTTAACTGGGAAAATTACCTACAAAACACGATTCACAGACGCCCAATAGCAAACAGCAATCACATCTATTTACAAAGCAACAAACTGCACCTCCCTATGGGAACTCACACAAAAAACCTTAATGAGATGGTACCTAACTCCGATCAGACTGGCCAAATTCCACAAACACACCCCACAGGAATGCTGGAGAAACTGTGGCCACTCAGGCACACTCCTCCACATTCTTTGGTCATGTCCACATGTAACACAACCATGGACAAATGTGAAAACCATGCTCCGTGAAATACTCCATTGCTCGATAACAATTACCCCACAGCTAGACATTCTTAATCTAAACATAGACAATTTTCCACCATACCAGAGATTAATGATCACACATGTTCTCCTAGCTACCAAACTCTTGATCACTAGAAACTGGAAATCAGACTACATCCCTACCCTCACTGAAGTAACCAACTTAGTTCAAACTCATTTCACGTATGAAACCCTCCTGTCACGCAGCAAACAATCTCACACAAAGACACTGGTCCGTAGGAATTAATGGATTCTCTGGTACAAAACTAAAATGATGTAAGAACTGAATGTCCTGCTCCACATCTAAACATCCACTTGAGGCTCTCCCCCCCCCTCCTTATCCCTTCCTACTCCTTTTTCCTTGTACCCCTTCCCTCCCCTCCCTACTCTACCCCTCCTCCTACCATATCAGGTTAACTGTTCTGACTTATGTTTTATACACGCTTTGTTAACAATTTATTTCTTCTTTAGGAACGTTGTTCATATACTCTCTAATCAGACCACACTTGCAATAACCAATCTGTATGCTTATACTTGCATGTTTTTGTTCCTCACTGTGACCACATAACCTGTAATTTGTAAAACCCAATAAAAATCTATTGGAAAAAAAAAGAGTATGTTGATGAGATTCCCTCCCTGACATTGGAGGGTAGGACTATCTGTGACAGACCTAGCTGGGACAGCAGCTTTTGGAGGGGACTGAATGCCAGCATCTTGCCAACCGATTATGGGCCCTGGCATTTGGGGGAATGGTGCTCTTTGTGAGCTTTATGCCTGGGGACCCTTAAGGTGGCATTACTTTAGATTCAGGTCCATGTCCCCCAAGACACACAGACTCTGGGGACCCTGGATATGCCATTGTGATGGGATTCACTAATAGGGGCACAAGGTGAATGAGAACCCCACTATGATCTGTGTTCGTCAAACTCAATGCTGTACATATGTATATATAATGTGTGCTGTCTCATTGTGTTGTGTACTATTTGCTGTGCTAGTTTGGGGTGGGGCTGTATTCCAGTGTTCTATTGTGTCTGTCTGCCTTGGATATCACAGGATGTGTAACTCTATGGAGGGAGGGGGGATTCCTCCAGCAGCCCCCCGTTAAGACTGTGTACTGATGAGAAGTTAAGCACACCTGGCCTGTGCGTCCATTGTCATTGGACAGTTTAACCTGCCCTGTTTTCCAAGGGTGTGGGGGAAGTGTTTTGAAGTGGGATTTGTATAACATGTGTTTGAATAAAGATTCATTCCTGTTTGAAACTCAAGACAGAGCATATTGTCTCATATTTGGGGAGAACTATTTGTATGGGTTCCTGGTTCGGCTGATGGAAGTGTTAACCCCTTTCATACTCGGGGTGTCGTTACACTATCAATACTAGCTTTAGACCAAGATTGAGCTTCTACCCCCACTGGAACAAGGGCAATTTGATACCAACATTCTATGAGGTTGTGATGGAAGAGTTCAGAAGGATATGAGGAAGTAATACTCGAAAATACAATAAGGGCCACGAAGCAGGTCTGGATGGACCTCTGAGTAGTCTGAAAAGAGATTGGGAAATTGTAATAAGAAAAGCAGACAATGGTGGAGGCCTGGTTATACAAGATAGGGATCAATATTTAGAGGAAGCGTTTAGATTGATCGGCGATACAAACACCTATGAGAGGCTCACTTGGGACCCTGTGGATATCTATAACATTGAGCTTAAAGGGCTTTTGGATAGAGCACTAGCAAATCAGGTCCTAACTAAGAGTGAATATCAATTTTTGTATTCTAAGCACACAGTGGTCCCCTACTTTTACCATATCCCAAAAGTACATATGGATATGGAGAAGCAGACCAATTATTGTGGGAATGGATAGTCTGACTAGCAATCTTGGTAGCTACATTAATCATTTCCTCCAGGGTTTGGTAACAAATCTGCCATCATTTATAAAGGATTCGGGCCATGCCCTAGATATACATAGTGCATATATATGGGAGAAAAGATACAGATGGCTATCGATTGACGTAGCGTCCTTGTACACATCCATTCAGCACGAATTTGGTCTGAGAGCTATTGAATACTATTTGGCAGTGGGACACCTGTTTAACCCTGTGCAAGCCCAATTTATACATGAGTGTACTGAGTTTACCTTGACCCATAATTACTTTACATTTATGGATAGTTTTTATAGGCAGATAAAAGGCACAGCCATGGGTGCTAGGTTTGCTCCCAGCTATGCAAATTTATTTATGGGATACTGGGAGCTCAATTATTTATTTTTTTTAACCACTTCAGTGAACATTTTCCGAGAAATGTATTTCAACTTTACAGTTCAATTTCATCCCGGCTCGTTTTTTACATCATTGTGGCGCTTTTTCCTTTTTTTTCTTTCTTCTGTTTGTTATCCCCATAGGTTTTTTACTAAAGCGTACATAGTTTTACATTTAATGGTGCCTCCCTTCGGCTAGCTCCAACCATTAATACTCATACAAAAAAAATAAATATATATATAAACCCCCCAGTGTACCCATCCCTCCGTCCCCCCCAAAACACTCCCCCCTCCCTTGCCCCTCCTCCCCTCTCCTTTGCTCTTACTGGTTCTAGTCTACACTTTTCTCCACTTCTTAAACTTTTTCCAACTGCCTAACTGCTTTGGTGCCACACCTCATTTTTGTTCTAAATCCCCATCACCTCAGCACACCTTATTGAGCACTTGTATTCTGCCCATTCCCTCCATTTCTCTTCTCACTCTTTCATTCCCATCCCCTCGCTATACCTCAAGTATTCAAGACTTTGAATTTTGTTTATTTTGTTAAACCAATCCTGCAGCGTGGGTCTCCTTTTTACTTGCCAGTATCTAGGAATAAGGCTTTTAGCTGCATTCAAAAGTTGTGGTAATAATGTTCTCAAATATGTCCTAGTTGGCACTCTAATACTATGAAATAAAAACCCCCAAGGATCATCCGGGACTCCAATATTGGTTATTTCTCTGGTGATTTGCCTAATCTCCCCCCAATATTTTTTAATTTCCGGGCAATGCCACCAGATATGCGCCATTGTCCCGATCTCTTTACATCCCCGCCAACAATATTGCGATGTTTCACTTTGGCAGTTATGTGCTCTGTCTGGGGTAATATACTATCACGCCAAACACTTATAATTTAGCTCAAGCATCTTATAATTGACCGTTGTTGCATGTACCCGCTTCAATAACTTCCCAATCTATGGTTCTTTGAGCTGTATATCTAATTCTGACTCCCAATTCTTAATAAATGGCGGTGTTTCTAATCCCTTCAATTCTATTAACACTCTATAGATCTTAGAAATCCCCTTCTTGCCTGGTTTATCCACACACAGTTTCTCCAGGGGGCGTAAATTTTTATCTGATCTAACGGGTTGAGGGAGAGTTTCAATAAAATGGTTTAATTGGCTGTACCGCCATCGATCTATAACTATAAGTTCCCCTTTATTTTTTAATTCCTGGTGTGTACAAATTTTACCCTGTTCCATCACATCCTTTAATTGTGCATCCTCTTGTAGGATCCATTTCCCAAACAATACCTCCATCCCTGGTGCAAAATATTCTGTAATTAGAAAATATGCGCTGCGCTTGAGTAACCCAAAAATGATAAAATAAAAATAAAATATTAAAATAAAAATCCAACTATGTGCGTGTAAATAAATGGTACAGTGATAGTACATAAAGTGCAATATATGAAACAAGTGCAAGAAAATAAATATTAAACTATACAATAAAGTGCATAGATAAGACAAGTGCTTATTGTTCCATACCAAACTTCTTGAGTGCTCCTAAAAAGTACAAAGAGTGCTTAATGCTCCATACAAGGCATCTTGCCTGCCATGTTAATGTGTTAAAAGGAAGAACAAGTGAAAAAAGTTCTATTAGCACTCCAAATCAATCCGTGCAGGTGATGTCCAACTGAGATATCAAAGATGTGCAGGGGATGTCCGACTGTGATATCAATCATCATGCCGAAATATCCTGAGTGTTGCAAACCATGCTCCGGTGCACTTCAGTGGCCCCCTTAAGCTAATATGCTCACCTCAGAGCGTGTGACCCAGCTGCTACCCTGAGTCAAAACACGCTTTGGAGCCACCCCCGGGCTCAGTATTGGTATCAGATATATTCCTCCAGCTGGAAACAATGTGGCTCCATATGTATAAATGAAAGAAAAACTCTATAGTGTAACATAGCCAAATAATTTATTATATAAAAAACGCTCCCCACACTGGGGTACTCACATGGTGCTGGTGCGTAAGTGCACCATTCTATAACAGCCTCCAAATGATAAGATAAAAGATCACTGGACGTATGGTGCGGTATGCTGTGGTGGAATATTGCTGTGTGTGCTCCGTGTTGCTCTCTCCGTCCTTGAGCTGGGTCACACGCTCTGAGGTGAGCATATTACTTAAGCTTAAGGGGGCCACTGAAGTGCACCGGAGCATGGTTTGCAACACTCAGGATATTTCGGCATGATGATTGATATCACAGTTGGACATCACCTGCACACACTGATTTGATATCTCAGTTGGACATCACCTGCACGGATTGATTTGGAGTGCTAATAGAACTTTTTTTCACTTGTTCTTCCTTTTAACAAATTAACATGCCAAGCAAGATGCCTTGTATGGAGCACTAAGCACTCTTTGTACTTTTTAGGGGCACCCAAGAAGTTTGTTATGGAACAATAAACACTTGTCTTATCTATGCACTTTATTGTATAGTTTAATATTTATTTTCTTGCACTTATTTCATATATTGCCTTTATGTACTATCACTGTACCATTTATTTACACGCACATAGTTGGATTTTTATTTTAATATTTTATTTTTATTTTATCATTTTTGGGTTACTCAAGTGCAGCGCATATTTTCTAATTATACCTTTGCACGATATATGAAACGTGATCAGTGCACTCAGCTGGAGGTAGTATATATTGGGCATAGGACCAGTGTGGCTCACAAGATTTATTTTTAATTTTGCAAAATATTCTGTGTCCTTCAATGGGATTAAGGGTGAACTATACTTCCATTTCTCCCTTTTGTGCAAATTATCCCAAATTTTTAATGCATGTCTGGTGATATCATGTGTATCTGTGCTGAGTTTTCTAAATTATGGTGGAATCCATATTATTTTTCCCATTTTTACTTTACAAATTGTGCTGTCCATTTTCACCCAATGCCTTTCCTTATTGTTTTTTGCCCATTCTATTATTCATGATAATATAATTGCCTCATAATAACTTCTAATATCTGAAGCCCCCCACCCCACCTTCTCCTTTTCTTTTTCTAATTGTGCAAAACTAATACGTGTTTTTTTTCCTCTCCAAATAAACTTTAAGAATAGTGTATGTAATGTTTTAAAACAAGTCTGTGGAAGTGGAATTGGGAGCATTTTCATCTTATACAAAATTTTGGGTTGGATTGCCATCTTGAGTATATTAATTCTACCCCCCCCCCACGATAACTGTCCTCTTATAATTCTGTTCAACTCCTCTTTGATCTCGTTGAGGAGTGGCACAAAATTAGACTGGTATAGTGACCCTCTTGATGTAGTTATCTTGACTCCTAGGTACTTAAGTTCTTTTTTCCCCCACACGAATGGGAAATCCTTTTGAAATGAGAATTCCCCTTTTTTACCTTTGTTGATTTCTAGTGTTTCTGATTTAGCCGGGTTTATCTTAAAGTTAGATATTTCTCCGTACTCTTTTAAGGTTGTAAGCAATTTGGGAGGGTAGTCCTTGGGCGGGTTATATAAAATAAAATATCGTCCGCGCAAGCCACCGATTTATGGACCTCTTCCCCAACTTTTATTTCCCTGATATCCGGTTCTGCCTTATCTTTGTTAAAAGGGGTTCGAGCACTAGCACAAATAGTAGAGGGGAAAGTGGGCACCCCTGTCTTGTGCCGTTGAACATTTCAAACGGCTCCGAGAGTGTTCCGTTTACCTTAACCCTCGCTGTAGGTCATACATATAATGCCTTAATCCATCTGGACATATTCGGCCCGAGTCCTATCTCCTCCAGCGTGCTCTGCATGAAGCCCCAGTCCACCGTGTCAAAAGCTTTTTCAGCATCTATTGACAGGAGTAGCTCTGGGGCTCCACTATCTTTAATTCTCTGCACTACCAGTAGTGTTCTGATGCCATTGTCCCTCCCTTCCCTACCTGGGATGAACCTGACCTGATCTGGGTGTACCATATCATTCATTATGTTTTTCAGTCTCCCCGCCAATACTTTTGCGAATAATTTTGTATCCGTATTTAGGAGTGATATGGGCCTGTAGCTGGAGCAGAGTGTGCTATCTTTACCTTCTTTCAGGATGATGATAATAATGGCTTCCAACGCCTTTTTACTCATGTCCCATTGTACCCCAATCCCGTTCATATAAGAGCACAGTTTAGGGATTAATAGGTCCTTAAATTTTTTATAATATAGTATAGTCAAGCCATCGGGCCCAGGGCTTTTACCAACCGGTGTTTCTTTTAAAGCTTTTTTTTTTATCTCATCTTCTGTTATAGGGGCCTCTAAATCAATACATTTATCTTCTACTATTTTAGTTAATCCAATATCTTTTAAGAAAGCTTTTATTTTCTCCCGTTTTTTTTCAGCCTCTTCTGGTGTATTCTTCTTATTAATTGAGTATAGCCCCCCATAGTAGTCTTGGAAGGTTTTAGCAATTTCTCTGGTTCTATATCTCGTATCCGTTGGCAGTTTTCTTTTTTTAATACATTTGCAAGGATCATTTAAAAAAAATGGTGTGGGGGTCCCCCTAAATTCCATACCAGACCTTGTAGATATTAAGGGGAACCCCGTGCCAAAATAAAAACAAAATGGAGTGGGGGTCCCCCTCACAAAATGGCATGGGGGTCCCCCTCAAAATCCATACCAGACCCTACAGGTCTGGTATAGATATTGAGGGGAACCCCACGCCAAAATTAAAAAGAAATGGTGTGGGGCCCCCCCAAAAATCCATAGCAGACCCTTATCCGAGCAAGCAACCTGGCAGGCTGCAGGAAAAGAGGGGGGATGAGACAGCACCCCCCCTCCTGAACCGTACCAGGCCACATGCCCTCAACATTGGGAGGATGCTTTGGGGTAGCCCCCAAAGCACCTTGTCCCCATGTTGATGGGGAAAATGGCCTCATCCCTACAACCTTTGCCCGGTGGTTGTGGGGGTCTGCAGGCGGGGGCTTATCAGAATCTGGCAGCCCCTTTTAACAAGGTGACCCCCAGATCCCGGCCCCTGTGTGAATTGGTAATGGGGTACAAAATGTACCCCTACCATTTCACAAAAAAGTGTCAAAAAGGTTTAAAAACACAAGAGATGGTTTAATCCCCCCGCCTGCAGACCCCCACAACCACTGGGCAAGGGTTGTGGGGATGAGGTCCTTCTCCCCATCAACATGGGGACAAGGTGCTTTGGGGGGCTACCCCAAAGCACCCTCCCAATGTTGAGGG
This sequence comes from Aquarana catesbeiana, assembly GCF_042186555.1. NCBI lineage: Eukaryota > Metazoa > Chordata > Amphibia > Anura > Ranidae > Aquarana > Aquarana catesbeiana. The sequence goes on along the minus strand of NC_133325.1, from coordinate 613,632,740 downwards.
CATGTGGTCTGGTACAGTTCAGGAAGGGGGCCACTCTCTCATCCCCCCTTATTTCCTGCGGCCTGCCAGGTTGCGTGCTTGGAAAAGGGTCTGGTATGGATTTTTGGGGGGACCCCACGCCATTTTTTTAAACTATTTTGGTGCGGGGTTTCCCTCCGGGTCTAGTATGGAATTTTGGGGGACCTCCACGCCATTTTTTTTATTTTGGTGCGGGGTTCCCCTTAATATCCATACAAAACCTGAAGGGCCTGGTATGGAATTTAGGGGACCCCCATGCATTTTAAAAAAAAATTTTGGTTCGGGGTTCCCCGTGGGGAAATTCCATGCCATTTTTATCAATGAACTTTTATGTGAATTGTCGGACCGACAATTCATTATAGCCGCGAGTAGTTTTAAATTACTTTTCTTTCCTTTAGAAATGACATTTTGCTGACAGACTGTTCTAAATACGGGAAACATGTGCCCCTTTACAGGCATACTGTAGACACCCCCCAGGTACGAAAAGGAATATTACACGTTTATTGTTTCACTTTAAGCATTATTAAAATCACTGCTCCCGAAAAAAACATCAATTTTTAAAACTTACTACATGTCCCCTGGGGCAGGACCAAGGTCCCCAAATAATTTTTATGACAATAACTTGCATATTAACCCTTAAAATTAGCACTTTTGATTTCTCCCATAGACAATTCACTATAGCCGACACTGCTATTACTTCATGACTTTTTTCCCTTTAGAAATGTCATTTTGCTCTCTGACTGTGCTAAACATGGGAAAAAAGCACCACTTTACAGGCATACTATAGACACTCCCCAGATATGAAATTTAAAGGAATATTTCACTTTTATTGTTTCACTTTAAGCTTTATTAAAATCACTGCTCCCGAAAAAACGGACGTTTTTAAAACTTTTTTTTGCACTGATACATGTCCCCTGGGGCAGGACCCAGGTCCCCAAACACTTTTTATGACAATAATTTGCATATAAGTCTTTAATATGAGCACTTTTGATTATTCATGTTTGTGTCCCATAGACTAACGCTGTTCGCATGTTCAAACACATTTTTTGCCTGTTTGCATGTTCTGGATGCGAACCGAACCGGAGGGTGTTTGGCTCATCCCTACTTATGACACCTACTTTGTAGCCATGGGATTTGAAGGGTGTACTGGTATTTAGAGTGAGATAGGCCCTTCTGCTGAGAATTGGTCATTATGTGTTGAGATCTTGATTTAGGCACTTAGATAGTAGGGTCTAGAATAGATAGATATGACACGTGTAGCTTTTAGTCCTAGATAGGTTAGCTTGATAGAAATTTAGATTATGCCATTTTTGTAACAGTATGTATATAATATAACTTTAGCCTACATATATTCATTTTTAAGTATATGCTATCAGATATAAGAGGTCAAATGGTTTTTCCGTAGTACTAAAGTCCATAGAAGCATCCTTCAGTGTACACAATTAAAATTGTTTTTAAAAAGCGGGGATTACTATGCCCCTAACAGTGGTTATACTATAGACTGTTACCAAGTAGGGTGCTCCATTTGAAATGTTGCTATAGAATATATGAGCCCAGAACACTTATGCTTGGTATGAGCAGTCAATCTGTGCTTTTTATATAAAGTTTTTAAATAGTTTTTATAATTTTATTTTTTAAAACATGTTTTTATTTTACTAATTTATGGATGGTCACTTCTGTGGATCATATCGAATGTCATTGGGCATTTTCCTATACTCTTTGTATGTGTCTGCGCGCCTCAACTGCTTTGCAGTAATTAGCCCCTTCCTTGTGAGTTGAATGCATGATGCAGTTCAGTATTGGGCCAGTGGAGGGGGTAATCCAGAGCAGGCAGTGAGTGTGGGCGTGAGCATATGTCATCATGCATATAACACCATTGTACTCTTTGGGCGGATGTCAGCCCATTAGCGGCCAGAAATAGGTAGAACGCAAACACACCCGCACTTCCGGGCCGCGTTTTCCGTGCACGCGGTCCAATCACTTGCGTGCGTGGAAACAGAAGTGACGCCGAGGTTGGCCAGAAGTGTGGGAGGCAGTGGCTGGAGGCTCCATGGTGCCCAATATGTTTTACCCTAATCCCCTCATACCGCTTTACAGCATGGGACAAGTGTGGGGGTGGCTCAGGTAAGATGTGCCTGATTACTTCCCCCTGGGAGATTATACTGTCTAACCATGTACAGTTCTCCTTTTGTCACAATACTGTATATTATACATTTTACCACCTGGAGGCATTATTTGGTATGTAGCCCTTAATGGTGATGCATGTGATTGATCAGGTGGAGCCAGGGAGGGCCAGTCCATGTGGGTGGGCGTGACACATGTGGGTGGGCGTCGTTAGTGATTAGGGTGCGCAGACACATATATAGAGGTGACTATGAGAGAGTAGCTATTGCCCGCTTAGGCTCTGAAGAAAGGGGTACTCCCCTGAAACGTGTCAGCCATCTTGAGGTATCGTTTGATCCACTCGATGTCAGGTCCTGGTTTGTCAGTGTTTAGAACAACGAACCTGCTTAATTGTCAATGCCTCTTACCAATGCTCGTTTGTGAGTATATGCTTTGCTGTTTTTATGCTGTAATAAAGCTCTACCAGTGGTAAAGCACTAGGTCGGTACGCCCTCCTTCTTTTCTTTTTTCTTTAGATCATGAATACCCATTATTCTGAGGAGGGCTGCAAGATGGCAGGCATTATTGTATAACGTTGGTCGCACCACACACTGAGAAACTAGATACCCAAGTGCAAGAGTGATTTCTACAGTTTTTGCAACACCTGATGCGGCCATTCCCCATGAAGACCCTCACCCCGGACCAGAGGGTTTTTAACTACCGGCTGGCCAGAACCTGAAATGTGGTGGAGAATGCTTTTAGCATAATGGCCAGCTGGTTCCGCCTATTCCTGATGCCAATTCACATGGCGGAATACAAAATAAACCATATCGTACTTGCATGCTGCATTATGCACAACTTTCTAAGGAGAAATGCTTTGAACTATGTGGCCAGGATTGCCAGATCAGTTAACCCTGACAGCGATTGAAGCTGGCCGTCCTGGTTTGCCCCCCCAAAGCGCCCATGAAGTCTGTCAAAAATATTTGGAATACTTTGTGGGTAGGGGGGCCATTGATATGCCACCAAATGTTTGAGAAACATTTTTAAAATAATTTTTTTTAACTGAAACAATATATATTTCTCCTAGGTTCTCCAATGGGCTTTTCTTTTTGGCCATTTTCTTCAATAGTGCAAACGTAATTTATTTGATACATGAGGTGACAATCTCTTCTTCAACTAACTATTATGTTGTGGGTCTGCTACACCCACACCTTGTTTTTGTTTTAATGTATGTAATGCATTAATTCTAAAAAAAAAATCCTTTTCAGCACCATGAATTATTAATTGTTTTGAGTCCCGAAAATGGCCTAATTGTGGCAAATTTTAGATCGCCGTGGGGATTATTTACTAAAGGCAAATCCACTTTGCACTACAAGTGCACTGCAAGTGCACTTGAAACTGCACTGAAACTGCACTGAAAGTGCACTTGTAGTGAAAAGTACATTTGCCTTTAGTAAATAACCCCCATTGTCACTGTAAACACTAACTTACTCAAAAAAATGGTATTGAGCATGGAAAAGGGCAGCCACACATTGTTGAGTATAAAGCATTTTACTCAAAGCACATTCACATGTGTGTTAGAAAAGGGTTTTTGAACAAACCAACATATTTGTTGTATAACATTTTTAGGTTGACAGTACAAACAGCCTTTTTTTTAGGTTAAACAGGCATGTTTAAAACCATTAAACATACACAACTCAGGAACTTACAAAGTTCAACTTTGACAAAGTGAAGGCAATATCAGACATTAGTATGTCCAAACTGTGTTGATATTGCCTTCATCAGATGGGGTGATTTCTCCCCTGTAAAAGCCTTAATTTAAAGATGCAAACAAATTGCGAATCAAAATGTGTATTTGCCTCCTGATCCCATGCCTAATGTCAACATGTGCTAGCTCCCATCATGGGGGATCAATGGATGTGTTTCAGGGTTGCAACCCCTTCCTTTCATCTACTTTAGTTGCGAGGAAGGGGTCGCACCCTCAAAATGCGTACATTGATATGCTGTGATGGCAGATAGCACATGTTGACACACTGGGGGTCATTTACTATAGAGCTGCAGCGCTAATTACTGCGAATTAGCGCTAATAGCGCTAATTCGTGCTAATTTGTGGTGATTATCGCTAATTAGCACTAAAACGGTATTCACTATAGTGCTGGTGAGAAAATACTCCCAAAACCGAATTTACTATAGTTCCCTGAAACCAAATAGCGCCCAAACCCTTACTCTGCTAAAACCTGGAGTAGTGCACATGGAAATAATGTTTAGAGCATGATATAATTGCCTAAATGGTACTGAAAAATGCGGTATATTATTTAAAAATAATCTGCTTTTAAACTGTGTGAAAAAGTGATTTCTACACTGAAATATCTTTAAAAGTCTGAGAAGTGAAAAATTTCCCGTTTTGGACAACTAGGTGCCAACACAACTGAGCATGCTCAGACCTGAAAATAACTCTCATTTTAACTCAAGTGTCTTTTTTATCCGGTGCTATAGTAAATACCAAAATGAGAGCTAATTAGAGAGCATTTTTTTGAAGTGAAAATTTGCTCTATTTTAGTACAAATGAAGTTTCAGCAATTGATTCTAATGGAACAATTCTAACTTTCACAAAAAAAAACTTTCAATGTTGAGATGAAATGTATATTTCTGTGAAATAAATTTCTTTTGCAACATTGTTGCTTCTACTTAAAATATTTTGATTTTAAGAATATTAGAATGTGGAATGTTTTGATGTTTTGGTAAAATATATTTTTCTCTGTCACTTTCACTTGTTACTCTCCATCTCACAACCATCTTTACCCCAAACTCACACAGGTGTCTTTACAATCCACAAACAATACCATTGCTGATGCAAATTTAAAATGAATCACAATTTTTTGTGCTTTTTATTATTTCCAAATATTCATAATTTGAGCCCAAAAAATGTGATATGTGTACCAACATCAGAAAGCAAAATGTAATTCCCAAAAATTTGAGGGTAATATTCTACTCTCACCCACAAAAAAAAACACCAAATATCACAGAATAAATCAAGAAGAATAACTCTTGAATAATGTAATTCCATCACTTGTATGTCCAAAGAAATGCAGTATTTATGTTTTTTTATGTGTATTTATGTGTAGTTATGTGTAGGAGTAGGGATGAGCTTCGAGTTCGAGTCGAACTCATGTTCGACTCGAACATTGGCTGTTCGCCCGTTCGCCAAACAGCGAATAATTTGGGGTGTTTGCGGCAAATTCGAAAGCCGCAGAACACCCTTTAAAAGTCTATGGGAGAAATCAAAAGTGCTAATTTTAAAGGCTTATATGCAAGTTATTGTCATAAAAAGTGTTTGGGGACCTGGGTCCTGCCCCAGGGGACAAGGATCAATGCAAAAAAGTTTTAAAAATGGACGTTTTTTCAGGAGCAGTGATTTTAATAATGCTTAAAGTGAAACAATAAAAGTGTAATATTCCTTTAAATTTCGTACCTGGGGGGTGTCTAAAGTATGCCTGTAAAGGGGCGCATGTTTCCCGTGTTTAGAACAGTCTGACAGCAAAATGACATTTCAAAGGAAAAAAAAGTCATTAAAAACTACTTGCGGCTATTAATAAATTGCTGGTCCAACAATACACATAAAAGTTCATTGATAAAAACGGCATGGGAATTCCCCACAGGGGAACCCCAAACCGAAATTAAAAAAAAAAAAAATGACGTGGGTGGGGGTCCCCCTAAATTCCATACCAGGCCCTTCAGGTCTGGTATGAATATTATGGGGAACCCCGGCCAAAATTAAAAAAAAAAATGGTGTGGGGTCCCCCTCAAAAAAAAAGAGCGCCCCCCTCCTGAACCATACCAGGCCATATGCTCTCAACATTGGGAGGGTGCTTTGGGGTAGCCCCCCAAAACACCTTGTCCCCATGTTGATGGGGACAAGGGCCTCATCCCCACAACCCTTGCCAGTGGGGTGGGGGGCTTATCAGAATCTGGAAGCCCCCATTAACAAAGGGACCCCCAGATCCCAGCCCTCCCCCTGTGTGAAATGGTAAGGGGGTACCCCTACCATTTCACAAAAAAAACTGTCAAAAATGTTAAAAATGACAAGAGACAGTTTTGGCAATTCCTTTATTTAAATGCTTCTTCTTTCTTCTTTCTTCTATCTTCTATCTTCTATCTTCTATCTTCCTTCAGTTTCTTCCTCCATCTTCTTCTTCTTCTTCTGGTTCTTTCTCCGGTGTTCTCGTCCTGCATCTTCATCCGCGGCATCTTTTCCCCTTCTTCTCCTCGGGCAGCTCCGCATCCATGATGGCATTAAGGGAGGCTCCTGTTGTGTGACGCTCCTCCTCTTCTGATGGTTCTTAAATAATGGGGGGGTGGGGCCACCCCGTGACCCCGCCCCCCTTTGAAGCATGGGGACTTGACGGGGACTTCCCTGTGGCATTTCCAATCAAAAAATTGGCGGAAGGTTTCACCATAAAATCCATACCAGACCTGAAGGGGGACCCCACACCATTTTTTTTTTTAATTTTGGCCGGGGTTCCCCTTAATATTCATACCAGACCTGAAGGGCCTGGTATGGAATTTAGGGGGACCCCCACCCACATCATTTTTTTTTTTTAAATTTCGGTTCGGGGTTCCCCTGTGGGGAATTCCCATGCCGTTTTTATCAATGAACTTTTATGTGTATTGTCGGACCGGCAATTCATTAATAGCCTTTGAAATGTCATTTTGCTGTAAGACTGTTCTAAACACGGGAAACATGCGCCCCTTTACAGGCATACTATAGATACCCCCCAGGTATGAAATTTAAAGGAATATTACACTTTTTTTGTTTCACTTTAAGCATTATTAAAATCACTGCTCCCGAAAAACGATCATTTTTTTTTTTGCATTGATCCATATCCCTTGGGGCAGGACCCAGGTCCCCAAACACTATTTATGACAGTAACTTGCATATAAGCCTTTAAAATTAGCACTTTTGATTATTCATGTTCGTGTCCCATAGACTTTAACAGTGTTTGCGTGTCCGAACACATTTTTTGCCTGTTCGCAAGTTCTGGTGTGAACCGAACAGGGGGGTGTTCGGCTCATCCGTATGTAGGAGGTTTTCACATGTGGCAGCTCCATGGCTTAGAGGTTAGAACTTCTGCTTAGTATCCCTGAGGGTCTGAGTTCAAATTTCAACCATGTTGCTTCATGTAGAGAAGTTGTCTCATCTCTCGGGTCCTATAATTATGTCTAAATGTAGTATTTATGTGTAGGAGGGTTCCACCACCATTGTAAGTCTTTTCCAGATACACTATTTAGCCAAAAGTATTGGGACACCTGCCTTTACACACATGAACTTTAATGACAGCCCAGTCTTAGTCCGTAGGGTTAAAATTTGATTTGGCCCACCCTTTGCAGCTAGAACAGCTTCTGGGAAGGCTGTCCACAAGGTTTAGTGTGCCTATGGGAATGTTTGATCATTCTTCCAGAAGTGCATTTGTGAGGCCAGGCACTGATGTTGGATGAAAAGGCCTGGCTCGCAGTCTCTACTCTAATTCAGCCAAAGGGTGTTCTATCGGGTTGAGGCCTGGACTGTGCAGGCCAGTCAAGTTTCTCCTCCCCAAACTTGCTCATCCATGTCTTTATGGCTTTATGGACCTTGCTTTGTGCACTGGTGTGCAGTCATGTTGGAACAGGAAGGTGCTTTCCCCAAACTGTTCCCACAAAGTTGGGAGCATGAAATTGTCCAAAATGTCTTGGTATGCTGACGCCTTAAGAGTTCCCTCAACTGGAACTAAGAGGCCAAACCCAACCCCTGAAAAACAACCCCACATCATAATCCCCCCTGCACCAAATCATTTGGACCAGTGCACAAAGCAAGGTCCATAAAGACATGGATGAGGGAGTTTGGGGTGGAGGAACTTGACTGGCCTGGACAGAGTCCTGACCTCAACAGAACACCTTGGGGATGAATTAGAGAGGAGACTGTAGGTCAGGCCTTCTCGTCCAACATCAGTGCCTGACCTCACAAATGCACTTGGAAGAATGGTCAAACATTCCCATAGACACACTCCTAAACCTTGTGGCCAAGAAGAGTTGAAGCTGTTATAGCGGCAAAGGGTGGGCCGAAAGAGTTTTGAACCCAATACTAAAACTGGGATGCCATTACAGTTCATGTGCATATAAAGGCAGGAGTCTCAATACTTAGGCCTATATATTGCATATTGCTTGTTACACTGAGCATGGCTATGGACTTAGGGCTGGTTCACACCACAGAGATTCAGAGAACATCTGTGGGGCTGCCTGGTCGCTAAGTGGGTAGCAGTTCTGTCTAGCAGCACCTGGGATGTTGGTTCAATTCCCCAACATGCTAATCCTTGTGTTGAAGTTTATATGTTCTCCCTGTGTGGGTTTCTCACCACAATCCAAAGACATGCTGGCATCTTATTTGTCTCCTGTCGAAATAGGTTCTAATGTAAGAAAGTTAATTTTGGACTTTAGATTGGAAGCTCATTGCAGCCAGGGATTGATGTTAATGTTTATTAGCACTAATCATGCCCAGGGACTTGGACATTTCAAATTTTAGGGTTTACACTGCACGGGTACATATGCTTAGAAAACTGTTGCTTTGTTTATGTGGATGCAAATGGACTTTGATCTTTGTCCTGTAGTTGGAGATTTGATGCACATAGCCAAGGGCTAACACAGTTGCAAATACTATTATGTGTTCCTGCTCATCAGGTGCAATCACTTTAGACATACATGAAGAGACAGATTAAAAGATACTGGTGGGCGTGTACTTCTATTGGGTGTGTCAGTGTGCTAACAATACAACCTCTCTTATATAAAGGCCTGCAGTAGGGGGGTTCATTTGGCCTGAGAAGGTCAGGTTTTTTGTTGTGATTTGTGGGGGAGAAGGAATGATATTGGGAGATTTGATGAAATTCTTGTGCATTTTTTCAATCAAAAGTGGGTTTATGTGGCCATGCTGGCAATGTTGTGCGTGTATTGTTCCTGTCTGATCATGCAAACATCTGCTGACCTACTCTTTTTGATCTCGTTTAATTGTGTACACCGAAATGCATCTTCTAGCAGAACATGGTCATCAATGTATGTATGTGTGGATTGTGGGCTGGTGGTGGGGGTTTTTAATAAGTCTTTTGTAATATTATGTTGGAATGCGTTGTATCTTGCAGATAAAAATGTGATGTGTTGCCCGTTATACACTGAAATTAAAGCTGTGTCCACTCTAAGGTTTTGTCTATTTTTAGATTGTAAGCTCCTATGAGCAGGGCCCTTAAAATCCCATTGCTAAATGTAGCACCATATAGCCTGTCCAAATTTTTTCGAAGCTAGTAAATGAATGTAATTTTTTTTTTTTTTCTGCTGGTAAAATTAAAAGTACATTATTGAGCTTTGTTGTGTTTTTTCTTTTCTTCTACTTTTCTTTCTCTTTAGTTTTTGTGGGTGGTGGTTTTGGGAAAGTGCAATATCTCCTATATTTTATTTCAATATGTATTTGTGCACCAAAAAACTAATCTCTTTGCCCTGGTTCACATTGATGCTACTTTGAAATCGTGCTACTTCACTTGAACGATTTAAAAGTATCAAGGTCAGCGTGATTTCAGGTGTGACTTGCTAGACATCCGTGTGGCTTCATACACAAATGTATAATGTATATTGAAGTTACACCTGAAATCGGCAGAAGTAGTGCAGGAACTACTTTAGCAAATTGGTGTAGCACCACAAAAAAAATGTAGCATCAATTGAAACAGTGCCATTGCTGCCAATAGTCATGTGATTTGATCTCTCAAATCGCATGACAAATCACTCCAATGTAAACCTAGGCTTCTGCACACCTGCAAGTTAATGATAAAGGTGGAATCTTTATATATAACAGCTGTGGAGAATAGCAGGTAATGAATTCAGCTGGTGGATAGGCAGTGTTGTATGTGTCAACTTTAGTTCACATTGGTGCGATTTGACATGTCAAAGCAGTGACAATTGCACTGTTTTAATTGGTGCAACTTTGGGGTGCAATTTGTATTGATAGTGCAGAAACCTGCACAGATGTCTCTGAAATTCCCCCTGCAGTCGGGACTGACATGCGGGAATGAAAGTGTGTGATTTCAGCTGAACGATTTCCTCCCTCTGTCAGTGTGAACCAGGGCTCAAACTGGACCTTTTGTTTTTGTCATTCACCTGCTGCTAACCCAGGGACACCATTTCTTATCGAACGCCTTTAAATATCACAAGTAGAAATACAAATTTGCACATCTGCAAATAAATAAAAATAATAAAATTCTAATAGTGATTGTGATCAAATATTTGCAGCAACAATAAAAAGTGTGGTTTTCTGACCCAGAAATAAGTCATTGTAATCACCCGGAAGTTCCTGTGCTGGTCAAGATCTCCATCTAGGTGGACATGGCGAGGTCCCTCTTTAGCAAAGAGGAGGTGCTACTCATTTTCCGGATAAGGGTATGATATGTACTTGTGCTTAATCAATGCGGGGGTGGATGTGGTAGTTAGATTTGGTGTGGGTGGGGTTCATTGATTTGTTTGGCATCCCCACACATTTGCTTCTGGCCCATGTGCACACATCACTTCCTGTATTTGTTCTGCTGATGTAAATGAGAGCTCCTTTCTATTAAAATATATATGACTTGTTTCACAGTTGACACCAACAGCAATAACCCAGCGCCAATGAGTAGCCACCTGGAGAACTCGATCAAGGCGTGGAGTATATAACATATATTGTTATCATACCATGTCATATAATATTTTATGTGCATTTAGCATGACTAGACATAGAGGGAGAATAGTGCAGCTGGACCAACCGTAGCTGGTAGATACAGATCAAGATAAAACAACAAAAAATGTCCAGCGCTCTGGAATTCACATAAATAAAATAAATAAAATGAAATAAAATAAAGTCTGGCAGTTCAAAAATAAAATCTGGCAGTCCAAAAATAATGATAAAAAAGGACAGTTTATTGAGTCCAATAATAATATAATAAAAATGATAATTCATAAATTGTAAAAACAAGCTTTGAACAAATGAAATTGAACCCACAATAACACAGAACTATATTGCACTGGATGAAGACATCTTAGTGTGTATTTAGGGTAAAAATATATGTGTATAAGACAGTAGGCCCTTGAGCAGCGGAAAACCCACACATGAAACCCGTCCAGGTATATTGTAGCAGCAGAAGTCAAAATAGAAAAAAGTTGATGAAACAAAAAAAAAGGGGGGGGGCACCTCGCCCAAGGAATCAAGGGGACGAACAGAAACCCCGCTGGCTGTGTGATCTGAGATCGTGGAGGACAACTCACCGGCTCCAGCGAGCAGAGGATGTGGCGTGGAAGGAGCCGACGCTCCGGCGGGAGGAGAGCAGCGCTGTGTGATCCAAGGTCGGGAGGGACAGCTCTCAGGCTCAAACAGGCAGGGGATGTGGCGTGGGGGGAGCCGGAGCTCCACCGAAGGGAGAACAACCTCACCGAGGCTCCGCCGCGGGGGCCAGTGACGTCAGCACGGGAGAACCGCCGGAGTGTCAGCTGGTAAACGTGAGCTGCTGGCTCCCGGCTGTGTCTCCTGGATGTGTCTCCTCAGGGATGGATTCAACTCCAAAGGTGGATGGTGTCACTTGGGGGAATCCAGGGATGATTTGTTTCCTATCTTACTACGTACCGTGAAAAATTTATTGGCACCTAGTAAGATAGGAAACAAATCATTAAAATCCCCCCTTGATATTAGATCATACTTCCATGATAGAAAGGTATATTCCAGTGTAAGAAGAGGAGCTGTCTAGACGTGCCAATTCATTGCCCATGGCACTAAGTTCATTACAACCAACACAGGCAAAAAATACGAGATTAGGCAATTCATCACGTGTTCCACAGACTTCGTTATCTACGTACTACGGTGCCCTTGTGGGCTCCTCTACGTTGGTCGGACCTTTCGGGCACTGCGGGCAAGAGTGGGTGACCACCGTAGACTGATTTCTAAAGGAAGTGATGAACATAGTGTCCCTCGACACTTTTTACGTTTCCATAGCAAAGACATCAGACAGTTAGAGGTCTTTGTGATTGAAACTATCCCCAAGGGTACACTAACCAATAATGAGAGAATTTCCTTGTTATGCAAGTGAGAAGTTTTCTGGATTTATATGTTCGACTCGCTTGCCCCCAAGGGGTTGAATGAGTAACTAGAGACTTGTAGCTTTGTGTAGAATTTTTGCTCATGCTGGGTGATTCTTTTTCTTAATAATTCAGTAAAATAAAGCCTTTAGAAAGAGATGTTTTTAGAACTTCATTTTTAATTGCAATTCTAAGTATGTGTTTTTATCATTTATGTACCATTATTGTATGTTCTATTTTAATGAATTTTATTGTATTGGACTTTCCATTGTGGGTCGTTGAGCAGCGGGGAGCCAACATGAGAGATATCATCTTCCCCCTTCTTCCCACAAATGGGTTAACTAATTGTTTTTGTGCCCCTCCCCCCCCTTTTTTTTCCCCTCCCATTGCTCCCTCCCTCTAAACTATACCAGTATATTTAAACTGTGCGAGTTGCCTCACCCCTTGACTATGATAAAGCGCTCATGCACGAAACGCGTCGTCAAGGCAACCCTATGACAGTGGTCCCATCCAGAACTAGAGCACGGTGATCATCAACACATTCACCCACCCATCCATCCATCCATTCATCTCCATCTGCGAGTTCTACATTGGCTATCGCCAGTCCCATTATTTCCCTTTTTGCTTTTCCCTTTTTGCTTGTCCATTTCTCCACTGGACCCCCTGGGTGACACCATTCATCCCTGCAGCATTCTCTTTTTGAAGGGTCACAGTTTGATCTGGCACATGAGGTGTTCCATCAGCGTGGCTGGAGCCATTCACATTCCATCCTCCTCCCCAGCTCATCCCTGGATTCCCCCAAGTGACACCATCCACCTTTGGAGTTGAATCCATCCCTGAGGAGACACATCCAGGAGACACAGCCGGGAGCCAGCAGCTCATGTTTACCAGCTGACACTCCAGCGGTTCTCCCGTGCTGACGTCACTGGCCCCCGCGGTGGAGCCTCGGTGAGGTTGTTCTCCCTTCGGTGGAGCTCCGGCTCCCCCCACGCCACATCCCCTGCCTGTTTGAGCCTGAGAGCTGTCCCTCCCGACCTTGGATCACACAGCGCTGCTCTCCTCCCGCCGGAGCGTCGGCTCCTTCCACGCCACATCCTCTGCTCGCTGGAGCCGGTGAGTTGTCCTCCACGATCTCAGATCACACAGCCAGCGGGGTTTCTGTTAGTCCCCTTGATTCCTTGGGCGAGGTGCCCCCCCCTTTTTTTTTGTTTCATCAACTTTTTTCTATTTTGACTTCTGCTGCTACAATATACCTGGACGGGTTTCATGTGTGGGTTTTCCGCTGCTCAAGGGCCTACTGTCTTATACACATATATTTTTACCCTAAGTACACACTAAGATGTCTTCATCCAGTGCAATATAGTTCTGTGTTACTGTGGGTTCAATTTCATTTGTTCAAAGCTTGTTTTTACAATTTATGAATTATCATTTTTATTATATTATTATTGGACTCAATAAACTGTCCTTTTTTTATCATTATTTTTGGACTGCCAGATTTTATTTTTGGACTGCCAGACTTTATTTTATTTCATTTTATTTATTTTATTTATGTGAATTCCAGAGCGCTGGACATTTTTTGTTGTTTTATTTTGTTTCACAGTTGGGCGACTTTGGACCTCCGAGTTGCTTGACAAGTTGTACCCCATGATTCTCAATGATAACTAGGGATGGGCGGAACATCCCCCCTGTTCGGTTGACAGCAGAACATGCGAACAGACAACAAATTTGTGCGAAAACCGTTAAAGTCTATGGGACACGAACATGAATAATCAAAAGTGCTAATTTTAAAGGTTAATATGCAAGTTATTGTCATAAAAAGTGATTGGGGACCCGGGTTCTGCCCCAGGGGACATGTATCATTGCAAAAAAAGTTTTAAAAATGGCTGTTTTTCAGGAGCAGTGATTTTAATAATGCTTAAAGTGAAACAATAAAAGTGTAATATTCCTTTAAATTTCGTACCTGGGGGTGTCTATAGTATGCCTGTAAAGGGGCACATGTTTCCCGTGTTTAGAACAGTCTGACAGCAAAATTACATTTCAAAGGAAAAAAGTCATTTAAATGTACTCGCCCGCAACATTGGGAGGGTGCTTTGGGATAGCCCCCCAAAACACCTTGTCCCTATGTTGATGGGGAGAAGGGCCTCATCCCCAGAACCCTTGCCCAGTGGTTGTGGGGGTCTGCGGGTGGGGGGCTTATCGGAATCTGGAAGCCCCCTTTAACAAGGGGACCCCCAGATCCCGGCCCTTCCCCCTGTGTGAAATGGTACCTACCGTTTCACAAAAAAAGTGTCAAAAATGTTAAAAATGACAAGAGACAGTTTTTGACAATTCCTTTTATTTAAATGCTTCTTCTAGCTTCTATCTTCTTTCTTCTATCCTTCTTTGGTTTCTTCCTTCATCTTCTTCTTCTGGTTCTTCTGGTTCTTCTGGTTCTTCCTCTGGTGTTCTCGTCTGGCATCTTCCTCCACGGCGTCTTGTTCCCTTCTTCTCCTCCGGCCGCTCCGCATCCATGATGGTATGGTGGGAGGCTGCCGCTGTGTGACGCTTCTCGTCTTCTGATGGTTCTTAAATAATGGAGGGCAGGGCCACCTGGGGACACTAACCCCCTCTGATGTCACGGGGAATGCCACAGAGAAGTTCCCGTATGTCACAGGGGGCGGGGTCACCGGGTGGCCCTGCCCTCCGTTATTTAAGAACCGTCAGAAGAGGAGAAGCGTCACACAGCGGGAGCCTCCCACCATGCCATCATGGATGCGGAGCGACCCAGGGAGAAGAAGGGAAGAAGATACCGTGGAAGAAGATGCCAGACGAGATCACTGGAGGAAGAACCAGAAGAACCAGAAGAAGAAGATGGAGGAAGAAACCGAAGGAAGATAGAAGATAGAAGATAGAAGATAGAAGAAAGAAGAAGCATTTAAATAAAGGAATTGTCAAAAACGGTCTCTTATCATTTTTAACATTTTTGACAGTTTTTTGTGAAATGGTAGGACCATTTCAAAAGGGGGAGGGCCGGGATCTGGGGGTCCCCTTGTTAAAGGGGGCTTCCAGATTCTGATAAGCCCCCCGCCCGCAGACCCTCACAACCACCGGTCAAGGTTGTGGGGATGAGGCCCTTGTCCCCATCAACATGGGGACCAGGTGTTTTGGGGGGCTACCCCAAAGCATCCTCCCAATGTTGAAGGCATGTGGCCTGGTACGGTTCAGGAGGGGGGCCGCTCTCTCGCCCCCCCTCTTTTCCTGCGGCCTGCCAAGTTGCGTGCTCAGATAAGGGTCTGGTATGGATTTTTGGGGGGACCCCACGTCATTTTTTTTTTAAATTTTGGCGCGGGGTTCCCCTTAAAATCCATACCAGACCTGGAGGGTCTGGTATAGATTTTGAGGGGGACCCCACGCCATTTAAAAAAAAATTTTGGCTGGTGTTCCCCTTAATATCCATACCAGACCTGAAGGGCCTTGCATAGAATTTAGGGGGACCCCCACATAATTTTTTTTTTTTATTTTGGTTCGGGGTTCCCCTGTGGGGAATTCCCATGCCGTTTTTATCAATGAACTTTTATGTGTATTGTCAGACCAGCAATTCATTAATAGCCGCGGGTAGTTTTAAATGACTTTTTTTCCTTTGAAATGTCATTTTGCTGTCAGACTGTTCTAAACACGGGAAACATGCGCCCCTTTACAGGCATACAATAGACACCCCCAGGTACGAAATTTAAAGGAATATTATACTTTTATTGTTTCACTTTAAGAATTATTAAAATCACTGTTCCTGAAAAAACAGCCATTTTTAAAACTTTTTTTGCATTGATCCATGTCCCCTGGGGCAGGACCCAGGTCCCCAAACACTTTTTATGACAATACCATGCATATAAGCCTTTAAAATTAGCACCTTTGATTTCTCCCATAGACTTTTAAAGGGTGTTCCGCGGCATTCGAATTTGCCGCGAACACCCCAAATTGTTCGCTGTTCGGCGAACTTGCAAACAGCCGATGTTCGAGTCGAACATGAGTTCAACTCAAACTCAAAGCTCATCCCTAATTATGAGAGACCCTTGCTGTATTTTCTTTACTTTCCGCATGAGCCCATTTAAAAATTTAATTTGGCGTTTGTTAGGGACATATACATTCATCAGAGTATAGCAAGTGTTTTTCATGTCACAGACTATAATGAGGTAACATCCTGATGTGTCATTCGTTGCTGAGATTAGGTTGAAGGAAATTGTGTCTTTAACTGCAATCATTACCCCTCTTTTTTTGGCTGGCATGTTGGAAAAGAAAAAGTGTTGAAATGATTTATGAGTACACTTAGGAGGTACGTTTTGGTAAAAATGTGTCACTTGGATGCAAAGCACATCGCACCGAGATGAGTCTGCTTCCTTCCATAGAGAGGCCCTCTTAGCTGGGTGATTTAGGCCATGTGCGTTTATAGAAAGAATTTTAACTGGCATCTTGGTTTTTTAAATGGTGTTTTTGTGTCCGGTGTTAAGTGTACTGTTGGAAGCATATGCAGGTTGGCTATGTTTGGCTTTTGTTTGTTTGTTCTGCTTGTTGAAGGTTGTACAGGGTCTGTAGTTGTCTTGTCCATGATATGGATAGTTGTCAAGAGGCTCTGGATAGAATGGTAAATATAGTTCCTGTGAAAAAAAGAGAAATGGAAAACAAAACAAAAAAGAAGAACAACATAAACTGGAACTTAAAAGGAGGGTAGTGATAACCCAGGTGCAGATCATGTCTGCTCAGGTTTCGGGAGCTTGTGGTGTGGGATAAGCTCCAATAGGCGGGGCCCTATATTAGGGCTAGCATTTTGAGGCGTAACAGTAAAGACTTAATGTGGGTGATGTCATTTGGGGGCTGAAGCAAGTTGCCACGTGTAATTGACATCAGGCTTTCTTTTGATTGATAAAAATGCATTCGGAATAACACATCCCTAGGTGCATTTTCTGGAATGAATGAAGGTTTAGGCAAACTATGGATCCTGTCTATAGATAACTCAATGGCAGGAATTTCAGGCATGAGGGTAGTCAGCATTGCATTTGCGTAGGAGCCCAGATCAGAAGGCTGTACTGTTTCAGGAATCGCTCGAATCTTAATATTATTTCTTCTGGATCTATCTTCTAAATTCGCTAATTTTGCTTTGATCCATGTTTGTTCTTCTTCTGCGGTATCATGTGCGTCTACCAGGTCATTAATGGTGGTGGTGTATTCCCCCATACTGGTCCCAATATGATCTACTCTTTCTCCCACTGCAGTTAGTCCTGTGTTAAAATTCCTCATACATGCCATCATGTCAGTATGAAGTGTGCTTCTTAGAGAGATGAGCATGTCTTTAAGTGTAGTGTCTAACACTGGCTGGTTCAGCGTGGGGAAGGAGACTATGGAGTCAGGGAGCTCCCTGTTGTCTTCCTGCAAGCCTGCATTAGATCTTACCTCACAGTGCTGTGTCCCTTAGTCATCCATTCTGAAACGTGCCTTGGCTGGGCTTCTGTCAAGCGGTGAGGAGGGTTGTGATGATTCCTCTGGATCAAAAGCTTGTCTGTAAGCATGTGAGTTACAGCCCTGTGTTTGCTTGTGATCCAAGCATTATGAGGGAGAGGAGCTGGCACCATCTTGCCCACAAAGTCTCGTTGGCTGCGTGTAGTAGTCCATCAGCTTTTTTGGGCAATGCTCCGTTTGCCGTTTTCTGGGCATGATTCCGGGTTGTTGGGGGATCAATCCTCCGGTATAAGAGGTATTTGCAGTGCCTCTGGTTGCCGTGAGCCGCTAATTCATCCCGCTATGGGCTGGAGCTCAGGAGTCACACCACCATCTCGGTGGAGTCCAAGCCACGCCCCCTGCACAGGCAGGCTCTTGAAGTATTTACAGTTAGTGTACTGTGTACCCTGCACAGTTGCACCTACAGTATAGCTACCTGAACACAAGTGCTTGTGTGCTTCTTCTGAACCTATTAATAGCACAGGCAGGCTCTTGAAGTATTTACAGTTAGTGTACTGTGTACCCTGCACCGTTGCACCTACAGTATAGCTACCTGAAGACAAGTGCTTGTGTTCTTCTTCTGATCTTATTAATAGCACAGGCAGGCTCTTGAAGTATTTACAGTTAGTGTACCGTGTACCCTGCTCAGTTGCACCTACAGTATAGCTACCTGAAGACAAGTGATTGTGTGCTTCTTCTGATCCTATTAATAGCATAGGCAGGCTCTTAAAGTATTTACAGTTAGTGTACTGTGTACCCTGCACAGCTGCACCTTTAGCTACCTGAAGACAAGTGCTTGTGTTCTTCTGATTCTATTAATAGCACAGGTAGGCTATTGAAGTATTTGCAGTTAGTGTACTGTGTACCCTGCTCAGTTGCACCTACAGTATAGCTACCTGAAGACAAGTGCTTGTGTGCTTCTTCTGATCCTATTAATAGCACAGGCAGGCTCTTGAAGGATTTACAATTAGTGTACCCTGCACAGAAGCATCTATAGCTACCTTAAGACAAGTGCTTGTGTGCTTCTTCTGATCATATTAATAGCACAGGCAGGCTCTTGAAGTATTTACAGTTAGTATACTGTGTACCCTGCACAGTTGCACCTATAGCTACCTGAAGACAAGTGCTTGTGTGCTTCTTATGATCCTATTAATAGCACAGGCAGGCTCTTGAAGTATTTACAGTTAGTATACTGTGTACCCTGCGCAGTTGCACCCAAAGTATAGCTACCAGAAGACAAGTGCTTGTGTGCTTCTTCTGATCCTATTAATAGCACGGGCAGGCTCTTGAAGTATTTACAGTTAGTGCACTGTGTACCCTACACAGTTGCACCTATAGCTACCTGAAAACAAGTGCTTGTGTGCTTCTTCTGATCCTAATAATAGCACATACAGGCTCTTGAAGTATTTACAGTTAGTGTACTGTGTACCCTGCACAGTTGCACCTATAGCTACCTAAAGACAAGTGCTTGTGTTCTTCTTCTGATCCTATTAATAGCACAGGCAGGCTCTTGAAGTATTTACAGTTAGTGTACTGTGTACCCTGCACAGTTGCACCTATAGATACCTGAAGACAAGTGCTTGTGTTCTTCCTCTGATCCTATTAATAGCACGGGCAGGCTCTTGCAGTATTTACAGTTAGTGTACTGTGTACCCTGCGCAGTTGCACCTATAGCTACCTGAAGACAAGTGCTTGTGTTCTTCTTCTGATCCTATTAATAGCACGGGCAGGCTTTTGAAGTATTTACAGTTAGTGTACTGTGTACCCTGCACAGTTGCGCCTATAGCTACCTGAAGACAAGTGCTTATGTTCTTCTGATCTTATTAATAGCACAGGCAGGCTATTGAAGTATTCACAGTTAGTGTACTGTGTACCCTGCTCAGTTGCACCTACAGTATAGCTACCTGAAGACAAGTGCTTGTGTGCTTCTTCTGATCCCATTAATAGCACAAGCGGGCTCTTGAAGGATTTACAGTTAGTGTACCCTGCACAGTTGCATCTATAGCTACCTTAAGACAAGTGCTTGTGTGCTTCTTCTGATCATATTAATAGCATAGGTAGGCTTTTGAAGCATTTACAGTTAGTGTACTGTGTACCCTGCACAGTTGCACCTATAGCTACCTGAAGACAATTGCTTGTGTGCTTCTTCTTATCCTATTAATAGCACAGGCAGGCTCTTGAAGTATTTACAGTTAGTGTACTGTGTACCCTGCGCAGTTGCACCCACAGTATAGCTACTAGAAGACAGGTGCTTGTGTGCTTCTTCTAATCCTATTAATAGCACGGGCAGGCTCTTGAAGTATTTACAGTTAGTGTACTGTGTACCCTACACAGTTGCACCTATAGCTACCTGAAGACAAGTGCTTGTGTGCTTCTTCTGATCCTAATAATAGCACAGACAGGCTCTTGAAGTATTTACAGTTAGTGTACTGTGTACCCTGCACAGTTGCACCTATAGCTACCTGAAGACAAATGCTTGTGTTCTTCTTCTGATCCTATTAATAGCACGGACAGGCTCTTGAAGTATTTACAGATAGTGTACTGTGTACCCTGCACAGTTGCACCTATAGCTACCTGAAGACGAGTGCTTGTGTTCTTCTTCTGATCCTATTAATAGCACGGGCAGGCTCTTGAAGTATTTACAGTTAGTGTAATGTGTACCCTGCACAGTTGCACCTATAGCTACCTGAAGACAAGTGCTTGTGTTCTTCTTCTGATCCTATTAATAGCACGAGTAGGCTCTTGAAGTATTTACAGTTAGTGTACTGTGTACCCTGCACAGTTGCACCTATAGCTACCTGAAGACATGTGCTTGTGTTCTTCTAATCCGATTAATAGCACAGGCAGGCTACTGAACTATTTACAGTAAGTGTACAGTGTACCCTGCTCAGTTACACCTACAGTGTAGCTACCTGAAGACATGTGCTTGTGTGCTTCTTCTGATCCTATTAATAGCACAGGCAGGCTCTTGAAGGATTTACAGTTAGTGTACCCTACACAGTTGCATCTATAGCTACCTTAAGACAAGTGCTTGTGTGCTTCTTCTGATCATATTAATAGCACAGGCAGGCTTTTGAAGTATTTACAGTTAGTGTACTGTGTACCCTGCACAGTTGCACCTATTGCTACCTGAAGACAAGTGCTTGTGTGCTTCTTCTGATCCTATTAATAGCACAGGCAGGCTCTTGAAGTATTTACAGTAAGTGTACTGTGTACCCTGCGCAGTTGCACCCACAGTATAGCTACCAGAAGACAAGTGCTTGTGTGCTTCTTTTGATCCTATTCATAGCACAGGCAGGCTCTTGAAGTATTTAAAGCTAATGTACTGTGTACCCTGCTCAGTTGCACCTACAGTATAGCTACCTGAAGACAAGTGCTTGTGTTCTTCTTCTGATCCTATTAATAGCACGGGCAGGCTCTTGAAGTATTTACAGATAGTGTACTGTGTACCTTGCGCAGTTGCACCCACAGTATAGCTACCAGAAGACAAGTGCTTGTGTGCTTCTTTTGATCCTACTCATAGCACAGGCAGGCTCTTGAAGTATTTAAAGCTAATGTACTGTGTACCCTGCTCAGTTGCACCTACAGTATAGCTACCTGAAGACAAGTGCTTGTGTTCTTCTTCTGATCCTATTAATAGCACGGGCAGGCTCTTGAAGTATTTACAGATAGTGTACTGTGTACCCTGCACAGTTGCACCTATAGCTACCTGAAGACAAGTGCTTGTGTTCTTCTTCTGATCCTATTAATAGCACAGGCAGGCTCTTGAAGTATTTACAGTTAGTGTACTGTGTACCCTGCACTGTTGCACCTATAACCACTTGAAGACAAGTGCTTGTGTTCTTCTGATCCTATTAATAGCACAGGCAGGCTATTGAACTGTTTACAGTTAGTGTACTGTGTACCCTGCTCAGTTGCACCTACAGTATAGCTACCTGAAGACAAGTGCTTGTGTTCTTCTTCTGATCCTATTAATAGCACAGGCGGGCTCTTGAAGGATTTACAGTTAGTGTACCCTGCACAGTTGCATCTATAGCTACCTTAAGACAAGTGCTTGTGTGCTTCTTCTGATCATATTAATAGCACAGGCAGGCTTTTGAAGTATTTACAGTTAGTGTACTGTGTACCCTGCACAGTTGCACCTATTGCTACCTGAAGACAAGTGCTTGTGTGCTTCTTCTGATCCTATTAATAGCACAGGCAGGCTCTTGAAGGATTTACAGTTAGTGTACCCTACACAGTTGCATCTATAGCTACCTTAAGACAAGTGCTTGTGTGCTTCTTCTGATCATATTAATAGCACAGGCAGGCTTTTGAAGTATTTACAGTTAGTGTACGGTGTACCCTGCACAGTTGCACCTATTGCTACCTGAAGTCAAGTGCTTGTGTGCTTCTTCTGATCCTATTAATAGAACAGGCAGGCTCTTGAAGTATTTACAGTAAGTGTACTGTGTACCCTGCGCAGTTGCACCCACAGTATAGCTACCAGAAGACAAGTGCTTGTGTGCTTCTTTTGATCCTATTCATAGCACAGGCAGGCTCTTGAAGTATTTAAAGCTAATGTACTGTATACCCTGCTCAGTTGCACCTACAGTATAGCTACCTGAAGACAAGTGCTTGTGTTCTTCTGCTGATCCTATTAATAGCACGGGCAGGCTCTTGAAGTATTTACAGATAGTGTACTGTGTACCCTGCACAGTTGCACCTATAGCTACCTGAAGACAAGTGCTTGTGTTCTTCTTCTGATCCTATTAATAGCACGGGCAGGCTCTTGAAGTATTTACAGTTAGTGTACTGTGTACCCTGCACAGTTGCACCTATAACCACCTGAAGACAAGTGCTTGTGTTCTTCTGATCCTATTAATAGCACAGGCAGGCTATTGAACTGTTTACAGTTAGTGTACTGTGTACCCTGCTCAGTTGCACCTACAGTATAGCTACCTGAAGACAAGTGCTTGTGTGCTTCTTCTGATTATATTAATAGCACAGGCGGGCTCTTGAAGGATTTACAGTTAGTGTACCCTGCACAGTTGCATCTATAGCTACCTTAAGACAAGTGCTTGTGTGCTTCTTCTGATCATATTAATAACACAGGCAGGCTTTTGAAGTATTTACAGTTAGTGTACTGTGTACCCTGCACAGTTGCACCTATAGCTACCTGAAGACAAGTGCTTGTGTGCTTCTTCTGATCCTATTAATAGAAAGGCAGGCTGTTGAAGTATTTAAAGCTAATGTACTGTGTACCCTGCTCAGTTGCACCTACAGTATAGCTACCTGAAGACAAGTGCTTGTGTTCTTCTGCTGATCCTATTAATAGCACGGGCAGGCTCTTGAAGTATTTACAGATAGTGTACTGTGTACCCTGCACAGTTGCACCTATAGCTACCTGAAGATAAGTGCTTGTGTTCTTCTTCTGATCCTATTAATAGCACGGGCAGGCTCTTGAAGTATTTACAGTTAGTGTACTGTGTACCCTGCACAGTTGCACCTATAACCACCTGAAGACAAGTGCTTGTGTTCTTCTGATCCTATTAATAACACAGGCAGGCTTTTGAATTATTTACAGTTAGTGTACTGTGTACCCTGCACAGTTGCACCTATAGCTACCTGAAGACAAGTGCTTGTGTGCTTCTTCTGATCCTATTAATAGCACAGGCGGGCTCTTGAAGGATTTACAGTTAGTGTACCCTGCACAGTTGCATCTATAGCTACCTTAAGACAAGTGCTTGTGTGCTTCTTCTGATCATATTAATAACACAGGCAGGCTTTTGAAGTATTTACAGTTAGTGTACTGTGTACCCTGCACAGTTGCACCTATTGCTACCTGAAGACAAGTGCTTGTGTGCTTCTTCTGATCCTATTAATAGCACAGGCAGGCTCTTGAAGTATTTACAGTAAGTGTACTGTGTACCCTGCGCAGTTGCACCCACAGTATAGCTACTAGAAGACAAGTGCTTGTGTGCTTCTTTTGATCCTATTCATAGCACAGGCAGGCTCTTGAAGTATTTAAAGCTAATGTACTGTGTACCCTGCTCAGTTGCACCTACAGTATAGCTACCTGAAGACAAGTGCTTGTGTTCTTCTTCTGATTCTATTAATAGCACGGGCAGGCTCTTGAAGTATTTACAGTTAGTGTACTGTGTACCCTGCACAGTTGCACCTATAGCTACCTGAAGACAAGTGCTTGTGTTCTTCTGATCCTATTAATAGCACAGGCAGGCTATTGAACTATTTACAGTTAGTGTACTGTGTACCCTGCTCAGTTGCACCTACAGTATAGCTACCTGAAGAAAAGTGTTTGTGTGCTTCTTCTGATCCTATTAATAGCACAGGCGGGCTCTTGAAGGATTTACAGTTAGTGTACCCTGCACAGTTGCATCTATAGCTACCTTAAGACAAGTGCTTGTGTGCTTCTTCTGATCATATTAATAGCACAGGCAGGCTTTTGAAGCATTTACAGTTAGTTTACTGTGTACCCTGCACAGTTGCACCTATAGCTACCTGAAGACAAGTGCTTGTGTGCTTCTTCTGATCCTATTAATAGCACAGGCAGGCTCTTGAAGTATTTACAGTTAGTGTTCTGTGTACCCTGCTCAGTTGCACCTACAGTATAGCTACCTTAAGACAAGTGCTTGTGTGCTTCTTCTGATCCTATTAATAGCACAGGCAGGCTCTTGAAGGATTTACAGTTAGTGTACCCTGCACAGTAGCATCTATAGCTACCTTAAGACAAGTGCTTGTGTGCTTCTTCTGATCATATTAATAGCACAGGCAGGCTTTTGAAGTATTTACAGTTAGTGTACTGTGTACCCTGCACAGTTGCACCTATAGCTACCTGAAGACAAGTGCTTGTGTGCTTCTTCTGATCCTTATTAGCACGGGCAGGCTCTTGAAGTATTTACAGTTAGTGTACTGTGTACCCTACACAGTTGCACCTATAGCTACCTGAAGACAAGTGCTTGTGTGCTTCTTCTGATCCTAATAATAGCACAGACAGGCTCTTGAAGTATTTACAGTTAGTGTACTGTGTACCCTGCACAGTTGCACCTACATTATACCTACCTGAAGACTATTGCTTGTGGTGTTCTTCTTCTGATCCTATTAATAGCACAAGCAGGCTCTTGAAGTATTTACAGTTAATGTACTGTGTACCCTGCACAGTTGAACCTATAGCTACCTGAAGACAAGTGCCTGTGTTCTTCTTCTGATCCTATTAATAACACGGGCAGGCTCTTGAAGTATTTTCAGTTAGTGTAATGTGTACCCTGCACAGTTGCACCTATAGCTACCATAAGACAAGTGCTTGTGTTCTTCTTCTGATCCTATTAATAGCACGGGCAGGCTCTTGAAGTATTTACAGTTAGTGTACTGTGTACCCTGCACAGTTGCACCTATAGCTACCTGAAGACAAGTGCTTGTGTTCTTTTGATCCTATTAATAGCACAGGCAGGCTATTGAACTATTTACAGTTAGTGTACTGTGTACCCTGCTCAGTTGCACCTACAGTATAGCTATCTGAAGACAAGTGCTTGTTTGCTTCTTCTGATCCTATTAATAGCACAGGCAGGCTCTTGAAGGATTTACAGTTAGTGTACTGTGTACCCTGCTCAGTTGCACCTACATTATAGCTACCTGAAGACAAGTGCTTGTGTTCTTCTGCTGATCCTATTAATAGCACAGGCAGGCTCTTGAAGTATTTACAGTTAGTGTCCTGTACCCTGCTCAGTTGCACCTAGAGTATAGCTACCTGAAGACAAGTGCTTGTGTTCTTCTTCTGATCCTATTAATAGCATAGGCAGGCTCTTGAAGTATTTACAGTTAGAGTGTTGTGTACCCAGCACAGTTGCACCCATAGCTACCTGAAGAGAAGTGCTTGTGTGCTTCTTCTGATCCTATTAATAGCACAGGCAGGCTCTTGAAGTATTTAGAGTTAGTGTACTTTGTACCCTGCACAGTTGCACCTACAGTATAGCTACCTGAAGACAAGTGCTTGTGTGCTTCTTATGATCCTATTAATAGCACAGGCAGGCTCCTGAAGTATTTACAGTTAGTGTACTTTGTACCCTGCACAGTTGCACCTATAGCTACCCGAAGACAAGTGCTTGTTTTCATCTCATCCTATTAATAGCACAGGCAGGCTCTTGAAGTATTTACAGTTAGTGTACTGTGTACCCTGCACAGCTGCACCTACAGCATAGCTACCTGAAGACAAGTGCTTGTGTTCTTCTTCTGATCCTATTATTAGCACAGGCAGGCTCTTGAAGTATTTACAGTTAGTGTACTGGGTACCCTGCTCAGTTGCACCTACAGTATAGCTACCTGAAGACAAGTGCTTGTGTGCTTCTTCTGATCATTTTAATAGCACAGGCAAGCTCTTGAAGTATGTACAGTTAGTGTACTGTGTACCCTGCACAGTTGCACCTACAGTATAGCTACCTGAAGACAAGTGCTTGTGTGCTTCTTCTTATCCTATTAATAGCACAGGCAGGCTCTTGAAGGATTTACAGTTAGTGTACCCTGCAAAGTTGCATCTATAGCTCCCTAAAGACAAGTGCTTGTGTGCTTCTTCTGATCCTATTAATAGCACAGACAGGCTCTTGAAGTATTTACAGTTCGTGTACTGTGTACCCTGCACAGTTGCACCTACAGTATAGCTACCTGAAGACAAGTGCTTGTGTGCTTCTTCTTATCCTATTAATAGCACAGGCAGGCTCTTGAAGGATTTACAGTTAGTGTACCCTGCACAGTTGCATCTATAGCTACCTTAAGACAAGTGCTTGTGAACTTCTTCTGATCATATTAATAGCACAGGCAGGTTTTTGAAGTATTTACAGTTAGTGTACTGTGTACCCTACACAGTTGCACCTATAGCTACCTGAAGACAAGTGCTTGTGTGCTTCTTCTGATCCTAATAATAGCACAGACAGGCTCTTGAAGTATTTACAGTTAGTGTACTGTGTACCCTGCACAGTTGCACCTACATTATACCTACCTGAAGACAAATGCTTGTGGTGTTCTTCTTCTGATCCTATTAATAGCACAAGCAGGCTCTTGAAGTATTTACAGTTAATGTACTGTGTACCCTGCACAGTTGCACCTATAGCTACCTGAAGACAAGTGCCTGTGTTCTTCTTCTGATCCTATTAATAGCACGGGCAGGCTCTTGAAGTATTTACAGTTAGTGTAATGTGTACCCTGCACAGTTGCACCTATAGCTACCATAAGACAAGTGCTTGTGTTCTTCTTCTGATCCTATTAATAGCACGGGCAGGCTCTTGAAGTATTTACAGTTAGTGTACTGTGTACCCTGCACAGTTGCACCTATAGCTACCTGAAGACAAGTGCTTGTGTTCTTTTGATCCTATTAATAGCACAGGCAGGCTATTGAACTATTTACAGTTAGTGTACTGTGTACCCTGCTCAGTTGCACCTACAGTATAGCTATCTGAAGACAAGTGCTTGTTTGCTTCTTCTGATCCTATTAATAGCACAGGCAGGCTCTTGAAGGATTTACAGTTAGTGTACTGTGTACCCTGCTCAGTTGCACCTACATTATAGCTACCTGAAGACAAGTGCTTGTGTTCTTCTGCTGATCCTATTAATAGCACAGGCAGGCACTTGAAGTATTTACAGTTAGTGTCCTGTACCCTGCTTAGTTGCACCTAGAGTATAGCTACCTGAAGACAAGTGCTTGTGTTCTTCTTCTGATCCTATTAATAGCACAGGCAGGCTCTTGAAGTATTTACAGTTAGAGTGTTGTGTACCCAGCACGGTTGCACCTATAGCTACCTGAAGAGAAGTGCTTGTGTGCTTCTTCTGATCCAATTAATAGCACAGGCAGGCTCTTGAAGTATTTAGAGTTAGTGTACTTTGTATCCTGCACAGTTGCACCTACAGTATAGCTACCTGAAGACAAGTGCTTGTGTGCTTCTTATGATCCTATTAATAGCACAGGCAGGCTATTGAAGTATTTAGAGTTAGTGTACTTTGTATCCTGCACAGTTGCACCTACAGTATAGCTACCTGAAGACAAGTGCTTGTGTGCTTCTTATGATCCTATTAATAGCACAGGCAGGCTATTGAAGTATTTACAGTTAGTGTACTGTGTACCCTGCACAGTTGCACCTATAGCTACCCGAAGACAAGTGCTTGTTTTCATCTCATCCTATTAATAGCACAGGCAGGCTCTTGAAGTATTTACAGTTAGTGTACTGTGTACCCTGCACAGCTGCACCTACAGCATAGCTACCTGAAGACAAGTGCTTGTGTTCTTCTTCTGATCCTTTTAATAGCACAGGCAAGCTCTTGAAGTATGTACAGTTAGTGTACTGTGTACCCTGCACAGTTGCACCTACAGTATAGCTACCTGAAGACAAGTGCTTGTGTGCTTCTTCTGATCCTTTTAATAGCACAGGCAAGCTCTTGAAGTATGTACAGTTAGTGTACTGTGTACCCTGCACAGTTGCACCTACAGTATAGCTACCTGAAGACAAGTGCTTGTGTGCTTCTTCTTATCCTATTAATAGCACAGGCAGGCCCTTGAAGGATTTACAGTTAGTGTACCCTGCACAGTTGCATCTATAGCTACCTTAAGACAAGTGCTTGTGAACTTCTTCTGATCATATTAATAGCACAGGCAGGTTTTTGAAGTATTTACAGTTAGTGTACTGTGTACCCTGCACAGTTACACCTATAGCTACCTGAAGACAAGTGCTTGTGTGCTTCTTCTGATCCTATTAATAGCACAGGCAGGCTCTTGAAGTATTTACAGTTAGTGTACTGTGTACCCTGTGCAGTTGCACCCACAGTACAGCTACCAGAAGACAAGTGCCTGTGTGCTTCTTTTGATCCTATTCATAGCACAGGTAGGCTCTTGAAGTATTTACAGTTAGTTTACTGTGTACCCTGCTCAGTTGCACCTACAGTATAGCTACCTGAAGACAAGTGCTTGTGTTCTTCTGCTGATCCTATTAATAGCACATGCAGGCTCTTGAAGTATTTACAGTTAGTGTCCTGTACCCTGCTCAGTTGCACCTACAGTATAGCTACCTGAAGACAAGTGCTTGTGTGCTTCTTATGATCCTATTAATAGCACAGGCAGGCTCTTGAAGTATTTACAGTTAGTGTACTGTGTACCCTGCACAGTTGCACCTATAGCTACCTGAAGACAAGTGCTTGTGTGCTTCTCCTGATCCTATTAATAGCACAGACAGGCTCTTGAAGTATTTACAGTTAGTATACTGTGTACCCTGCACAGCTGCACCTATAGCTACCCGAAGACAAGCGCTTGTTTTCATCTGATCCTATTAATAGCACAGGTAGGCTCTTGAAGTATTTACAGTTAGTGTACTGTGTACCCTGCACAGTTGCACCTACAGTATACCTACCTGAAGACAAGTGCTTGTGTGCTTTTTCTGATCCTGTTAATAGCACAGGCAGGCTCTTGAAGTATTTACAGTTAGTGTACTGTGTACCCTGCACAGTTGCACCTATAGTTACCCGAAGACAAGTGCTTGTTTTCATCTGATCTTATTAATAGCACAGGTAGGCTCTTGAAGTATTTACAGTTAGTGTACTGTGTACCCTGCACAGTTGCACCTACAGTATAGCTACCTGAAGACAAGTGCTTGTGTTCTTCTTCTGATCCTATTAAAAGCACAGGCAGGCTCTTGAAGTATTTACAGTTAGTGTACTGGGTACCCTGCTCAGTTGCACCTACAGTATAGCTACCTGAAGACAAGTGCTTGTGTGCTTCTTCTGATCCTTTTAATAGCACAGGCAAGCTCTTGAAGTATGTACAGTTAGTTTACTGTGTACCCTGCAAAGTTGCACCTATAGCTACCTAAAGACAAGTGCTTGTGTGCTTCTCCTGATCCTATTAATAGCACAGACAGGCTCTTGAAGTATTTACAGTTAGTGTACTGTGTACCCTGCACAGTTGCACCATGTACTGTGTACCCTGCAGAGTTGCACCTACAGTATAGCTACCTGAAGACAAGTGCTTGTGTGCTTCTTCAGATCCTATTAATAGCACAGGCAGGCTCTTGAAGTATTTACAGTTAGTGTACTGTGTACCCTGCACAGTTGCACCTATTGCTACCTGAAGACACGTGCCTGTGTGCTTCTCCTCATCCTAATAATAGCATAGACAGGCTCTTGAAGTATTTACAGTTAGTGTACTGTGTACCCTGCACAGTTGCACCTACAGTATAGCTACCTGAAGACAAGTGCTTGTGTTCTTCTTCTGATCCTATTAATAACACAGGCAGGCTCTTGAAGTATTTACAGTTAGTGTACTGTGTACCCTGCACAGTTGCACCTATAGCTACCTGAAGACAAGTGCTTGTGTTCTTCTTCTTATCCTATTAATAGCACGGGCAGGCTCTTGAAGTATTTACAGTTAGTGTACTGTGTACCCTGCTCAGTTGCACCTACAGTATAGCTACCTGAAGACAAGTGCTTGTGTGCTTCTTCTGATCCTATTAATAGCACAGGCGGGCTCTTGAAGGATTTACAGTTAGTGTACCCTGCACAGTTGCATCTATAGCTACCTTAAGACAAGTGCTTGTGTGCTTCTGATCATATTAATAGCACAGGAAGGCTTTTGAAGCATTTACAATTAGTGTACTGTGTACCCTGCACAGTTGCACATATAGCTACCTGAAGACAAGTGCTTGTGTGCTTCTTCTGATTCTATTAAAAGCACAGGCAGGCTCTTGAAGTATTTACAGTTAGTGTACTATGTACCCTGCACAGTTGCACCTACAGTATAGCTACCTGAAGACAAGTGCTTGTGTTCTTCTTCTGATCCTATTAATAGCACAGGCAGGCTCTTGAAGTATTTACAGTTAGTGTACTGTGTACCCTGCGCAGTTGCACCCACAGTATAGCTACCAGAAGACAAGTGTTGTGTGCTTCTTTTGATCCTATTCATAGCACAGGCAGGCTCTTGAAGTGTTTACAGTTAGTGTACTGTGCACCCTGCTCAGTTGCACCTACAGTATAGCTACCTGAAGACAAGTGCTTGTGTTCTTCTGCTGATCCTATTAATAGCACAGGCAGGCTCTTAAAGTATTTACAGTTAGTGTCCTATACCCTGCACAGTTGCACCTACATTATACCTACCCGAAGACAAATGCTTGTGGTGTTCTTCTTCTGATCCTATTAGTAGCACAGGCAGGCTCTTGAAGTATTTACAGTTAATGTACTGTGTACCCTGCACAGTTGCACCTATAGCTACCTGAGGACAAGTGCTTGTGATCTTCTCCTGATCCTCATAATAGCACAGACAGGCTCTTGAAGTATTTACAGTTAGTGTACTGTGTACCCTGCACAGTTGCACCTACAGTATACCTACCTGAAGACAAGTGCTTGTGGTGTTCTTCTTCTGATCCTATTAATAGCACAGGCAGGCTCTTGAAGTATTTACAGTTAGTGTATTGTTTACCCTGCACAGTTGCACCTATAGTTACCTGAAGACAAGTGCTTGTGTTTTTCTTCTGATCCTATTAACAGCACGGGCAGGCTCCTGAAATATTTACAGTTAGTGTACTGTGTACCCTGCACAGTTGCACCTATAGCTACCTGGAGACAAGTGCTTGTGTTCTTCTGATCCTATTAATAGCACAGGCAGGCTATTGAACTATTTACAGTTAGTGTACTGTGTACCCTGCTCAGTTGCACCTACAGTATAGCTACCTGAAGACAAGTGCTTGTGTGCTTCTTCTGATCCTATTAATAGCACAGGCAGGCTCTTGAAGGATTTACAGTTAGTGTACTGTGTACCCTGCACAGTTGCACCTATAGCTACCTGAAGACAAGTGCTTGTGTGCTTCTTCTGATCCTATTAATAGCACAGGCAGGCTCTTGAAGTATTTACAGTTAGTGTACTGTGTACCCTGCTCAGTTGCACCTACAGTATAGCTACCTGAAGACAAGTGCTTGTGTGCTTCTTATGATCCTATTAATAGCACAGGCAGGCTCTTGAAGTATTTACAGTTAGTGTACTGTGTACCCTGCACAGTTGCACCTATAGCTACCTGTAGACAAGTGCTTATGTGCTTCTCCTGATCCTATTAATAGCACAGACAGGCTCTTGAAGTATTTACAGTTAGTGTACTGTGTACCCTGCACAGTTGCACCTACAGTATAGCTACCTGAAGACAAGTGCTTGTGTTCTTCTTCTGATCCTATTAATAGCACAGGCAGGCTCTTGAAGTATTTACAGTTAGTGTACTGTGTACCCTGCACAGTTGCACCTATAGCTACCTGAAAACAAGTGCTTGTGTGCTTCTTCTGATCCTATTAATAGCACAGGCAGGCATTCTGCTAGCTGCGGTATACTCAATATATATATATATAAATATACATGCCAGTTTTGAGCAGCTACATCTCACTGCAGTGCATGCGATTAGTATGCCTGGAAGGCCAACAAGGAGAGGCAGACAGTCACAAGCCAATAAAAGCAGGCAAGCAGGCTCTGTGTCTAGAGGCAACAGTGCTGGTCGTGGACACGGTGCATCCTCATCAGCACGTGGCCGTGGGACACGCTTGTCCTTTTTTCGGCAGCTGGCCGTGTTGAGCCGCAGCATGCAGAAGACTTGGTAGAGTGGATGACCAAGCCTTCCTCATCCTCCTCATCCTCTCTCACCCAGGCTCAGGGTATGTTGTCTGGCAAAGCAGCTGCCAACGTGGCCTCTTCCCTCGGCTCAATGGCATCAGTCACTCCTTCCCTAGCCCCACCATGTCCTCCTGAGGAGTCCCCTGAACTGTTTGACCACAGTGTTGGGTACATGCTCCAGGAGGATGCCCAGTGTTTTGAAGGCTTCGATGATGGTACTCAGCTAGAGGAAGGCAGTAACGTGAGCCCAGATAGAGGGGGTGCCCAAGAAGGACAACAATCTGGCAGTCATGTTCCCCCAGCTGCAGCATACTGCCAGCTTTGCTCCAGTGATGAAGAGGGAGGAGATGATGAGGTCACTGACTCCACGTGGGTGCCTGATAGGAGAAAGGAGGACGAGGAGGAGGCACATCACCAATGAGGCAGGATGCCCTCCAGGGGCCAGCTTAAGGGCAGCACACCGACTGCATCACACCGCAGAGCTCTGCATGTGCAGGGCGCTGCTGTCTCTGCACATTATTCCAAAACTTCTTTGGTGTGGGCCTTGTTTGAGACGAGTGCATCAGATCCCACCGCTGCTATTTGCAACATATATCTCAAGCGTATCTCACATGGCCAAAACATCACCCACTTGGGCACCTCATGCTTGACCAGACATATGTTGACCTGCCATGCAGATCGTTGGCAAGCCTACCTAAAAGACCCACACCAAAAAAAAGAGGACCTCTCCTTGCTCCTCATCAGCTGGGATCTCCAACCCCGCTATACCTTCAGTCCTCTCTGAGACCTTCACTGAGAGGAATGAAGATGTAGAATTAGGTGTGTCACAGCCAAGTACTTGCGGGCAATCTGCTCTCAGTACACCGACGTCAGATTGTACCAGGCAAATTTCCCTGCCTCAGCTGCTGCACCGCCGAAAGAAGTTCGCTCCCACATGCCCAGCAGTTGAATGCTAGCTTGGCTAAATTGCTAGTACTTCAACTGCTGCCTTTTCAGTTGGTAGACTCTGCCCCCTTCCGTGAGTTTGTGGAATGTGCGGTTCCTCAGTGGCAGGTTCCCAAACGGCACTTTTTTTCATGGAAGGCGATTCCAGCTCTCTACCGGCATGTGGAAGGCAATTTCTTGGCCTCACTGGACAGGACGGTCAGTGGTAAGGTGCATATTACCGCTGACTCATGGTCCAGCAGGCATGGACAGGGACATTACCTATCTTTCACAGCGCATTGGGTGACTCTTCTGGCAGCTGGGAAGGATGCAGGACAAGGTGCAGTAGTGTTGGAGGTTGTTCCGCCACCACGCCTCCAAAATGCTACTAGTGGTGATTCTGACACACCTCTCTTCTCCACTCCTGTCCTCTTCTTCTTCCTCCATGGCCTCTTCCTGTGCCTTGTCCTTGGAACCAGCGGTGCTCTGTAGGCGTTCAAGGGGCGACACAAGTACCCAGGCCAAAAGATGCC
Source organism: Aquarana catesbeiana (assembly GCF_042186555.1). NCBI lineage: Eukaryota > Metazoa > Chordata > Amphibia > Anura > Ranidae > Aquarana > Aquarana catesbeiana. The sequence continues at coordinate 613,598,960 of NC_133325.1, read as the reverse complement.
ATGCGGTGCTTGAGTTGGTGTGCTTGGGGGACAGGAGCCACACTGGGGCAGAGATTCTGTCACCTCTGCCGGGGCAGGCTTCGAGGTGGTTAACATCACCTCTGAAACAATGGCACTAACCTCCTCTCCGCCCTCTGACAGAGACAACTGACCCATGTGCCCTGTTTGGCTCACGTCCTTAACTTGGTGGTGCAGCGGTTCTTGGGCAGGTACCCGGGCTTACAGGATGTCCTGAGGCAGGCCAGGAAAGTCTGTGTGCATTTCCGCTGGTTATATAATGCCAGTGCTCGGCTGGCTGACCTCCAAAATAATTTAACCTGCCCAAGAACCGCCTAATCTGTGACATGCCCACCAGGTGGAACTCAACGTTGGCCATGCTGCAGCAGCTGCACATGCAGCAGAGGGCCATCAATGAGTACCTGTGCGACTATGGCACCAGGACAGGGTCAGGGGAGCTTGTTTTTTTTCCCCACGCCAGTGGGCCATGATCAGGGATGCATGCACTGTCCTGTCACCATTTGAGGAGGCCACAAGGTTGGTGAGCAGTGACAGTGCATGCATCAGTGACACTGTCCCCCTTGTCCACCTGTTGGAGCACACACTGCATGGAATAATGGACAGGGCACCTGAGGCAGAACAGAGGCAGGAAGAGGAGGATTTCCTTACCTCACAAGGCCCCCTTTATCCAGACAGTGTGCCCGCTGATCACACAGGAAGAGGAGGAGGAGGAGGAGGAGGAGGATTGTGTCAGCATGGAGGTGGAGCCTTGCACTCAGCATCAGCAGCAGTCTTCAAGGGATCAGTTACAGTCCCAAGAAATCCATGGACTTGTACGTGGCTGGGAGGAGGTGGCTGCGGATCATGTCATCCTTAGTGACCCAGAGGACTCCGGACCGAAACCTCAGCAAACCTACGCTGCATGGCCTCCCTGATCCTGCAAAGCCTGCGGAAGGATCCTTGTATTTGTGGTATCAAGGAGAGGGATCGTTACTGGCTGGCAACCCTCCTTGATCCACGTTACAAGGGTAAGGTTGCAGACTTTATCTTGTCATCGCAGAGGGAGCAGAGGATGAAACCACTTCGGGAGGCCTTGCAGAAAGGTCTGTGCAATGCGTTCCCAGAGACTGGGAGGTTACAAACTCCAGTTACTGGACAACGTGTTGCTGAGGCTTCGGTCAGTCAAAGAAGGAACGGTGGAGAAGGTGGCCATCTGAATGATGCGTTCAGACAATTTTTTAGTCTGCAGCCCCAAGGTAGGATCGGTTCCACCAACCATCGCCAGCGTCTGTTTTACATGGTGCAGGAATACCTAGAGGCAAGATCTGACTTGGGCACCTTTCCCACCGAAATTCCTCTGGGTAACTGGGTCTTGATGATGGATCACTGACCAGCACTTGCACAGTATGCAATGGAGCTACTGGCCTGTCCTGCATCCAGCGTTCTTTCGGAACGCACATTCAGTGCTGCTGGAGGCTTTGTAACCGATCACAGGGTGCGCCTGTCCACCAACTCTGTCGATCGACTGACCTTCATAAAAATGAATCAGTCTTGGATCACCACCAGCTACCAAGCACCTGATGCTGATGTAACCGAATAATTTTTTTTGAAATGTCAGATCCATTCAAGACTGCCTATGCTGATGCTAAGTGACTATCCTGTTATGCTGAGTGACTCTCCTCTTCCTCCTCAATGATCATGCCGATAGCTTGTAAGAATATTTTTGGTTCTGGGCACCGCCACCAGTGGTTAATTTTTCAGCCCCTGTTTAACAGGGGCGTGTAATTACTATTTTTGATGCAATATTTTGCAAGGAGGGTTCGTTGCTGCGCTCAACTAGAGTATTTGTGAGGGGTTGCAGTGTTGTGGCACTAGCACCAGTGCCTAAGGCCCAGTTTTTCAGCCCCTGTTTAATAGGGGCATGTCATTACAATTTTTGATGCAATACTTTGCAGCAGGGCTCGTTCCTGCGCTCCAACTAAAGTATCTGTGAGGGGTTGCAGTGTTGTGGCACCAGAACCAGCGCCTAAGGCCCAATTTTTCAGCCCCTGTTTAATAGGGGCGTGTAATTACAATTTTTGGTGCAATACTTTGCAGCAGGGCTCGTTCCTGCGCTCCAACTAGAGTATCTGTGAGGGGTTGCAGTGTTGTGGCACCAGCACCAGTGCCTAAGGCCCAATTTGTCAGCCCCTGTTCAACAAGGACATGTAATTACAATTCTTGATCTAATATTTCACAGCAGGGCCCGTTTCAGCACCCACCAAGAGTAACTGTGAGGACTTACAGTGTTGTGACACCAGCACCACCACCAAAGACCCAATTTTTCTGACCCTGTTCAACGGGGCATGTAATTACAATTCTTGATCTAATATTTCACAGCAGGGCCCGTTCCTGCTCCCACCAAGAGTAACTGTGAGGGCTTACAGTGTTGTGGCAACACCAACACCTAAGGCCCCAATTTCTGCAGAGTATATAGGGCAGGCCCCTACTTTCAAACGACTCCTACTTGCAAACGGAAGGAGACAACAGGAAGCGAGATGAAATCTACCCCTAGGAAGGGAAATTCTCTCCTGTAAGAGTTAATATGGGAAAACGTGCCTCCTTTTCACTGATGCTTTATCACCAATCCTTGTTTCACTATTTTATTATAATTACACCCCAAAACACATTCTACTACTCCCTTTGAATATGGGGATACTACATTGTGTGAGGCTTTCCCACAGTCTAGATACATTGAGGTGTCTAAAATCTGTAAAGCACTTTTGGGCTTTCAAGGAGCATAAATTACAAATAAATTATGCATCTAATTTTCTGACTACCATCACAATTTTGGAGGCCCCTGGAGCACCAGGACAGTGGAAACACCCACAAAATTACCCAATTTTGGAAAGCAAACACTCCCAGGTATTTCCTGAAAGGCATAGTGAGTCTTTTGAAAATGTCATTTTTAGCCACAAGGTTTTGGAAAAAGCAAGACAGAAAATTAAAAAATATATATTTTTTTACACAAAGATGTCATATGCATAGGAATTACACCCCAAAACACATTCTGCTATTGTGAACGTGGAAACTCCTGTCGGGGAGGGCCTACGCTAAAGGGACACTGCTGCAACACCTAAGTACTGATCCAAAGCAGGACAAATGAGGCAAAAGTGGGGGAAGATGGTGGTTGCGCTGTGTTGAAGGGGGGAGGGGGGCTACAAAGATGACTAAAATGTCAAAGTAAACTGAAAAAGAAGAGGGCAAATGAATGAATGGATCCTACATGCTAAAGAAACATAGTGGAGATGTGGTGCAGTGCAAAGTTGCTGATCAACATAGATATATCTATAATGTTATGGGCAAACAAAGCCTAATATATAAAAGGTAATTGTGAAACAGTGACTGCTTGAATGAAGCAAACCAAAAAATACATAAGCTAACACAAATAGGATAAAAAGTGACACAATGCAAAAATATGTATGAGATAAGTCAAAAATACATGTGGGCTAGTGCCCCATTAGCAAAAAGCATGCCAAATCCTGGTGGACTACAAGTGACAAATCCCTAGGAAAAACATAAATACTAGTTCTATCATCCAGTCCAAAACAAAGCTCGTGATGAAAAACACAAAACAGTTCCAATCGTGAAGGAAGGGGGGATCTTCAGTGAGGACACCTCCGTGTTTGCAAGCCGCTTACCTTACAGCTGTAAGGTGTACAGCCTGTGTTGCAAATGACCCACAGGTGTAGACGTTCCGTGCATACAGGTAGTGACAATGATGAACATGCCAAGCGAAATATAAAAATAGAAAATACACAGCATGTAAAATGACTCTGCGATGACCACAGTGGAGGGGGGGGCAAGACACACACGGGGGAGGTTGCACTCACTTTCATAAAGTGAGTGTATGCATCAATCCACGAGCGCCGAGCTCATATGCCTCCAGGGGTATCATCAATCTGGAATCTGTCCCCGTGCCTGGAATCTGGAATTTGTCCCCGTGCCTCTCTCCTCAGTGCTCGTCAGGTAGAGTAGTGATTTACAATGTAAGGGGAAAGAGACGCACATAGCGTGATCCCATATAAAAAGTATATTTATTTGATAAAACAAGTTCAATCAACTTACATTTAAAACAATGCTGCAGTGTGTAGTAACCACGAGCGCCAAGCTCGTCTCCTGTTGTCTGTCTGTGGCAGCGTCCCGTGCTCCAATCCTAACGCGTATCGTCACGTCACGTGACTTCTTCAGAGGATAACACGGGATAGAAAGCCAGTGCTTATATATAGTACCCTTGTAATGGGCGCACGGCGGCCATTTTCCCGAAGCCCACTACTATGTTAATGGATGCCCGGCGGCCATTTTTTCAAAGCCCATCAATACAAAGGATAGCACACAGTGCCGTTGCCTGTTGTAAGGATGGCTCAAACAGGTCAGATTGGGAAGAATGTACTTAGCCACGAACCAGATCAGATAGAACATAATCTCAGATGGGATAAGATCAAGAACAGAACACGAAAAAGGAAAAACACAGTGCAACGCCCTACCGAGGCGCACTATCACATGTATAGAATTGTACTGAAAGTGCATTACACGTGAGGTATGCGGAAAACTCCAAAATGTAAAACGTAAATGAAAATGACACTGTAAAGATGAAAAATCCAAAATGAAAAGTTGATAGTAAAGTGGAAAATAATGAAGATTGGAAAATAAAATAAAGGGAGGGGGAAAGCAAGGATGAAAATGGAAAAATAGATAAAAAAAAAAATAGAATAACAATGAAAATAAATGACCAAATAAAAATAAAAAATACAATAAAATGAAGATAAAAGATGAAAAAATTATATAATTAAAAATAAAATAAAAATAAAAATAAAAAAAATTAAATAAAAATAAAATTGAAATGAAAATAATAAAATTAAAATATAAAAATAAATAAATAAATAAAATAGAAATAAAAATAAAATCAAAACATAATAGAAATAAAAATAAAAATAAAATAAAAATAGAAAATAAAAATAGATGAAAATAAAACTGGACTGAATATGTAGTGGATATTGTATCTTGTGTATCACTAAAAATCAACGAATTGTGTCAAATTCAATGTACTGTAATGGTTGCCTTTCTATGAGGGATCAGAGAATATGGGTTAGTGTACTGTCCCCTATCGTAGTCCCAGTTTCCGTAAAGGGCTGCTCCAGGAATGCTATGTTCATTGGCTGAAGAAAGGAGGAACAAAAATAATTTTTGTGGTTCCAGGAGTGCAATTGTCCACTAGGGATAACTGGGACTGGTGTCTCACAGGAACATAGTCATCAGGATGTGAAGATGGGTCAGTACAGGTGCAGGCAGACACATTGTCATCAAGCAAAGGACTGTTTCAGGCAACAGGCAGAGCCATCAAACAGGCCAGTGGTAATACAGGCAGCAGAGGTAACACTGCACTGGTGTGGTGGTGATCAGGAATAGGGTTGAGCTTTGTGTTGGAATCGAACGCATGTTCGACTCGAACATTGCCTGTTCGGTCGTTTGCCGAATTCCAAACGATATGGGCCATTCGCGCCAAATTCGACTGGTGCGTCACGGCCCATAATTCACTGCGGCATCGCAGTGCATTGCTGGCTGATGATTGGCCAAGCATACCCTATGACCCGCATGCTTGGCCAATCACAGCGCCGTCTGTACAGAGAGCCGTAATTGGCCAAAGCCATGGTGGCTTTGGCCAATTATGGCTCAGGGGGTTTAGTACACGCCCCACACTATATAAGGCCGCCTGCATGGCAGCCCTGTGTAGTGTGTTCCGGCGTTGAGAGAGAGATAGATAGACAGAGAGACAGTGTCATTTGATTTAAGTTAGAGTAGGCAGGTGAGTCAGTTAGCTGCACTCACAGTGTATTGTGTATATAAATACATCCTAGGTGTTTTATATATATATATATATATATATATATATATATATATGTATGTGTATATATATATATATATATATATATATATATGAAAATTGGTGGTGTTCTTCTGATCCTATTAGTACAGTACCGCAGGCAGCTTCAGTATTTACAAGTTAGTGTAGTGCATCCTCTGCACCTAAAGTTACCTGAAGAAAATTAGTGGTGTTCTTCTGATCCTATTAGTACAGTACCACAGGCAGCTGCAGTATTTACAGTTAGTGTAGTGCGTCCTCTGCACAGTGTGCACCTAAAGCTACCTGAAGAAAATTGCTGTTGTTCTGCTCCTATTAATACCACAGGCAGGCAGCTACAGTATTTACAGTTAGTGCACTGTGTCCTCTGAACAGTGTGCACCTAAAGCTACCTAAACAAAATTAGTGGTGTTCTTCTGATCCTATTGATACCACAGGCAGGCAGCTACAGCATTTACAGTTAGTGTAGTGCATCCTCTGCACAGTGTGCACCTAAAGCTACCTGGAGACAATTGCTGTTGTTCTGCTCCTATTAATACCACAGGCAGGCAGCTACAGTATTTACAGTTAGTGCACTGTGTCCTCTGCAGTGTGCACCTAAAGCTACCTAAACAAAATTAGTGGTGTTCTTCTGATCCTATTAGTAGTGTACCGCAGGCAGCTGCAGTATTTACAAGTTAGTGTAGTGCTTCCTCTGCACAGTGTGCATCTAAAGCTACCTGAAGAAAATTAGTGGTGTTCTTCTGATCCTATTAATACCACAGGCAGGCAGCTACATCATTTACAGTTAGTGTAGTGCGTCCTCTGCACAGTGTGCACCTAAAGCTACCTGGAGACAATTGCTGTTGTTCTGCTCCTATTAATACCACAGGCAGGTAGCTACAGTATTTACAGTTAGTGCACTGTGTCCTCTGCACACTGTGCACCTAAAGCTACCTGAAGAAAATTAGTGGTGTTCTTCTGATCCTATTAATACCACAGGCAGGCAGCTACAGTATTTACAGTTAGTGTACTGCATCCTCTGCACAGTGTGCACCTAAAGCTACCTGAAGAAAATTTATGTTGTTCTGCTCCTATTAATACCACAGGCAGGCAGCTACAGTATTTACAGTTAGTGTACTGTGTCCTCTGCACAGTGTGCACCTAAAGCTACCTGAATAAAATTGGTGGTGTTCTTCTGATTCTATTAATACCACAGGCAGGCAGCTACAGTATTTACAGTTAGTGTACTGCGTCCTCTGCACAGTGTGCACCTAAAGCTACCTGAAGACAATTGCTGGTGTTCTCATACTAATAATACTACAGGCAGGCAGTTGATTCTGCTAGCTGCAGTATCAGTATATATATATATCCCAGCTTTGTGCAGCTACATCTCACTGCAGGCCATTAGTATGTCTGGAAGGCCAACAAGGAGAGGCAGACAGTCACAAGCCAATAAAAGAGGGCAAGCAGGCTCTGTGTCTAGAGGCAACAGTGCTGGTCATGGCCCATGGCCACATGCATCCTCATCAGCATGTGGCCATGGGACACGCTTGTCCTTTTTTTCGGCAGCTGGCCGTGTTGAGCCGCAACATGCGGAAGACTTGGTAGAGTGGATGACCAAGCCTTCCTCATCCTCTCTCACCCAGGCTCAGGGTACTTTGTCTGGCAAAGCAGCTGCCAACGTGGCCTCTTCCCTCGGCTCAATGGCATCAGTCACTCCTTCCCTAGCCCCACCATGTCCTCCTGAGGAGTCCCCCGAACTGTTTGACAACAGTGTTGGGTACATGCTCCAGGAGGATGCCCAGCGTTTTGAAGGTTCCGATGATGGTACCCAGCTAGAGGAAGGCAGTAACGTGAGCCCAGAGAGAGGGGGTGCCCAAGAAGGACAGCAATCTAGCAGTCATGTTCCCTCAGCTGCAACATACTGCCAGCTTTGCTCCAGTGATGAGGAGGGAGGGGTGATGAGGTTACTGACTCCACATGGGTGCCTGATAGGAGAGAGGAGGAGGAGGAGGAGGAGGCACATCACCAATGAGGCAGGATGCCCTCCAGGGGCCAGCTTAAGGGCAGCACACCGACTGCATCACACCGCAGAGCTCCGCATGTGCAGGGCGCTGCTGTCTCTGCATGTTATTCCAAAAGTTTTTTGGTGTGGGCCTTTTTTGAGATGAGTGCATCAGGTCCCACTGCTGCTATTTGCAACATATGTCTCAAGCATATCTCACGTGGCCAAAACATCTCCCGCTTGGTCACCACATGCTTGACCAGACATATGTTGACCTGCCATGCAGTTTGTTGGCAAGTGTACCTAAAAGATCCACACCAAAGAACAAAGAGGACCTCTCCTTGTTCCTCATCAGCTGGGATTTCCAACCCCACTATACCTCCAGTCCTCTCTGAGACCTGCACTGGGAGGAATGAAGGTGTAGAATTAGGTGTGTCACAGCCAAGTACTTGGGGGCAATCTGCTATCGGTACACCGATGTCAGATTGTACCAGGCAAATTTCCCTGCCCCAGCTGCTGCACCACCAAAAGAAGTTCGCTCCCAGCCATCCACATGCCCAGCAGTTGAATGCTAGCTTGGCTAAATTGCTAGAACTTCAACTGCTGCCTTTTCAGTTGGCAGACTCTGCCCCCTTCTGTGAGTTTGTGGAATGTGCGGTTCCTCAGTGGCAGGTTCCCAAATGCCACTTTTTCTCACAGAAGGCGATTCCGGCTCTCTACCTGCATGTGGAAGGCAATGTCTTGGCCTCGCTTGGCAGGGCGGTCAGCGGTAAGGTGTAAGCTGACTCATGGTCCAGCAGGCATGGACAGGGACATTACCTATCTTTCACCGCACAATGGGTGACTCTTCTGGCAGCTGGGAAGGATGTAGGACAGGGTGCAGTAGTGTCGGAGGTTGTTCTGCCACCACGCCTCCAAAATACTACTAGTGGGGATTCTGCAACACCTCTCTCCTCCACCCCCTCCTCTTCTTCTTCCTCCATGGCTTCTTCCTGTGCTGATTTGACTTCAGAACCAGCGGTGCTCCATAGGCGTTCAGGGGCTACGCAAGCATGCAGGCCAAAAGATGCCATGCGGTGCTTGAGCTGGTGTGCTTGGGGGACAGGAGCCACACTGGGGCAGATATTCTGTCAGCTCTGCAAGGGCATGTTCAGAGGTGATTGACGCCACGCCAGCTTAAGGCAGGTATGGTGGTTTGCGACAATGGCACCAACCTCCTCTCCGCCCTCCGACAGGGACAACTGACCCATGTGCCCTGTTTGGCTCACGCCCTTAACTTGGTGGTGCAGTGGTTCTTGGGCAGGTGCCTGGGCTTACAGGATGTCTGGAGGCAGGCCAGGAAAGTCTGTGTGCATTTCTGCAGGTCATATAATGCCAGTGCTCGGCTGGCTGACCTCCAAAAGGAATTGAACCTGCCCAAGAACCGCCTAATCTGTGACATGCCCACCAGGTGGAACTCAACGTTGGCAATGCTGCAGCGGCTGCACACACAGCAGAGGGCCATCAATGAGTACCTGTGCGACTATGGCACCAGGACAGGGTCAGGGGAGCTTGTTTTTTTTTCCCCACGCCAGTGGGCCATGACCAGGGATGTATGCACTGTCCTGTCACCATTTGAGGAGGCCACGAGGATGGTGAGCAGTGACAGTGCTTGCATCAGTGACACTGTCCCCCTTGTCCACCTGTTGGAGCACACGCTGCATGGAATAATGGACAGGGCACTTGAGGCAGAACAGAGGCAGGAAAAGGAGGGCTCCCTTACCTCTCAAGGCCCCCTTTATCCAGACAGTGTTCCTGCATGCCCGCCGATCACACGGGAAGAGGACGAGGAGGAGGAGGAGGAAGAGGGGGATTGTGTCAGCATGGAGGTGGAGCCTGGCACTCAGCATCAGCAGCAGTCTTTAAGGAATCATTTACAGTCCCAAGAAACCCATGGACTTGTACGTGGCTGGGAGGAGGTGGCTGCGGATCATGTCGTCCTTAGTGACCCAGAGGACTCCGGACCGAATGCCTCAGCAAACCTACGCTGCATGGCCTCCCTGATCCTGCAAAGCCTGTGGAAGGATCCTCGTATTCGTGGTATCAAGGAGAGGAATCAATACTGGCTGGCAACCCTCCTTCATCCACGTTACAAGGGTAAGGTTGCAGACCTTATCTTGCCATCGCAGAGGGAGCAGAGGATGAAACATATTCGGGAGGCCTTGCAGAAAGGTCTGTGCAACGCGTTCCCAGAGACTGGGAGGTTACAAACTCCTGTTCCTGGACAACGTGTTTCTAAAGCTTCGGTCAGTCAAAGAAGGAGCGGTGGAGAAGGTGGCCGTCTGACCAATGCGTTCAAGCAATTTTTTAGTCCGCAGCCCCAAGGTATGATCGGTTCCAGCAACCATCGCCAGCGTCTGTTTTACATGGTGCAGGAATACCTAGGGGCAAGATCTGACTTGGACACCTTTCCCACCGAAAATCCTCTGGGTTACTGGGTCTTGAGGATGGATCACTGGCCAGAGCTTGCACAGTATGCAATTGAGCTACTGGCCTGTCCTGCATCCAGCTTTCTTTCGGAACGCACATTCAGTGCTGCTGGAGGTTTTGTAACCAATCACAGGGTGCACCTGTCCACCGACTCGGTCGATCGACTGACCTTCATGAAAATGAATCAGTCTTGGATCACCACCAGCTACCAAGCACCTGATGCTGATGTAACTGAATAATTTTTTTTGAAATGTCAGATCCCTTCAAGACTGCCTATGCTGAGTGACTATCCTGTTATCTTCTTTCTCCTCAATGATCATGCTGATAGCTTGTAAGAATATTTTTTGTTTTGGGCGCTGCCACCAGTGGCTAAGGTCAAATTTGTCAGCCCCTGTTTAACCCTGTTTTTGATGCAATATTTTGCAAGGAGGGTTCGTTGCTGCGCTCAATTAGAGTATTTGTGAGGGGTTGCAGTGTTGTGGCACCAGCACCAGTGCCTAAGGCCCAATTTTTGAGCCCCTGTTTAACAGGGGCTTATAATTACAATTTTTGATGCAATACTTTGCAGCAGAGCTTGTTCCCGCACTCCAACTAGAGTATCTGTGAGGGGTTGCAGTGTTGTGGCACAGCACCAGTGCCTAAGGCCCAATTTTTCAGCCCCTGTTTAACAGGGATGTGTAATTACAATTTTTGATGCAATATTTTGCAGGAGGGCTCATTCCTGCACTCCAACTAGAGTATCTGTGAGGGGTTGCAGTGTTGTTGTACCAGTGCCTAAGGCCCAATTTTTTTGCCACTGTTCAATAGGGACATGCAATTACAATTCTTGATCTAATATTTCACAGCAGGGCCCGTTTTAGCGCCCACCAAGAGTAACTGTGAGGACTTACATTGTTTTAGGCACCAGCACCACCACCACCACCACCACCAAAGGCCCAATTTTTATGCCCCTGTTCAACAGGTGCATGTAATTACAATTCTTGATCTAATATTTCACAGCAGGGCCCGTTCCAGCTCCCACCAAGAGTAACTGTGAGGACTTACAGTGTTGTGGCACCAGCACCACCACCACCAAAGGCCCAACTTTGCTGACCCTGTTCAACAGGGGGATGTAATTACAATTCTTGATCTAATATTTCACAGCAGAGCCCGTTCCTGAGCCCACCAAGAGTAACTGTGAGGGCTTACAGTGTTGTGGCAACACCAACACCTAAGGCCCCAATTTCTGCACAGTATATAGGGCAGGCCCCTACTTTCAAACATCCAACTTACAAACGACTCCTACTTGCAAATGGAAGGAGACAACAGGAAGTGAGATGAAATCTACCCCTAGGAAGGGAAATTCTCTCCTGTAAGAGTTAATATGGGAAAAACATGTCTCCTTTCCACTGATGCTTTATCACCAATCCTTATTTCACTAAAAACCCCAAATTGTCAAAAAAACATTTGTCATTGGGACAGAAAGTGAAGTAAAATCGTCTGAAGAGGTGCACAGACAGCAAAACGAATGTCACAGGGGTGATAACCCTTCCCTATGTTTTCCAAAAAGCTTAAAAATAGATTTTTTGGCTGGAGCTACACTTTAAAAATGTACCAGTTCAAAATTACAAACAAATTCTACTTAACAAAAAACCTACAGTCCCTGTCTTGTTTGCACCGCCTGTATACTGCTGTTTAGAGGGCCTGGGGCCCCACGTCTTTCCTTTTTTAAATTTGGGTGCGGGGTTCCCCTTAATATCCATACAAGACCCAAAGGGCCTGGTTATGGACTGGGGGGGTACCCATGCCGTTTGTCTCACTGATTTTCATCTATACTACCGGGACCAGACATTACATTAAAGCTGTAAGCAGTTTTAAATGACTTTTATTACTTTAAAAATGTCATTTTGTGCAGGGACTGTTCTAAGCATGGGAGACATGCGGCACTTTACAGGCATACTATAGACACCCCCCAGGTACGATATTTAAAGGAATATTTCACCTTTTGTTTTCACTTTAAGCATCATTAAAATCACTGCTCCCGAAAAAAACGGCCATTTTTAAAACTTTTTTTTGCGTTGATACATGTCCCCTGGGGCAGGACCCAGGTCCCTAAACTTTTTTTAGGACAATACCATGCAAACTAGCCTTTAAAATTAGCACTTTTGATTTTGAACGTTCGAGTCCCATAGACTTCAATGGGGTTCTAACGTTCATGCGAATTTTCGGTCCGATTGCAGGTTCTGGTGCGAACCGAACCGGGGGTGTTCGGCTCATCCCTAATCAGGAACACTGTTGCTGAATGCACTGGTCTGATGACAGTAGGACTGGTATGGTAACAATCAGAGACACAGTTGCTGGCTTACACTGATGTGGTGACACTGCAACTGATGTGACAGTGATAAGGAACACTGTTGCTAGAATACACTTGTCTGTTGACACTCGGACAGGTGTGGTGGTGTTTAGGGACACAGTAACTGGTGTGGTGGTGATTAGAGAAAATATGACTGGTGTGGCGGTAATCAAGAACATTCTAACTTGTGTGACAGTGATCAAGCACACTGAAACTGATGCTGCAGTGCATAGGGACACTGTGAGTGGGTGTTGGTGATTAGGGACACTAACTGGTGAGGCAGTGAATAGGGACAATGGCTCTCAGCACTGACATGCAGTGATATTGGATCAGTAAGCCATTGTAAATGATCATGCCACAGCAGTACAATGTCATCATGGCAGCACTGCACTTGCCTATGCCATGGTACATAAAAAATATTTTGTGGTGATTAAGGAAGAGACAATATGACTGGTGTGGTGGTAATCTGGGACACTGTAACTGGTGTAGTGGTGCTTTGGGACACTGTAAGTGGGTGGCAGTGATTAGGGACACTGACTGGTGCAGCATTGGTTAGAGACACTGGTGTGGCATTGATTAGGAATACTGACTTACAGGACTGGTCTAGTGACTTTGTACTGCTGTGCTGGTGATCAGAGACAATAACTGGCAGTGCTGACATACAGTGATATCAGAGCAGCCATCCATTGTACATGATCATTGCAAAAGCAGTACAATGTCAACACTGCGACACTTGCTCTGGTGGCAGTATGTAAAAAAAAAATGTAAACATTTTTAATAATTTTTTAATAATTTTTTTTCACAATTTTTTTACATACTGTTACTGCTCTGGGGGTGTTCAAAAATTATTTTTACACTATGATTGCTTATTCAATGATAAACACAGTTTAAGCAATCTGTCTTTACCTGTGTTTGGCACCCTTTCATGATTCTATTGTTTATTATTGTGATTGGCTACATCTATCACATGGTACAGGGATGCTGTGATTGGCCCTGTACCAAGTGGTCACTGTGATTGATCACAGAGATTACAGTAGTAAACAATGGCATCATGAATGACAGCCATTAATACTTCTTTTCACATAATTGCTGTGATTGGTCACAGCGATCACATGGTACCAGGGCCAATCACAGTGGCTCGGTACCATGATTAGTGATCCTCTGTGTTGGGTGGCCTGAGGCCACGCAGAATCGGCAGAAGTGGGAAGACACATGGATGCACATACGCATATGTGCAGTGGCTGGGCAGAACATGGTTAAGCACATGTAAAAGGTTTGTTGTTTGCAGCCTGGCTATGTGTTCACTGTAAGCTAGGACATTTTAAACATAACCAATAACCTGACCCTTACTCTTAACTTAACCCCTAAAGTGCAAACTTAACACTAGCCCAGCCCCTATAACACTTCAAAAAACCTGAAACCTAACCTTAAGCTTAAGCCACAAACATAAACTAAATCCTTATCCCTGACCTAATCCATTTATCAAATTCTAAACCCCTAACACCACTTGTTCTATAAGGCAGCACACGTGCTCAGAAACGCGTTGCACCTTTGTGACATCATTGCCCCACGCCACTCTGCCCCGTGCTCTCCAAGCCTCATTTTGGAACATCCACTGCACGGCCATCTTTCCATTCACAGCGGTGTGTAGCGAGGACTGTTTGTATGCCTGCAGTGCTATGAGCGAGGGCCTCTGAGAGTTCACCAGTTTCTTGGGATATCCACAGGAGGAACTGTGACCTGGCTTCCCATCCTGCTTCTGGGATGTTTCATCTACAGATGTGCTTGCTTTTATCTTCACTCATGTGAGTTGCCATTTGTCTATTACTATTAAAAGTTTTACAATTTCTACGCTTAGAGGCGCTTTTCTTTCTTGTCATTCTCAGCTTCTCAGGAAATTTTTGCTTCTATTCCAATCTGGTGGCAGCCCTAAGTACACGGATCCTTTCACTTTTTTAATATTATATGGACTAACTTATGGATTTTAGTACACATTTGAGTTACACATGGATTGCACCTTTTACTTGTTTATTTTTAGTTCTATATACTTACTGTGGTTGATTTACTTAAGGCATATAATAGACGGTGCACTTTAGAAGTGCAGTTACACTCATGTTAAAGTTTAGTGAATATGGTGAAACTTCACTTTGTAAAGAATCCAAAATCAGGTACAAGGAAAAGGAGCATCCCCACATTCGCCAAATTAGTTTGGGGAAGATTAGTGCAACTGTAAATCAACCCCTCTTTGTTTTGCACGTCTGCTGGGAGTTACTAATCTGAAGTCAACAATCTGTCTATAACATTATATACTGCAAATAGAAAACAGATAAACAGTTCTATAACTACATTAATGGGATAACAGAGAAGATAAGTAGGAAAATACTGACAGACAGCAAGCACTCTACGATATTTTTCTCAAATTGATGAATCTTTTTCATTCTATGCTCATAAAAGCCAAATTACAAATTAAGTTTTTTGAACAGCTTTGTCTGCAACCCACATTTAGGAACAAAGCTCAGAAAACATTTCATAGCAGTAGCAAGAATTTTGCCCTAGATAATAATCACATATCTGATTACAATCAATAGCTATGTTTTAACTTCATTCTTATTACTTTGTTTTAAAGTGGTTGTTAAGCCACTATAATCTATTCATGTCATCCCCTCTGTTATATAACAATATATGTCCCAGTGTCTGATCTTAAAAAAAAAGCAGATTCTACCTTATATCAGAGCATCTCCCAGCGCTTACGTGACTCCTCGGCTCTCACCATTCCCCGGCTGACAGCTATAGTGGGCGGGGCCGAGAACTCCCGCTGATGTCAGCTGGTTAGGAGGGGAGGAGAGAGAGCCAAAGAGTCACGTAAGTGCCAGGGGACGCTCTGGTATAAGGTATAATCAGCATTTTTTTATATAGATCAGACACTGGGACACATATTGTTATATAACAGAGGAGATGGCATGAATATATTATAGTTTTTAAAGCAGCAGGAGGGGAGGGGGGAGATGATGGAGGAGAGGACAGAGAAGGACAGAGCAGGGCTGCAGATGATGGAGGCACGTAAAACTGACCATGGTGTCAGGGCTCAGCAGCCAGGATAAACTGTGATCAGTTTAAATGGGGAGGGCAGAAACAGAAAGGATCAGACAGGTATTTTTATTTTTTTTTTAAATCTTGATCTTTATTGAAAGGTTATTTTAATACAAATAGTATCAAACAGAAAAAAGAAAAAAAAATACATATCTCAATGCATTTAATGCCAGCGGTCACAAATTTGAAATTGGATCAAGCAAAAGGAGGCATTAATTCAACATTCTACAAGTGTACATAAATTTAGAACAGTAAGTGACGTTTATGCTATAACTCAAAATACTGTATGTTCAGTACCAGAACTCATACATACGGATAACAAAGAAAAGACAAAAGTGCATCTTAAGAAATAAGAGAGCTAGTGATGTTGATCAGGGGAGGATAGGTATTTCCTCAGCAGACAGAATTTAAGGTTTCGGAGATGGACTTTGAATGGTGGAAGTTTGAGCCGGTAGAGGTCACAATGTGACCGTCTTTCTTTTGTCCATAGTCCAGCATGCCCACTTTTGTTGGAATTGGGTATTTTTGCCTTGGAGTCTTGCAAATATTTGTTTGAGGGTAACATGTGTATTTTGAAAATTGATGGCTGTAATGGAGGAAGGAGGATTATCTGACCTCCAGGCATTTGCCAGAGCTCTTCTAGCTGCTATTAGGGCGTGAGTGATGAAGACATGGAATTTGCTTCGCCATTTTTCTAGGCCAATGCCGAAAAGAGCTGTTTCTGGAAGCAACGGTAGTTTTGATAGAAGAGTTTCATTCCAGAAAGCTATAATTTTCTGGTAGTACCACCATATGTGGCTAATGGAACCCACGCACCCACACTTCCTCCAGCACAATGGAGAGTGGGCGCCTGGGTGATAATTCGCCAGTACTTGTGGTGTGAGGTACCATCTGTGCAGGATTTTTAGGACTGTTTCCCAGTGGGATATGCATCAAGATGTTTTCCTAGGATGTTGGAGTGCTTGACACCATTGCTGCTTGTGTAGGTAACTCCTAGGTCATGTTCCCATGAGATCATGTCTGATGGTTTGTCAAGTAGCGCTCTGGTGCATACTTATGGAGATCCTTTTTGGATCAGATTTTCAGATGAGAAGAAGTAGTAAATTGGTTTCATTAGGGCATTTTCCCTTATACGTAGGGGGATAGTAGGTGTTGAATTTGTAGATATTTGTAAAAGTCCTTATGTGAAATGCCGTAGGTTCCAACTAGGTCCTGAAAGGAGAGCATATGTTGTCGTTCATATAGTTGATTGATTAGGTTGAGACTGCTGCTTTTCCACTTGGAGATATCCAGGTCTGGAATTAGTAAAGGCAATGGGGAAAGTGGGGTGTTTGGATCAATCAGATTTGGTTTGCTTCCTGTAGTTTTCAGAACAGATATGCACGTCCTGAGGGTAACATGCGCTGTTCCCAAGAAGGTTCTGGTCATTTTGTGGGTGAGCGTGGAGCTTCCCAGTAGTGCTCTGAGGTCAGATGAGAGAGCATGCTGTTTGATTTGTATCCATCATTTGTCTGGGGCTGGAGACCTCCAGTGTTTAGTCTGGTCGAAGATAGTGGCTGTGTAGTATTTGGCTAAGTCGGGGCGCCCAGACCTGCATGGGTGACCAGTGTGTACATGGACTCTCTTCGTACCCTTGCCTTTTTGTCGGACCATATAAAAGAGTTTATTATTTTTTGTAAGGTCTTAAGGTGGGTTGTTGACATCAGTAGGGAATCGTTCTAAAGAAATATAGTACATGTGGGAGAATGAGCATTTTAGTCAATGCAATTTTCCCTGCCCAAGAGGCTATGGCTTTTGAAAGAGTTTTAGAAAGTTCAGAGAGTTTGCTAAGCAGAAGAATATAATTGGCTTTAAAAATGTGACTGCCTGGGGAGGTCAGTCTGATACCCAGGTATGTTATCTGGGAAGAGTGCACGAAGGAGAAGGAGGAAACCGCTGAGACTTGTTTTTGCAGTGGAGTGGAGAGGTGTTGTGGTAGCATGACTGATTCAGAGTCGTTTACTTTGTATAGTGAAATTGCTCCAAACTCTTTTAAGATGTTTTGTAGAGCAGGTATCGAGGAGATGGGATGAGTAAGGGCAAAGAGAATGTCATCAACGTATAGGCCTATTTTGTGTTCTTCTTGGCCTATTCTTAAGCCTTTAATTGTTGTGCAATCGCGGATTGATTCTGCTAATGGTTCAATGATTAGCGCAAAGATGAGAGGGGATAGTGGGCACCCTTGTCTGGTTCTGTTGGTGATGTCAAATGGATCCGACAGTATGCCAGATATCCAGAATTTGGCGTTGGGGGTTGGAGTATAAAGCAAGGATGGCTTGGCCAAAGGGGCCAGTGAGACCAAATTTGTTTAACACTTGTTGGAGATATCCCCAATGTACTCGGTCAAATGCCTTCTCTGTGTCCAAAGATAGGAGCAGAGAAGGCGTTTGATGGTGTTCTGTACATTGGATCAGGTCGATAAATCTTCTGGTGCTATCTGGGGCCTGATGTCCATTGATAAACCCGACTTGGTCTGGATGTATCAGGGTAGATAAAAAGGGTTGTAGTCTTATTGGTGATCAGTTTTGCATACATTTTTATATCGCCGTTGAGGAGTGATATAGGTCTGAAGTTTGCGGGAGTGGTTGGAGGTTTCCCTGGTTTAGGTATGGCTACTATTAAGGCTTCTAAGGCTTCCTTAGGGAAAGAGCATACTTCTGTGGCTACTTCACGGCGCAAGGGTGGCAGGAAAGGTTTTATAATATTTGTTACTATATCGTTCAGGACCAGGAGATTTGTTTGCAGGCAGGGTATTTACTGTATGGCTTTAAGCACTTCCTCTATAGTAAAGGGAAGCTTGTTGGGATGGAGTCAGCGAGGGTGTGTTTATTGATTCTAGGAAGTTCCGTATTTGGCCTTCTGAGGGAGGATGGTAGTCTTGGGCTTTTTGTATGTTGTATAAGGACGAGTAGAATTTGCCAAATGCGTTTTCAATTTCTAGGGGGTTAGTGATGGATTCTTTCTTTGGGTCAGTATGTGAGGAAACATTAGGTTTCCTTAAAGTTTGATTGATTTGTCTAGCTAGGAGGGTGCCCGTTTTATTAGCTTGAGTGTAAAAGTTGAGTTTAGATCTTTTAAGTGCATGTTCATGTTGGCTGAGAAGGCAGTTGGCCAAAGTTTGTCGTTGTTTGTCAAGAGTGAGAGCAACATTTGCGTCTTACGAGGTTTTATGTTGTTGTTCTAAAATTTGTATCTGGGAGAGTAAATCTGCTATCTCTTTGGATTTCCTCCTTTTCTCATGCATGCCTATTTTTATCAAGATGCCTCTCATGAATGCTTTGTGTGAATTCCATAGCACAAACTTGTCGGCAGTTACATTCAGCTGTAAGAAAGAGGTTAGTTCTTGTTTGATCTGTTCCTTGTATCTGGGGTTGGTAAGGAGGGTCGCGTTCAGTCACCAAAGAGACATGTTCTTTTTGAACACAGTCTCAAAGATTTCTAGAGACATTTCTAGAGATTTCTGAGACAGGGGGACAGGGGCATGGTCTGACCATGTGATGGAGTCAATCTCCGTCTTAGAAATATGTTGTAGAGTGAGCTTGTCGACAAGGAACAGATCATGTCTCGAGTAAGATTGTTGTGCTTTGGAAAAAAGGTATAGTCACTTTTGCTGCCATGTAGGCATCTCTGAGCATCATACAGGTTTGTGTTGGTGATAAATGAGGACAGTGAAGAAGTTATTTTGCGAGCCCTGTTAGAAAAGTCTATTATGGGATTTGGGGTATCATTAAAATCCCCGCAGATTATAATGTGTCCTTGGGCTTTTTGTTTTACTTTTGCTCGGATTTCCCCCAAAAAAAGAGCTTTGGCATGTGTTAGGTGCATAGAGGTTAATCAGAGTAATTTGGGTGTTTTCTATAGTGGCTTGTAGTATAATGAAACGGCCAACTGGGTCAGAGTAGGAGTCATGAATTTGAACTTGTAGGGAATGTTTTATAGCTATCATGACACCTTTGGATTTAGTGTCAGCATTTGCGAAAAAGTAGTGTGTAAAATCTTTGTGTTTGCATGAGGGAGGATTGGATTGATTAAAGTGTGTCTCTTGGATGCAAAGAATGTCAGTGTGCAGACGGCGGCCTCTTTCCAGAGGACAGATCTTTTATTGGGGATATTGAGACCCTTGGCATTAATGGAGGTTATTTTGACCATTGGGCAGTGTGGATATGCTTGGAAATGTCTGCAAGGGAGCTAAAACAGGATGCATACAAAGTTATCAAATAAACAATTATGTTTTGGTACCTTATCCGGGTTGAGTAGAAAATTGCGGAAAATAACAAGACACATATAACTGAACAATTACGCATTAACTGTAATACTTTAAAATAATGGGTTGCGTTAAATAACATAGGAACAATGTGAAATCTGCTTAGCATACGTAGGCACTTTCCTCTCATCTAGGAAAAGATTAACAGAGTGAGAGTTGACCGACTACCAGGTTAGTTGCCCATAATACTCTGGGATCGAGATGGGGGAGTTGTCTCCCAATCTTTTGAAAGATGCTGAGTTGTATGCTTCTTCACGTTGGACGGAGGATAAGTTGCTTGGTATCCCCATTGTGAGAGAGATTTGAAGCCATCATTTGGTGTCATTATGGGAACTATTTTGTCCTGGTATGTTACCAGGAGTTTTGTGGGGTGTCCCCAGCTATATTTGATTTGTTGAGCTCATAAGGTTTCTGTTATGGGCCTGAATTTTTGGCATCTAGCTGCGGTGGCCTGGGATATGTCTGCATAGATTGTGAAGTGAGAGAATGGATCAGGTAGGGATTTTAGTTTCCTTGCAGCGGACATGAGTGTATCTTTAATATGAAAAAAATGTATGCGTGCGATAACATCACGTGGTAAAGAGGCTGGGAGGAAGCTAGGTTTAACAAGGCGGTGTGCCCGATCAATAGGTAGATTCTGTTTGAACACAGATGGTAGGATCTTTTTGAACAATGCTTGTAGGTATCTAATGTGCTCTGGCTGCGTCACAGATTCTGGTATACCCCTGATTTTAACATTGTTCCTTTTGGATCTGTCCTCGAGGTCTGCCATTTTGTCTTTAAGACTCTGTATTTCCTGTGATTGATCCTGGTAGGTATCCCACCAAGTCATTGTGAGCTGATACTACTTCCCCACTTTTGATTCTAGGTCACCTGTTCATTCAGCGATGTGGGTAATCTGTGCCTGTGTCTGCTAATTGCTCTGTCTATGTTGGATTGAATACCCAGGTATAATGACTGCAGCGTGTGTTTGAGCTCTGATACAGTGTCAGGTTTATCTGAGGCAGGGAATTCCTCAAGAGAGTTGTCAGGCTCAATGAGTGGCAGCGGTGTCAGTGCAGGGGATAAATTCAGCTTTTTACTCACATGTGCCCTGGAGAGTGGGGATTGTAGTGGTGAAGAGGCTGGTCTCTTGTGAGGATCTTTTTTGAGGCAACTGGAGGTCCGTGATGTCTTCTGTGAGCTCAGATTCCTCCTGTGTGCCTGTGTCACTGTGTCTGTGCTGCCGACGCTGCCATGCTCAGTGTGCCAGTGCCATCTTGGGATTTCTCCTCAGACTGCCTGAGGAAGAAGTCTGTCAGTTTACGGGGCTGCACGGGTGAGGGATTCCCCCTGACTGATCCCTTCTTTCGTCAGGTGTCATTACCGACAGTAACGACGGGTGCCTGGTCAGAAGGCATTGCTTTATGTTGCTCTGAGAGGTTGTGGATCGTCAGAGCTCCCTGCTCAGGCTGCCATTCAGCTCCACGGCTAGGACACGCCCCCAGGTATTTTTTTTTTATGGTAACAAACACTTTAAGTACCTTTCAATTATGCAGCACTGTATCTGTGCCAGACTTTATTTTAATTATTTGGCCATTCAGACAAAATTACCTTTGTGGCAGCCTGACTGACACCTATAACAAAATAGGACTGTGGCAGCCTGACTCACAAGAGTTAGAACTTTTCCTGTGTTCATCCTCACAAAACCCATGTACAGCCTAGTTATCACCAACAGAGTAATTTTAAGTATCAGAAATACTAATTATCTTGACAACTTTTATACTATCTGAAGTCAATCAGTGAACATATTTCCAAGTTTCAAGAGAGGACTGGCATTTTCATCCCTACCTGTTGCCTTGGCGAGGGATCTGCTCATCTATTATTACTGGTAACCAAAGGAAAGTTTTATTATACACTGACCCACTTCTTGATGGCACAAGATTTTGCCTCCAACTTGTTGATTCAAAACTTTACAGGAATGCTTTCATATTCCCTTTGAAAAAAATATTATGTTCTGGAAAAATTAAGAAGTGAAAAACAGGCTTATTATTTTACATTTTCTTTTGCATTACTTTAATATAAACTCTGGCCATATTACAGTGTTCACGAAATATATGGAAAAGAGGGAGTAAGAATAATTTATATTATATTTCTCTTGTGTCTGTTTTGAAAAACACTGATAGGAAGAGCTGAGTTTGCATGGTAACTAAAATTTAGACATCTCCGTATATCCTTTTCAGCATCTTAGTTTTATTGCTGGAGGGAATAAATGGGTATAAGGAACAAGTACTCCGTCTTTACTCACTCCAATCTAAGATCAAAAATATGCTTTATTATTTTTTGCAGATTTTCCTCTTTTTATGTGGAAATCTCATTTACTTGTTGCTTCAGGCTTTCTTTTGCTGTGAATTTATTTTTCCACTACAAAAAATATATATGTTTTTCTATCAGATGCATGAAAAGAAGGATTACATGACTTATAATACATTGAAAACAGAACAGTGAAAAAGTTTTCCATGTTATTTTATCAATGCTTCATCCAAGATTCAAACAACTTTCACCTGAGACACATTTTTTTTTCATTCTTGGTGTGTGTGTTTGTGTATATATAAATATACGGCAATTAAGGAGGTGTTCCTCCCAGTAGCTAACTCCTCCAGAGAAGCTGCATGATATTAGGCTCCTGCCCAGCTGCCTGTACACCAGATATGACAGTAAAGGGCTTCAAACCTTGCTGTGGATCACTTGCCCAGCTACTACCTCTCTTAGATGCTATGGAAAGGATGCAGAGGAACTTTCCTTTCCTTGACATGCCCAGGAACCCAGGGACTATGAGAAAAGATGTTAAATGGGTCTGTGCCTGCATGGCAAGTAAATGGATACTTTGCTACACTCCACCTCACTTGAACTGGCTGTGCTTGTCAGACCATTCGGATTCATCCCATTCAAGTGTACAGGGGGTATCCTGAAGTTAGATCTCTAGGAGGAAAGACAATGCGACTCTGTCTTCTGTCGTCAGGTGATGGTAGTTTAGAGGGTTCCAAACAGGAGCATGGACCTGAAATGAGTGAGGCTGTGTAACATTTTCAGGATCCATGGCTTCAGATGGGAGTCTTTCAGATATGGGAAGTAGACCAAGAGATAATCACCACTGAAACTGTGGTGGCATGGAGATTTTTGCGGCTCATGTATTTAGACAGGTTTTTTTTAAATCCTCATTATGGGCCTTTCTTTGGATCTTAATGGGTTTTTAGGAGTTTACTATGAACAGTATGTATCTGTTTTTTGGTTTCTACTTTCTGGATATTGTAGACTGGCAAGCCTGGAAGGAGCTGTTGATGGACAATTCCAAGGACTTCTTCCCATGCTGGTTGAGATTTCCCTCAAAGGTGCTTGCATTTAAGTCAGACTAGCACTCTGTCCCAAGGTGGAAGGTCAAAGTCTGATGCTTTCAACTCTCCTTGCTCCATCTATGGCTGATCTTTTGACAAACAGCCAGACTTTAGCCAGGATTCATTTCCATTCTCCCAAATCTAGGAAGTCAGAGTATGTTCAAGTTCTTCTGTGAACACTGTGGGCCATAGGTCTGTTGGGCTCCTGAAAGTATAGCCAAATATAACATGTCTGAGTGGCCTTAAAAGGAATCTACTGTTTGGTTGTATTTCCAGACCACTTTTACTAAGCAATGTATCCATTTTCTTAATTTCTCATTAGCTAAGCCTCACTGCATTTGTATCAAGGTGCACTTAAACCTCTAGCATGGCCCATTACCTTGTGGGTGGATAGGATAGTGTGTAATTTGTTCATACCTAGTGAGTGTTAAGTGTATAGGGTCAGCGGATAGTACTTTTTAGTGGGGCAGACATGTGCCAAGTCAAAGGAATTCTGGCCCTTGCACAGAACACACTGTGTCAGCAGACTTGTTCAACCAACAGGGACAGACCCACACAGATGAGTTCACTCTTGAACCAGGGGAATGTTTTGTGGATAACTCAATGCCTTGCTTCTACATGGATTACTCTACCACAGACAGGGCCTTTGCCACACAGTATGACCTGCCAGATCATTGGCGAGTCATGGAGGAACACAATCTTGTGGTACAGTATAGTATCCCAGGACTAGATGCCACAAATGGCAGTTTGTCAGTTACTCATATCAAAAACAAATTTTCCGCACTTAGGAAATGAAGGAACTGCAGCCTCCCTATAAGGGACACCACCAGGTGGAGTCCAGGATAATTAGGACTGTAGAAAAGGGAAGTGGCACTGTTCGAGGGTGACAAAATATATTAAAAAATAGGTGAACCTCTGTGTAAATGATGTAAACAAACCTCTACCTAAACCAAACCAAGTGAATGTGATGCTCAGCAAAGAAAATAAAAAAAATAAAAATACAATTAAAATACATAAATAAGTGAATGAGTGGGGGTGTATATGTATATCCCCGATCACTTGTGTGTACGTGCATATACAAAAAAAAAAACAAAATGCAGAAAAATTAAATAAATAAAGTGACATAGAATGACTGGTGTTATTCAAACTGGGATGATATCCCCAAGTGTAGATCCCCCTAAATATAGATGTGAATAAATATAATTATGAATAAATATAAATGAACAAATGTCCATAGTGTACAAAGGCAGACCAAAAAATAAAATGCAAAAATGGAAAAATAAAAAATGTAAAAAGATGCCTGCAAGGGTGTATGCAACCCAACAACAAATAATAAATAAATAAATAATAAATAAAAAAAGTAAAAAACAAACAAACCAAAAAATAATATATATGTGAGTATATATATAAAATGATAAAAAATAATAATTAAAAGTCCCAAAATAGTCAATCAAATGGCAATCATTAAATAGTGGACTGCGCACACACAAATGGTGACTCTTTAGTGCTCCCCTCTTCCATCCGCATCCCCCTCCTGTGATTGCACTCACCAGAGCACCTCACCCCTGCAGGGGTAACAGGCGTGTTAACTGTATCCAGATGGAGATGTCCCCTTTGGCAAGATATCCCTCTGGTTTCACACAGCTCCCGTCACCCTCTCCTATGCGGTTTCGAGTTCCTCAGCACCAAATGTCCATATATGGATGGAAAAAATGAGCCTCATAGCGTGATTTTATAGAACCAAGTCTTTTATTAAATCTTCATATAAAAAAGTAATTTGTCATAAAATTCTATTAAAACCAAAACGGAGGGAGCTCCACTGTTCCACCTAGTGTATTGCAATGCACATCCATAATTCCAATGCGTGCATTCCACAGCCGAGGTAACAAAAACTGGAAATACAGGTAAAAGAAATGACGTGTAGCGTACCAGGTATGTCCTGCCTTAAACGTTTCGTCACACGGACATCATGTGAGGCGCTGCCATATTGGTACACCTTACATTCTTATATAGCATATAGAGTTGCCGCCGGAAAAATTGAGTAAAAGAAATGATGAACGAATAGTCATGCAGAAGCGAATGCCGTGTAAGCCAATCCGATGGGAGTAAATATGGACGCCTCATATTACGAGATGGAGGAGAGTGTAGTAACATGCTCCGTCAGTAAAATAGATATCAGAGCACCATCTTGTGGAAAAATAATAATGATGGCAGTACACGGCAACCCGCGGCAACTCCAATACTATAGAATAAACAAATATAAGAAAAAAGGGAATGCATCAATGGGAACCTCATAAATAAAATTACTAGATATCCATATAATAAAATCCTATTACATATTAGTAGTGATGACAGATAAAAATGATGACGAGAAAAAAAAAAATATATATATACACACACAACAATAAGGAAAATTGTGTATATATATATATATATATATATATATATATATATATATCTACATATAAGGAATACATATATCTACATAATAGGAAATGCATCCCTCTCAAAAAATCTATTCAAAAATATGCAAAAATGAGGATGAGAAATAAAAATAAATGCAATATATACAAAACTCAAGATGTGATAAAATAGGTGTCTGTGTATAGAAAAGAATATATAAAAAGGAATAAAAAGAAGTATAAAGTGATGTATTAAAATAATAATGGGTGCGTATACATATAAAAAACATGCCCATGTATATATATGTGTGTCCCCACAGGCACAAATACCTGTTTGGGCTACATATACACTGTACTTCCCAGTGCTAGACGTTAAAAAGGTGGAGACGGTAAAATAAAACCGGGGAAGACTCATGTAAGGCACAGATTAAAAATTAGATAAAAAACAATTCAGGTCTATGTCTACGTTTAATCCCCTGGGTACCAGGGACCTTAACTGGTATATCCATTGCATTGGACTTCATTTTGGGAAATTTGTAACTTCTTATTTCCACCCCTCCAGTGATCATGGATGGTGTCAATACCATAAAAAATTAGTTTAGATGGGTCCCTTTTATGATATTCATCAAAATGTCTAGAGAGGTTATGTTTAGGGAGTCCCTTTCTTATATTATTAATGTGTTCCCTGATTCATATGCAGAGGGGCCTGGTGGTCCTCCCCACATATTGCAATCGGCATTGGCATTCAATAACATAAGTCACGTGGGCACTGTTACATGTGACCAATTCTCTTATTTCATAATCCTTTGCAGTCCTGGATTTAAAAAATACTCTCTTACTTGGTTGTTTTTTAGTGACATGACAAGCCAAGCATCTTTGACACTTATAGAAGCCTCTCATATTGGAAAACAATTTAACAGTCTTAGGAGGGTCAATAACATTTGGGAAGCTCAGTAAAGGAAAAAAAGGAAAAGCTCACTATTTTCTTCCAGAATCTACGAAAACCCCAGTTATCTACCATCTGCCCAAAATACATAAGAGGTTGGAAAAACCACCTGGTAGACCAATCATCAGTGGTTTAAACTCCCTCTTTTCTAGACTGGGTGAATATATGGATCAATTTTTGAAACCTCTCGTATCCAAAGGGAAGTCGTATCTCAGGCACAGCACTCAACTAATAAATGAATTACAACAGGTTACAGATGCCAATGGTTGCCTTTTGGCAACTATAGATGTTAATTCCTTGTACACTAGTATTGCGCAAAAAGACGGACTGGATGGGGTTGGGAAGGCCTTACATGAAGGCACGGACTTTAAACAAGAGCAAATTGGATTTTTACTAGAAGACCTTAGGCTTGCAATGGCAAGTAATTATTTCTGGAATCATAATGAGTGTTATGTCCAGAAAGGTGTTGCTATGGGTGCCAAATATGCCCCTAACATGGCAAACGTATTTATGGACATGTGGAAAGAACGACATATATATATATATATGGAAAATGGCGCCCTGAAATAAGGTATTATCGAAGGTATATGGACGATATAATTATCCTATGGGAGGGCACCCCAGAATCGTTTCAGAAATTTCTGACAGAAATCAACAAGAACAAATATGGAATTTCTTTTACCTGTAAAAGTGATTATAACCAGATAGATTATCTCGACTTGCAGATTTTCAAAGAAGGGGATGACATTTTTAATAAAACCTTTTTTAAGATGACAGACCACAACACATATATACCAGTCTCAAGTTGCCACCACCATAAGTGGAAAGAAAATATCCCTAAGGGGCAATTGCTGAGGGTTCGTCAGAACTGTTGGAACATAGAGGATTATCACACACAAGCTGATTCTCTGATAAGCAAGTTTGTGGACAAAGGTTACCACAAGGATCCTTTGGAGAAATTAAAAATGGAAATAGGAAATCTGGATCAAAATTCCTTGCTGATGAAGAATAAGAATAGAGATATTCATTCACAAGGGGATGTAGCCTTTATTACCGGTTTTAATAATGAATATCGTTCCACTGAACATGTTGTTAGAAAATACTGGCCTATTTTAAAATCTGATAGAACCCTAGCAAAGATTCTCACAAAAAAAAACCCGGTCCATTTATAGGAAAGCACCTACTCTCAGAAACCATTTGGTCCAAAATGTTATTGACCCTCCTAACGTTAAATTGTTTTCCAATATGAAAGGCTTCTATAAGTGTCAAAGATGCTTGGCTTGTCGTGTCACTAAAAAACAACCAAGGAAGAGAGTATTTTTTAAATCTAGGACTGGAAAGGAGTATGAAATAAGAGAATTAGTCACGTGTAACAGTACCCACGTGACTTATGTTATTTAATGCCCATGCCTATTGCAATATGTGGGGAGGACCACCAGGCCCCTCTGCGTACGAATCAGGGAACACAATAATATAAACATGGTGTAACAAATAATTCTGCGCTGCCCAAAAAGAAGCAGCTGACACAGCAAATAGGATATATGTACAAATATATAAAACAGGAAAGTGTAGCGCTAATAAAACATCATGAAAAAAAAGGTGTACAATATGTAACGTGAAACACAAAACACATACAATTATGTGTATAATATAAGTGCCATGATTATGGTGACTACTGGTGCATCAAAAAGTCCAAATATAAAACAATGGCACATAGGTGATATGAGTCCCATATATATGAAAAACTTCATGTGAAAATCATGGCGGTGAACAGATGAAATCCTGAAGTGAATAAGACACCACCACCAACAATAGGGAGGCTTGCTGGAACGTTTGAACCCAAAAGAACGTACGTTCAATGGGTCAAACAAACTTGTGTTGTAAAACAACCAATGGGGATGTGAAGTTCTATGGAAGTTGTCACAGGAAACTACAACCATTCATGGACAGATGTATCTCTCAGAAGTGGTGCCCCAGATGCATACGCAACAGTTGGGTTAAGATAAGAAGAACAAAAAAGGCCACATAGTGTAATTCCGTATGTAAACATGAAAAATTTATCAAAAGGAAGATAAACTCACATTTAGGTAGATAAAACAGTGCTGTGCAATAAAAAATGGCAGCAGTGGGGTCCTACCCGACGCATTTCATCTCCTTGGACATCGTCTTGGGGGTCCTCCCACTGCAGCCGACAAAGTATATATAGGCAATGTGACCTCAAAATTAAGAGTCAAGTCACCAGTGTGTTTAGCATGGAGACACTATTACTTCTGGTTTTTAGGCAAAATGGCCGATCGGCGTGCGTTCCACACCTCACTATGGAGCCTGAAATATGTTGACCTGGAACTACTTCTGATGCATTCCACAATGTAAAATATAACTCATATGTGGTATAAAAAACATTATGTTATTAAAAGCGGGACTTGTGGAGGGACATGTAGAGCTGGATAAGAGGCATAGTGAGAAAAGAATAAAATATAATGGTACCTCTCAAAGGCGCAGCTGTACAATGACATAATGTACCTAAGCAGGGCCAGCGATTTGTATTCTAGGTGCGCCGATGTGTGATGATGTCATGCGTCTCACCGGCGTCCCTAACGTGCGCTCCAAAACCTCATGAAGCCGTGGTGACGTCATGCATCGTGACGGCGTCTGAAGCGTGCGTTCCAAAACAGGGAAATAGTTTGTAACGGACAAAGCTACACTGGGTCACATGATAAAAGCATGTAATCCAAGGATGGCGGTTTCCGAAAACTAAATTGTAAAAAATGTAACAAAATATAAACATTTAAATGAGCACATAAAAATGACTTAGGCGTAATAATAACATGTGTCGAGACAAACTGGAAAAATTTGTCTGCAATAAAAAAACGAGGAAACTATAGAATAATCTCCATGTTTCACTAATGGATATCGTAAGATGTAAAGAGTGTGTCAGACTACTGGCAGTGAAGAAGAGAAACAACAATGGCGCCACTCTAAGTGCAGTATTAAAAACAGATTTAATAAATCTTTAAAATCAAGTACTCACAAAGGTACAAGTAAAGCAGGCGTACAAAGGGTGAGAGAATCATGCCAGGTGTCCCAGTTGAGGTGTAGAGTCACATCATGCGGTGGCGTTCTATACTGCTGACAGGATGCGCTGCTGGATACTCGCTGTGTCCTGTCACTGGAACGCGCTGTGTATAATCCGGGAAACAGAGTCACTTCCGGGTCTGTGTTGGGATAGGCGACGCGTTTGCGGAGCTACGCTCCTTCCTCAGGCCTCAAATTCATAATTTTTATTTGTTATTGTATGATTTATTTTAAGTTATGAAATCACCCTTCAGTCATTTATTCTCTTTGTATTAGAGCAATATATGTATCTTTTAGGGGGCTCCAGCTGTTTCATACTGGTTGAATGTTAGCGCTCACATGTATATGTTGCAGACTACTGGCAGACCTATGTGTAATAAAACATGTGTATAATATTGGTGTGAACATTGACTGAATGGGGTGTCAGGGGATAGGTTGTATATAATAATATACACATGTGAAGTGGACTCTTATCAGAGGATCACCGACAGACCACACCAAACATTAATAACAAAAATAAAAAACAAAATAAAATAAAATACAAAGGATAAAAATAGTAAAGAGAGAGACCTTGTGATAAAAAATGAGTAAATTAATAAAAAATGTTTACATAGCTAAACGCAAATATTAAGCCTTATTAATTAAAGAATTAATATCGAGTTCGACATTCATACCGAGCGGAGAAAATTTTTATTTTTATTTTTTTTATTAATGTTTGGTGTGGTCTATTGGTGATCCTCTGATAATAATATACACATGTGAAGTGGACTCTTATCTACAACCTGTCCCCTGACACCCCATTCAGTCAATTTTCGCACCAATATTATACATGTGTTTTATTACACATAGGTCTGCCAGTAGTCTGACACACTCTTTACATCTTACGATATCCATTAGTGAAACATGGAGATTATTCTATAGTTTCCTCGTTTTTTATTGCAGCAAGTTTTTCCAGTTTGTCTCGACACATGTTATTATTTATTTTTATTTATTTATTTTTTACAATTTAGTTGTGGGACCGCCATCCTTGGATCACATGCTTTTGTCATGTGACCCAGTGTAGCTTTGTTCGCCACGAGCTATTTCCCTGTTTTGGAACGCACGCTTCAGACGCCGTCGCGATGCATGACGTCACCACGGCTTCATTGGGTTTTGGAGCGCACGTTAGGGAGGCTGATGAGACGCATGATGTCATTACACATCGGCGCACCTAGAATACAAGTCGCCGGCCCTGCTTGGATGCATTATGTCATTGTACAGCTGCGCCTTTGAGCGGTACCATTATATTTTATTATTTTCTCACTATGCCTCTTATCCGGCTCTACATGTCCCTCCACAAGTCCCGCTTTTAATAAGGCTCTTAAACAATCAAGTTACTTTTGCCCTATCTTCTCCCCTTTCCAGGCCGGTACTATTTGGTCGACTAGCAGGGCTCCCACAATTAGTCAGCCCAGTGGCCATGCGTTCCGGGCAGGTTTAGGGGAGTCTTTAGGCACTTTGTTTCAAGGTATCCAGTTTGCCTGATTATAGATATTCTCTTTCCTTGTTGTTACAGAATTCTCAGTTTATCATTGAACAACGCTAGTTACTCCCAGGTGTTATAATAACAGTATATTTTTTCTCTTTCCTTATTGCTGTGTGGGTTTATTTTACATCAATTGTTGTAGTGCACTGTGTCCCTTGGTGTCCTGTTAGAATTGGGTCTCTCTGTCCCTCTCTCTTCTCCTTCCTTCTCTTCCCCCTCCTTCTCTTCCTTCTCCCCTTCCTCCCATCTCTTTTTCATTCTTCCTCCCTCTCTTTTTTCTTCCCCCCCTCCCCTCCCCCCCTTTTTTACCCCCCCTTTCTCTCCTTTCTTTTTTCTTCACTTCCATCTAGTTTCCCCCTTCTCTCCCCTCCCTTTCCCCCACCATGCTTTCCTCCCCCCCTCCCTTTCCCCATTTTCCCCCTCTTCCCCCTCCCCCCTTCCTTCTTTTATCCCCCTTTTTTTATCCCCCCTCATCCTTGCTTCTTTCTACTCTCTCTTTCCTTGGTTTTCTTCCTATTCCACCACTGCACAGTGTCATTTACTGTTTAGTAGCACACCCTCACTGTCGTGGTAGATAAACCAACACAGAATATTCATACTTGCATATATTTCTTAATCACTCATAGCCCGTCCTATCAGCCCTCCGTGTCTGCCCCCAGGGGGAACACCCAGATTGGATGTCTCAATATTGCCATCTTTCATGCTGTTGGTGAGTTTATCCTATACAATGTATCAACACTCCAATGTTTTCATTATTACTTTGGTTTCATCTTTTTATTGTATTTTGTATGTAATTTCTATTATCTACCTTTTCTAGATGTTAAAATTGGATACCTCCTGAGGAAGCGGCATTGGCTTTGAAACTGTTGAGGCCTTACGTCCATTATCACATCACAGTGGCTCCACCTACTCATGGGGGCTTCACTAAGAATTGTTTTAATATTTGTGCAACTATGTCTTTTGTAAACAACCATGATGTTGTGTTTGTAACAATGTTTGTAAATTAAAATAAACTGGAATTTTTATCAAAGATTTATTATCCCTTTGGGTGCCGGATTAGTCCAATATTCTTCCTTAGGGGAGATAGGGCTTTGTTGGAGTAGCCCTTATCACATTCTCCCCACTCCTTCTAACACTCTAGCCATAAGTTTTTTCTGTTTGTTGGGGAGAGGGTGGTCCCAATCTAGCGACTCACAGGTTAAGTCTCTAAGTAGTGCCTTACCCTGGATGGTGACAGGTGCTGCAAAGCCTAAGGGATAAAGTCTGTTTATGTTAGACAGGACACCTCTACGGGTAAAGGGTTTTTTGCACCTCCCAGGCAAACATCACCTATAATGACTCACCCGAGATCCAGTTTTTGGGCATATGGGGCGTTTTGAGGACCGTTGATCAGTTTTCTTACTTTGTGAACTTGCAAGATATCCCTCCCTAGGAGTAAGATTATCTGAGCCTGATCATCTAGTTCTGGTATGAGATGTGCTATGTGATTCAAGTGAGTCTGGTGAGCTGCTGCGTCTGGTGTGGGAATCTGTGATCTGTTGTCTGGCATCTGGTTGCACTCTATTATGGTCGGTAAGGGTAGGCATGTCTTACCATCCATAGATTCAATTTGTAGGCTGTCAGCTCTTCTCCCCGCCATTTTCACTATACCTGCACAAGTCCTAAGGGAGTAAGGGCTGCTGGGGCCTTTAAGGTTTAGAATGTCAAAAAACACAGATCTAGCTAGTGACTTATTACTTTGATCATCCAAGATGACGTAGAGCTTGACTGCTTTGTTTCTGCGTCCTTTTGGGTAAACTCTCACGAGACAGATTTTAGAGCAGGATCTTCCTTCTGTGCTTCCTTTGCAGACTATAGTGCACTGTGAAGTGATTGCTATGGCGTCTGTACTAGAGTCTTTGGTCTCCCTGCCTTGCTCCTTGTCCCTATGAACAGGTGAGAAAGTTCTTGGAGTAGGCCTTGGGTGTAGAGCTGTGTTGTGTTCTGTGCTGTCACGTTCTATACATTGACACTGACCTTACAGTCCTTGGCGAAATCTGTGGACGAAGAGCAGCACTTGTAACAGATGTTGTTCTCTTTGAGGAAAGCTTTGCAATCCTGGATGGTCTTTGTCCTGAAGGCTCTGCATTTCAGAAGAGGATGTGGCATCTTATGTAGAGGGTAGAACTTAGTAGGGTCGCTGTCTTGATCCTCTGGCTGAGACTCTGCAAATCTGTGGAAAGAAATGTTAGTTTTGTGCACTGTTACTGGAGCTCTGAGTTGTTTAGGGCCACAAGAAGTGGTATAAGACACTGGAAAAATTAAGCTGGGATCATCTTTTGTTCCTGCTTGTCTGTCTACAAAGTTCACAAACTCACTAAACGGTGGAAAAGGCACATTGTGTTTTCATTTGTAGTTACAGCCATGAGTAATCCATCTTCCGTGTAACTCATAAGGAAGTTTTTGTGCTAAGGAGTTAATACCTTTATCAGAGTCAAGATAAGAAAGGCCATGTAAGTTTCCTTCTTTAACAACTTGTAACTCCATACACAGGTCACTGCATTCTCTGAGTCTTTGGTAACCTCTGCTAGGTATTTTTGGGAAGTCTTCTATCCTTTTAAACAGTGTACTCTCTATAGGCTCTGGTGAGCCATAACATCTATCAGTCTGTTCCAGATGTTTGTAAGGCCTATCTCAGGGTGGTTTATATTAATATCTCTGATCCTTTTGGCATGTACAGCAGAATCATTGCCAAGCCACTTTACATGGAGTTCTATCTGTTCCCTGCAGGATAGATCTAGACCTTGAATGACACTCTGGAAAGAGGATTGCCACGCCCTGTAGTGTTGAGGACGATCACTGAATTTGACAAGTCCTTGGGTAACTAACTCTCTTTTGACCAGGAACTTGACAAAGTCTACAGTAGCCTGATTGACATTGGGGTAGGCTGCTGGTGTATTCTGGTGCAGTGTAAAGGCATACCTGGTAGAAGTCTCTTCTTTAGGCGCGCTGGGTTCAAACTTGCATAAGGTTGGCAGTTCGTACCGGCTCCTTGCATACACCTTCGGAGGTAAGACTGGTGTTTGACGTTTGTATGAAGGCTGGGTACCTTGTGGAGTAGAAGGTTTGGTTGAGACTGAAAAGTCTGGAACTCTGTCAGATTTTTCTTGCTTGTAGCACTGGGGTTCAGGGTCGTCTTGTTGCAGCTTTATTTGATGTGACTCACTGACATCATGGTTAATTTTTTGTTGAGGGATGCTGCTTGGGTCACAGTGCTGGTAGACATAATCTGACGTGCGTTGCAAAGAATCTTGTTGGTCCTCCTCTAGACCCTGTATGCTGCTGCCTACTCTTGGCTCATCGTAGACGGCTGCTTCTAAAGCTTCTGCTCCTGCAATGGCGGCGGCAGCGTCTTGATCCACTGCAAGCTTCTCCATGTTAGCTTCCAAGATAGCTTGCCACAATTTCAGAGATTCTTCCTGCTGGGCTAGCTCTTCCTCCAGGCGTATTTTCCTTCTCTCACTCCTGTTCCATGCGTACTCTTTCCTTCTCTCTCTCTTGTTCCATGCATACTCTTTCTTGATCCAAGCATCCTCTTTCCTTCTCTCTCTCTCTTGTTCCTGTATCACCTTTTCTGCATCAAGATGGGCCTTTTCTTTTTTTTATCTGCAACTCTTGGTCTGCGAATGTGACCCTGGCTTTTGTTACCTCAGCTTTTGAACATGCGATAGCTGCTGCATTTGCGATAGATGACCTAGATGAGCTTATTCATGATTGTGTTCTGTAAGAAGATGTCCCACTGTGAGACATGGCTGCGGGGAAGAAGCTATCTTGCTGTATAGAGACCATTCTAGTGACATTGCTGCTTGACAGAGCACGTCTCTGTGTAGCGTGGCTGCTTGCTTCGCCTGCCACAGGCCTGTTTCTTTATGGCTTCTGACTGTATGGATACTGTGTAGCCCCGGGCTGTTATCTTCCTTCAGTGGTCAGCTTAAAAATTTCACTGTTCTGTCTCAAGGACATATAGCTACACCTTCTTGTCCCATAAACTTCAGATACCATATTTCTTTGATCTCAGTTTTATTAGAACAAGCCAGATGAAACTACAAAATAACAGAAATAGACCTCAATAAGTACAATATTGCATACAATACAGCATATATTGCAGAAATAACGATATACAATACGAGATGTGATAGTAAAAACGTACTTTTTAAGTTCTCTAAGGGGTGATGACGATAGATTGAGAAATACCGCTAATACTTTTAAATGACTTTTTTTCCTTTAGAAATATCATTTTGTGCAGGGACTGTTCTAAACACGGGGAAACATGCGCCACTTTACAGGCATACTAAAGTACTAGCGGTAGCGCTGGCAGCTATAATGAATTGTTGGGTCTCTGCAATACTCATTAAAGTCATTGAAAAAAATGGCCCCACAGTGCATTACCAGGCCCTTTGGGTCTGGTATGAATATTAAGGGGAACCCAGAACCAAAATGAAAAAAAAAAAAAAAATGCGTGGGGGTTCCCCCCAAATTCCTTACCAGGCCCTTCAGGTCTGGTATGGATATTAAGGGAAACCCCGTGCCAAAATAAAAAAATAATGTGGGGGTCTCCCTAAAAATTCATACCAGACCCTTATCTGAGCATGCAACTTGGCAGGCCACAGGAAAAGAGGGGGGACGAGAGAGCGCCCCCCTCCTGAACCGAACCAGGCCACATCCCCTCAACATGGGGAGGATGTCCCCATGTTGATGGGGACAAGGGCCTCATCCCCACAACCCTTGCCCGGTGGTTGTGGAGGTCTGTGGGCGGGGGGCTTATCGGAATCTGGAAGCCCCTTTAACAAGGGGACCCCAGATCCCGCCCCTCCTGTGTGAAATGGTAACGGGGTAAATGTACCCCTACCATTTCACAAAAAAAGTGTCAAAAGTGTCAAAAAAGACAAGAGACAGACTTCACGGGGACTTCCCTGTGGTGTCAGAGGGGGCGGGGTCACCCGTTGCTTAACCGGGTGACCTCGCCCCCCTCTGATATCATGGGGAAAGCCATAGGGAAGTCCCCGTGAAGTCCCTGTGCGTCAGAGGGGCACGATATCACTGGGTGGCCCCACCCTCAGTTATATAAGAACTGTCAGAAGAACAGAAGCGTTACACAGTGGGAACCTCCCATGGATGCGGATCATCCGGAGAATGAAGCGCGGAAGAAGACACCGGAGGAAGAAGAGGATGAGAAGACCAGGAAGAAGCAGAGCATTGGAGGAAGAAGCGGGGAAGAACAAGATGGAAGAAGAAAACCGAATGAAGACCAGAAGAGGTTGGAAGAAGAAGCAGGGAAAAAAAAGACATTAATAAAGGACTTGTCAAAAACCGTCTCTTGTCTTTTTTTTAACATTTTTGACACTTTTTTTGTCAAATGGTAGAGGTACATTTGTACCCCATTACCATTTCACACAGTGGGGGCCGGGATCTGGGGGTCCCCTTGTTAAAGGGGGCTTCCAGATTCCGATAAGCCCCCGCCCACAGACCCCCACAACCACCGGGCAAGGGTTGTAGGGATGAGGCCCTTGTCCCTATCAACATGGGGACAAGGTGCTTTGGGGGGCTACCCCAAAGCACCCTCCCCATGTTGAGGGCATGTGGCCTGGTACAGTTCAGGAGGGGGGGGCGCTCTCTCATCCCCCCTCTTTTCCTGCAGCCAGCCAGGTTGTGTGCTCTGATAAGGGTCTGGTATGGATTTTTAGGGGGACCCCATGCCATTTTTTTTATTTTGGCACGGGGTTCCCCTTAAAATCCATACCAGACCTGAAGGGCCTGGTATGGAATTTGGGGGGACCCCCATGAATTTTTTTCTTAAATCTTGGTTCGGGGTTCCCCTTAATATTCATACCAGACCCAAAGGGCCTGGTAATGCACTGTGGGGGAACCCCAGGCCATTTTTTTCAATGATTTTTATGAGTATTGCAGAGACCCGACAATTCATTATAGCTGCCAGCGCTACAGCTAGTACTTTTAAATGACTTTCTTTTCCTTTAGAAATGTCATTTTGCTCTCAGACTGCTGTAAACACGGGAAACATGAGCCATTTTACAGGCATACTATAGACACCCCCCAGGTACGAAATTTAAAGGAATATTTCACTTTTATTGTTTCACTTTAAGCATTATTAAAATCACTATAGGGATAAATTAAGCTGCGCTATATATATAAAAAATGAATAGTGACATGTATAAAAATAGTGACACGTGTGTTTTAAAACATATACCAACTTATATGCGGGCTGACAACCCTTTGCTTAGCTGTTAGTAAAGCAGTATTGAATGAGTGAAGCTCATAAGTATGCAAATGAGCCAAAAATATAAAATATAAAAAACAACATGCTCTATAAGTGTCCTTATTCCTCAGTGAAATTGATAAGGTAAATGTTATTAAAGACTGAAAACCAAAGTCTTATAAAATTCATCAACCGACTATTTCTGCAGTGATTTGTGACAAAAAAAAAAAACAAGAAGATGTGACGGTGTATGATAGATAGGGTCCTTCCACCTTTAAAACTACTGCCACTTACCAGATGAAAAGATCTCTTTTTAGGGAGATCCAATACACAAGTGGCTTGTACCCCCGCCACGGGTTTCTGTAATAAGCAGCCAGGTGTCCCAGATCATCCGCTCCTCAGAATAGTTACCATTCAGTAATTCACCATGTAAGAATAAAGAGGGCTTCCATAGTGAAATTCCATAAAAATTTATTAAGCTAAAAGCAGAAATGCACTTACATTTAGCCGAATAAACAAAAGCGTGTCTGTTAGATTCGAGCCGACCGGCTCTCAATAGCTGCCCATAGCTTCCGGGACTTTGCGTTGTTTGCGGTGATGTCAGCACGCCGGTCCTCATTACACTGTTTTGTCACAAATGATGTCGTCCTGGGGCATGGGCTGCATGCTCACTCACCTCCATATATAATCTGATACAAGTGAAGGCACACCCAGCCCTGAGCTCTGAGCGTCCCCGATGTCAAAAGCGACATCTCGGAAGAAGGCAACTGCCCACAAAAAGTGGAATATATGAATGTATGTGAAATGTAAATTTAAGTACTCCTGAACCTAAAAACATATCCGCATCCTATAAAGTGAAAAGTGCATGGTCACATAAGCAACTAACCTAAAAAAAGAACAATAATGTCTATAAAACATACTAGGTTCTATTCATGCCATACACCGTCACATTTTCTTGGGTGGTTTTTTTGTCACAAGTCACTGCGGAAACAGTCGGTTGATGAATTTTATAAGACTATGGTTTTCAGTCTTTATAGGTTGTGAATAACATTTACCTTACCAATTGCACTGAGGAATAAGGACACTTATAGAGCACGTTGGTTTTTATATTTTATATTTTTGACTCATTTACATACTTATGAGCTTCACTCATTCAATACTGCTTTATTAACAGCTAAGCAAAGGGTTGTCAGCCCGCATATAAGTTGGTATATGTTTTAAAACACACATCTCACTATTTTTATACATGTCACTATTCATTTTTTATATATATAGCGCAGCTTAATTTATCCTGATTGTTCATAGTGTGTATGTCACTTGAAGTTGCAGCTGATTCACTATTCATTTATTTATTCAATTATTTTTTATTAATAATTGAGATTGGTCTTAGACAGCGCAGTAATCTATTCTTTGATATTATTAAAATCCCGAAAAAAACGGCCATTTTTAAAACTTTTTTTTTGCACTGATACATGTCCCCTGGGGCAGGACCCAGGTCCCCAAACACTTTTTATGACAATAGCTTGCATATTAACCTTTAAAATTAGCACTTTTGATTTCTCCCATAAACTTTTAAAGGGTGTCCTGTGGCTTTCAAATTTGCCGTGAACACCCCAAATTGTTCGCTATTCGGCAAACAGCCAATGTCCGAGTGAAACTAATGTTCGACCCGAACAGACAGTCCGTCCCTATAAATTGGCTACACTGAAGAAACCCAATGATGCGACCTTTACAGAGTGTGGCTTTGTTTTTTATTTTGCTACATAAGCTGAGTGGGAATTCTGAGTGGGAAGCAGGCATCTGTGCAATGGAAGACATATTACATAAACATTGCGTTTGGAAAAATTACCTAAAAAATGCAAATTTTCCCATTTTTACTATATATTCTAAATAAAAACAAAGGAATTAAAATATTCTGTATGTATCCAAATTTGATGGCAAATTAAACCCCCATTTTCCCCAAAAGAAGTGATGTATAACTCAGGGTTATACATATACTTAGGGTAGACTAAAAAAACTAAAAGAAACAGGTTCCTATCATTTCTGAGCCACACTAAATGCAATATGGTGATAAACAACTAACATGGCAGTTTTCAAAATTTGACAGCCAGAATGTGTTCCCTTCTGTGCCCTACCATGTCCCCACCAAGTGACTAAGGCATACTTATATGGCATCCTTATGTATGAGAGAAGTAGCTAAACATAATGTTATGCAGTTTTACCATGCATTCACTGCATTTGTGAAACCAATCACTGATTTTATGTTTTTGTTGAAATGAAAATCAGTATCAAAATTGGTTAGGTTGACTGCAAAACAAAGCAATAATTGGCAAGCTATCACATGTTAAAAATCTGAAAAAACCCTGGGATTCAAGGGAGTTTACATAGGTTAAAGATATTCAAGCAGTTAAGATTCAGGGATTTCTTGGCCTATTCAGTTTGTGTTTTCTTCCAACGCCTTTTCAGCCTTCAGCTTCACACCTCACACAAGAAAAAAAATGAAGAAATGTTTTGGGGATCCCTTCCAAATATATGCCAGATCCTTATTATTGATAGGGATCTCTCAGCCAATTTTTTAGGACTGGGAATGCCATTTAGGAGGAATAGTTTTCTTCCACTTCATTTGTGGGTTGAAGGCTTTTCCAAAGCATGTTATTTAAGGGAATTGTATATTTTTCATGTTGCCTTTTAAGCCTTATTGACTTGCTCCCCACCAAACAGTATTTTTTTTTTTTATTTTGCTTTGGTACATATCCCCCATGGCAGTGCCCAACTACTCATGACATTTTTTTTTATACTAAAAGCATGGAAATTTGTTTTGAAAAGACCAGGATAAATGACAAGGTTTGGCTTCCATAGACTTCAATGGGATTCTGGCGCCATG
This sequence comes from Aquarana catesbeiana, assembly GCF_042186555.1. NCBI lineage: Eukaryota > Metazoa > Chordata > Amphibia > Anura > Ranidae > Aquarana > Aquarana catesbeiana. Next base: position 613,558,421 of record NC_133325.1, on the reverse strand, counting down.
TTCAGGGTTTGCAGATTTTATCAAGGGTATGACAAACATCCAGCAAACCAAATTTTTCTCAGTTTACCCATCACTACCCTGCAACTTCTATGTGTTTTTTTTTTTTTTTGTTCCAAGAGACTTCAGAATGAATGGGTATGAATACATTCTATTTCAACAGTTGAGGAAATTTGTTTTGCTGGCAAAAGTTTTTTCTACTTTGATTAGCATATGAATAGCTAGGCCAGTGTGGGTTAGAAGAGTAGAGATGTGACAATCCAATTAAGTCTATTCCTAACTGATTCTATGTTTTGATGAAGTGTCATCACATCAACTAGGCTTTTTTAATGTGGATCCATAGCAATGTTTGCTTTCCTAATCATTTTTCAAATTAAAGGCTTTTAAACTTAAAACTTAGACTTAAGCCCCATACACACGGGCCAAATATTGGCAGAAAGCAGTACAATAGCCGGTACAATAGATTGACATTCGACCTGTGTGTACAGCTCCTTGTCTGACAGAAGCCAGTCTCGTGACCGGCTTCTGTTGAACACGCATGCTGGAAGGCCGTAAACCGATCAGCATCTGATCAGTGCCTGCAGTCAATGGCTGCAAGTGCTGACCGTTGTGTGTTCTGGCAGGGGGCCGTCTCTATGTCAGAACACAATAGTACAGTGGGGAGATCGCTGTACTAACATCACATAGTTTTTTTTCATTCAGCCCACTGGGTTAAATGAAAAAAAAAAAAAACATAATATGTGTACCAGGCATTACACACTGTACGTAATACCAAACCTGGAGAAATTCCAGAAGCTCACCACTACGCAGTTTCAGTCTGAGATACACATCACATTGTTGCTGAATGAAGGGGCCTCTGTCCACTTAGGACTTCTGATCAGACTATTACAAAACAGTAGGGATGAGCTGAACTCCCCCCAGTACAGTTCGCAGCAGAACATGCGAACAGGCAAAAAATTTGTGCAAACATGCAAACACCCTTAAAGTCTATGGGACACAAATGTGAAAAATCAAAAGTGCTCATTTTAAAGGCTTACATGCAAGTTATTGCCATAAAAAGTGTTTGGGGACCCTGGTCCTGTTCCAGGGGACATGTATCAATGCAAAAAAAGTTTTAAAAGTTCTTGTTGGGCACAGGAATGGGCCCTGCTGTGAAATATATCAAAAATTGTAATTACATGGCCCTGTTAAAAAGGGGCAGAAAAATTGGGCCTTTGGTTTTGGTGGCACCAGAACACTTTAAGCCCTCACAGTTACTCTTGTTGGGCGCAGGAACAGGCCCTGCTGTGAAATATTATATCAAAAATTGTAATTACATGGCCCTGTTAAACAGGGGCAGAAAAATTGGGCCTTGGGTGGTGGTGCCACAACACTGTAATCCCTCACAGATACTCTTGTTGGGCACAGGAATGGGCTCTGCTGTGAAATATTATATCAAAATTGTAATTACATGCCACTGTTAAACAGGGGCAGAAAATTGGGCCTTGGGTAGTGGTGGTGGTGTCCTAAACCAAAAATGTTGTTGGAAGCTAGCATCATAAAGATTGACAAGGAATAGGATAGTCAGCATAGGCAGTCTTCAAAGGATCCCAGATCCATAGCAAATTCACTCAGTTACATCAGCATCAGGTGGTTGATAGTTGCTGTTCCAAAACGGATTCATTTTTATGAATGTGAGCGACAGGCACACTCTTTGATCATTACAAACCCTCCAGCAGAACTGAATGTGTGTTCAGAAAGCACGCTGGATGCAGGACAGGCCAGTAGCTCATTTGCATATTGAGCAAGTTCTGGCCAGTGGTCCATACTCAAGACCAAGTACCCAGTGGATGCTCTGTTGGAAAGGACTCAAAGTCTGCTCTTGCCCTTACATATTCCTGCACCATATAATGCAGACCCTGACGATGGTTGCTTGAACTGATCAGACCTTGGCGCTGAGGACTGAAAAATTGTTTAAAGGCATCGGTCAGCCAGTCACCTTCTCCACCGCTCTTCTTCTGACTGAACGAAGCCTCAGTAACATGTTGTCTAGCACCAGAAAAATGGTAACCTCCCAGAGTCTGGAAATGCGTTACACACACCTTTCTTAAAGGCCTCCTGAAGATGTTTCATCCTCTGCTCCCTCTGCGAAAGCAGGATGAGTTCTGTAACTTTACCCTTGTAATGTGGATCAAGAAGGGTTGCCAGCCAGTAATGATCCCTCTCCTTGATACCACGAACCCTAGGATCCTTTTGCAGGATTTTCAGAATCAGGGAGGCCATGCAGCGTAAGTTTGCAGAGGCATTCTATTCTGAGTCCTCTGGGTCACTAAGGATCACATTATTCTTAACTACATCCTCCCAGCCACGTACAACTTCTTGGGTTTCTGGGGACTGAAAACCATCCCTTGAAGACTGCTGCTGAGTGTTATCCTCTACATCCATGCTGACACAATCCTCCTCCTCCTCTTCTTCCTGTGTGTTTGGCGGGCCCACAGGAATGCTATCTGGATAAAGGGGGACTTGAGAGGAAAGGAAGTCCTCCTCTTCCTCCCGCTGTTCTGCCTCAAGTACCTTGTCCATGATTTCACGAAGTGTGTGCTCCAGCAGGAAGACTAGAGGGACAGTGTCACTGATGCATGCACTGTCAATGCTCACTATCCTTGTGGCCTCCTCAAATGGTGACAGGACAGTGCATGCATCCTTGATCAGTAGTCACTAGTGTGGCGAAAAAAGCCAAGCTCCCCTAACTCCGTCCTGGTGCCACACTCGCACAGGTACTCATTTATGGGCCACTGCTGTGTGTGCAGCCGCATTGCCAATGTTGAGTTCCACCTGGTTTGCATGTCACAAATGAGGCAGTTGGTGGTCAGGTTGCATTTCCTTTGAATATCAGCCAGCTGAGCACTGGCATTGTATGACCGGCGGAAATGACCACAGACTTTTCTGGCCTGCCTCAGGAGATCTTGTAAGCCTGGGTACCTGGTCAAGAATTGCTGTACCACCAAATTCAGGATATGTGCCAAACATGGACCATGGGTCAAGTGTCCCTGTTGCAGGGCGGAGAGAAGATTGGTGCCATTGTCGCATACAACCATTCCTGGCTGAAGCTGACATGGCGTCAACCACCTCTGAGCCTGCCCCTGCAGAGCTGACAGAATCTCTGCCCCAGTGTGGCTCCTGTCCCCTATGCAGACCAACTCAAGCATCATTTAGCCTGACTGCTTGCGTAGCCCTTTGAACGCTTACAGAGCACTGCTGGTTCAGAGGAAAAATCTGCAGAAGAAGCCACAGAGGAAGAAGAAGAGGGGTGTGGAGGAGAGAGTTGTGGCAGAATCACCACTAGCATTCCAACAACACTGAACCCTGTCCTGCATCCTTCCCAGCTTCCAGCAGAGTTACCCAGTACACCGTGAAGGAAAGTCCCAAAGTCCCTGCCCATGCCTGTTGGACCATGAGTCAGCGGTAATATGAACCTTACTGCTGACCGCCCTGTCCAGCAAGGTCAAAACATTGCCTTCCACATGTCAGTAGAGAGCCGGATTGGCCTTCCGTGAAAAGAAATGACATTTTGGAACCTGCCAAATTCACAAAAGGGGCAGAGTCTACCAGCTGAAAAGGCAGCAGTCGCAGTGCTAGCAATTTGGCTAAGCTATCATTTAGATGCTGAGAATGTGGATGGTTGGGACCGAATTTCTTTTTTACGGTTCAGCAACTGGGGTAGGGAAATTTGCATGCTAAAATCAATTGGTGGTGTACTGCTAGCAGATTGGCTGCAAGTACTTGGGACACCTATTGCTATACCTTCATTCCTCTCAGTGTAGGTTTTTGAGAGGACTGAAGGTTTAGTAGGGTTGGAGATTGCAGATGAGGATCAAGGAGAAGTCCACCTTTTTCTATAATGTGGGTCTTTCAAGTTCTGTTGCCAACAGACTGCATGGCATGTCTGGTCAAGCATGTGGTGCCCAAGCAGCTGCTGTTCTGGCCATGCTTTGATCATCTTCAGACATAGGTTGCAAATGGCAACGTTGTGATCTGCTGCACATGTGTTGAAAAAGGCCCACACCAAGGGACTTTTAAAAGTCAGCGGGGAGTCAGCAGCGCCCTGCACCTGCAGAGCTCATCAGTCTGATGAAAAAGGGTGGCTGCCTTTAAGCTGCCCCCTAGAGGACATCCTGTCTCATTGGAGTTGTGCATCCTCCTCCTCCATCTTCTGTCAGGCACCCAAGTACAGTCAGTAAACTCATCATCCCCTCCCTCTTTGTCACTGGAGCAAACTTGGCTGGGGGAACATGACTGCCATTTTCTTGTCCCTCTGTGGCACCCCCTCTCTCTAGGCTCACATTACTCCCTTCCTCAACCTGTGAACCAACATCAGAGCCTTCAAATTGCTGTGCATCCTCCAGCAGCATATAACTGACACTGTGGTTGAAAACATTTTGGGGACTCCGCCGTGCATGATGGTGGGGCTACGGAAGGAGTGACTGTGGACAAGGAGCCGGTGGAATAGGCCTCTTTGGCAGCTGCGTTGGAAGGCAAACTACTCTGATCCTGGGTGACAGAGGATGAGGAGGATGAGAATGGTTTTGTTATTCACTCCACCAACTCTTCTGCATGTTATGGCTCAATAACATGGCCAGCTGCAGAAAAAAAGGACAAGCGTGCCCCACGGCCACCTGCAGAGGATGCACCATGTCCATGACCACCACTGTTGACTGTAGACACAGAGGCTGCTTACCCTCTTTTAGTGGCCTGTGAGCGTCTGCCTCTCCTTGGTGGCCTTCCGGACATGACGTATTTTTTGTTTTGCAACACCACACTACACTGTATTAGATACTGTGTAACTCAACACACAGCAAAAAGTGAGTACACCCCTAAGTGAAATTGTCCACATTGGGCCCAGTTAGCCATTTTTCCTCCCCAGTGTCATGTGACTCGTTAGTGTTACAAGGTCTCAGGTGTGAATGGAGAGCAGGTGTGTTAAATTTGGTGTTATCGCTCTCACTCTCTCATACTAGTCATTGGAAGTTCAACATGACACCTCATGGCAAAGAACTCTCTGAGGATCTGAAAAAAGAATTGTTGCTCTACATAAAGATGGCCTAGGCTATAAGAAGATTGCCAAGACCATGAAACTGAGCTGCAGCACGGTGGCCAAGACCATACAGTGGTTTAACAGGACAGGTTCCGCTCATACATCGCCATGAAGTTGAGTACATGTGCTCAGCGTCATATCCAGAGGTTGTCTTTGGGAAATAGGCATATGAGCGCTGCCAGCATTGCTGCAGAGGTTGAAGGGTTGGGGGGGTCAGCTTGTCAGTGCTCGGACCATACGCCGCACACTGCAAAAAATTGGTTTGCATGGCTGTCATCCCAGAAGGAAGCCTCTTCTAAAGGTGATGCACAAGAAAGCCAGAAAACAGTTTGCTGAAAACAAGCAGACTAAGGACATGGATTACTGGAACCATGTTCTGTGGTCTGCTGAGACCAAGATAAACTAATTTGGTTCAGATGGTGTCAAGCGTGTGTGGCGGCAACTAGGTGAGGAGTACAAAGACAAGTGTGTCTTGCCTACAGTGAAGCATGGTGGTGGGAGTGTGATGGTCTGGGGCTGCATGAGTGCTGCCTACACTGGGAAGCTACAGTTCATTGAGGGAACCATGAATGCCAACATGTACTGTGACATACTGAAGCAGAACATGATTCCCTCCCATCAGAGACTGGGCCACAGGGTAGTATTCCAACATGATAATGGCCTCAAACACACCTCCAAGACAACCACTGCCTTGCTAAAGATGCTGAGTGTAAAGGTACTGGACTGGCCAAGCATGTCTCCGGACCTAAACCCTATTGAGCATCTGTGGGGCATCCTCAAATGGAAGGTGGAGGAGTACAAGGACTCCAGCTCCATGATGTCATCATGGAGGAGTGGGAGAGGACTCCAGTGGCAACCCGTGAAGCTATGGTGAACTCCATGCCCAAGAGGGTTAAAACAGTGCTGGAAAAAAATGGTGGCCACACAAAATATTGACACTTTGGGCCCAATTTGGACATTTTCACTTAGGGATGTACTCACGTTTGTTGTCAGCGGTTTAGACATTAATGGCTGTGTGTTGAGTTCTTTTGAGGGGACAGCAAATTTACACTGTTATGCAAGCTGTACACTCACTACTTTACATTGTAGCAAAGTCTTTTCTTCAGTGTTGTCACATGAAAAGATAGAATAAAATATAGATAGAAGTAAAATAAAGCTAGAATAAAATATTTACAAAAATATGAAGGGTGTACTTACGAGAGAGAGAGAGAGAGAGAGAGAGAGAGAGAGAGAGAGAGAGAGAGAGAGACCCTGGACAACTATCTCTGACCACAACCATAATACAAGTGGTGCCCAACTCACTCTCACGATCTGACGTGGACAGATAATAATATTCCTAGACACTCCTGGACTCAATCATTTGTAAGAAAGCAATTAAGGTCCAGATCTATATTCATCCCTTGTGGTTGCATAGTCCGTGATTTATAAAGCCAGTACATTTCATTCCTAGATATTGCCCTTTTCATATGGGTACCTCTCCAATCCCTAGAGATTTTGTCGATCCCATAGAATGTACATAGTGATGGGTCACTATCATGGTAAAGTTTGAAGTGTCTTGAGACACTATGGTTAGGGTATCCCTTTTTAATATTTGTTAAATGTTCATTTATTCTTACTTTCAGTTGGCGTGTGGTTCTGCCCACGTATTGAAGGGAACATGGGCATTCCAGAACATATGTTACGTGGTCAGAATCGCATGTGATGAGAGGTTTGATATCAAATTGTTGTTGTGTTACTATAGATTGGAATTGGGTCTTCTTTTTCTTGGTACCTGGTTTTCTGGTTATTTTACAAGCATTGCATCTAGTGCAATAGTGAAACCCAGAACCATCCAGGAAAGTGGGAGGTTTCCCGGGGGGATCTGGTACATTTGGAGCCAAGTGATTCCTAAGGGTAGGGGCCCTTCGGTAGATAAACTTAGGTTTATTGGGCAGGGAAGATTGGAGATCCTTATCTTTGAGTAGGATAGGCCAGAATTTTTTGAAGATACCTTCTACTGTTTTGTATTGACGATGAAAGCCCGATATGAACGCACAGTCACCCTTGTATTCTTTTTTTGGTTTGGGGACCAATAGGGACTGCCTGTCCATATTTGCCACCTGTGAGACCAATTTTGTCAAGATATGGGCAGGGTATCCCTTTTCTCTAAATCTAGTGGTGAGAATTGCTGCTTGTGTGAAATAATCCAAAATATTATCACAATTTCGCCGTATACGCATGTATTGCCCTTTCGGTACAGCTCCTATCCATTGCGGATGGTGACAGCTGTGTGTAGGGACACATGCATTACGATCAGTTTCTTTAAAAAAAGTCTTTGTACTAATATGATCACCTTGTTTGAAGAGTGTTAGATCCAAATAATTCACCGTGGCCAGACTGTACTCCGCTGTGAACTTTAGATTGTACTTATTCATATTCATACACTCCAAAAACTTGTTAAAACTTTCTTTGGTTCCCTCCCACAGAATCATCACGTCATCTATGTATCTTTTATACAGAAGAAGTGAGTGAGGTCTGTTTTTGAAAATGGTCTCTGATTCCCATTTATTTAATGTGATATTCGCCACGCTAGGTGCATAGCGGGCTCCCATGGCTACACCGCCAATTTGGTTGTAGTATTCGTTTAATGCCCAGAAATAATTATTCCCCATGGCCATAGATAATCCTTTAATTAAAAATTTAATTTGTGATTTTTTCAGGGTGGATTGGTTGGTGAGAGCCCACCTCACTGATTCTAACACATCTGTTTGGCGAAGATTTGTATACACGGACTCGATGTCTATTGTTACTAGTAAGGTTTGATCCGTGATGATGGTAGATTGTAACAGTGTAATTAGTTCTCGACTATCTTTGAGATAGGATTGGCTCTGTGGGACTAGAGGCTGGAGGAAAGTGTCAAGGTATTCCCCCACCCTAGAGTACAGAGAGATTGTGCTGGATTGCACTGGATATACAGACCAGGAGCTGCGTTCTGTAGATATATTCTACACTGAATGCAGAATATATATATATATATATATATATATATATATATATATATATACTCGAGTATAAGTCACATTTTTTTAGCCCTTTTTTTGGGCTGAAAGTGCTCAAGTCACCGCCGTCTGTCTGCATGATCAGCATGTTATGCAGGCAGACGGCGGCCGGCGTGTGATAATTCGTTCGGAGGCTATTCCAGCTTTCAAAAGCCCCGCCTTCTGATTGTCTGTGATGGGCTGAACAGCTGTCAGTGTACAGCCTATCACGGACATTCTCTCATCCTCGTCCGTGGTATGAGAATGAGAGAATGTCTGTGATAGGCAGAGCAATCAGTCTATCACAGATGAGGAGGAGGCGTGGCTTTTGAACAGTGGAATGGCTGCTGAAGTGTATTATCGCACGCTGATAGGAGATCGCCACAGGGAGGCTGCACAGGACACGGGTAGGCTGCACAGGGACACAGGACACATGCACAAAGGACACATGCACACAGGACACATACACATGTACAGGACACAGGGACACATACACATGTACAGGACACATGTACAGGACACAGGGACACATACACATGTACAGGACACATGTTGACACAGGGACACATACACATGTACAGGACACATGTACAGGACACATGCACAGGACACATACACATGTACAGGACACATGCACAGGACACATACACATGTACAGGACACATACACATGTACAGCACACATGCACATGTACAGCACACATGCACATGTACAGGACACATGCACATGTACAGGACACATGCACATGTACAGGACACAAGACACATGCACAGGATACAGGTAGGCTGCACAGGACACAGGGAGGCATGCAGCTGCAGATGGGCATTGTTGACCCTCTGCATTTCTCACCCTCATCTTATACTCGGGTCAATAAGTTTTTCCCAGTTTTTTGTGGTAAATTAGGGGCCTCGACTTATACTCGGATCGACTTATACTCGAGTATATACGGTATATATAAATACACTGCACACCACCTGAAGTGTATTAAGAATAGTAAACCACCGAATGCACTGTAGATATAGGCTACACTGAATGCAGAGTATATATATATATATATATATATATATATATATATATATATATATTATCTCACAAAAGTGAGTACACCCCTCACATTTTTGTAAATATTTTATTATATCTTTTCATTTGGCAACACTGAAGAAATGACACTTTGCTACGATGTAAAGTAATGAGTCTACAGCTTGTATAACAGTGTAAATTTGCTGTCCCCTCAAAATAACTCAACACACAGCCATTAATGGATAAACTTCTGGCAGCAAAAGTGAGTACACCCCAAGTGAAAATGTCCAAATTGGGCCCAGTTAGCCATTTTTTCTCCCCAGTGTCATGTGACTCATTAGTGTTACAAAGTCTCAGGTGTGAATGGAGAGCAGGTGTGTTAAATTTGGTGTTATCGCTCTCACTCTCTCATACTGGTCACTGGAAGTTCAACATGACACCTCATGGCAAAGAACTCTCTGGGGATCTGAAAAAAAGAATTGTTGCTCTACATAAAGATGGCCTAGGCTATAAGAAGATTGCCAAGACCCTGAAAATGAGCTGCAGCACGGTGGGCAAGACCATACAGCGGTTTAACAGGACAGGTTCCGCTCAGAACAGGCATCACCATGAAGTTGAGTACATGTGCTCAGCGTCATATCCAGAGGTTGTCTTTGGGAAATAGGCATATGAGCACCGCCAGAATTGCTGCAGAGGTTGAAGGGGTGGGGGGTCACTTTTGTTGCCAGTGGTTTAGACATTAATGGCTGTGTGTTGAGTTATTTTGAGGGGACAGCAAATTTACACTATTATACAAGCTGTACACTCACTACTTTACATTGTAGCAAAGTGTCATTTCTTCAGTGTTGTCACATGAAAAGATATAATAAAATATTTACAAAAATGTGAGGGGTGTACTCACTTGTGTGAGATACTGTATGTGTGTGTGTGTGTATATTGTAATAGTCCCTGTCACTGGGAAAAGGGATGGGATCTCTAACCCTGTGTCCATGTCTTATGGAGAGCCAGCAGGTTGTGTGCCCAGGTGCACACAGCCCATATAACGAGGGGCTAGTGAGAGCAGAGGGTGGAGGAAGGTGGAGTGTGTGTAGCTTGTTGCTACTGCTGTGTGAAGACAGACCTGTGTCTGGAGAGTGGTCTGCCCTGTGGGAGTCTGCAGCCTATGTAAAGGGGATTCTTTGCCCAGGGACTGGGAAAGGCTGGCCAGCCTTGAGAGTCGGGGAGACTGAGGAAGCCAGTGAGTCCAGGGGGCTGTAAAGAATTGGCAAATCTGTTGAGAGCAAGCAGAGGAACTGCTGACAAGAGAGCCAGGTGGCTTGGTATGTTTTCCTTATTTTTGGAGTGCTTAATGAAGTTAAACCCCTGCGTGGGAATCCTGAATGGACCTTTTTGCTTTTGTTTTTCGGTTTAATAAACGTGGGCTACCAGGCCCTTAACTATAATGCCTGTCTGAGGTGGACTCACTGCACTAAAAACGCATTTATCGCTTGAGCTAAATACCCCAAACATTACAATATATATATATATATATATATATATATATATATATATATATATATATATATATTACACTGCCACTAACTGAATAACCTGCCTGCTTAATCTAATTCAAGCTATCTCTCTGTCCACGCCAACACTACACACAGCCGCTATGTAAGCAGCCTTATATAGTGTGGGCCGTGGACTTAGTCCCTCTGAGCAATGATTGGCCAAAGGACCCCAACTTTGGCCAATTATGGCTCTCTCAGCAGAGCGCACTGTGATTGGTCAAAGCATGCAGGTCAGGGGCATGCTTTGGCCAATCATCATACAGCAATGCAGTGTGATCTCACAGTGCATTATGGGGCATTCCGCAGCACTCAAATTACCTGTGAACGCCCCATATGTTCGGTTTGTTTTAGAACAAATCAGCACCCGATGTTCGAGTCAAACTTACGTTCGACTCGAACCACTGGCTCATCCCTACAAAACAGTTACTTTGTTTAATACAGTGAAAATTGTATATGCATGATACACTGAACATTGTTGTTAATGTATTTTGCCTAAATAGAAAAGTGAACAGGGGCAGGATTCCAGCATTTAGGCCTCATGCATGTGAAGCATCAAATGCATTTTTTTTAATATCATTTTAGATTTTATTGTATGACAAACAGAGTACAAATGCTATTAGCGGAGAACACAGGATTTGTTACATACAATAGTGAAACTCTTATACCAGGAATATGGTCAACTGAACACCATACATGGTTAGTGGGACAATGTTTGCTATAAAAAATAATTAATGGGGGAGGGGGGGACAACCAAGCAGTGGTATTGGACTTTTTTTGGCTTCTAAACACCCCTCTATGTTAGCATTTGTGTCCATGCACACATAGGCATTTAGAGGCAGGCGCAATTTCAGCGTAAAAAATGCTTGGCGTGCCTAAAAGTGCTTGAGGGTCATAACAATGTTTACAAAATGCGGCTTTAGGTGTGTTTTATTGCTTTTTCCTTTCCTGGAGCATGGTGTCCATGGGAGAAAACAAAAAACATGCAGTATGCATGAGGCCTTAAAGGCATGCTGACATATAGTATTTGGACTGTAAATAGACAGTAAGGATGAGTTGAACACCCCCAGTTTGTTTCGCACCAGAACATGCAAAAAACTCGGACGAACACACAAACATTGTTAAAGTCTATGGGACGCGAACAGGAAAAATCAAAAGTGCTCATTTTAAAGGCTTATATGCAAGTTATTGTCATAAAAAGTGTTTGGGGACCTGGGTCCTGCCCCAGGGGACATTTATCAATGCAATTTTTTTTTTTAATGAATGTTTTTTTGAGAGCATTGAAAAATCAAGTAATTTTTTTAATGCTTAAAGTGAAACAATAAAAATGAAATATTCCTTTAAATATCATGTATGAGGGGTGTCTATAGTATGCCAGTAAAGTGGTGCATTTTTCCCGTGTTTATAACAGTACCACTGCAAAATGACATTTCTAAACGAAAAATTGTCATTTAAAACTGATCGTTGCTGTAATGAATTGTTGAGTCTCCATAATATAGATAAAACTCGTTGAAAAAAACGGCATTGCCCTCCCAGTCCATTACCAGGCCCTTTGGGTCTGATATGAATATTAAGGGGAACCCCGAACCAAAAATAAAAATAAAAATTGCGTGGGGGTCCCCCCAAAATCAATACCAGGCCCTTCAGGTCTGGTATGGAAATTAAGGGGAGCCCTGGGCCAAATTTAAGAAGCCCCTGTGGCATTAGTAGGGGCGGGGTCACCCATTTATGTCACCTGGTGGCCCCACCCTCAGCTATATAACAGCTATCACCAAGAAGAAGCGTCACTCGGCGGGAGCCTCCCATGGAGGCGGAACTGTTGCGGCTTTTATTTTTTTATTTTTCGATCCATTGGGCTGTGTGGATTTACATCGCTGGACATTTTTATTTTTTTATTTTTTAATAAAAGACTTGTCCCAAGCTGTCTCTTGCCTTTTTTACCATTTTTGACACCTTTTTTTGTGAAATGGTAGGGGTACAATGCCGGGATCTGGCCGGCATCTGGGGGTCCCCTTGTTAAAGGGGGCTTCCAGATTCTGATAATCTGAAAGTCAGACCCCAAAGCTCCCTCCCCATGTTGAGGGCATGTGGCCTGGTATGGTTCAGGAGGGAGGCGCTCTCTCGTTCCCTCCTCTTTTCCTGTGGCCTTCCAGGTTGCCTGCTCGGATAAGGGTCTGGTATGGATTTTTGGGGGGGCCTCTACGCCTTTTTTTTTTTTTTTTTTAATTTTAGGATTTGGCACAGGTTAGACACCCCCCAGGCATGATATTCAAAGGAATATTTCATTTTTTTTTCCATAAAGATTTTATTGAATATAATAAAGTACAAACAGTCGTATACAGTTGTCACATGACATCATTAGCTCATAACAGGATATCCATAATACTTAAAGTAACAAAACGGATGCAAAATCAACAAAGAAGGTAGTCCAAGATATGTTAAAGTACAGGAAAATAGTGTCACAGGGCGGAATATGCTGTTACAGTATACTCTTCCCCCCAAATCATCTCCCGTGAGAATAAAGGAGAGGATGGGACACTGAGCCAAGCCTGGCGAAGGTACAATGTATACTGAAACTCTACAGAGCACTTGTGCTGAGCGTCATGAAGCGTGACAATCAACAGGTAGTAACAACCATATTGGACTGTAAGAAATGGGTCTATAAAAAGACTGATACTAGAGAAGGCAGAATAGGGCGAGACGGAGAAGAGAGTCCTGTAAAACAGGAAGAAGAAAGGAGAGAAAGAGAGAGTAGGAATAGAGAAACAAGGAGAGAGAAAAAGGAAAGAAGAGAGAAAGAGCCAGACATAATAGACTAAGATGAAGTAAGACACAATAGAAGTAGAGAAAGAAAAGAGAGAAGGAAGAAGGGAGAGGGGAGGGGAGGGGAGGAAAGGGGGGAGAGAGAAGAGGGGGGATAAGGAGGGTAGTAGATAGACACCAGAAAGGATAAAAGTCAGGGGTGAGTGATCCCGGGAAGCGAATGGGCCCACCCCCCCCGAGTAAAAAAAAAAATTATCCAAACTTGCAGCTACGATGTCTGCAGGGAAGCCTTAGAAGAATACTGACATTATCTTTCCGTGGTCATAAAGTGCATCCAACATGCCCAGATAGCAGTGAATTTATGGACTCTGTCTTGAGAGACATGGATAAGCTCTTCCATGTCTTTTGTTTTGGAAATTCTTGCAAACCATTACCCGATTGATGGAACGCAAGTAGAACACCAATGTTTGGGAATGCATAGCCTAGCTGCATTAACCAAGTGCATAGCTAAAGATTTGAAATAGTTCTGTCTAGATAAGGATGTGTGATTTAAAAGGAATTGGGCAGGAGTGCAGTCAAGGGTAAATGTACTAATATGTGCGATTAATTCATGGACCTACTTCCAAAAGGGTTGGAGGATCGAGCAGTCCCACCACACATGAAGCATTGTACACACCTCCAGCATGTGTTGGGGATAGCAGAAGAAAATTTGTGGAGCCGTGAAGGGGTCCTATACCACCTGGTGGCAATCTTGTACCCATTCTCTTGAGTGGCTACATTTAATGAACCCTTGTGTATGTATTCATAGACCTTGGTCCACTCATCGTTTGTTAAGGGTGTCAATAGGTCCTTGTTCCATGAGATTTGTGAAGGCGTAAAAGACGGGTTCGAGGGTTCATTGAGAAAAGTATACAGAAGAGAGATGAGGTACCTTTGTGGGATTTTACAGTGACACAGGGTTTCAAAGGGTAAGAGCTGTTTTGTCCAGTGTGTTTGACTGGTGTGAGTTTCAAGAAAGTGCCTAATTTGCCTATAAGTCCAAAAAGAAAATAAGGACGTTTTGGACATTTCTCTAAGTTTATCTAGGGAGATGATTTTCCCAGCAAGATAAAAATGTAGGACTAAGACATGTTCATGTGGTCATTCTTTCTGCAAGAAATTGATGGGGGTGCCCGGGGAGAACGCAGGATTCCCTCTTAGTGTAGTTAGAGAACCGGGAACTGAGGCTAAGTTTCCGTTGGTCGAAGCCTTCCTAAATGCTAAAAGGGTTGGGTATATTAGCGGGTGCATAACTATTGATTGTGGCCAGTGTTTAAGGGGTAACCATGGGAGTAAATGTAAGGAAAGAGACGAGAAGGCGTTTTCAAGGACGGTCCAAGACTTCTTATGGGTATGGATATTCCAATCTGCGATCCTTGTGAGGTGACAGGCGGTATAGTATTTACGTAAATCCGATAACCCAATGCCACCCCTGGATTAGGATAAGGTGAGTCTGGAGTATTTAATGTGTGGGGGAGAGTCTCTCCATAGAAAGACCGAACAGGCTTTTTGGTAAGCTGAAAAAAAACTGGATGATAGAGCTATTGGGATTACTTGCATTAGGTATAATAGACGCAGTAAAATAAGCATTTTGATCAAAGCAGATCGCCCGAACCATGAAACATTTAACGTTTTCCACTCTTTAAGAAAGTTTTGAGCCTTAAGTAGTGCCACATGGAAATTTAATGAGGAAGGGTTCTAGAGTAAGAATATAGAGCAGTGGTGATAGTGGGCAACCCTGACGCGTGCCATTACTGATAGGGAAGGCGTTTGACAGGAGGCCATTGACCCTAACTGCAGCTGAAGGTCCAGAGTACAGCGCCATAATTGAGGAAAGTAGGCGATTTCCAAATCCGAACGCCGAGAGTGCTTCACGCATATAGTCCCAAGCCACCCTGTCAAAGGCCTTCTCGGCGTCAAGTGAAAGGAGAAATCCCTGGGTTTTGGAGGAAGATATCCATTGGTGTAAATTTAACGTGCAAATTACGTTATCTCGGGATTCCCTACCAGGGACGAACCCCACCTGGTCAAGGGAGATGAGGTCCGGAAGTAAGGGGAGTAGTCTGTTAGCAAGAATTTTTTCATATAATTTGATGTCCACATTCAATAAGGATATTGGTCTATAGTTCGCAACTGACGAGGGGTCCTTGCCCTCTTTGGGTATGACAGAGATGTGGGCAGCTAGCATTCTAGATGGGTTAAGCTGGGCTTCAGATAAGGCATTGAAGGTGGTCAAAAGGGTGGGGGAGAGGATGTCCGCAAATGTTTCATAGTATTGGAGAGAGTAACCGTCGGGGCCCGGGCTTTTCCCTAATTTCATTTGTTTGATAGCTACTTCTAATTCAGTTGAAGATAAGGGATTGTCGAGGTCAAGTTTAAGTTGAAGGGATATTGGTTTAGGGCTATATCTGGAGAGAAATTTTTTAATACTGTAAGTTCAGTGCGGGTTTCGGGTCGTTTTGGAAAGCCTGTTCAGAGCGGAGGTTATATAGTTTTGAGTAAAAGATCTCGAATTCTTTAGCGATATCTTCATTCTTGACCAGTAGATGCCCCTTGGGATTACGAATATGATGAATTCTGGTAGATGTTTTAGAGGATTGAACCGAGCGTGCCAGAAGGCGACCACATTTGTTACCCTGCTCATAAAAAATCCTCTGGCCAAGAATGTATTGCCTGCTAGAGCATTTATCTAGTTCTGCCTTAAGGAGAGAGAGAGTGTGGGTTAGTTCCTGTAGAGTTGAGAGTGCCTGAGTTCGTTTGTGAGTTTTTTCCAGGGATCTAATCGACTCAATAATAATAATAATAATCGACTTAATGGGTTCTTGATATAATTTCTTGGCTTTTGTTGCTAAAGAAATCAACTCTCCCCAGATCACACACTTATGGGCTTCCCAGAGAGAAATTAGAGAAATTCCTGGAGTAGAATTCTCAGTAAAATAGTTTTGGATACTCGTGCGTATGTGATCAAGAGAGACTTGGTCCCTAAGCAGCGAAGGATTAAAGCGCCAGATTTTGGTTCTTGGATAAGTTTCAGGGAAGGACAGTGTAACCGTAATGGGGTGGTGGTCTGATAAAAACATCGGTTCTATGGTAGACTGTTGTAGAAATGGAAGATCCGATTGGGAGAGAAAAAAATAGTCAATTCTGGAATATTTTTGGTGTGGGGCAGAGAAGGATGTGTAATCTTTAACTGTGGGGGGACAAAGTGCGCCACGTATCGTGAAGGGTCAAGTTTTGTAATTGTGTTTTAATCTGACGTAGAGCTCTGTATGGTAGGGCGGAGGTACCTGAAGAAGAGTCTAACAATGGGTTCAGGGGAACATTGAAGTCCCCTCCAAGGAGAACCAGGCCTTCCTGGAAGGAAGCCAATAGGTCGCAAATGTTCCTAAAAAAGGTAACCTGATGTTCATTAGGGCAGTAGATATACTCCAATGTTATTGGTTTATCCATGTATGTGCCTTTAAGGAAAATAAACCTACCTGCCGGGTCGATCAATGAATCCGAAAGGAGGAAATTTGCATGTTTGGAGATTAATATAGAGACGCCTTTCGTCTTGGCATCTGGGTTGGTAGCATGAAAGGCTGATCATTATATGTGGTTGGAGAGTTTAGGTGTGGCGTCAGAGCGGAAGTGGGTCTCTTGTAAAAAGATAAAGTGAGCTTTGTGTTTAGAAAGTGATGACAGCACTTGGAATCATTTTTCAGGTAGATTAAGGCCTTTTACATTCAAAGATATACATTTCAGCTTCAAGGACAAATTGGTTAATGGTTAAGCCCAAGTACTGATTAGAAGCTGAGACTCTCAAAAGTATACTATGATAGGGAGGATTTGGTAATATACAGGGGCAACTAAAAGGGGGTGGGAGCGGGCCCAATCCGATCCCGGGAACACGGGGGTAGGGCAAAAAGAGAAGAGGATTAGTGGGTAGGGAGGAGGGGGGAGAAAAGGAGAGGAAGCAGAATCAGAATTTAGAGTAAGAAGAAAAGAGGAAAGGGAAATGAGAGAAAGAGAGAAGAGAAGAAAAGAAAAGTGACAGGTAGTAGAACGAAAAAGAAAGAGGAGAAAGACAAGATAGGAAACAAACCAGAGGTGAAGCCAGAAATTCTGTTTCACCGAAAGGAAAGGAGACCTGGAATGTCAGCAAGTATCCCAAGGGGACTGCTGTGTGGGGAAGAGAGAAAAGACGGGGACCTCAGGGTGATTGCGAGCCGGGGAATGGACCCGCAAATATATTGAAAGGAAAAACATAGACTATAGTCATATGGGGAGCCTACTAACACTTTTACCATATTACCACCGCAACCGGAGCATTGAGCAACTGAGTATTAATATTAACAATATTAACAAAAACAAAGAATAAAGAACATAGACCGTGACGTGTCAGCCATATAGTATTTATGCTTAGATACAGTACATTCCTAAGTCAAACCGTGAGCAAATAAACAGGGTTAAACCTTCCGTTCCCACACAGAAGGCCGATTACCTTTTGTCAGTGAGGGACAAGAATGGGGTATCTCAGAAAGAGGGGTGAAGGGGGGTAAAGGGGGACGGGGAAGGAAAGAGGGAAGATAGGGGAGAAGAAGAGGCGGTAGGGCAAGAAGACCTTAAGCAGTGAGTCTGGAAGATAACAATATACAGCTATGCAGTTTCTGATCTATTAGCTGCATAGTGAAAGCCTCAGAGGTGTAACTCATCAAGCTAAATGCATTGCCTATGCCAAAAATCCTAAGGAGAGTGCATAGGTTTCCGAAGACCAGGGATGTCCAACCAAATTAGATATTACCCATATCGCCTTGTGAGCGAACTGGGTAGTCGATGTTCAAGATCAGTACGTCGAGTTGATAGCCACCGACAGGGGCTTATCGATCTAGTTAAAATATTTGAAGGTGACATCCCTGATGATCGATGTGATAAGTAACATACATTCTATAAATGCATATATATGGTACCAGAATAATTATTAATCATAGCACACTATAACTTATGAAGAGCTTCATACAGAAGTTGCCTGTGAGGATGAATGAGGGAGAGACACATGTATCTGTCTACGGCAATAACATGCTACTGGAGAAAGGAGAGCAATCCATAGTTGATTCATAAAGTGTTGAAAAACGGGAAGTCTCTGGAGTGTAACCTGGTCAGACAAAAATAGACAGGATCTACCGTTTTGGATCCCTAGGAGAGGGTGCTTAGTCCCATGTAAGGCAGAGGAAGTCTTAATGTGGCAAGTCATGGTCAGAATGCTCTTAGTTCAGTGTGTTGCCTTTCAGCTATAAATAAGCTAAATAAGCAGAGCTTGAAAAGTAGAGAAGAGTCACTGCAGTTAACATAAATGTACTTCTGAAAACGGAGGATGAAGATAAAAGGGAGCGAAGGTAGGGGAAGGTAAGTTGTCTGTCTAACTAGATGTTCATGTAGAAGGGTATACTGCTCATATTGGGACGGTGAGGATCAGAAGTTTAAGTAGTTACTCACGAATGATACAGTATGGCTGAGACGATACAGATTAAGCATCCATGTGATCGCGTCTCGTAGGTGATGAAGGTGAGCGGTCAGGACTTCGTTGGTAGAGATCGCGGCGGGATGAGTGGGCTTTTGGAGACACCAGGCCTACTTTGTGCCTGCGTGATCTCTGGCGTGGGGCTTTCGGTGACGGGTGAAGAGAAACCGGGAGCCATGGTTCCGACGGGAAGAAAAGGTCATACCATTCTGGAAGTTCAATCCGAGGGAGATTGAGTTGATCACAGAAGTTCTTTAAGTCGTCTGGTGTGTGGAGTATAGCAGAGCATCCCCTGGTGGACACAGAGTGCAAAAGGAAATTTCCAATGGTATTGAATGTTTCTGGCGTGAAGAGCATCCAACAAAGGTCGCAAAGCTCTTCTATTTTGTAACGTGATCTGTGACAAGTCCTGGAATAATTTTATGTCAGCACCATTATACACAATTTGACCCCTTTCCCTTGCTTTCCAAAGGATTTCCTCCTTGAGGGGAAAGTTAACCAAGCAACACACGATATCTCTGGGTGGCTCGTTCTCCCTGGGTTGGGGTCGTAGAGCACGGTGGGCCCTTTCCATATGGATAGGCGAGTCAGCGGGGCAATCAATTAAATCATTGAATATTGTGCACAAGGTTTGCTGTAAAGAGCTAAGTTCAGCACCTTCAGGGACCCCCCGTACTCTGATATTGTGTCGGCGACCGCGGTTGTCAAGATCCTCCACATGCCTGTGGAGGTCGAACAGTTGGGAAAGTTGTGAGTCATAGGTGGATTGAACCTGACGAATGGTGGCCGTGTGCATCAGAGATGTTTGCTCCACTGTGTCAATGCAGTGGGCCACCGCCTGAATGTCTGATTTCAGGTTGGCAATCGCAGCTGTCACTGTGCTTTTGATGTCTGATGCCACTTTCTCAAAGTCAAACAGACTGGGTAAATGAGCTCGTCTGGTACTGGGGGTAGAAGTGCCCGAGGTCTGCATGTCGGACAGCACGGAAGGCGAGGCCAGTGTCTGGGCCTGTGAAACCACATGTGCGGACAGCTTCTGTGTACGGAAGATGTCCAGGATGTTTCTACTAAGTTGTGTACCTGAGTCCATGGCAGCACGAGATGCAGAGGAGCTCCGGGTGGTTCTGCTCATACTAGTAGCGAGGTGTAGGCTCCCCTTTAGGCAGGATTCGGTCCCCGTGTCACAGGAGCTCTCGGCTTATGCTGCCATCTCGGTCTCCATCCAGGCCACGCCCCCGGAATATTTCATTTTTATTGTTTCACTTTAAGCATTATTAAAATCCCCACTCCCGCAAAAACAGCCATTTTTAACTTTTTTTGCATTGATACATTTCTCCAGGGGCAGAATTCAGGTCCCCAAACACTTTTTATGACAATCACTTGCATATAAGCCTTTAAAATGAGCACTTTTTGTTTTTCAAGTTAGTGTCCCATAGACTTTAATGGTGTTCCGCGGCTTTCAAATTTGCTGCGAACACTGTATAATGTTCGTTGTTCGTCGAACGGCCGAACAACCAAAGTTTGTCCCGAACTTGTGCTCGGGCCAAACCATTCTCCCATCCCTAGTAGACAGCCATGGAATAGTGAAGTTTACTTGATCCATAAAATATTTGCACTACACATGTCTAATCCCACCAAACTTAAAGTGGTGGTAAACCCTTTACAGCCACTTTTCACTACAGGTAAGCCTATAATTAGGGATGGGGGAACGGTTCGGCCTGAGCATAAATTCGGGCCGTACTTTCGTTGTTTGGGCGTTCGGAGAACAGGCGAACAAACGGGACGTTCAACCATTTGTTCAGCCCCCCGAACTGACCACAATGCATTGTGGCGTTGGACAGTGCATTGCAAGCCCTGATTGGCTGAAGCAGTGAAAGCTTCAGCCAATCAGGGCACAGAGCACTGTCAGAGTCATAATTGGACACTGTCATGACTTTTTCCAATCGTGGCTCATTCCCGCCCCACAGTATAAAAGTATTCTTTCAATGGCAGCCGTTTTCAGTGTGATTTTGGTGTGGAGAGAGATAGAACAGGGCTCTGGTTAGTGCTATTAGTTAGTGTGCTATACTGTGCTATTTTGCTTCAATTGTCAGTGTGGAATATTAGTTTAGTGTCAGTCTAGGGATAGTGTGAGTGTAGTGAGAAGGACCATCATTCAGCTTTTCATAGTGTGCAGCTAGGGTAGGAAAAGCTCAGATAGTTTCAGTGTAGTGTAGTGAGACCGTGTCAGTAATCTTGACATTTGTATATAGCTAGGTAAGGTCTGCTCGGGCCTGCAGCACACCACTCAGCGCCAAATAAATTAATTGATGTCTAAAGAGAGCACAACTAAAGACTAGGGGAGATGAAAACACTCAGTATCTATGCAGGGTGATCTAAAGGACAGCAGCCATTTTAAAAAATCAAAAGATTGAAAACAAATATTAATAATAATAGTATATATAAACCAGACAGGTAGACGTATACTACAAACAGCGCTAAATGTTGAGCAAAGATAAATGTAAAATCATGCGGCCAACTACGCACAAAAGTATTCAAACAGAGAGGTAGAGAGTCTGTGAAGTGCTCAGAAAAAAGTCCATCAGTGACAATACAGTCGTAACTCAGTGTGCGCCTTCCACCGGTCAGCAGAATTCCACCCTGTGTTGACACTCTCCCCCTAGGGGATCGAACTCACCAGATCTGCTAATTTTAAAAGCATCCAAGAACAAAAGCAAAGGATCTTCTCAGCACCACTCTCTCAGTACCACTCCTGGGGGTTCAGGAGGGAGGCCACAACTCCAAACAGATGAATGCCAAAAAGAAAAAATTGTATGCACATAGCGTAATACTGTTTATTAAATTGCACCCCACAATCTTCATAAAAAACCCCTCATTCTATATACGTACACAATAAAAGCAGTTAAACAAGCAAAAACGTAAATGGGTAGCGTGTCACCGTTCTGGAAACCGGCCGGTTCGATATCCAGGGGAACAGTTCACTTCCTGGTTGTGGATCAGGCCGAGGTGGAACGCATACCTCACTTCCGGCGTCGTGTAAGCCACGCCCTGACGCGTTTCGTCATATCCTGACTTCGACAGAGGCCCTCATATTTATTAAGCTTTATTGGTATGTAATTTTGTAGAATGTATGCACCTTATTGCACTCTGCACTTTATTATTGTTGTATATTAGCAAGTTTATTCTACATTTAGTGCTAACACAATTAGTTTATCCCACTCTCTCATAGGGATAGTTCTATACTTACCTAGACTGTGACTTTTTTTAACTATTTCTGGATTAGCGCAGCACCATACTAGATATCTAATTTATATGCATACTAGCTCATTATGCCATTGTCTTGCAGTTTTTTTTGTGGGTTTACAACTACTTTAAACCTTTTCATGAATCACTTAACACTTGGAGCTGGTTTCCAAATAAACTAAAGAAGCTTCAATCAAAAGATTGTGCAAATATTTACTTAAACATTGTTTGTAAACTGTCTGCATGTGACTGGGTATTCAAAATGAACAGGAATTTGGTTCTCACATGATTGGATAAATTAAGTTAACAAAGTTACTATTCAAATAATATTTGAATGACGATGGGGAGATTCTTCCTCTATATCTGTCCTAATGGCTATTGTGAGG
The DNA here is from genome assembly GCF_042186555.1 of Aquarana catesbeiana. Classification (NCBI taxonomy): domain Eukaryota; kingdom Metazoa; phylum Chordata; class Amphibia; order Anura; family Ranidae; genus Aquarana; species Aquarana catesbeiana. The sequence goes on along the minus strand of NC_133325.1, from coordinate 613,535,835 downwards.
GACACTGAAAGCTCAAGAAAATGCTGAATTTTGATTTGTCACTGGGACAGAAAAGAGGGGAAAATCTTTCGAAATAGACATTTGTTTCAGGGATATGTTGCCTTATGAGTTTATGTGAAATGTCCATTAATAGCTGTAAAATATTGTAATTAGGAATATATATAATTTAGCTTGTACCTATGCAGGCCGCAAGATATTATCTTTACATATATCTCGGAGTAGACCAGACAAGTCAATGCCCAGGCTTTTGTGTACAAACAGTGGGTTTCAAACCTCATTGTTTTACACATACTCACGTTAAAGGATCCCATGCTGGAATATGCAATGAAGGGAGGCCCACTCCGGAATCAATACTTAACTTCCCGGGAACATTCTTCTGCTCAGAATAGTCACTAGGATTTGCATTAAAAGGGGCTGACTTATGCAAAGTATAGGAAAGCTAACCAATCAGAAGTCACACTATGCCAACCAATGAGGCATCAGCCTGTATTGATATACACAGACTAGATGGGAGGAAACTTCCTCTTCCAGGAAGAGCAGCCATCAGAATGGAACCTTGGTGAGAAACGGATAATTATGGGAAAGGTATGCCCTTTTACTTGTAACTAAATATGTTTGTAGATTAATGTTTTAAGGAATATACTCTGTATTCCTTCATGTAATTCTCTTATTTTAACCTAATATTTTCTTCCTTGGTGTAGACTATAGATAGATGGTTGTGTATAGATAGACTTTCAACTACTTACCAATAAATGTTGTTATTGTGTTAAAGCTTTCACTCTTGGTCTCATTTAACCCACATCATATTTTTGAGATATTAAATCTTAAATATAATAAACGGGTAACAGATCACAGTTTGAAAGAGGCCTCTAGTAGTATCCACTCCTAAAGCCCAGCTCTAGCAGGCCACACATTCAATAATTCACGCCTCATTTTGCCTTCTATAATCTAAATGCCTGCTAGTGGCATAACGTGTAATAACTAGAGATGCTTGAATTTTAGAGTTCATTAAAAGTCTATGGAGCTCATATTTAAAATAAATTGATATCAAGTAGTTGTAACTTAGCATTATAGTTTAGTTTACTAGCGTTTTTTGTATTAACTGAGGGTTTCCTTTAACTGGTTACCACCCGCCCACCGTCAAATGATGACGGGCGGTGCGGCTCTAGTTCTGGGACGCCGTCATATGATGGCATCCCAGAATGGCCGCTCTTGCGTGCCCTGTATGCAGCGCAGTAATCGCGGCTGCACCGTGTTCCTAGGACACAGCGTGACCCCAATCTCTTTAACCATGTGATCGGCTGTGTCCAATCACAGCCAGTCACATGTAAACAAGGAAGTGCCGGTAATTGGACAGAGTGTGTGGCGAGGAGAGCTGATCAGCAGCATCTCCACGCAAGGGGACATGTAGGAATGTAATCAGGGCACTGATCATCAATGCCCTGATTACAGTATAGTAAAACAGTGTCACCATACAGTGCCCACCAGTGCCCACCAATGCCAGCAATCAGTGCCCACAAGTGCCACCAAACAGTGCCCATTAGCGATGCCAGTCAGTGCTGGCAATCAGTTCCACCTATCACTGCTGTCGATCAATGCCCATCACTGTTGTAGATTAATGCCCATAAGTGACGCCAATCAGTGCCCATCAGTACTGCCTATCCATGCTGCCTATTCGTGCCACCTATCAGTGCCCACCAGTGCCGCCTAACAGTGCCCACCAGTGCTGCCTGTCAGTGCCCACCAGTGGCCTATTAGTGCCCATCAGTGCCACCTAACAGTGCCCATCAGTGCCACATATCAGTGCCACCTATCAGTGCCCATAAGTGCAGCATATTAGTGCCTCCTCATCAGTGCCACCTCATCCTCATCAGTGCCACCTCATCAGTGCCCATAAGTGCTGCCTCATCAGTGCCCATAAGTGCCACCTCATCAATGCCCACCAGCTAAGCCTATCAGTGCCCATCAGTTCCGCCTCATCAGCGTACATCAGTGAAGGTGAAAAATTACTTAGTTACAAAATTTACTGACAGAAAAAAGTAAAAAAACATTTTATTTTCAAAATTTTTGGTCTTTTTTTGTAAAAAATAAAAAACCCAGCAGTGATTAAACACCACCAAAAGAAAGCTCTATTTGTGTGAAGAAAATGACAAAAAATTTGTTTGGGTACAGTGTAGCATGACTGTGCAATTGTCAATCAAAGTGCGACAGCGCCGAGAGATGAAAAATGGCTTGGGCAGGAAGGGGGTGGAGGTGCCTGGTAGTCAAGTGGTTAAGCATACTTTATTATTTTCCAAAGTTTTCCTTTAAATGCAGTCTTTATGCCCACTAAACATGAGAAATACTACTAATAGCATTTATTTTTGTAAAAAATTTTTGTGGTAGGTTTGTAAGCCTAAGCTTCTATATGCTACTGTATTCTTTTTAGTAATACCATTTTTCCATTAAAAGCACAGGTTGCTATCAGACCTGTCCTTCTTTAGGTCATTGAGCATTTTACTTTAAAGCACATTATAAACTGTCATTTTTCCAACTCATCGAGTCAATAATCTGGCATGTTACTAAATGTAAAAGTGTCCTTAGTTATTCTAGTCAACGTCAATCACAATGGCATAATAGTGGGCAATGAAAAAAAACACTTGTTTGAACTATTATTTGGTTACTTTATCTCATAAAATTATAGACTACAGTTTCCATTATTTAGAAAGTAGAATTTGATATTGGGTAATTTTTTTTGGTTATAATTATTTAAAGTTAATTTTTAATCTTTTTCTTTACAATGTAAGGGCTTTGCTTTGCAAATCATTTATACAAAGAACACCCATGACACAGAATTCACAGAATATATGTAAGGAATAAAGTTTAGATTTGTGTTTAGCTTGCGGTTCACAGACAATTCAAGCTAATGCATGATTCTGCTATCATAGCAACTAAGTACCAAAAATGTACTTCCTGGCCTTTTTACATTTTTCCAATTAATCAATTCAATAAAATGGCATGTTATTAAATGTAAACGTGTCCTTAGTTATTCTAGTTCATGTCAAAAACAATTACATAATAGCGAATAATGAGCATAGTATGGGATATTTTTTTAAACTATTTTTTAGTTACTTTATTTTGTATATTTATATAGTTATGAACTGCAGTTTACTTATTTAAGAAAGTGAAATTTGATCATTTGGGTTGCTTGTTTATTTTTAGTTTAAGTATTTAACACATTTTTTTAAAAATCTTTCTTTACTACTGTAAAACCTTTTGCTTTAGGCAAGGAACACCCATGACACAGCATTCATAGAACATTATGTAAGGGATTTGGCTCGAGTCTGGGTTGAGCATGGTTTTAAGGTGAACCAAGCCAGCTCGCAGTTTGTGGAAGTGGCATACACTGGTTAGACTTATTATTACTGACTGAAACTGTCCTGCTTCTGGACAATTTTTTACTGCTTTATCCTCTGCTATATCATCATTCTTCTAGTCAAGTCCCAGCTTTTGTTCTTTGTCTCTAGTTTATTAGACCAAACCTAACTATATAAAATTGTTATGCTGCTGAGCATTTTTACACTGCTATGTCATCGGTAGTTTCTTAATACTTGTAGCATAACCCTACCTGTAATTCTTTTGTGTAGTATATTTGGGCATTAAGTTATTATTTGAATTGTTCAGCTAATTTCACACTGCTGTACACTGTGTAGTCTGATAATTTCGGTAGTAGAACCCCCTACCTGTCCTTTTTTCTGTAACAAATTTGAGCCCACAAACATTTTAGAAAACTCTCCATGATTAAAATGTCCTACTGTTGTTCCTTTTGTTTAGATTATAATTTTTAATTTTGGGGCATTAGGGTACATCTAGCAGTTATTGTTGGCAGTGCTGCCTTTCTTGTTGCAGCAAATCACTGCATCATTTGAAAAACATGTAAACATACACTCTCACTCCAGGTTAATGAAATTCAGCTTCACAAAATTCAATTAAAAATGAAAATGATAACAAAGTTTTGGTGGATGGGAAAATGGCTTGGTGTGGACCATGACCTTTCTATAAGGTGGGATTCCTTGTAGCCATTACCTTTCCAAAGTTGGTGTCTGAGCTGATGGTCTTTCTTTCCAAGGAAACCATTTTTTTTGCAAGGTGTTGTTAAGGCCTAGGTCTTTTTTGTAAAGGTAGTACCCAGTTTGCATGACCACCCCTGCCAGTGTTTGCTTCACCAGGGAAGGGGCAGCCTTACAAGAAAAAAAACACACAAATAAAGCACAAAAAATAAAAAACCCAAATACCTGCTCTGATATAGTGAATGATATCAGTAATAATGACAAAGCAGCTGGCACAAATCTCCTGGCAAAAAATAGGATTTTTACGTCATACTTACCTGTGCATTCATTTTCCTTGAGTATATCATGGGACACAGAGTCAGGCTAATATTCATTACTTGCTGGGTTATACTCCATCATTAAGGGAATGGACACTGATAGATAAAAGGTCTTCAGACAGGAAGTGATCCCCTATATAACCCCTCCCATAGAGGAAGTACTTTAGTTTTGTAGCAAGCACTAAATCCTCAAAAAAGAGGGGAGGGATCTCTGTGTCCCATGATGTACTCAGAGAAAAAGATTTTACAGGTAAGTATGATGTAAAAATCCTATTTTCTTTTTCATACATCATAGGACACAGAGTCAGGCTAATATTCATTACCTGCTGGGACATCCCAGAGCAATAGCCTTGGGGGGAGGGAGACACCCTGCCAAACAATAGCCATCAGAACTTATACGGCAGCCCACAGTACACTGCGGCCAAAAGCCGAATCTTCGGCTGCTCGAACATCCACTTGATAAAATGGTGAACATATGCACTGACCACAAGGTAGCAGCCTTACAAATCTGAGCCACAGATACCTGATGGCAAAAAGCCCAGGAGGTTCCTAAACCCCTGGTACAATGAGCTCTCACCCTAAAAGGAGGAGCTTTATGTTTGGTAGGCCTGAATGACCAATTGATGGGCCCAATTGGCAATGGAAGCTTTGGAAGCTGTCTGCCCCTTTTTGGGTCCTTTTGGTAAAACAAAAAAAAAGAGTATGATCCTCGGATCTCCGCAGAAGTAGACAGATAAACCCTGACGTCCAAAGAATGCAGTCATCTCTCTCCCGCCAAAGGAGGCTGAGAGAAAAAAGAAGGCAAAATAATGTCCTGATTTAAATGAAAGGCTGACACCACCTTTGGCAAAAAGGATAGAACAGGTCGTAACACAATTCTGTCATGGTGAAGGATCAAGTACAGTTCTCTGCATGAAAGGGCCGCCAACTCCAACACTGTTCTAGCCGAGGTGATAGCCGTCAGGAAGGCTAGCTTATGTGACAGCAAGTCTAATGGAATAATACTGATAAGGCTGAAACCTGACCTCTGACCTGACCTCTGATTGTACTCAAAGCCAATTTGATTTCCACAGCTGACTGTAGAAAAGAGAGAATTCTCCCAATCACATATTTCCGAGGAGACATTTTCTAGCTTCACACCAAGCAATATAGGTCTTCCAGAACTTATGATAAATCTTCCTAGTGACAGCTTTTCCAGCATTCACTAATGTAGACACCACTGGTCCCGAGATGCCACGGTCCTTTAACACCCTGGCTTCAATACCCATGCCAAATTTAGAGACTGTAAATTGGGGTGGAATATAGGACCTTGAAACAGTAGGTCGGGGTGACGTGGAAGTGTCCATGGCCTGTCTATCTTCAGTCTCACAATCTCTGGGAACCAGGGCCTTCTGGGCCAGGCTGGTGCCACCAGAATGACTGGAACCCCCTCTCTCTAAATCCTGTGCAACAAATGTGCAGGGAGAGGAATCGGAGGGAAAGCATAAACCAGGGAGTACTGGCTCCATGAAACTATCAGAGCATCTGCTTCAATTGCTTCTTGTTCAAGACACAAACTGCTGTAGCTTGTTGTTGAACTTGGATACCAGTAGGTCGACCTCTGGCCATCCCCAGTGTTGAGCTGAACGACTCCTGGTACCGCCTTGGTGGTTTATATAGGCCACTGCCGTGGCATTGTCAGACTGAACCCTGATGGGGCAGTCCTGAAACTCCACCATCCAGGACCGCAGGGCCAGACGTACTGCCCGTAATTCTAGGACATTGATAGGCAGGGTCTGCTCTGTCCCTGACCATTTCCCCTGAGCTGTGAGCCCATCTAGGGTCGCTCCCCAGCATGAGAGACTGGCATCTTTAGTCGGTACTCTCCAAGTTACCGGGAGAAAGGATTTTCCCTTTCGCAGGTTCTGATCCTGCAACCACCAGTTTAGGATTAAGCATGCCTGAGGAGAAAAGCACATTGGATAATCCATGGCTTTTTTTCCTCTGTTCCAAGCCGATAAGATGTTTTGTTGTAAAGGCCTGGAATGGAACTGGGCATACGGCACTGCCTCGAAGGAGGATACCATCCTCCCCAGAAAACTCATACAGAGCCAAATGGAGGGTTGTCTGGTGCCCCTTATCTGATGCACCTGATCCTTCAGGGCACAGATCCTTACGGGTGGCAAGAATACTCTTGCTTGGACCGTGTTTAGAATTAGACCTAAATATTTTAGACTTTGAGCTGGTCTCAAGGCTGACTTTTTGGTATTTATGATCCAGCCTAAGCTTTTCAAATACCTCACTGTGTATATTATGCTCTATTCTAGAGCCTGTACTGAGTGATCTCTGAGCAGGAGGTCATCCATATACCCAAGCACCAGGCTCCCTTGGGCCCTTAAAAGACCCAGTACTGGTGCTAGGACCTTTGTGAACACCCGGGAGCTGTAGCAAGCCCGAAGGGTAGAGCCACAAACTGAAAGTGACATTCTGCAAAATGTAGGAGCCTCTGAAGAGGCTGAAAATAGGTATGTGTAAGTACGCGTCCTTTATATTAATGGAGGCTAATAAGTCTCCCCTCTGGAGTGAAGTTACTACTGAGTGGACAGACTCCATCTGAAAGGACTGTATCGATAGATACTTGTTCAGGGACCTTAGGTAAAAAATGGGCCTTGTATCCCCATTTGGTTTCTGAACTGTAAACAGGTTTGAGTAAAACCCTGTTCCCTTTTTTAATACAGGAATCTCTACATTCACTCCTTGATGCACTAGATGATGTAGTGCCTGAAGCAATACGTTTCTTTTTGAAGGATCCGAGGGAACGCTGGATCTTAGAAACCTCTGAAGGGGAACCCCCGTGCTTGTCCAGCTTGTAACTGCAAGATATAATTGAGGTGACCCACTGGACCCGAATTGTTTTCCAAATGTCTGCAAAGTGCAGTAGCCTTCCCCCCATCAGATGGAGTGGGGGCATCCCCTCAAAAGGAGGGCTTGGTGCTAAGTTTAGAAGAATTTTGGACCCAGGGCCTTTTCTGGCCCTGGCCCTGTGGCTTGCCCCTGGCCCTAGCGCCCTGTTGGCAGTCCTTGGGTTTTTAAACAAGGGGCGTTTGGTGCTTTTCTTCACAGGAAGTAGAGAACCCTTCCCTCCGGAAATCTTTTGGATATATTTGTCCAAGTAATCACCGAATAAACATTACCTATGAAACGGGAAACCTGCCAATAACTTTTTACAAGGAAGCTCAGCTGACCAGTTCTTAAGCCATAAAAGTCTGCGCATATGTTCAGACAAGAGAGACAGATGAGAAACCTGCAGTATTGAATCCTTTAAAGCATCAACAGCAAAACACAGTATCTGTCTTACTTTCAAGCAGATCATCCTCCTGGTTAGGCCTATCCGGCCGTTTGACCTGATCCTTTACAGACTGGCAAATACCAATTGCTGCAACAGCTGGCTGAATAGCTGAACTGGCCAAAGAAAATTAAGCCTTTAATAATAACTCCAATTTCTTGTCAACAGGGTCTTTCAAGCCCTGTGCATTATCTACCAGACAAGTTCTTGTTTAAGGAAAAGACTACTGCATCTACGGCTGGCATGCTCTATTTTTTATTGAACTTTTTATCCATGGGATATAAAAGGGAAAACCTTTTAGGAGGCAAAAAAAGTCCTTTCAGGATGTTCCCAATCAGCATACACCGCCTGTTCCAACAGGGGGTGTAGCAGGAAAGTCTGTGTGACCTGAAAAGATCTCAGAGATCCCAACGAGGACCAGGGGGGCTCAGTCACCTTTGCAAGAGGCAACTTAAAGGCAGAATTAACCATTTCGGTCAGAGTCAGAATCAAAAGCCTCTGCAACTGAGATGCAGATATTGACTGGATATCTTCTTGTCCAGATTGCCTCCAAAGCAGACTCATCTGCCGGGCACTCCACCGAATCCTGAGCTTTAAGCTCCTCCCCATCCTCAACTCATTCCTGCTCTAAACTAGGAGACTCCAGGGAGGGGGATCTGTCATGCTTCCTGCCACTGCAGGATGGAGGCGATCATGCCGGCAATCCGGTGCTCTAACCCGGCTAGGGCTGAGGACAGTTCATCCTTAGTGATAAAGGTTGAAGCAGCAGCGTTGACTTTAGGCACAATACTAGATAGGCGCAGAGGCTCAGATTGCCCGGGATCCTTTGGTCTTTCAGGGGACACCACACTAGGGATACGACTAGGTTCATCAAGAACTACTGATGACATAGATGTGCCCTTCCCTATGGTGTTAGTCCCACTCTTCTTTTTGGAAGACATTTAATGCCACAAACAAAAAGTACTTGGGTGTAGTTAAAACACCTCAGAAGTGAGACCCTTTAATAGGGCTCACCAAGCCCCTATGCAACAATCCTGCTAAGCACCTTTAGCCTGCCAAGTAACACCTGGTGACTCACGTGACCCGGGTAAGTTAAAAAATTAACCGCTGCAAGTGTCTGTTTAGAGCCTGCTCTGTGTCCGACAGCTGCCCTCTGGAAGCACCACATGCTTGGCCTGCACAGCTTAAATAAGCTGGGTGTGCACCAGAACGTTCTATGCATGTGTGCGCACGCATGTGCACAGTCTCGGTGAGCGGGCGTGACTGTATTCGTGTACAACGTGAATCTTCATAAGCCCAGATAAAGGCTACGATGCATGTGTGGTGATGCTGCATGTGCCATGGCTGCCAAACAAACTCTCTTGCGAATGCACGTGCGCCATGGCAATCCAAGGCGAAATGGTGCACCATAGTGCACTGTCATACAGGGAAAAAACAGCCGAACACAAGCAAAAAAGGTACACTTTGCAAACACCCACAGCTAGCCCAGAACTCCCCCGTATGGTCATCGCACACAAGTGTCCAGCATTTAGCTAGCTTGACTGATTGTTGTAATCACTGGTACGCCCCACAATAATAAAATAAAGGGGTTTTACTTACTCTTCATGGCAGGTTCCTGTCACTTGGACCTTCAAGGACTGGGTACCCTTTCATGTTTAGGGTCCATTCTCTGGGACCTGTACAGCACCCTGCAGGAAATGCCTTAGCGCTGTAGTGTCTAGGATTTCCACTCCACAGGGTCCAGCACCCGGAGGCCACATTACAAACAAAACCTCGCAGGATCTTGAGTCTTCTTTGCGAGGCTCAGGTACCGTTTATCTAAGCATAAAAGCCTGTGTCAAATGGATCTGATTGGTCACTCCCTTGATTCATTTTTGGAACCGTTTGTGGGACTAGAGACCTGGAGCTCAGAGAGCTCAAATAAATCGTGCCATCCACCTTGCAGACACTGTTAAAAAACTAAAGTGCTTCCTGTATGGGAGGGGTTATATGGGGGATCACTTCCTGTCTGAAGACTTTTGGTCTACCAGTATCCATTCACCTAATGATGGAGTATAACCCAGCAGGTAATGAATATTAGCCTGACTCTGTGTCCCATGATGTATGAAAAAGAAAGATAATCCAAATAACATACAATACAAATGCAGCGCTATAAACTAATAAAAAGTCCCAATCAAAGTAGATGAAAAATATCCATATGAACAATCCAAAGTGTGTAGTAGGTCACACACAGAAAGTGCTGGTAGGGATCTGTCACCAAGAAAGAAAGGTGCACACTGACTCTTACCCCAGCAAATGGGTTATTTAGTCAAAAGCAGTCAAACACGCTTAGGAATCATCCCCTCAGATATCTCCACACATGAGAAGAAGAATAAGATGTATGACCATTAGGGATGAGCTTCGAGTTCGAGTCGAACTCGTGTTCGACTCGAACATTGGCTGTTCGCAAGTTCGCCGAACAGCGAACAATTTGGGGTGTTCGCGGCAAATTCGAATGCCGCGGAACACCCTTTAAAAGTCTATGGGAGAAATCAAAAGTGCTAATTTTAAAGGCTAATATGCAAGTTATTGTCATAAAAAGTATTTGGGGACCCAGGTCCTGCCCCAGGGGACATGGATCAATGCAAAAAAAAGTTTTAAAAACGACCGTTTTTTCAGGAGCAGTGATTTTAATAATGCTTAAAGTCAAACAATAAAAGTGTAATATCCCTTTAAATTTCGTACCTGGGGGGTGTCTATAGTATGCCTGTAAAGGGGCGCATGTTTCCTGTGTTTAGAACAGTCTGACAGCAAAATGACATTTTGAAGGAAAAAACTCATTTAAAACTACCCGCGACTATTGCATTGCCGACAATACACATAGAAGTTCATTGATAAAAACGGCATGGGAATTCCCCAAAGGGGAACCCCGAACCAAAATTAAAAAAAAAAAATGACGTGGGAGTCCCCCTAAATTCCATACCAGGCCCTTCAGGTCTGATATGGATATTAAGGGGAACCCCGGCCAAAATTAAAAAAAAAAAAATGACGTGGGGTTCCCCCTAAATTCCATACCAGACCCTTCAGGTCTGGTATGGATTTTAAGGGGAACCCAGTGCCAAAAAAAAAAAAAAAAAGGGTGTGGGGTCCCCCCAAAAATCCATACCAGACCCTTATCCGAGCACGCAACCTGGCAGGCCGCAGTAAAAGAGGGGGGGACGAGAGTGCGGCCCCCCCTCCTGAACCGTACCAGGCCACATGCCCTCAACATTGGGAGGGTGCTTTGGGGTAGCCCCCCAAAACACCTTGTCCCCATGTTGATGAGGACAAGGGCCTCATCCCCACAACCCTGGCCGGTGGTTGTGGGGGTCTGCGGGCGGGGGGCTTATCGGAATCTGGAAGCCCCCTTTAACAAGGGGACCCCCAGATCCCGGCCCCCCCTGTGTGAAATGGTATTCACTAAAAAATTGTCAAAAATGTTAAAAATGACAAGAGACAGTTTTTGACAATTCCTTTATTTAAATACTTCTTCTTTCTTCTATCTTCCTTCATCTTCTGGTTCTTCTGGTTCTTCTGGCTCTTCTGGTTCTTCCTCCGGCGTTCTCGTCCAGCATCTCCTCCGTGGCGTCTTCTATCTTCTTCTCCTCGGGCCGCTCCGCACCCATGGCATGGGGGGAGGCTCCCGCTCTTCTCTTCTTCTCTTCTTCTTTTCTTCTCTTCTTCATTTTCTTCTCCGGGCTGCTCCTCACACATGCTAGCATGGAGGGAGGCTCCCGCTGTGACGTCACGGGGAATGCCACAGGGAAGTCCCGTCATGTCCCGTGCGTCAGAGGGGGGCGGGGTCACCGGGTGGCCCCGCCCCCCGTTATTTAAGAACTGTCAGACGAGGAGCGCCGTCACACAGTGGGTGCCTCCCTCCATGCCAGCATGGATGCGGAGCGGCCCGGAGAAGAAAATGAAGAAGAGAAGAAGAGAAGAAGATGAAGAAGAAGAGAAGAGCGGGAGCCTCCCCCCATGCCATGGGTGCGGAGCGGCCCGAGGAGAAGAAGATAGAAGACGCCGCGGAGGAGATGCTGGACGAGAACGCCGGAGGAAGAACCAGAAGAACCAGAAGATGAAGGAAGATAGAAGAAAGAAGAAGTATTTAAATAAAGGAATTGTCAAAAACTGTCTCTTGTCATTTTTAACATTTTTGACAGTTTTTTAGTGAAATGGTAGGGGTACTTTTGTACCCCCTTACCATTTCACACGGGGGGGGCCGGGATCTGGAGGTCCCCTTGTTAAAGGGGGCTTCCAGATTCCGATAAGCCCCCCGCCCGCAGACCCCCACAACCACCGGCCAGGGTTGTGGGGATGAGGCCCTTGTCCTCATCAACATGGGGACAAGGTGTTTTGGGGGGCTACCCCAAAGCACCCTCCCAATGTTGAGGGTATGTGGCCTGGTATGGTTCAGGAGGGGGGGGCGCACTCTCGTCCCCCCCCTCTTTTCCTGTGGCCTGCCAGGTTGCGTGCTCGGATAAGGGTCTGGTATGGATTTTTGGGGGGACCCCAAGCCATTTTTTTTTTCTTGGAGCGGGGTTCCCCTTAAAATCCATACCAGACCTGAAGAGTCTGGTATGGAATTTAGGGGGAACCCCACGTCATTTTTTTTTTAAATTTTGGCCGGGGTTCCCCTTAATATCCATACCAGGCCTGAAGGGCCTGGTATGGAATTTAGGGGGACTCCCACGTCATTTTTTTTTTTTTTAATTTTGGTTCGGGGTTCCCCTTTGGGGAATTCCCATGCCGTTTTTATCAATGAACTTCTATGTGTATTGTCGGCAATGCAATAGCCGCGGGTAGTTTTTAAATGAGTTTTTTCCTTCAAAATGTCATTTTGCTGTCAGACTGTTCTAAGCACAGGAAACATGCGCCCCTTTACAGGCATACTATAGACACAACCCCAGGTACGAAATTTAAAGGGATATTACACTTTTATTGTTTGACTTTAAGCATTATTAAAATCACTGCTCATGAAAAAACGGCCGTTTTTAAAACTTTTTTTTGCATTGATCCATGTCCCCTGGGGCAGGACCCAGGTCCCCAAACACTTTTTATGACAATAACTTGCATATTAGCCTTTAAAATTAGCACTTTTGATTATTCATGTTCGTGTCCCATAGACTTTAACGGTGTTTGCGTGTTCGAACAAACTTTTTTCCTGTTCGCATGTTCTGGTGCGAACCGAACAGGGGGGTGTTGGGCTCATCCCTAATGACCATCAATAGGGATTTCCCAAACAGACTCTCATTGCATTTAGGACATCATGGAAATAGGCATAAAAACTTTATTGCGCAGTATTACTGACAAGTGAATTTATTTTGAGCATAATAAAAGCCAGAATACTCACAAACATCTTAGTAAAAAGTGCATATATGTCCAATAGCATGATATAATGTTCAAAATCATTGTTTCTAATCCAGTATAATGGCCGACTGATGAGCGTGGCAACGTCATATGACCCAACTCCTTCCACAGAGTTTCGTCGTAACCTCCAGTCTATGACAGCTGATGTCATGATCCAAACTTTCCAATTCGTGGAATATACAGTACCTGTACCTATTGTTTTTATCACATTATGGTTCAAATAGCTGACTCTTACAAGCACAACCTTATTTTAAATCTAATTTAAATATTATTTTAATTGACCTTTAAATGCACTATTCAATTTATTTTATCTCATCATGTGGTCTCATATTGATCTTTTAAATCATGCATAGTTCCCATTATTACTTTTAATTGCTGTTTTACTTTCATTTAATATTTTCACTTAATATATTTATCACTCCAACGTTTGTATCATTCTTTGAAGCCCTGATGAAGGGATGTTGTTTTCTTCCTGCTTCTATGCTGTGAAATTAATTGACCTTTAAAGGCAATGGACTATTAGACATTCATTTGGCACTCCCAATGGGCGCCTGGCATATGGCCTTCTAAGAAGTAGTGTAGATTACAAACATTTATAAAGAAGGGATAATTTTGTTGACTCATTATAGTCAGTACTACAGGATAAGCTAAAGAGGATGAGGAAAATTATGTAACATTATAAAAAGTGCCAGGTTTGTGCTCTTGAGGGGGAGAAGAAAAGGGTACATTAACAGTCCAAAAAAGGCTGCTAAGTACTTTTGAATAGAAGTAAATGCGTGCATTAGCAGTTCTCAAAGTAAAATGGCTGCTATGTGTCCTTGAGGATTTGGGGGAGAATAAGGATGTATTAGCAGTGTTAAAAAAAAGAAAGTGGTTTCTATGCACTTCAGGGAGGAGGAATGAGTGCCTTTTGCTGCCAATTGACTCTTTGAGGTTGTGCTCTCCCTGACTCTGTGATACCCAGATGGCTTTTACTTTTATCATGGATGATACACTGCAGATGCTGCAGCCCACAACATTGCTGTCAGCAGCAGATACTTTAAAAAAAGGGTCACTCTGCAGAGCCCCTTTTATTTACTCCCTATTCAAGTGTTCATGTACTGTACCACTACTTGTACATTTCTACCGAGCATAAACCTTAAGTCCATATTTTGTAATATTTTGGTAATAATTGGGAAAAAAGGGGTGGGGTTTGGGAACTATTAAACAATGCAGTGTGTTATCACATTACTATTAAACTGGTTTTAAACTATTACTATTACCATTACTATTAAACTGTTGTGGCTATTATTTTGGCCAATCAATTCAGACCTGGTATTGCTGGATAAAAAAAGTGGAGCCAAAACTACATAAACTGGTCTTTTTTAAGTAAGAATGAATCAGTTTGGGATGTGAGGGTGGTTTAAAGTGAAAAAATAATATTCTAACAATTAAGACATTTTTATGACAGAGGGTACCCTATTGGTTTCTTCTGTGTTAACTGCTTCTCCTTGCCTTTCAGAGTTGCACACTGAGCCATATATATGCAGATTAGTGTACATTTATGGCACCTTTTTTGTGTATGGACGGGAGTAATGTCATTGTGGCCTGGTCAAGCAGCTGAAGAGTCCAAGCTCAAAAGGAAGACTTAGAGAAAATGGAAGTGTCTGTGACAGCTGACAGCACAGCGCTGGAAGGGTTTGCTTGGCAGATAGGTTTGCATAATGAGCTAATATGCTTTTCAAACTAGTATATTATGGCATAAATCAGCTGGGGGCAATTTTTAGTTATTTTCCAGGTTTAATTCTGCTTTAAGCAGAATGCAACATCAATAATGTTTTCCATGAAAATCACACTGTTCTCTAACACCACATATGGCTTAAAGGCATCTTCCAAACATATAATTCAAAGGATGGGTCATTTTATAATTTCTCCTTTGAAGCTGCATTAAAAATAGGACCATATCCCCACTATATAGTATTTTTTTAAAAACTTTTTGCCTTGGTACTTGCCCCCCATGGCCTAGCACACCATTCTCTTTTTGGTCAATACTTTGCCTATTAGTCTTAAATTGGCCAGAATTTATTACCAAAATTTGCCCCCTATAAACCTCAATAGAATTTGTCTTTTAGACCCCTTTCACACTGGGGCTGCGGGTCTGTTAGCGGTAAAGCACCACTAGTTTTAGTGGCGCTTTACCGCTGTTTTAGCTGCACTTTTTGGCAGTTAGTGAGGCGCTGTTAACCCCTGCTAGCGGCCAAGGAAAGGGATAATAGGGCCCATTTTGCAGCGCTGATGAAGTGCTTGGCAGGTGCTTCGGCAGCAGTGCCCATTCATTTCAATGGGCAGGGGTGGTGGAGGAGCGGTGTGTACAAAGATGCTGCTTGCAGGACTTTTTTTCTGTCCTGCAAGTGCATCACCAGAGTGTGAAACCACTTGGGCTTTCACACTGGGGTGGCTCGAGAGGCACTTTTCCGGCGCTTTACGGGTACTATTTTTAGAGCTAAAATGACTGAAATGTGCCCCACTGCAAATCTGAACCCCCACGCATTCACTCATCCATAATAGTAAGTTTTCTAAAGAAAGGGCACATTAGAAATGGTTTGCCTTCAGGCATTCTCTCTGATTGATGTTAATGTTGTCCATAGTGTTCTAGGGATTATTTTGCATGAATAGGAAAATATACTCCACCACCATATCTCAACCACCTATACAGCAAATACCCTAAATACAGTATACTTAATTCTGAATATATTTTAAATTATTTAAATATTTTTTGAGAATGATATAGAAAGCTCTTTCATAAGAATTAACATACAATGTATGCTTAATGGCTGTTTAAGTCTGTTATATTCTATTAAATATGTAATTTAAAAAACTGTAATCACACTTACTAAAGCAAAATTGTCTGTACAAGCACTATAGAATTCTCCTTTATTTACTGGCTTGTCTTTAGTTTTTTTTTTTAAGAAAAATGTTGATAACGAATTTGGGTACACACAGTATACCTGTTTCAGCTTCACTGGAATGGCTCAGAAATGTAGATACAAATCTACAAGTGAACATTAAAAAAAAAAAAAAAATGTTCCATCAAATAGTGAAGTGTGCTTCCTGCATTATTCACTTCTACAGCAGATGGTCTGCTCAGAAAGGTAGTGTCTCTTGCGACTTAAGTAAGAATACTTCTGGCATCTGTTCCAGAGTAAGTGAACACATCAGAGTTCTTGCCGAAAAGCAATGCTGTTTCATGCATTATATTATAATTAAGCAATCAAAGGTGTGACAAATGTGAGAACATATTGGGAAATTTCCAGTATAGTCCAATGCCAACAAGCTTTTTACAGGTTTGATGCACATTTCTCTGAGGTATGATACATAGCAAAATATTACCCAAAAATAGCCACAGCACCAAACTACTATAAGTATAAAAATCTAGGCTAAATTACTTTTAAAGTACATGGCACTTGGCAAACACCAAGTGCAATGCATGTTCATGTTCGTAATCTTCTGCTCTCTCCATCCCTGCCAATTAAATATATATTAAGTTAAAATTAATAGAAAGACTGACTTTAATATGTTTATATCATTAATATAGAACAAAAAAGAAATATAATTTAATTGATCAGCACAATATTATGAGAATCACATAAGAAGACACATTTACTAAGGTGTGGTTGTGCATCTATGTTTACCTAAAGCTTAAAGTGTATAGTATCCTAAAATGTCAAAATAAATCTATGGATCTGCACCTCCCTCTTCTTTTTGTTCCTACTCTGAACTTTGAGACCCACCTTTTGCTATAGGTGACCATGTTGGCACCATAATGTTCCATTACATAAATAGCCTCCGATAGATGGAGGCCAGCACATGATGGCTCTGTTTAACTTACATTACAACCATATGCAAGCATAATGAACTGGCAACTCTCCTAGCTGCAGAACTCGGTTGCACAAAAAGTGGAGGGACACGTTCCCCTACTCACAGAGAGTGACATACTAATTTGCATTAGCATATAAGTTCCATGTTATTGTCGTTTTATAGGTTAACACTGAGCAAGGGGACAAGGAGAGTTATGGGAACCGCGGTGCTCCTCCACTGAGCCTTTGGTGGAACTTGCCAACCACAGAACATTTGCCTTGTAAACTTTCTCTTTTTCTTACAGCAACATCACTGAGTTAATAGGTTGTTTGCTGATCTATAGCAGTGTTTCTCAACTCCAGGCCTCAAGGCGCCCCAACAGGTCATGTTTTCAGGATTTCCCTCAGATGAAACAGCTGTGGTAATTACTAAGGCAGTGAAACTGATCAAATCACCTGTGCAAAATAATGGAGAGCCTGAAAACATGACCTGTTGGGGCGCCCTGAGGACTGGAGTTGAGAAACCCTGATCTATAGGACCCGCGGATTCCTCCTGTCAGCAGAGGACACTTGTGGCTCCCGTGAACCACCGAAACACTGATATAGCCATGATTATTGATAAGGGTGCATATAGAGGTTATGTTGCTCGGTTTTAGCTTACCTTAACTACTCAGAGCTATATGTATTTGTTAATTTGTTATTTCTCTTTTTTCTATATATGGGTCTCTTTACTGATGAACACATCCATCTTTAGATAGTAAGTGTTCGTAGCTATCTTTCACAGGCTCTTATCTGGAACCCCCAGGACCCGGATCCAGGGGTTGCAATGTTCTGGGATGCTTCCAGGACTAACAGTTTTGCTGGAGTTGCCTGGGCGCATATATTGCATGGAAATGGGGGCTGACATCCCCAGAGGTAATAAATTACACTGATGGGTGATTGCCTATGGACTCCAGTGACCAGGGGCTCCGCACCCTCTGGATCTGAGAATTGGGATCTGGTGGGGATCCAGGGTCTGTGGTGTTTGAGGATGCAAGTCCACCAACCTTGGGATGGCGTAAACTATCTTATACACTTGATACCCAGGGCGCATGGTCCTCTGTAAGACTTATACATTTTATATGGTATAAACGTTGAATGTTTTACGTGGTCAGGAACGTTTTCTAATGTACCCATAGAGATACTCCAACCTCAATTTTTAAAGTATGCTATCCCATAGGGGACAGGTGTCAAGGGGGAGAGGGGGGAGACTACTGGTAATGTCAATAATGGCTGACTACAACAGGATTGTGTCTGGTATTTTTAGACCTCTGTAGTGGAAGGATATCCCATATTTGTTAAGCTCCGACATGGAACTCTCTGGGTGGTGATGGCATCTGGATCCACCTTGGTGTTGGGCTTCTTTCCCACCTCAAGGAGGCAGGTTCCCCCTTTGAACATACCCGGAATAGTCTATTTCTATACCTGTATCCCTGTAGACTATCCACTAGGTGGGTAAGCAGGGCTATACCTACCCCTGGTAAATGTAACGCCCTGCCCATACTAGGGGCTTTCATCAAGCATAGGTAGGGGTCTCCAGTTGGTACTGGAATCTTCTACGGAGCATACATAAGTTTCCGATTTCCTCTTTCTCTC
Source organism: Aquarana catesbeiana (assembly GCF_042186555.1). NCBI lineage: Eukaryota > Metazoa > Chordata > Amphibia > Anura > Ranidae > Aquarana > Aquarana catesbeiana. The sequence continues at coordinate 613,517,288 of NC_133325.1, read as the reverse complement.
AGGTTGTACTCATTCCTTTAATCCTCTAGCCTCTTCCCCCCTTCTTTTTTTTCTCTTCTCCTCTTTCCCTTTTTCCTCCTCCTTTTCTCCTTCCTCCTCTCTCTCCCATCTCTTTATTTCTCTCCTCCCTCTCCCCTTCCCGTGTGAGCCCTCTCCGTCTATAAAGCCTGATAGAGCTTGAGCAACCTTACATTCTTTAACAATGTTCTCTGCAGTGCACTCCTCAGCTCCTCAATCTCTTAAGGTGTTTTCTCTAAATGTTAAAGGCCTCAGTGTTCCAGAAAAGCGTAGCAGTGTCTTGGCAGAAGCTCACCGACATAGAGCACAAATTATCTTCTTGCAAGAAACCCATTTCAAGGCAAATTCCGTTCCCCGTTTAGCAAATAGACTCTATCTGGAGGTATACCATGCAACATGTACTAAAACTAAGGGAGTTTCTATTTCTTCTTCTATATTTCTCCTATTAGCTAAGTCTATGATGTTTCGTCTTACCGACAAGCTTATAGACCCCGAGGGTAGATTTATTTTCTTGAAAGGCATGTGGAAAAACAAACCCGTGACCTTAGCAAATGTATACTGTCCCAATTCGAATAGGGTGCCCTTTCTGAAAAACATTATTTTGAAACTGGCTGCATTCCAGACAGGTCTCTTAATACTGGGAGGGGACTTTAATATGTCTCTAGACCCGCTATTAGACACATCCACTGACACCTCCTCGTTCCCCTACTCTGCGCTACGTCAAGTGAAACTCCAGTTAGCCTCCCTTACATTACATGACACCTGGCGCACTCTCAACCCCCGAGAGAAGGATTACACATTTTACTCGATACCGCACAACTCGAGGCTGGACTATATTTTCATACACCAGGCCGACTTATCCTACCTAGCAGAAACTACCATTGAAAACCTGATACTATCTGATCATGACCCGATCACAATGACCCTACGATTACCACAAAGAGAGGGGCTCACTAAGATCTGGAGACTAGATGCGTTCATTTTAGCGGACCCGGGAGATGCAGAACACATCAGACAGGCCCTCCGGCACTATTTCCACAATAACGACACACAGGCACATATGACACATTTATGGGAGGCACATAAATGTGTCATATGGGGCCACCTTTTGGCCATCGCAGCTAGGAAAAAAAAGAAACACCAAGCACTGATACTGGCTCTATCTGAAAAAATATCCAAACTAGAGGTGCGGCATAAACATACTGGGGCTATTCGAGTAGCACAAGAGCTAGCAGACACGCGAGCTTTGTTGGTTGAGGAACTCTTTAGAAGGGCACGAAAACGTCATATACTGTCACAGAAACTATTTTACAAACAAGGCAATAAGCCTGGGAAGCTACTGGCCAGATGCCTGCAGAAATGCACACTTGCCTCCACAGTTCACCATGTGACTGATCACTTAGGGAAATCCCACACTAAAAATGAGGACATTGCACAACAATTCCTCCGCTATAGTAAACTTTATAACCTCAATGAAACTACCCGTAGCCCTGCAGAGGACAAGGCTCGCTCTAACCTGATACGGGAGTTTCTAGGCAAGTTTAGCCTGCAGGCATTATCAGACAGCGACCGGGCTGAGCTGGAAGCACCCCTGTCCTCTGAAGAATGGGAAGCAGCTCTGAAGACCATGAAGCTAGGCAAAAGCCCAGGCCCAGATGGCTTCACGGCGCAATACTATAAATGCTATACAGAACTTCTAGCCCCAAGGCTTTTAACACACTCTGTACTGCCCCTTGCCCCTCGGCTACTTTACTAGAGGCGTATATAACAGTGATTCCCAAAGAAAATAAAGACCCCACTGATGTGACATCTTATCGACCAATATCACTCCTGAATGTTGATGTAAAACTTTTCTCGAAAATCCTGGTAATGCGCCTATCGTACTATATACCAGCCTGGGTAGGAAGGGATCAAGTAGGCTTTGTTCCGGGCAGGGAAGCCAGGGACAATACCATTAAGGCCCTAAATTTACATCACTGGCTGACTTCGACCCAGCGAGAGGGGTTCTTCCTGTCAATAGATGAGGAGAAGGTGTTCGAAAGGGTGGCCTGGGACTATATGGATGCAGTCCTTGACGCTCTTGGATTAGGAAGATGTATGCGTACGTTTATTGAAGCGCTCTATATAAATCCGAGAGCTAGAGTCAAAGTCAACGGTCGCCTATCGGACGCCTTCCCCATTCATAATGGCACAAGACAAGGATGCCCTCTTTCTCCCTTACTGTATATTCTTACTCTAGAGCCCCTTCTTCGCTGCATCAGGGCCAACCCAAACATAAAAGGTATCGCGGTCCACCGTAAGGAATACAAGATTGCAGCCTTTGTGGACGACATCTTGCTTTTCCTTTCAGCGCCACTGACATCCCTGCCAAACCTCATGCCAGTCCTCGAACAATTTAAACAAATTTCTAACCTAAGAATAAACTATTCAAAATCTTTCGCACTGAACGTCTCCCTACTGAACAATTTAGTACGACAGTGTCAGTCAAATTTTCCCTTTAAATGGAAAACAGAGGCCATCACCTATCTTGGTATTCAACTTCCTGGTAAATTAGATACCCTTTATGAAAATAATTTTTCATCTGAACTAAAAAATTTAAAACAAGATTTGCAAAGATGGGATATCCCTACCCTATCTTGGTTTGGACAGGCCTCTGCTTTGAAAGTCCTCCCCCGAATATTATATAAAATGCAAACTATACCAATACGCCTACCACCAACTTTCTTTGCAGAATACAAGAAGTTATGTCGATCTTTCCTATGGGGATCCAAAGAGGCAAGCATCGGATGGACGAAATTAGTTCTACCCAAAGCCAAAGGAGGAATTGGCCTCCCTGACTTACTGCATTATTATTGGGCGGTATATGTGACTAGGGTTGTAGACTGGAAGATACATGCCAGTTACAAAGATTTGGTAGATCTTGAACGAATGATGTCAGGATATGATCTTTGCCTACTCCCTTGGTTCTCCAAAAAACCCTCATCTCCACACACACACCCTCATTGGGACAACCCTTCATGAATTCCATAGGGCCTGTAAATCACATGCACTTACAGCTATGGTGTGCTCGATTACCCCTATCAGGGGTAACCCTGACTTTCCTCCAGGATTAGCTAAATCCTATCTAGCTCCGAAATGGCCTTATACAGAGATGCTTGCAAAACATTTCTTCCATAGGGGCAAGTTTATGCGACAACAAGATCTAGCAACGTTGTCTAACACCAAATCCTTTCCTCTCTGGTCCTACATTCAGTTGAAACATTTTTTTAGACAACCCGGGGAGAAGGGTAGGCTATACGAAAACACCCACTGTGTTTGAGTCTCTGTGCTCGAGCTCAGCTCCCCAGAATCATATAATCTCAACAATCTATGCCTCCGTGTTTGGTGAACCTTATTCTGTACTACACTCAGACCATGCATTCTGGGGACCCGCGCTGCACAGGGAGATTGAAGATGCTGACTGGGATCATGTTCACCTATCCATCCACAAGGGATCTCTCAATGTAAATGCTCAGGAAAATGGATATATGATTAAAACGATGGGTATAAAACCCCGGAACTGCTTCACAGCATATTTCCGACATTATCAGATCAATGTTGGAGATGTGAAAAGGAGACAGGCACTTTACTCCATATATGGTGGACATGCACATTAATCCAGCCATACTGGAGGAAAGTACATGAAGTAACAACTACCATCTCTTCACTACCTCTGGAATTCTCTCCAGCGCAATATCTCCTTCATCTATCTAAAATCCCCCAAAAGAAATACTTTAAGTCGGTAGCCATTCATATGATAAACGCTGCCAGGTTGTGTATTCCGGTACATTGGAGATCCAAATTTCCCCCCCTCTACCAAAAATTGGATACATCATATTAACCGCATAGAGACAATGGAGGAGCTGATCCACACTTCACAGGATAGGATATCTAGCTTTTCAGCTATCTGGCAGGCGTGGCTTACCTTTAAAAAGTCACAACAGTATCAAGCACTAACACAGAATAACGACTGATTCTTGACCGAGAGGCTATGTCATTGTAATTGACGTTTGGTCTACAGGCAATACCACTTGCATCATCATACATAGCTCACCTGGAACATCTGGTAGTGTTGGTCCACTATAATACTATGCTGAGTGTAGACGGAGAAGGCAGCTGGTGGGACTCCCCACCCCCACTCTGTCCAGTAGCTTGTCTCTATGTTGCCCACCCCCCCCCCCAATCCCACCATACAAACCCCTCGACTCTTCCCCCGTTTTTTTTTCTTCTTCTCTTCCCCTCCTCTCCCCTTTCTCCCCTCCTGCTCTTTCTTTCATCTCGATACTTATACCTCCTGTACTATTATCCACTTCTCTCCTTATACCCTTTTGTCCTTCCTCTTGGAGCTTCAGGGTGAAGCAGAAATTGAATAGAAAGAGAAACAAAACTGCTAAAACTGATCGTTGATATGGCCGAGGTTCAGAAAGCAGTTATATCTAGACCAGCTGGACTTGTCCAGTCTCTGAGTTAACCTCGGTAGACTCTCAATTAGAATTCTTTACTAAAATGAAGAATAGAATCAGTTACATTTCATAACCTCAAAGCAGATATAAACAATATGTCTACTTATGTAGGCCTCTTACTATACATGACCTGTTCTTCTCAACATATGTAACATAGGTACATAACTGTTCAGCCATATGACATGTTAACCATTGATTGTTATTTTGGTACTTTGTTTCTGCCTTTTTACACAGTATGATGCTTAAAACTTACAATAACAACATTTTTTTGGGGAAAAAAAAAAAAAATCTATGTGTTAGATTAGTTACATGCTTTTTACCATACATAGCCTGTAATGTTTTAATTTGACATGTAATTGCTAAATATCTGGTGATCCTGCCAGTTCCCCTTGGTTCCTTTTTTAAACTGACATGCCAAGCGTGGAAGCATATCCATCTTAACATGATCATTTTGCATCCACAGACCACTGCTAGGAGGTATAAGATGCCATGCAAAAAGCATGGCATGCCTGTGACTTCCACAGTCTGATTGCTGCTAACACACCGCCTCCCAGTTTACGGGACAGCAGGTCCTACCAATTACTGCCTATAGCAGAGAAATAGTCACCCTGCTCTCTTATGTACACAAAGCCACTAGCACTCGAGCTGCGATAGGGCATGCCAGTACATAGTTACATAGTTACATAGTTACATAGTTAGTCAGGTTGAAAAAAGACACAAGTCCATCCAGTCCAATCATAAAAAAAAAAAAAAAAAAAAAGCGTACAATCCAATATACCCAATACTATACCCACAGTTGATCCAGAGGAAGGCAAAAAACCCCAGCAGAGCATGCTCCAATTTGCTACAGCAGGGGAAAAAATTCCTTCCTGATTCCAGAGAGGCAATCGGATTTTCCCTGGATCAACTTTACCTATAATTGTCAGTACCCAGTTATATTATGTACATTTAGGAAAGTATCCAGGCCTTTCTTAAAGCAATCTACTGAGCTGGCCAGAACCACCTCTGGAGGGAGTCTATTCCACATTTTCACAGCTCTTACTGTGAAGAAACCTTTCCATATTTGGAGATGAAATCTCTTTTCCTCCAGTCGTAAAGAGTGCCCCCTTGTCCTCTGTGTTGACCGTAAAGTGAATAACTTAACACCAAGTTCACTATATGGACCCCTTATATATTTAAACATGTTGATCATATCCCCCCTTATTCTCCTCTTCTCAAGAGTGAACAAATTCAGTTCCTCTAATCTTTCCTCATAGCTGAGCTCCCCCATGCCTCTTATCAGTTTGGTTGCCCTTCTCTGCACTTTCTCCAGTTCCCCGATATCCTTTTTGAGAACTGGTGTCCAAAACTGAACTGCATATTCCAGATGAGGTCTTACTAATGATTTGAACAGTACCTTCTCACATACAAAGCTCTGGCCAAAGGGAGAAATTGTCCTGCACCTTTCAGTACCCAGTGCTGCCCAGCACACTACATGCAAGTATTTGAATACTCACAAAAGAGGTCAGCCCTAGAGCTGGCTTGTTCATTGTCTCTATGGGGTGCAGGGTTGGGTTATGGAGCAGTGTAGAGGCTCCTCTCCTTATCTGCTCTCAGTATAAAAAATGGAGCTGGATTCCTAAGGGGTTAATATTAGATTAAATTATTAATTTAATAAGAGTTACATTGGAAGGGTGCAAGAACACTGACCAATTACTGCTGGCATGCCACCTCCCTGCCCTTTACAGCTTGAGTTGTACTGGCTCTCAGAGCCGGTACAAGGGGTGGGTGGAAGGGTGGATGCCCTGGGCAGGACAATTTATTGGGGGTGGGGGGGTGCAGTGAAGTGTCCTAAAATGGGCATCACTAAATGGTGGACCGCGGGCCAAATGCGGACCGCCTCACTCTCCTATGCGGCCCGCCGCGGTACCGCCATTTAGCAGCCTTTTCTTCCCCCTGCCATCTCTGTAATCCTCACACAGAGCCAACAGCGGGAGGCGGGACAGTTCTGGATGGAGGGCGGAGCTGTCGGAGGTTAACAAGCAGGTGATTGGCTGCTAGGATGAAGGGCGGTCTCAGCAACCAATCACCATCTTGCAACACCTGCTCTCCATTCGAGACATGCCGTGCCTCTCTCGGATCTTCGGACTGTGCAAAGGAAAGTGAGGGAGGGGGCGAAGTTACAGGGAGTGAGGACACTGATAAGGAGGAAAGTGTGTGCTGACTCTCTGAGGACATTAAAATGGAGTTGTTGAGGGCTGTGATGTGGTGGGCTGACAGGTGGGGGGGCTGAGCGGACTGAGATGTGGGGAGATGTGGACATTACAGTGGGGGAGATGTGGACATTACAGTGGGGGAGATGTGAATATTACAGTGGGGGAGATGTGGACATTACAGTGGGGAGATGTGGACATTACAGTGGGGGAGATGTGGACATTACACTGGGGAGATGTGGACATTACAGTGGGGGAGATGTGGACATTACAGTGGGGAGATGTGGAGATGGGGGGGCACAGTTTGCCATCTTCGCCCTGGGCACCAAATGGCCTTGTCCCAGCACTGCTGGCTCTTGGCCAGATGCAGCCGTGCAACAATTCAAGCCCTTGCTCACAACTTTTGGTAATGCAGGGAGAAGAGGTGAATGAGCAGTCATGCCACCACCAATAGAAAATATAAAAAAGGCATTTACAGTACGCTTTATGCTTTTCAGCTATAAGGCATGTTTAGTAAATGCTTACATTTTAAAATGATGTATACATTATGAGATGACTTCACAAATGGGTCTTTCCTTTGGGTCTGGTATGGATTTGAAGGGGAACCCCACAACAAAATTTTTTAAAAAAGGCGTAGGGCCCCGCAAAATCAATACCATACCCTTATCCAAGGATACAGCCAGGCAGGCCACGAATGGGGGGGACGAGCGAGCGCCCCCCCTCCTGAACTATACCAGGTAACATGCCCTCAACATAGGGGGGTGCTTTAACCAGAGGCCCCCAAATTCCTCCCTCACTATTTGAATGAGTAGGGGTATATTGTACCCCTACTCATTCACCAAAAAAGTGTTAATACAAAAAAACCCACAAACACAGTTTTTGACAATTCCTTTATTTAAAAGAAAATGTCCCCCAATGTAGATATATCATCAATCATGAGGCTTCCGCCACCGCTGGACCCAAAAAAAAAAACCCTTATACCATCAATGAAGGCTAACTGCCCACTGCGGGTTTCCCTGCTGACAGCAGAAAAAAAAATGTTGCCAGTAATTTTTTTTTTTACATTTTGGTGTGGGATATCCCTTAAAATCCATACCATCCATGCCAAAGGGCCAGGTAAACATGAGGGGAGGGAACCTCATGCCATTTTGTTTATTTTATTTTCACGATTTTTTCATTTTTGATACTATCCAAGCAAAACATTTTTAACCTGAAGCAATAAAAATGAAAACATTATTTAAATATAGTGCCTGGGGGGGGTACCCTTAGTCTGCCTGTAAAATTGTGCATCTGTACCATGTATAGCACCTGCTGCAGGAAAAAAAAATTACATTTAAATTACAGGCAATACAATATCATTGCCAGCAATACCCTTCGGGTCTGGTGTGGATTTTAAGGGGAACCCCAAGCCAAAATGAAAAAAAATAGCGTGCGGTCTCCCCAAAATCCATGCCAGACCCTTATCTGAGCATGCAGCCTAGCAGTTCAGGAAAGGGGGGAATGAGCGAGCACCCCCCTCCTGAAACTTACCAGGCCACATGCACTCAACATAGGGGGTGATTTGGGGTGAGGGGGCTCTGCTCCCCCCATCCTAAAGTACCTTGTTCTCATGTTGATGGGAGCAAGGGCCTCTTCCCAACAACCCTGGGCTGTGGTTGTAGAGGTCTAAGGGCAGGGGGCTTATCAGAATCTGGAAGCCCCCTTTAACCACAGGGCCCCAAGATTCCAGCCCTCTCCATGTGAATGAGTAGGGGTACTCATTCATAAAAAAAAGTGTCAATAAGAAAAAAAAACAGTTTTTGACCATTCCTTTCTGAAAAAAAACAATGTCCCCTGATGTAGATTCACTGTCAATTATGAGGCTGCCACCACTTCCAGACCCATAAAAAGATTAAAAAAAAAACCTCCACCATCAATGAAGGATAACCACCTACTGCAGGCTCCGTCGTCGGACAGTTCCCTATATAGGTAAGGGGCAGAGCCACCTGGCAACATTACCGATCGGTGCATGCTAGGTCAGTGATGTCAGTGATGTAAGCTTTCATTAGTCCTCCATACCCTGTTGTCTTTATCTGTATTGAAGCTGTACTATGTCCCTTTATTTTATAAAGTGCTGCCAAAATCTTTTGGTGCTATATAAATCCTGTATAATAATATAATAATGTTATCTGCATCTTATTATGAAGTTGAAGTTGATGAACTTGATGAAGTTGATGAACCGATGAAGTTGATAAACTCCTCTCCATGGCCCACCTCACCACCTGTCCCCTGGACCTTGTCCCCTCACAATTACTGCAACCATCTTCCTACGCTATCCTAAACTCCCTAACCCACATCTACAACCTCTTCCTCTACTCCGGAACCTTTCATTCCTTGCTCAAACATGCACTGGCTACCCCCATACTTAAAAAACCCTCACTAGACCCCAACTGTTTAAATAACGTAAGAACCATCTCCCTGCTCCCATTTGCCTCCAAGCTCATCGAATGCCTTGTCTATGACTGAATGAGTCGCTACCTCACGAACAACAACCTTCTCGACCCCCTACAGTCCGGCTTCCGTCCACAACATTCCACGGAAACTGCTCTAATAAGACTCACCATTGCCATACTAACTGCTAAAACCAATGGCCATTACTTCATACTCATACTCTTAGACCTCTCTGCTGCCTTTGACACAGTTGACCACCTGCTCCTCCTCAGCAAACTGCACTCCCTTGGCCTCTGTGATTCTGCTTTATCCTGGTTCTCCTCCTACCTATCTCAGCGCACTTTCATTGTCACAACTCTATCTCCTTTACTCCTCTTCCTCTCTCTGTTGGGGTACCTCAAGGCTCTGTCCTTAGGCCCCTTCTATTCTTGCTCTATACCTCTTCCCTGGGCCAGTTGATAATCTCCCATGGCTTCCAATACCACCTCTACGCTGATGACACCCAGATCTATCTCTACACTCCTCAACTCACCCCCTCGATATCCTCACAGATCTCAAACTTACTGAATGACATCTCGGTATTGATGTCACACCACTTTCTCAAACTCAATGTCAGAAACCATAAACCAGACCGAGACAGAAGTACAGTAAAATCAACAGCAAGAAGGATAAGGAGCCAGAAGGGATGTCAGCAAAGCCAGTCTTTAAACAGGAACGTAGGAGATGGTTTCTTGTGATGTGACCAAGGCGAAGGCAGGAATGAAGTGAGCTGGAGATCTTTAAGTAGGCAGGAATGATGAGCAGATCCACAACAGCTGGTTAACTGTGGAGAGAGAGGAGAGCTGGCAATTAGCCGACAGCTGAGTGGCCAGCTCAGAGAAGAAGGGCTGAGCCAGCCCTGACAGTACCCCCCTCCTCAACGACCCCTCCCCCTTGGAGGACCCCGGGCTTGAAGGGAAAACGTCTATGAAAATCATGGAGGAGGGCAGGAGCATGTACGTCCCAGGATGAGACCCAGGAGCATTACTCCGGACCGTACCCCTTCCAATACACTAGGTACTGCATGCGCCCACAAAACCTACGGGAGTCAACAATGTATTGTACCTCATACTCCTCATGGTTCTCAACCTGTATAGGGTGAGGTCATGGCACAGAGGTGGTAAAGTGGTTGCAGACCAATGGTTTCAATAAGAAGGCATGAAACACATTTGAGATGCGCATACTAGAAGGAAGGTCCAACGCGTAAGCCACTGGGTTAATCCTGCAAAGGATACGGAAACACCCAATAAACCGAGGTGCAAACTTCAGTGAGGGAACACAAGGTTGGAGGTTGCAAGATGACAGCCAGACCCTGTCTCCAACCTGGTAGGAAGGCACAGGCAGGCATCTGCAGTCAGCATGGAGTCTGACACATCTTTGAGAACCGGTCAACCACCATAAGGATAACTGTGTTGCCTTGGGAGTTGGGCAACTCCACAATGAAATCCATAGACAGGTGGGTCCAGGGCCTCTGTTCATCAGGTATGGGTTGTAGGAGGCCCACTGGAAGGTGTCGTGGAGTCTTACTCTGAGCACACACAGGCAGGCAGCTACGAAGGCAGTTACATCAGCACGTAGACTAGGCCACCAGAATTGTTGGAAAATGGCCCAAACGAGTTGATTCTTACCAGAGTGGCCAGCTGCCTTGGGAGAATGGTAAGTCTGGAGCACGGCAGTACGGAGACACTCTGGGACAAAGCAGCGGTCACAAGGTTTCTCAGGAGGAGCATCGACCTGAGCAGCAAGAATTTTGTCACCTAAAGGAGAATTAAGACTGGTGTGAACCGTAGCCAGAATATGATCAGGAGGAATCATAGGAACTGGAACCGACTCCAGCTTGGAAGTGGAGGAAAATTGTCGTGACAAGGCATCAGCCCTTTCATTCTTAGTAAGATTGAGACAATAATGTAAAAAATCAGGTGTATAAAAATCCGCCCACTAATACACCCAAAAACGCTGCGCTGATGGAAAAAACCTAAATCTGAGCTGCTGCTTAAATAATAACAAACTTAAAATAAAAATTGATTCACCATAAACTCGCCCCAAGTGAACTCAAAATAGCAGCGCTAAAACAATCCCTAATCATAAAGTGTCATAAAGTGAAGAGTAAAGGAATGTAAGTGGGGGTATGGCGCTCCCTTGTGAGGGGTATGAGTGATAAAGTATATGTGATACAGTAAGTGCTGAAGAAGATTGAATGAATTAATATATAGTATGTGACATACACAAAGGGTGAAGAGTGCAATAACTCATAATGGATTAACCCTAAAACATTATTAGGAAGTGTGAACCAAAAAACATGTGATGAAAAACCCTTATATATATTGCATACACATGTATAACAAAGGTAAGGTAGTGGCAAAAAGTGACCACTAGGTGCTGCTGCTATATAAACTATGCAGCTAATGTGATGAATACAGCGTGTTATAAAAGTGAATGACAAATGCAATCAAATCCAAAAAATAAAACGAAAAATTATATAGAATAAAAGAAAAAACCAAATCGCAAAAAGTTTGTTCAAAGGTGGTACGTCCCAAATTGTAAAAAAGTTCCAAGGGCTTTAGTGACTGTAGTGCCAACAAAGGTGAATATCCGTGACTTCTGTGCTCCCCTTTTGGCTCCCCACTCACCAGCTCCCAGTACCCCTGCAGGGGTGATAGACACTTTAAGATCCCAGGCTGGGACCGTCCAAGATTTCTCTGGTGATCCCCTTCTTGGACGTGGTATGAAGCGGTAACCTGGAACTCCTGGGAGAGAGGATATCATTTCTCAGCAACCACGGGACACCGACCAAGAGGACGGCATTGGGATCTTAAAGTGTCTATCACCCCTGCAGGGGTACTGGGAGCTGGTGAGTGGGGAGCCAAAAGGGGAGCACAGAAGTCACGGATATTCACCTTTGTGGGCACTACAGTCACTAAAGCTCTTGGAACTTTTTTACAATTTGGGACGTACCACCTTTGAACAGACTTTTTGCGATTTGGTTTTTTCTTTTATTCTATATAATTTTTCGTTTTATTTTTTGGATTTGATTGCATTTGTCATTCACTTTTATAACACGCTGTATTCATCACATTAGCTGCATAGTTTATATAGCAGCAGCACCTAGTGGTCACTTTTTGCCACTACCTTACCTTTGTTATACATGTGTATGCAATATATATAAGGGTTTTTCATCACATGTTTTTTGGTTCACACTTCCTAATAATGTTTTAGGGTTAATCCATTATGAGTTATTGCACTCTTCACCCTTTGTGTATGTCACATACTATATATTAATTCATTCAATCTTCTTCAGCACTTACTGTATCACATATACTTTATCACTCATACCCCTCACAAGGGAGCGCCATACCCCCACTTACATTCCTTTATACATGTTAGTCCTCTTTGAGGGCTTAACTAGGGGAGGCAGCACACCTTAGATTCTCTTTTTTGGCTATTTCCTCCCTCTTTTTCCCTCTTCCTTCCTCTCTCATCTTTGGGGTATACACCCCCTGCATCTTCTCTCTGTACTCCTCCTTCTTCTTCCCTCCCCCCCTTTTTTCTCTCTCCTCTGTCATCTGTCCTAAGCGCAGAGATTTTGTGGCTTTGATAAAGTGAAGAGTGATAAGGCATTCAATCAACCAATGATATAATTAAATCATATCATCACTCCTCCCCTATTATTGTGCATAAAGTGATATGATCAAAAATTCACAAAAAAATGGTGCGTAAACCAATAAAGTGAATGACATAACTGTGCACACAAAATATGATGTATAAATTATATAATGTGCGAATCAATGTGAATCAATCCACAAAAATATAAAAAATATAAAAAAATATATGTGTCCACAAACAATCCAAAAATGAATAGTCCAAAAAAAATTCCGTGACGTGATACAGTGCAGATCTTCCACTTAAATGAATCTTCCACCGCACCTCTGTGACTGTGAATCCACTCCCCTTAGGTAAATAAACTCACCGGCTCCTTTTGCCCACACTCTCGTGTCAGGGCCACCAAGCCTTTATCCCACACAGTAAGGGGAAATAAATGATCTCCAATGGTACACCTTTACATATCCGGAGTGTGATGCCAAAGAGCTCTCTCCGCATGAAAAAAGAAAATAATCCAATAGTGCAATAACGTACTGATATTTATTTAAAATAACAAACTCTTCCACCATTAAACTCACATCTTTAAAATTCACTGCAAGCTCAAAAATAGCACAGCACAGCAAACTGTCACAAAGAACATACCAGCAACAGCAGGAGACGAGGATTTGTGGATGAAACCCTGAGAAAGTGCGTCTGCAACATACTCCTCCATAGCTTTATCCTCCAAGACCGACAAAGGGTAAACCCGGCCACGAGGGGGAGTGGCACCAGGTTGAAGATCAATTGTGCCATCATACGTCTGGTGTGGAGGCAAACTACCAGCTTGACCTTTGTCAAAGACATCGCTAAAATCAGGGTACTCCTCTGGCAGGGAGGAGAGTGAAGAGATACACAGGACCTTTCGGAAGTATGTTTCACTGCATTGTGGTGACCAGGAGAGAACCTCAGCACGGAGCCAATCAAAAGAGAGGTTGTGCCTCTGTAACCAAGGATAACCAATAACCAGCGGAAACTTAGGAGAAGAAATCACTTGAAATTGTATTATCTCATGGTGAAGAGCCCCTACGGCCATGGACAACGGAACTGTCTCATGAGTCACATGAGCAGGCTGTAGAGGTCTCCTGTCAAGAGCCTCAATGGCAAGTGGAGTGTCACGTAGCTGCAGTGGAATCGAGTGCTTTGATACAAAGGCAGCATCAATGAACAGGCCTGCAGCCCCAGAGTCGATTAGAGCCTGTATCTCGATAGACAGATCAGCCCAAGAAAGGGTGATCGAAACCAGGGGCTTATCCATCTGGATAACTGGGGATGACACAACACCACCTAAGCTCTGTTCATGAGAGGACCTCAAGGTTCGGGTGTTCCCAGGGCGAGTAGGACAAGACTTCAAAAAGTGACCTGCCTGGCCACAGTAAAGGCACAATCTCTCCCTCCTTCTAAAGGCTCTCTCATTCGCAGAGACATGCGTGAAGCCCAAGTACATGGGTTCATCTTCACTTACTGACTCGGTACCATGAGGCATGGGACGTGAGGGAGGCATGGGTGGGACTACAAAGCTCGGAGGCAAACGTACAGGAGGCTTCCGCAAGTGCTCCTTAAAAGAAAGTCTTTCTCTGAGTCTGGAGTCAATGAGGGTGGCAAACGAGATCAAGCTCTCCAGCTCAGTGGGTATATCTCGGGCTGCTATCTCATCCTTGATGGAATCTGAGAGACAATGAGAAAAAGCATATCAAGTGTGGAAAGAAAAAGGGATTTTAACGGTGCAATGTAACCAAATAATGAGAGAAGACTGTAATCAAAAATATAAAAAAATTTAATTTCTAATAAATGTAATATTAAAAAAGCACATATAGACATGTATCAGTAGAGAGGTAGGCAGGGATTCAAATGAGTGGTGGCCATAACAGACAAGTCAAGTTGAAGGACAAATTGCACAATATCCCGACATGTTTCGTTGTATGCTTCAGGGGTGTGCAGAGTACAACAGTAATTTGTTAACAATTTGTAACAAGAAAGACCCGCAATAGACTCCACCCAAAGCTGCCACTGCCAAATACCGGAGCTGAACATATGAACCCTCAAGACAAGGGACCCTACGTGGTCATATAGGACACACAAAGACCAAGTTTAAAAACCAAGAGACTAAACAAAGAATGGAGGGCAAAATCGTCAGCAGCCCGCTAAACAATATCAGCAGGATGTAATTCAATAATATGAACACATTAGTGTTGTCTAGCCCCCCGGTTCTGGTTAACTGTGGAGAGGGATGAGAGCTGGCAATTAGCCAACAGCTGAGCGGCCAGCTCAGAGAAGGAAGGGCTGAGCCAGCCCTGACACTCAATCTTTCTAAAACTGAGCTTGTAATATTTCCTCCTTCCTGGTCCCCCCATGACTATACCATTAAGATCAACAGCACAACCATTGGTCCCTCCACACATGCCAGGGTGCTGGGTGTAATCCTTGACTCTGACCTCTCCTTCAGCCCCCACATCCAATCACTGGCAAAATCCTGCCGCCTTAACCTCCGCAACATCTCCAGAATTCGACCCTTCCTGACTAATGACACCACAAAGCAACTTATTCACTCCTTGATTATTTCCCTCCTTGACTACTGCAACTCTCTCCTTAATGGCCTACCCTTATGCAGGCTATCCCCCCTTCAGTCTATTATGAATACGACTGCTAGACTAATACACCTCACTAACCGATCCGTGACTGCTGCTCCTCTCTGCCAATCCTTTCAATGGCTTCCCCTACCCCAGCGTATAAAGTTCAAAATTCTAACCACAACATACAAGGCCATCCACAACATCTCCCCAGCTACATCACTAACCTCATCTACAGATATCGCCCAAATCGTCCCCTCTGCTCCTCCCAGGACCTCATGCTCTCTAGCTCCCTTGTTACCTCCTCTCGTGCTCGTCTTCAGGACTTCTCCAGAGCCTCTCCCATCCTCTGGAATTCCATGCCCCGGTATATCCGATCAGCCCCTAACCTGTCCACCTTTAGGAGATCCCTGAAAACTCACTTATTCAGGGAAGCCTATCCCACACCCACCTAACAACCCCATCAAATCATTCTCAGCATCTATTACCTTTTGTATCATCACCCCCTCCCTTTAGAATGTAAGCTTTACGAGCAGGGCCCTCCTGTCCCTTCTGTATTGAACTGTACTGTAATTGGGCTGACCCCCTTCTACATTGTAAACATTGTTGGTGCTATATAAATCATTAATAATATTAATAATAATAATATTATCTGCTATTTACATGCATTGAGTTACGGACAAAGTGTCAGGTACTACTTGAATCTACATTCATGGCCTCTGAAGCAACCATGAGTTTATAGTCTTAGAAATTGCAGACTTAAAGGTTAGTGAGCCTTCTGCAAGCAGTTCTGTTATGATGCAATCCTTGAGTTTGTGGCAGTAAAGAGGTTAATTTTATGTCTGCAATTTTTACATACTCACTTTCTTAGAAAAAGCTAACAAGACAGTTGTAGAGAGAAAAATGTATCATTTCATAAATGGCTTTCAGGATTTCATAATTGCAGAAGTAAAATGATATTTCTTGACTCATTTTGTATGATTCCAGAATTTGGAAATGTATAACATTACAGAAAGGTCATCCTAGGAATTACAATGATTTGCAAATAAAATTGTTGAAGACTCTCAGGAAAATTTGCATTGCAAATAAACTGACACTTTGAAAGGGTTAGACCACTTTCTTATGTCTCTCTTTGCTACAAGTCCTAATTTATGAAGTGTCATTGCAATGAAGGAAATGTAATGGATTTTTAATTATCCTTAGCTGTGAAGAAGAAATGAAATAAGTATACCTTCTAGACAATGCATAAAACATATTAGAAGTTATAAAAATCAAATTATACAGTTATGCCCTATTACATTTTACATCATTAAGTTTTTCATCATACATGCTAAAAATGCCATAATTCAATATTGGTTAGAGTCATAAAACATTAACCAGCTTAAGTGTTATTATTTACTACTGCAATCTTGTTTTCTCTATGGGTGTTCTATCAACTATTATAAGCTCACAGTCAAGCTAATGAACATAAACGTGGATTCTTAGAGTTAAAATAAAGCTATAGACAAAACTATGACTAATCCTTAAAACCTGCATGTGCCTTGGAGAATACATATGGCCCCTATAGAGATAATCTTACTGGTAAACTAGAGGCAACAATCATTTCTGCTGCAGAAACATCTGTTTGCCTGCTGGGGGTAGATGTTGAATTGGCCAATTAGGATAGATACGACATAATGAAATAGGCAGATGTTATGTATTAAAAATGGGTTTCTAGGTAATATCTGATAAATTGCCGGTATTTTATAGAAATATATGCTAGTGAAAAATATGAAATTTTAAATAAATAGTTATTTAACAAGGAAAAAAGGAATACATGTTAATGGGATTATAGTATTTCTAATTGTACTTTTCTACAAATATCACAATTGTTCTGGTGAAATAAGGTAAGCAATTGTGCATGTTAACTCAGTAGACCCAAAAAACTAGATACTGATTCCAATTTTCACCCTAGAACTCAGCTTTTGGATAGCATTCTTGCTTTACCATATTACTTGCTTACAGTTCTTCTTAACCACTTCAGCCCCGGAGGATTTGGCAGCTCAATGACCGGAGGACTTTTTACAATTTGGCACTACGCTGCTTTAACTGGTAATTGCGTGGTCATGAAATGTTGTACCCAAACTTTTTTCCCACAAATAGAGCTTTCTTTTGATGGTATTTGCCTCTGCGATTTTTATTGTTTGTAATATAAACGGAAAAAGACAGAAAATTTTGAAAAAAAATGATATTTTCTACTTTGTGTTATAAAAAAAAATTTAATAAACTCAATTTTAGTCATACATTTAGGCCAAAATATATTCAGCCACATGTCTTTGGTAAAAAAAATGTCAATAAGCATATATTTATTGCGCAAAAGTTATAGCGTCTACAAACTAGGGTACATTCTCTGGAATTACGCAGCTTTTAGTTTATGACTGCCTATCTCATTTCTTGAGGTGCTAAAATGGCAGGGCAGTACAACCCCCCCCCCCAAATGACCCCATTTTTGAAAGTAGGCACCCCAAGCTATTTGATGAGAGGCATGTTGAGTCCATGGAATATTTTATATTTTGCCACATGTTGCTGGAAAATGACATTTATTTATTTTTTTGCACAAAGTTGTCACTAAATGATCTATTGCTCAAACATTCCATGGGCATATGTGAAATTACAACCCAATATACATTCTGCTGCTTCTCCTGAGTATGGGGATACCACATGCGTGAGACTTTTTGGGAGCCTAGCCGTGTACAGGACCCTGAGAACCAATCACCGCCTTCAGGCTTTCTAAGGGCGTAAAATTGTGATTTCACTTCCTCACTACCTATTACAGTTTCGGAGGCCATGAAATGACAAGATAGCACAAAACCCCACCAAATGACCCCATTTTGGAAAGAAAACACTACAAACTATTTGCTGAGAGGCATGTTGAGTCCATGAAATATTTTAGATCTTGCTACAAGTTTCGGGAAAATTACATTTTTTTTTTTTATACAACATTGTCACCAAATGATATATTGTTCAAACATGACATGGTTATATGTGGAATTACACCCCAAAATACATTCTGCTGCTTCTCCTGAGTACCACATGTGTGGAGCCTTTTGGCAGTCTAACCACGTACAGGACCTCGAAAACCAATTACCACCTTTAGGCTTTCTAAGGGCGTACATTATTTATTTCACTCCTCACTGCCTATCACAGTTTCGGAGGCCATGAAATGTCCAGTTAGCACAAAACCCCTCCAAATGACCCCATTTTGGAAAGTAGACACCCGAAGATATCTGCTGAGAGGCATGTTGAGTATTTTGCAGATCTCACTTTTTGTCACAAAGTTTTGAAAATTGAAAAAAGAAAAAGAAAAATACATTTTTCTTTTCTTTCTTCATTTTCAAAACTAAATGAGATCTGCAAAATACTCACCATGCCTCTTGGGGTGTCTACTTTCCAAAATGGGGTCATTTTGGGGGGTTTTGTGCTATCTGGACATTTTAGGGCCTCCATAACTGTGATATGTAGTGAGGAGTATAATCACAATTTTATGCCTTTAGAAAGCCTGATTTTTCGGGGTCCTGATTATTTAGTGACAACTTTGTGCAAAAAAAAAAATAATAATTTTCCCGCAACTTGTGGCAAAATATAAAATATTCCATGGACTCAACATGCCTCTTATCAAATAGCTTGGGGTGTCTACTTTCCAAAATGGGGTCATTTGGAGGGGGGGTTGTGCTATCTTGGCATTTTATGGCCTTCAAAACTGTGATAGGTAGTGAGGAATAAAATCAAAAATTTACACCCTTCGAAATCCTGAAGGCGATGATTGGTTTTCAGGGTCCTGTACGTGGCTAGGCTCCCAAAAAGTAGAATGCATTGTGGGGTGTAATTCCACATATAATCTTGCCATGTTTGAACAATATATCATTTAGTGACAACTTTGTGAAAAAAAAAAAAAAGTGTAATTTTCCCAAAATTTGTGACAAAATATAAAATATTCCATGGACTCAACATCAGGAAATAGCTTGGGGTGTCTATTTTCCAAAAAGGGGTCATTTGGGTGGTTTTGAACTGTCCTGGCATTTTATGCACAACATTTAGAAACTTATTTCACACATCACCCACTCTTCTAACCACTTGAAGACAAAGCCCTTTCTGACACTTTTTGTTTACATGAATAAATATTTTTTATTTGCAAGAAAATGACTTTGAACCCCCAGACATTATATATTTTTTAAAGCAAAGGCCCTACAGATTAAAATGGTGGGTGTTGCAATTTTTTTTTTCACACAGTATTTGCGCAGAGATTTTTCAAACGCAATTTTTTTTTAAAAAACACACCTTTTTAATTTTAATGCACTAAAACACAGTATATTGCCCAAATGTTTGATGAAATAAAAAAGATGATCTTAGGCCGAGTTTTATTTTATATTTTTTTGTGTTTTTGTGTGTGTTTTTTTTTTTTACTTTTTATAAAAACTGTAAAAAAACTGTAAACTGAACGTTGCAGATTAGGGTCTCTCAAAATGTGATGGCCATCACATCTTTCGAGACCCTGAGACCTTATGTTAGTGTGCCTAGGACTGTGTGGTGCTGTACCCTACGCTAAAACTCCACTAGTGTTTGGTAGCATTTGAAACATTCACCAATGCAGAGACCAGGTTGGTCAGGACAGGAGGGACAATAAAAGCGGGTGTCACGCCTAAATCCACGTTTGATGTAGACACATCTTTTTTGGGGGTTTCTTTGGGTAAGGGTACCAGGGAGGACAAAAGGAAAATGCCTCTCATGCAGTCGCACTGCATTTGGATTGGGAAGTTATGCAAGAGCACCATCTGGAAACAGAAGGGCTCTGACAATCTCTTCCTGGAATTTAAGCAAGGATCCAGTCTGTCCTGAAGCTTTGTATAGCACAAAAGTGTTCAGCAAAGCCAATTGAAATAAATAAACAGACACTTTTTTGTACCAGCGTCTGGCCTAACGGACAATTAGGTACGGCACCAACAACTGGTTGTTGAGGTCCACCCCTCCCATGTTAAGGTTGTATTCAGGGACACAGAGGGGTTTCTCCACAACACCAGTCACCATAGGAATTTGGACTGCCGTGTCTGCGTGAAGTGAGGACAGAATAAAAACATTCCGTGAATCCCTCCACTTCACTGCTAACAAATTATTACACCTTAAGCAGGCTCTGTCCCCCCGTCTAAGTCAGGATTCTACAAGACGTTGGGGGAAGCCCCGGCTATTAGATCGCACGGTGCCACTTCCATAATCAAAAAGGTGACTAAAAAGTGGCACGCTCGTGTAATAATTGTCCTCGTACAAGTGGCACCCCTTTCCAAATAAAGGTGACACAAAGTTCCACACTATCTTACCAGCGCTCCCTATGTAGTCTGTGCAGTTCTCCGGCTCTACGTGACTATTTCTTTCCCTTGTAAACCATAAAACTATATGTATAGCCTGTGGCCCTGTCACAGAGCTTATACATCTTGACCCTGTATCTGGCACGCTTGCTGGGAAGATACTGTTTGATAGACAAGCGGCCAGAAAACATAATCAGGGACTCATCAATGCAGACAACTTGATCGAGAATAAACAAGGCTGTAAAACGTTGGTTTAATTGATTTACGAGGAGCCGATCTAATCCAGGGTCACCTCGAGGATGACAGAGTTCATTGTCATTGAAGTGCATGAACTGCAAGATCTGCTCATATCGTGTCCTGGTCATGGAGGCAAAGAACATGGGCATATGGTGAATTGGGTCACTGGATCAATATGACCACAACCCACTCTTCTTAGTTATGCCCATGAGGAGGGATAGGCCCAGAAAGGTCTTAAATTCAGAAACCGTAATTGGTTTCCAATCTCTGGCAAGGGTCAGCTGGGGATTAGCAGCAATGAATTGACCAGCATACAAATTGCTTTGCTCCAGAGAGATCTTCGGTGAAAAACAGCAAATAAAAATCAAGTGACGTAAAATCAACTGTTTCCACCTGAATTCTGGGTTGGCTAGTGAATGGGGGAAGTACAGGTGCTGCAGAAGTGGTGGGTTCCTAATTAGGATTGGCGAATGCAGCAGGATGGGCACTATGGGCTCGATGGGCCTGTGTTTGTCTTCTTGGTGTCAGCGGGACACTACTAGTGCTTGCCGCCTTGCCAGCTTGAACTGCACTTATGGGACTCGCTACGTCACCAAGTGTTACTGCAGTGCTGGATGTATGACCAGGATGTACTAGGCCGCTGGTGATTGCCAGTTCACCAGAAGGAATAGCGGTGCTAGTACTGGCTCTCTGCTCCATACGAGGGACATGCGGTTCTTGCACCTCAACGACAGCAGAAGAAGATTGGGGTCTGGTACGCCTGACCTTGGCAGGGACCACAACTCTGTCGTCAGAGCTATCTGTCAGGGTGCCGCTGCTGTCTACAGGTTCATATTCTGAGCCTGAATCTGACAGATGAGTGACTTCCTCTTCACTATCTGTCATGCTCAGAAACATGTAGGCCTCTTCAGTAGTGTACCTTCGATTTGACATTTTGGTCTCTAAATTTACTGGTACACTAGTGAGACTCGCAGATAAAAAAGCTCTTGACTGTTAGCAACTGATTCAAACGCTATAAAAAAAACTGTTAGCGTTCGCAGGGATCAGGCCTGACTCTGCGAACGCTGCAGTTATGTGTTTTGTGTTTTGTAAGTGACAGTGATCGATTGATACTGCACTTGGGTGGGCTGGGCTGGGTGGAGGGGCTAAAGGCAGGTGCTGGCAGGCATCTGGGCTGATCCCACTAACATTGCCTTTTTGGGAACCCTAAACTGCTGGGGATGCTAGTATAGATCTGATCAGATCAGATATCGATCCGTTCAGACACTAAACTAAGGGAGGCGTATGGTGCGTGCCTAGGGTGACGCAGGCCCTATCTGATGCTAAAACCTAACTTTGATCACCCACCGGGTGATCAGGGGGTTAAACCTTAATTTGGGTAAAATACAGCCGGTGCCCTGACGCTATAAAAAACAAACTAGCTAAACTGCGTCACCCGTGACACTTATACTGTGATCACAGGTGACAGGGGGTAATCAAGGGCTTAAACCTTTATTGGGGGGTTAGGGGGGTCCCTAGACCTATCTGGGCCTGAGACTAATTAACCTAACACTGATTTTTGTCACTAATGACACCAGTACAGCGATAAAAAAAAAATCTGACTGCTGTATTGGGTGACACAGTGACAGGTGGTGAAGGGGTTAACTGGGGGGTGATTGGGGGGTGACAGGGGGGTGAATTGTGTGCCTATGTGACCTGGTGTCAGTGTAGTGTTGGTGCAACTCACTGTTAGATGCTCTCTCCTCTCGGTCTGGAATGAAAAGACCAAGGAGAGATGACATCACTTCCCCTGCTGTGTTTACACTTACAGGGGAAGGATCTCATTTGCCAGGAGTGATCACCAGGTCATTGGCCTGGGTATTGATCAGTTTCTGATCGAATTCGATCGTACGGGCGCGCCCCCCAGCTGGCAACGCGTGTCACATATACTAACGTGATTTTGCGCAGCCGAACCAACCTGCTGCAGTGAAACTGCGGCGGCTGGTCCGGAACTGGTTAAAGCAGTCCGAAACTCAAACAGTGGAGGTTTGCTGCCTAATAGGAACATTTGGAAATATTAATTATGTTGTAGCAGTAACCTTAAATATTAACCACTTCAGTACCCACGTATAGTTATATGACGTCCACAGATGGGATCTCCCATCCTGGGTGGACGTCATATGACGTCCTGGGATTCCCGGCCATCTAGGGGGCGCGCGCGCCCGCCGCGTTCCTCGGGACCCAGTGCGTGTGCCCGGCGGCCACGATGTCCGCCGGGCACCCGCGATTGCCCGTTAACCGGGCCGGCATGTGGATCTGTGTGTGTAAACACACAGATCCACAGCCTGTCAGCTCTGAGGAGAGCGATCTGTGTTCCCAGAACGGAGGAACACTGATCGGTCTCCTCCCCTAGTGCATCCCCTCCCCCTTCAGTTGGAATCATTCCCTAGGAAACATACTTAACCCCTCCCCGCCCCCTAGTGGTTAACCCCTTCACTGCCTGTCACATTTACACAGTAATCAATGCAATTTTATAGCATTGATCGCTGTATAAATGTGATTGGTCCCAAAAATGTGTCAAAAGTGTCCGATGTGTCCGCCATAATGTCGCAGTCACCAAAAAAAATCGCGATCGCCGCTAAAAAAATAAAAATTTTTTTTTTTTTTTAAAATGCCATAAATCTATCCTGTATTTTGTAGACGCTATAACTTAACAAACCAATCAATATACGCTTATTGCGATTTTTTTTTATATGTAAAATATGTAGAAGAATATGTGTCGGCCGAAACTGAGGAAAAAATGTGTTTTTTTAAAAAAAAAATTGGGATATTTATTATAGCAAAAAGTAAAAAATATTGTGTTTTTTTCAAAATTGTCGTTCTTCTTTTGTTTATAGCGTAAAAAATAAAAACCGCAGAGGCGATCAAATACCACCAAAAAAAAGCTCTATTTGTGGTGAAAAAAGGACGTCATTTTTTTTTGGGTACAACGTCGCACGACCGCGCAATTGACGTTTAAAGTGCGACAGCGCTGAAAACTAAAAATTGGCCTGGGAAGGAAGGGGGTGAAATTGCCCTGTATTGAACCGGTTAAAGAGCAACACCACTTTTATTAAAAAAAAAATATTCCCCTCTGGGTGATCTATGTACATTGCAGGGATTTTAAGAAACTGTGTTGCAGAGTCCTACTTTTTGTTATTCTGTATGGGAGTGGTTTGTAATTATCAATCAGTATGGTAAGGTTCCCCCCAGTGGGGGTTTTTTGTAGCAGGGTTAGTAGATTAAATAAATAAATTGTTAAAAAAGGTATGTGGTGCCTTATTTTTGGCGCAGTGCCTGGACACGATTACAAGGTACCTAGAGTCTCATCCATGGCATTGAATTGTGGTCCTCTACAACATTATTGCAGTGTTTTTTGTACATCATAATGATACTGTTGGTTGAGTAATGAATAGTGCACACTGTCTAAAATAACTTTTCTTTACATGATTGAAAAATAGGTAATGAGCTTTAAAAATGAACAGTTTCTTTTTCACATTGTTGTTGTATTTAACCACTTCCCGCCCAAAGATGTCATATGACATCTTTGACTTTCAGTGGGAATATCTGAATGATGCCTGCCGCTACATATCTTTGTTTTCAGCCGGCGATTCTGTGCACCATAAGAATGATCATAGCACTGGTTCCACCATCTGATCGTTCTTACAGACGACGGGAGAGGACACCCTCCCTCCCGCCGCTATCAGGTGTTGCTCTGGGCTCTCCTGTGCCATCGGGGACCCGGAGAAAGAACCGGCTGCCGCCAGATGACGACCATAGAGATGATTGGTGACCAGATGGTCACCAGTCATCTCCATGACCGTCGGAGGCCTGGGTACAATGTCACGTCCGGGTCACAGATGTAAACAAATCTGCGATCATGTCTGGTAAACATGAGATCGTGGATTTTTTTTCGATCTCATGCTTTCCAGCATGGAGGACAGATGCGGGGTCATACTGACCCCGCATCTCTCCATAAAGAGGACCTGTCATGAATGATTCCTATTACAAGGGATGTTTACATCCCTTGTAATAGGAATAAAATTGATCAAAAAAATGTAAAAAAAAGTGTAAAAATAAAAAAAAGTCAAGCCATGACAACCTCCTCGGTGGGAAATCCCCTCCCATATGTCTACCGGGCAGGAAAGGGGAGCCCAGGCTTCTCCCACTCCCTTTACGCTCCACCAGGTGGCTGTATTTATTTTTGGCCACTTGAGGGAGCTCTTTCATTGCCGGCAGCGTCCCAGATCACTTCTGGACAGTTCAGTGCCGTGCGCGCATGCGATACATGGTGCGTGCGCATTTACGATGGAGGTGACGATGGCGATCGGGGACTTCTGCCTTCCAGGACACCGAGGGAGCCACACGTGCTACATAAGTGACAGGGATGCCCATGCTGGGGGACCACTTCACAACCACTAACTTTATTATTTGTGTCTTTTTCTTCACCCATCACTATTAATCCTGGTTCACATATACCGTGTAATAATTTTGTCATCATCTCACCTTCACTTTTAAATTTTTCATCTCACACAAATTTGCAAATTTTGCTCATCATCTAACATTTTTTATTTATTTATAATTTTTCAATCACTGATTCACTCATCTTAATTCACCCACACTCTCATTACACATTAATACATACAAGTACACATATACATAAGAACAGATCGATACATATGAATTTATTTATTCATTGTGTAGTAATAAGCATTCCTTTAAAGTGGATACATATGTAGAATAAGCATTGGAGACCATTTTTAATCTTCTGGAATTAAATTAGTATTTCCTAATATATATATATATATAATGCCCATGGGCATTATAATAGCCATGGGGTTTTTGCTTCAGGTGCGGGACTTCTCACCCCTCTGCTCCCTCAGTGGGTATTCGTCAGCGTGACTCCTTGTAAGACATATTAGGTGAGGTGGTATACCCCCTTGGAATGCGAGTGGCCAAAGAACACTTGGGATCATCCAACCAATTTTAGAGGAACTCTGGTTAGGAGACTTTCCATTTATACCCTTTATTGGTAATTATATCCTATGTAATTTTCCCATATATACATGAAAAACCCTCTTTGTTCTGATATGTTGATAAATGAAATGCTAAAAATAAAATTTTTTAACAGCAAACCAATCCCCTGAGGAAGACCTTGACTCTTCTGGTTGAAACGTGTCGGAAATCCTATACAACAGACATTTGATACATTTGATTGCATTCTTTGTGTACTTTTGAATGGCAATATATCCCCCAACCAGAGCTCATATTTTAATGGCAATGTGTTCATGTTATGACAATAACTTTTCAATAAAGAACCTTTTTTAACAATTTATTTATTTAATCTACTAACCCTTCTGTGAAAAAACCCCACTGGGGGAACCTTCCCATATTGTATCTCAATCGGGGCGACAGCACCAATATCACACACAACATGTGTCTTTCCCATGCTATGTAATTATCCCCCTTTGGAAATATATCACTAAAAATGCAATTTTTGTTGCAGGGAATGCTCAAAATCGAAATGTATCTTATGCCTCGTACACGCGATCGGACTTTCTGCCAACAAAACCGTGGAATTTTGTCTGAAGGGTGTTGCCTCAAACTTGTCTTGCATACACACGGTCACACAAATGTTGGCCAACAATTACCAAAGTACTTTTCGTGCTTTTTCAGTTCATTTCTGAACAGCCGTTCGTCAACCAGACATGTTGTGGAATCGAAAGAGATAACATGTTATTTATTATTGGCCTTGGAGTTATTGCTTTGACATTTTTTTTGGTTGAATAATGATTTGATTTAGTATATTTTCTATATTTTTGGATGCATAGAATGCACTTTTTGGTTAAGTTCTATTGGCAGATAGCATGTCTAATTTTTTTTTTTTTTAATGCACAATAAAAAAATTGTGGAGAATAATGCTTGGCTATGTGTTTTACTTCAAATGACAGTTTGGGAGTAGGCAGTTACATTTTAAAAAATGCAATGTAAAATTGACAAGGGACACCAACATAGTTGTATCTTTGATCTTATAAACTAGGGGATAATGGTGTTGTGGTAACTTGCACAAATAATAAAAAACAAAACAAAAACATAATAATATTATTCTTGATATCACTAGAAAAAAAAAGCCTTTGAAAATTAGTTTGCAATAACTCGATCAGTATCACCGGCAAAGCAGCTTCATTATTATCCTTTTAGAGAAGAAGAGAATTGTGCACTGCATTTGGAGATTTCATAAATTGCCACATCACAAATGGTAATTCTCCATTACAAATGCTAGTTTACAAGACCGACCGCTTCTACTTCCGAGCATGCATGTTTGTACTTTGGACTTTTGTCCGACGGACTTGTGTACACACGATCGGAAAATCTGACAACACACATTTGTTGGCGGAAAATTTGAAGACATGCCAGCCAACATTTGTTGGCAGAAAGTTCAACAACAATTGTCCGATGGAGCATACACACGGTCGGATTTTCCGCCAACAGCCTGACATCCAATATTTCCCGTCGGAAAATCTGATCATGGGCTTTAGTGCAGACCTCTGGGAAAATCAATAGACCAATCACACATGTAGAACATTATATTTTCAGGGAGCGTTATGTACATCATCAGTGTACAGAATACCTCCAGGTAGCCATATTGCAAAGTATTTTACAGAAAATTACAGTGCTGCAGATTGAAAAGGTAAGGTCATTTTTAATGACATTCAATTGCAATATGACTTGTGTCGAAAATTGTTTAAGTTAATTTTTTTTTATTTGCTATTTTTTTTCCACAAAAATGGGGTTACCCTTTAACTAATATCTTGAATTTCTCCTGAAAATAGCAGTGCACCCACTTGGGCTTGGGCTCTTCTGTGCTTAAACAGTTATAGCTTTATAACTAAGCTTCCACAAAAAAAACTAAATGTAAAAAAAAATCCACAGACAAAGAATCATAATCCTCTGCCAGACAGCACAATCAGGGTAACACCACACTTTATCTCTTTTGCATTAGAGATACTGTGTAGGAGCTGCAGGTCTCATGAAAATCTACTTAGCCTTCTTTTTTCTCCTGTCAGCATTTTCCCTCTATGCATGCAAACCGTGACTAGCTTCTAGTGCCACCCTCCTCCCCTAAGTCTAATGCACACAGTCGGATTTTCCGATTGGAAATGTTCAATATGAGCTTGTTGTCGGAAAGTCCGACCGTGTGTATGCTCCATCAAACATTTGCTGTCGGAATTTCTGCCAACAAATGTTTCTTAGCAGGTTCTCAAATTTTCCGCCAACAAAACTTTGTTGTCTGAAAGTCTGATCGCGTGTACAC
Source organism: Aquarana catesbeiana (assembly GCF_042186555.1). Taxonomy (NCBI): domain Eukaryota; kingdom Metazoa; phylum Chordata; class Amphibia; order Anura; family Ranidae; genus Aquarana; species Aquarana catesbeiana. Next base: position 613,488,992 of record NC_133325.1, on the reverse strand, counting down.
AAGTCCGCGCACAAAAGTTCACGCATGCTCGGAATCAAGTAGGAGCCGGAAGTGCTCGGTCTTGTAAAACTAGCGTTCATAATGGAGATAGCACATTCGTCACGTGGCAAATTTTGAAATTTCTCAATGCAGCGCATTCTCTTCTTTATAATGCTAGAATAATGATTTTTTGCGTTGCTGCTGATATTCACAGAGTTCTGATAAACAGATTTTTTATTATTCCTCGTGATCTCATGAATAATCTTTGTTTTTTTCGTGATCTCCGTATTTTTTTTTGTTTTTGTTTTTTCTTGTGATCTCCAGAATATTTTTTGTAATTTTGTGTGTCAAGTTACCACAACATCATTATTATCTTGTATTTTTTAACCTCAAAGAGATACAACTATGTTGGTGACCCTTGTTAATTTGACATTATATTTTTGAAATGTACCTGCCTACTCACAAGCAAATTGTCCTTTTTGAAGTAAAACACATAGCCAAGTATTTGTAAAAAAAAATGACATTTAATAGGGGTCCTAACAAAATAAAGAGGAAGGCAACGCTGGAGAAACAGTTGGAATAGATGAAGCCTTTGTACCCCAGGGCAGACATCAATTATTTGACTGTTAAAATTGGTAATTTAATAGGGAGCACAATACGGTTCAGGACTCCGAAAGATCGGGAGCAGCAGAAGATGACATATATGTCCCGAGGCTGTGGTCTTACCACAGCCTGCATCTTTTGCCAGACCACACCAAACCCAGTCCATCGCTCTCAACACTTCCTTCCATGCTTCCTTCCATGCTTCTGTGGTGGGTTGGGTGGCTGTCTTGTTGTTTGTGTTGCTGGAGGTGGTGGTGGTGTTGCTGGAGGAGTATGGTTCAACTCACACAGGTGACTTTTATTTGTGAGTTGACCCCTCATCCCCTTGTTTAGGGCCTGAAGAATGATCTCCTCACAGATGAGGCGTTGGCCCTCCTCCATGCGTTCCAGTTTACTCACTGTCACACAGCCAAATGACTCAAGGCCACCAGGGGTCGTTGTTAGTACCGCAGTAGCCTGGCGAATTAAAACAGTCACTGACTCCTCCAGGTTCCTTGCCTTCCTGGCTATTTCTTCAGGAGCAGTGATTTTAATAATACTTAAAGTGAAAGAATAAAAGTGTAATATTCCTTTAAATTTCGTACCTGGGGGGTGTCTATAGTATGCCTGTAAAGGGGCGCATGTTTCCCTGGTTTAGAACAGTCTGACAGCAAAATAACATTTCAAAGGAAAAAAAGTCATTTAAAACTAATCGCAGCTATAATGAATTGTCAGTTCGGCAATACACATAAAAGTTAATTGATATCAATGTAATAGACATCATTAACAGACAAAAAAACAAAGCACTCTTGCTTAGTTTGGACACTGAGAAAGCCTTCGATAGGCTTAGCTGGCCTTTTATGTTCTCCACCCTTGAACATCTGGGCTTTCGGGGGCCATTCCTCAGGGCAATTAGGCACCTATATGCAACCCCAACCACCTCTATCAAAACGCCCTTTGCAGCAACCACCTCTTTCCCTATTTCAAACAGAACTAGGCAGGGTTGCCCACTCTCCCCACTGCTCTTCACCCTGTGCATCAAACCCCTGGCGGCCCAGATCCAGCGGGACCCAAATATTAAGGGTGTAATGGTTAAGGGTTGCGAATTTAAAATTTCACTGTTTGCGGATGATGTCCTTTTGACCCTGACACAGCCACACATTACTGTCCCTAACCTCCATAAACATTTGCAGGACTATGGATCCCTGTCAGGCTACAAGGTTAACCCGACTAAATCGGAAGCCCTCCCGCTTAATCTACCTTCAGCGGAAGTACACCACCTGTCGGAAAACTTTCCATATGCATGGAAATCACAGTCCATTAAATACTTAGGGGTACACCTTACGACTTGATATGAATCCTTATATAACGCAAACTTTGGACCTCTATTCGCATCCATCCGATCCCTTCTGACCAAATGGAGACATTATCCGATGTCTTGGTTCGGTCGCATCGCTTCGATCAAAATGAACATACTACCTAACTCCTGTACTATTTTATGACTCTCCCAGTACCTATCCCATCAGTCCATTTCAGAAAACTCCAAAATGACCTTTTAAATTTTACATGGAACTACAAACAACACCAAATATCTTGCTCTGTAATGTTTGCTTCCAGAGGGAATGGGGGTTTGGCCTTTCCACACCTTCAACGCTATTACTATGCTGCACAACTGAGAGCCATAGCTTCTTGGGTTATCTTTCCGGCCTATAATCGCTGGACTCAGTTAGAAAAAATATGGCTAGCGCCCATCCACCCGAACAATTTATTCTGGAATGCCAATGCCAATATCCCCTCTTCTGCCCTATTACACACTATGCATCTCCTATGCACTATCCAGAGGCGGCTAAACCATGGTACCCCCCTACAATCTGAGGCCTCTTTGGTAATGACCTTCCTCTATAACCCTAAATTACCTGACAGCTTAACCTCTCAGATGATCTCCTCATGGCTGCAAAGACAACTCTTTCATTATGGACACTTGGTGGACCCAGTGTCTAAGATCTTGCTACCCTTTGACAAACTCAGAGCCAAATATGAGCTCCCCCTCAGTGCCTTTTTTGGCTACCTCCAGATATGGCATTATGCACTCACCATCTCCCCTACCCTCCAATTTTCCAAGCCATCCCCATTTGAATGTTTAGTTCTTTCAGTCCCCACGCAGAAAGGTCTGACTTCAGACATATATAAAATCATAAACTCATATGACATGCTCATTAAGGGGGAAACATAAATACATGTGTAGTTGGGAGGAACAACTTGGGGAGGAACTAACACCTGAACAATGGGCCATTATATGGAGATGGGCAGCCAGGAGCTCTATATGCACACTTTATAAAGAAAACTCATACAAGGTGCTTCTTCATTGGTACCTTACCCCATCACAACTGCAAGCCATATACCCGTTGGCCTTGGATCGCTGCTGGAGGTGTCGTCGAGACCGGGGCACACTATATCACATCTATTGGAGCTGTTCCTCCCTCCAGCCCTACTGGCGGGCAGTTCGGGACCTCCTCCAGTGGCTATTCGAGGTAGATATCCCTCTCTCTCCTAAATTTTTCTTACTGGGCCTCCCTCCGGCCACACTTCCCGGACTAGCCAAAAAGCTAGCAATGCAAATACTTACAGCAGCCAGATGTCTAATATCCTTAAACTGGAAATGCCAAAATCCTCCGTCATTATCTGATCTGTATACCAGAATTAAAGACGTAGAGATTATGGAATCCATGACAGCCAGACTCACAGATAAAGTAGACAGACATACAGCAACATGGGAGCCATGGCACAGGACACACCTGGAGCCCTGGAGGGATGATCCCTAATGTATGGACCCCTTTTTCTTTTTTTCTGTTTACCTCTTTCACTTCCCCTTTCTTTCTTTTCTTCTCTCTCTTCTCTCTTACTTCCTCTTTGAGAAGAATGGACCAAACAATTTTTATAAGTCAGTCTAGATTTCTACGGTCTGCTTTCCTTTTTTCTAGAGAAATTTGTTATGAATACTATGCTTTTATTGCCTTTTTTTTGTTGTTTTTTCACATGCAATGTTACTTTCAACAATTGTATTGTATACTTGGAAGCTTAATAAAAATTGTCAATTATAAAAAAAAAAGTTCATTGATAAAAACAGCATGGGATTTCCCCAGAGGGGAACCCCGAACCAAAATAAAAAAAAAATGGCGTGGGGGTCCCCCTAAATTCCATACCAGGCCCTTCAGGTCTGGTATGGATATTAAGGGGAACCCCGCACCAAAATTACAAAAAAAGGCGTGGAGGTCCCCCTCAAAATCCATACCAGACCCTTCAGGTCTGGTATGGATTTTTAGGGGAAACTCGCGCCAAAATTAAAAAAGCCACACCAGACCCTTATCTGAGCACACAGCCTGGCAGGCCACAGGAAAAGAGGGGAAATGAGAGAGCGCTCCCCCTGAACCTGTTCCAGGTCATATGTCCTCAACATTGGGAGGGTGCTTTGAGGTAGCCTCCCAAAGCACCTTGTCCCCATGTTGATGAGGACAAGGGCCTCAGCCCCACAACCCTTGACCGGGGTCTTTGGGCGGGGGGCTTATCGGAATCTGGAAGCCCCCTTTAACAAGGGGGCCCCCAGATCCCGCCCCCCCTGTGTGAATTGGTAATGGGGTACAAATGTATCCCTACTATTTCACAAAAAAGTGTCAAAATGGTTAAAAAACACAAGAGCAACCAGCAACCATCGCATCAATTCAGACGCTGGCGATGGTTGCTGGAACCGATCAGACCTGGGCGCTGGGGACTGAAGAATTGTCTGAAGGTATTGGTCAGCCGGCCACCTTCTCCACCACTCTTTCTCTGACTGGATGAAGCCTCAGCAACACGTTGTCCAGCACCAGGAAATTGTAACCTCCCAGGCTCTGGAAACGTATTGCACAAACCTTTCTGCAAGGCCTCCCGAAGATGTTTCATCCTCTGTGCCCCCTTGCTTTTGCAACCTTACCCTTGTAACGTGGATCAAGAAGGGTTGCCAGCCAATAATGATCCCTCTACTTGATACCACGAATCCTAGGGTCCTTTCGCAGGCTTTGAGGGGTCAGGGAGGCCATGCAGCGTAAGTTTGCAGAGGAATTCAATCCTGAGTCCTCTGGGTCACTAAGGATCACATAATCCTCAACCACCTTCTCCCAGCCACGTACAACTCCATGGGTTTCTGGGGACTGCAAACGATCCCTCGAAGACTGCTGCTGATGCTGAGTGTTATCCTCCACCTCCATGCTGAAACTATCCTCCTCCTCCTCCTCTCCTCCCCTCCTCTTCTTCTTCCTGTGTAATCAGCGGGCCTGCAGGAATACTAGAACCTGGATAAAGGGGGCCTTGAGAGGTAAGGAAGTGGTCCTCTTCCTCCAGCTGTTCTCCCTCAAGTACCCTGTCCATTATTCCAGGAAGCGTGTGCTCCAACAGGAAGACAAGAGGGACAGTATCACTGATGCATGCACTGTCACTGCTAACTATCCTCATGGCCCCCTCAAATGGTGACAGGACAAGGCATGCATCCTTGATCAGTAGCCACTGGCGTGGCAAAAAAAGCCAAGCTCCCCTGACCCTTTCCCGGTGCCATACTCACACAGGTACTCATTGATGGCCCTCTGCTGTGTGTGCAGCCACTGCAGCTTTGCCAACGTTGAGTTCCACCTGGTGGGCATGTCACAAATGAGGCGGTTCTTGGGGAGGTTGCATTCTCTTTGAATGTCAGCCAGCCGAGCACTGGCATTATATGAAAGGCGGAAATGGCCACAGACTTTCCTGGTCTGCCTCAGGAGATCCTTTAAGGCAGGGTACCTGCTCAAGAACCACTGCACCACCAAATTTAGAACGTGAGCCAAACAGGGAACATGGTTCAAGTGTCCCTGTCAGAGGGCGGAGAGGAGGTTGGTGCCATTGTCGCATACAACTATTCCTGGCTGAAGCTGGCATGGCGTCAATCACCTCTGAGCCTGCCCCTGCAGAGCTGACAGAATTTCTGCCCCAGTGTGGCTCCTGTCCCCTAAGCAGACCAACTCAAGCACCGCATGGCATCTTTTTGCCTGAGTGCTTGCATAGCCCCCTGAATGTCTACAGAGCACCGCTAGTTCAGAGGAGAAATCTGCAGAGGAAGAGGCCATAGAGGAAGAAGAAGAGGAGGGGGTGGAGGAGAGAGCTGTGGCAGAATCACCACTAGCATTTTGGAGGCGTGGTGGCGGAACAAGCTCCAACAATACTGAACCCTATCCTGCATCCTTCCCACCTGCCAGCAGAGTTACCAAGTGCACCATGAAAGAATGGTAATGTCTCTGTCCATGCCTGCTGGACCATGAGTCAGCAGTAATATGCAGCTTACTGCTGACTGCCCTGTCCAACGAGGCCAAGACATTGCCTTCCACATGCTAGTAGAGAGCCAGAATGGCCTTCCATGGCATTTGGGAACCTGCCACTGAGGTACCGCACATTCCACAAATTCACGAAAGGGGGCAGAGTCTACCAGCTGAAAAGGCAGCAGTTGCAGTGCTAGCAATTTGGCCAAGCTAGCATTCAGACGCTGAGCATGTGGATGGCTGGGACCGAATTTCTTTCGACGGTTTAGCAACTGGGGTAGGGAAATTTGCCTGCTAAAATCCGATGTTGGTGTACCACTAGCAGATTGGCCGCAAGTACTTGGGACACCTATTAATATACCTTCATTCGTCTCAGCTCTCAGGTTTGTGAGAGGACTGGAGGTATAGTGGGGTTGGAGATCCCAGCTGATGAGGAGCAAGGAGAGGTCCGCCTTGTTCTTTGATGTGGGTCTTTTAAGTGCTGTTGCCAATGGACTGCATGGGAGGTCGTCATATGTCTGGTCAAGCATGTGGTGCCCAAGCGGCTGCTGTTTTGGCCATGCTTGATACGCTTCAGACATTTGTTGCAAACAGCAATGCTGCAATCTTTTCAAAATATGTGGGGTGTCAGCAACGTCCTGCACCTGCTTAGCTCTGCGGTGTGATGCAATAGGGTGGCTGCCCTTAAGCTGCTCCCCAGAGGGCATCCTGCCTCATTGGAGATGTGCCTCCTCCTCTTCCTTCTCTCTTCTATCAGGCACCCAAGTAGAGTCAGTGACCTCATCACCCCCTGCCTCCTCATCACTCAAGCAAACTTGGCAGTATGCTGCAGCTCGGGGAACATGACTGCCATTTTCTTGACCTTCTTGGGCAACCCCCTCTCTAGGCTCACATTACTCTCTTCCTCAACCTGGGTACCATCATTGGAGCCTTCAAATCGCTGTGCATCCTCCTGCAGCATGTACCCGACACTGTGGTCAAATAGTTTGGGGGACTCCTCCGTGCATGATGGTGGGGCTAGGGAAGGAGTGACTATTGACATGGAGCCGATGGAATAGGCTGCTTTGGCAGCTGCATTGGCAGGCAAACTACTCTGAGCCTGGGTGACAGAGTATGAGAAGGATGAGGAGGGCTTTGTTATCCATTCCACCAACTCTTCTGCATGTTGTGGCTCAATAACACAGCCAGCTGCATAAAAAAAGGACAAGCGTGCCCCACAGCCATGTGCTGAGGATGCACTGTGTCCACGACCAGCACTGTCAACTGTAGACACAGAGCCTGCTTGCCCTCTTTTAGTGGCCTGTGAGCATCTGCCTCTCCTTGGTGGCCTTCCAGACATGCTGTAAATTTTGTTTAGCAAAACCACACTACACTGTATTGTGTACTGTGTACACCACCAGAAAAGTAGTAGCAAGTGCACTAGGGGTGCACGGTACTGTATACACCAACAGAAGTGTGAAAACAACTATGGGTGTACTGTATGTATTGTGTACTGTGTACACCACCAGAAAAGTAGTAGCAAGTGCACTAGGGGTGCACGGTACTGTATACACCAACAGAAGTGTGAAAACAACTATGGGTGTACTGTATGTATTGTGTACTGTGTACACCACCAGAAAAGTAGTAGCAAGTGCACTAGGGGTGCACGGTACTGTATACACCAACAGAAGTGTGAAAACAACTATGGGTGTACTGTATGTATTGTGTACTGTGTACACCACCAGAAAAGTAGTAGCAACTGCACTGGGGTGCACGGTACTGTAATACCTAACTTTTCCATCTGTCCAGTGTTGTCTGTTTTTTTTTTTTTGCCTTATCTTCGGAATACCTGTTTTTCCACTTTAACTGTTTAATTAGCCTACAATGTAAGGAGTAAATACCCGGTTTCCGCGTATTTTCTTCTATTGAAAGAATATTGAAGTATCTCAGTTGGATTTTTTCAATCCTTAATCTTTAATTTAATATTTATCCATTTCAGAGCTATGGGACCGGCTTTTTGTACATTAGTTACAGACATCGGCTTTTATTTTTTATTCTTGAAGCGGAAATGTTATTGCTACTTTCATACAGTTAGTCATAAGTAACTATGTATTTTTGACAATTGAAATTCTAGATAGGAATGTTTTTGATACGGTTTAATTTTATTTACACATGTATTTTGATGTACCTCTTGTCTCACTCTAAGACACCCTGTTCATCATCTTTCATTTAGCAGGCATTCCATTTAGTAGTTTTTCCTTTTCCCATTGTCATGTTTGTATCATTCCCACCATGAATCCACTGTATGGTATTATATATGTGTATCCATATGTATATGTTTATATCTATATATACATCAGTTTTTGGAACAGCTATATATAATTCTTGTTGATTTAATTGTTTCCAATACTTAAGTGTTTTTTATGGTTGTGAATTTAACTTCAATCATGCAGCATGTGTGTTTATTCAATTGTCTGCTGACAGGGATTGGGTGTCACACCTTGCCCCTCCTTTTTTCTTTTCTTTTATATACACTTTTGTTGTTTGATTAAATTTAGCTATGAGTAAGCATCTTTGAATGTGAAACGCATTAGCTATTTTACTCGTTGTGTCCACTTTTTGTTATGTTTGCTACTTTGGATTTTATCGCATTTTTTCAATAAAGATGTTTTTGCATGGAGTGCGGCAGTCCAGGATTTTTCTCCTTCCACATGGGTGCACTGTATATATTGTGTACTGTGTACACCACCAGAAAAGTAGTAGCAACTGCAATAGGGGTGCACGGTATTCTAACAGAAGTGTAATAACAACTATGGGTGTACTGTATGTATTGTTTACACCACCAGAAAAGTAGTAGCAAGTGCACTAGGGGTGCATGGTACTGTATACATCAGCAGAAGTGTAATAACAACTATGGGTGTATGTATTGTGTACTGTGTACTGTGTACACCACCAGAAAAGTAGTAGCAAGTGCACTAGGGGTGCACGGTACTGTGTACACCAACAGAAGTTTAATAACAACTATGGGTGCACTGTATGTATTGTATACTGTGTACAACACCAGAAAAGTAGTAGCACTAGCAACTGCACTACAGGTGCACGGTACTGTTTACACCAAGAGAAGTATAATAACAACTATGGGTGTACTGTATGTAATGTGTACTGTGTATACCACCAGAATAGTAATAGCAACTGCACTACGGGTGCACGGTACTGTGCATGAAGGACAAAAAAGGAGCATTAAAAGCTTACAGCATGCATGAGGACAAAGAGGACATTCACAGCATATTACAATCATGGTAATTATGGAATGATGAAATAAATACAATACATTAGCAAACATTAAATACATAGAATGTGATGTTAAAGGATAAAAATTACCTTAATATAGTCCTTCTGCAGGACTTGAATTATGGCAGAACAGGTCTCTGGAATAATAATTCCCAGAGCCTGGGGGGGGAGATCCCAGTCGTAAACTTAATATCCAGTCGCCAAGTACCGCAAGGTGGCAACGAGCCTTTGCTCAGGAGTGTTGGCTTGCCGCATGCAGGTATCCTGATTGGTAATATAGGGGGTAAGTAAAGCCAACAGACGGTGAAAAATGGGGTCCATCATCCGGAGATAATTCCTGAAATCATCAGGATTATTCTCCTGGATCTCCTGCAGCAAAGGCTTGTGAGAGAATTGGTCACGCTGGAGCAACCAATTCTTGGTCCATGAACTCCTCCTCACCCTGTTCATGGACTGGACTTGGGTCAAAGAAAGAACTCAGACACCAAGCCCAACAACGGCATGAGCTCTCCAATGAGAACGTAACCGCAATATGGCTGGAAAACGGTTGGCTGGTCAGAATGAACTAACAGAAAACACTGAAAATCAGAAAGGACCTGAGAAGAATGAACTGAAAATCAGAAACGAGTGGACAAGAACACACTGAAAAACAGAAGCGAACTATAAATAGAATGCACTGAATGACAGGAACGAACTGACAACACGCACTGAAGAACTGAAACTCATAAGCACAAACTGAAAAGCACAAGGCTGAAAAGCGCAAATCATCTCTCACCAAACTTCTACTAACATGAGATAAACACGAGATTATCAGAAGGAGCCCAATGGGTGGTGCACTGGCTATTGAACTTCCTTTTTATATGCTCGTTGTACATGTTGTACATCGTTCCCACATTCGGAATCGTTGGCCAACATTTGTGTGACCGTGTGTATGCAAGACAAGTTTGAGCCAACAACCTTCGAACAAAAATCCACGGTTTTGTTGTCGGAAAATCCGATCGTGTGTATGCGGCATAAGACTGCCGTGGGGAGAATGACAGAGGCTGATATCAAACACGGAATATAAGGTGTGGACCTGAATCGAAATAAAGTGCCAACAACCCAATATATAATATATAGAGTGGGGGGCGCATGCGCGGCGCGATGCGGAACAGACGTGGGTGATCACAGCTCCGTCGGTCCCGGTTATCACAGGCCTAAAACACCAGGGCTACATCGCTCATACCCAGGCGACACCATCCGCTTGAGTACACAGCGGTCCATGCCTGGAAGAGAATCGGGACATTTTAAATGCTCCAAACACCACTTAACTAACTTTCTGCTGGACGCTGCAGACAGAAAGCACAGGAGAATGTCCCAAGATGGCGCCGGCGCCAGCTCACAGGCGGCCTCAAGGAAATCTGCATCCATCCCATCCAGCCTCTCACCTAACGCTGGGATCAGTGAGTACACATCTCCCCTCTCCAAAGCTGACTTAGATGCTAGTTTGACTACCATTTTTGAGAAGTTAGTGGACAAGATTGAAAGTGAGGTCCATAAATCCACTACAGCCCTGTCACAAGAGATTGCTAGTATTGGCACTCGTACTGACATACTAGAAACAAAACATGATGAACTGTCGCTGGCCCATAATGATCTAAGGAAGGATTATGAAACATTAGCGGACAGCTTTGCATTTATGCAAGCCCAGGTTGAAGATTTTGATAACCGAAATAGGCGCCATAACATCAGATTACGCGGCGTTCCAGAATCGGTCACAGACCTTATGCCTACAGTTTCTAAAATATTTCATAACCTTCTACCAGATAAACCTTTATCAGCATTTGTCTGTGATAGGATCCACAGGGCACTACGCCCCAAACCCACCCCTGCGTGCTGCAAGAAACTCTCCTGACATTTCTCTTGATGGTAAAAAGCTGCAGATATACCCAGATATCTCCCCTGCTACACTAGATAGAAGACGCAGGATGAAAGATGTCACTAGCATCTTACAAGCAGCAAGAAAAAAAAATATAGATGGGGCTTTCCATTCAAGCTCACTATTCCATACAATGGATCCACATACACAGTCTACAATATTATTGAAGGCAAAGAACTGCTTGTAAAGTTGGGCCTTCTGGACCCAGAACCACCCAACAGATTCCCATCATCTCCTAGACCTTCCCCGATCTGGTCCACTTCTTCCTCCAGACGAATCGCAAACAACCAAAGAAGATGGCGTCAACCATTTCAAGAGGACCTATCATGACCACATACAACACATTTTCAACTTTCTGTTGTATAGGAATTTTTTTTTCCTCTCGTAATGTTGACAGGGGGAAGTGACTTATTTTTTCTTTATTCCTTTTTTCCATTTTGAGGATGGATTTTCATGCTCACACGACATGATCCAATTGACTGCCACCAAGTTTGTCCTTGTCCAATTGGCATCTTGAATTGCTCTTCCTCTTGAATCGGAATCCCAAGACCCTTCCTCTTCCCTCATGAAAATTTTTTATTTCTTTTCCTCCCAGACGATGTCGAGAAGTCCCCAGCAACACATATCCCCCTCAGAATTTGGGATAGAAGAAAGAAGAGGAAAAGGGAAGAAGAGAGAGGGATTTTCTTTATTTTTTCATTTTGTTTGTCTAAACAGACTTTCATTTTAAACCTCCTCCCTCGTTTAGAGTTATAAGTTATTTGATATCTCTCATACACATCATTGAGACGGGAGGTGACAACATCGCCTCCCATCTGGTACCTTACCCCCCCCTCCTCCCCCCTCCCTCCCCCTCCCCCCCCCTTCCTCCCCCCTTTCCCCTCCCCCCCCATTCTTTGCAATTTTCATTTCCCCCCTGGTTACTTTATATGGTTTTGTATTTAAAACTTTAAATTATCTCAGTATTAAGGCCTGTGACATCCGCCGCCGCTGGATTGTCCCCCATTCCTGCTTGTGTTATCAGTTGCAACGCCACTGATTTTTGTTGTCGCGCCTGGTGGCACTCGCAGGACTAGGACTGTATTGTCCTCTTGAAGTTAATTCATTTATTAGTGACAGGATGTTTCTTGTCCCTTTGTTACTATTTTATAGTTTGTTTTTTCACAATTTTATTGCCCTTAAGGCAAAAAACATATTTTTGTTAAAAAATGGAAGTTTTCATGACATCTTACGACCATAAAGATCTGAATGTTGGTATAATTGCTCTTATTATGGCACATCACTCTCATGGTATGTTTTACTATACATAATATTCCTTGTATTCTCACATTACTTTTCTCCCCTCTATTCCAGAAACATTAATATTGCACTTACCAAACACACACCAAAAATATTTTGGTATATAGCACATCTCATGCTCAAGTTGGATTCTATTCATAAGCTTATTACCCCACTCACATATAATGGTCCTTAGAGTAATATCACACAACGTCCAGGGCTTTAACTCACCCCACAAACGTAAAAAAGCCTTCCAACACTATAAAAGATTGGGAGTAGATATTATCCTCATGCAGGAAACCCACTTTTCATCCAATAGCCACCCCAATTATTTTGACAAGACATACAATCAGTTTTATTACACCACCTTCCACAATAAAACTCGAGGTGTAGCCATATTTATACGCAACACCATTATCCTAGACATACAAAACATATATAAAGATGTTGATAGTAGATATATTATCATCAAAGGTCTTGTTGATAATAAAGCAATAACATTAGCTTCAGTCTATGCTCCAAACGAATCTCAATCTACCTTTTTCACAAATTTCTTTGATAAGCTTGACCAATACAGCTCACCTCATATAATTCTAGGGGGCGATTTTAACCTAACTGCACACCCAACCCTAGACAGAAGTAAAACTTCCCCCTCTTCTAAAGCATTCTCCAAGTCTATAAACCGTTATTTAAATAATTTTCAACTTATAAACTCATGGAGATCCCACAATGTAGGGCTTAGGGCCTATACACACTATTCTTACCCCACGACGTCTATGCTAGACTGGATTATATCTTTTGTACACCCATATTATTGGCTAATTCTTCCAATGCCCTAATCCATCCCTGCCCCTGGTCTGACCATGATATTACCTACTTTGAAACATCTCACATAGGTCTCTCTCCTTCCCCTTACAATTGGCGACGATTCTATTCTAACTGACCCTTTAATAACACAAACTATCTCTTCACACATTGAAAACTATTTCACTGAAAACGCTATTGATGATATCTCTCCCACAACTCTCTGGACAGCACACAAAGCAGTTCTACGCGGCCATCTAATCAGCATAGCGGCCAAAAGAAACAGAGAAAAACTCACAAACATAAAAAATCTTACCAGAGATCTAAACCTTCTCTACAATAAGTTACAACAAAACTCCACCCAAGAAGTTACAAAACAAATTCAAGATAAACGCAAAGCTCTAGATCAAATATTATCAGCAAACACAGAAAAATCCTTAAGATTCTCAAAAGCTAAATTCTTACTACACAGTAACTCCCCTTCTGCCATGTTCGCCAAAAAACTCAACCATGATCATAAACCCCCTCATACATATAAGCTTAGAGATCATTCTGGAAATATGATCACTCATCCGCAAGGGGTGCTGGAAATCTTTTCCTCCTTCTATAAAGACTTACTTTGTAGCCCACAACCATCTCTTGACCAACATTCTAAATCATGGCTAGACAACATTCAACTACCTACTCTTAATGCTCTTAAAATAGAATCCCTTAACACGCCATGCACACAAGCAGAAATAAGCAAAATTATTAAATCTCTTAAAACATCTACTGCCCCTGGCCCAGATGGCTTCTCATCTTCATACTATAAAAAATATTCCTCCCTCCTAACCCCATATCTATCCAAACTCTTTAACCATATTCTCAATGGTAATCATTTCCCAGATGAAATGCTTCTAGCAAACCTTTCCCTTATCCCCAAACCACTTAAAGACCATTCTCTACCCCAAAACTACCAACCTATATCAGTCCTTAACAATGACCTTAAAATTTTTGGTAGATTGCTTTCAGACAGACTAGCAGCAGTCATTACCAATTTAATACATATAGACCAAACCGGTTTTATCCCCGGTCGACAGATAGTCGATAATACTAGACTAGTTACCAATATTATCCAAGATGCCAACCTAACCTCCCACAAATTATGCCTTCTCAGTCTAGATATTCGTAAGGCGTTTGACAGCGTTAGCTGGCAATATCTAAATTATCTATTACCCAAATACGGAATTTCAGAAAAATTCTTACAAGGTTTTAATGCACTCTACCTCAACCCTCAAACTAGAATTAGACTCCCAGGACATAACTCTGATTTTTTCCCCCTCAGTAGAGGCACCAGACAGGGATGCCCCCTTTCACCTTTATTGTTCGCTTTGGCAATTGAACCCTTAGCCCACAAGATTAGGAATAGCATTGATATAAAAGGCTACACTAAGGGTGATAGAGAATTCAAACTCAGCCTATACGCAGATGATGCTCTTCTATTCCTCACAGACCCCCTCACTTCTATTCCATCCCTCCTAAAAGAACTTAAATCTTTCCAATCCATCTCAGGCCTCAAAATCAATTCCAATAAATGTTCTGAATTACCAATTAATTATTCCCAAAATCTAGAAATCCCTATTATTAAAAAATTTTCCATTTGATTGGTGTTCCAGCTCATTCAAATACCTAGGTGTCACAATCTCCTCATCTCACAACCTTTTGTATAAGTCTAATTATATCCCATTGTTCTCGCACATCACATCCCTCCTAAAATCATGGTCTTCCTTTCATATTTCCTTCCTTGGTAGAATATGTGCTAGCAAGATGACGATTCTTCCTAAACTTCTGTACTATTTTCGTGCCCTACCTATCAATGTTCCCAAATCTAAACTGACTTCCCTTCAAAGAGAAATCAACAAATTCATATGGGCAGATAAAAAACCAAGATGCAGTTATGCATTAATGCATAGACCACATACTATGGGTGGCTTAGGCCTTCCAAATTTGTGGCTTTATTATCTAGCCACAAGACTTACACAACTTACCCAATGGTTCACTCCCTCAATAAACACCCCATGGAAGCTGTTTGAATCCATCTCAATCCTCCCATTCCATTTACAGGGAATTCTATGGTCCAACTCTATGTCATATAGCAGACTTATGAAACAAAACATTATAATAGCTCAATTTTATCAGTTATGGACTAAATATAAAGACATTTACAAACTCTCCTCAGACACACCACCTTTAGCCTCCTTTTTAGGTGATCCTAGATTCATATGTGCCTATAATAACAGACAATCTTTCTCTACCTGGATTGACAAAAATTTAATTACACTGAGATCTCTTCAGCAAAAATGGGAATTTATCCAATTCCCCGAACTTCAAGCCACACACAATTTACCTGCTGAGGAATTCCCAAGATACCAGCAAATCAAATCCTTCTATGCTAAATATTTTGCACTAAAAACACACCCCTCATACACAACCTTTGAACATAAATGTATTTTATCCTCTAGAGACAGAGGCCTTATCTCCAGGTTGTATAATTATATTAATTGTGTTGGAGTACCAGATAAATCTACTCAAATGCTCAAATGGGAAGAGGATATGGATGTCTCGATTAATGTTGAGGATTGGCACTCCATGTCAGAAAATGTACGCAAATGTAATAGAGCTATCACCTTTAGAGAGACTCCAATTAAGATTTTTTCTAGATGGTACCTTACCCCTTCAAAACTTCACACTTTCTACCCATCCATCTCCCCCAATTGTTTTAGGGGATGCTCGGATTCTGGTACCCTCTTACACATTTTTTGGAGCTGCAGCCATATAAACAGTATATGGCACAAAGCATCCGATTTAATAGAACAATCCTCAAGACAAAAAATCACCCTTTCCCCTCAGATATGCTTGCTATATGCTAATATACCAGGCATACCTACCCCCTGTCTGAGACTGTTCCACTCCCTGTGCAGTTCCATACACTGGATGACAGCCTATAATTGGAAATCCACTAATTTGTCATGGCAACAAGTAATAAATAGAATGGAACTCCTTAGACTATCTGAGTGGATTTATCACACCCTTAATGATACTATCCATATTCACAAAAAGAAATGGGCCTATTGGAACCCAACCTAACTGTCTTTAACATAATATTATCATCTTCTCTCATTACCTTATGGGAATGTTGTGTTATATCTTACTTTTTTTTCTTTATTTATATATATTAACATTCGTTCATTATATATAACCACATCTGTTATACGATGTTAAATACCATCCTTCATTGTATACAACCAATCACTTTAATGCAATATTTTGATGTCATTTTATACCTAATGTCTGTTCATCCAAACTTCCAAATAAAACTTTTGTAAACAAAAAAAAAAATAATATATAGAGTGCAAATTGGGAAACAGGACTTTGAGGGCACCAATACAAAAAAACACAAATTAGTAAAAAAAAATCAACTTTACTTTTAAAAAACAATGGCTGATCAAAGAAAAAAAAGAGTATTGACCCTCACAGATACAACATTTCAAAAACTCAATCTTAGCAAATCTGTAAGATGATAAACACAAATTCCTATACATTATAGAAAGTGTCATATGTCATTTTTGGCAAGGGCAAAATCTCATCTTCTTCTCCATTCATTGATTACCACATTTACAACAAATTATATATGTAATAATTAGGAATTCATGTTTGTCATCCTATAGATATCCTAATATTAAGCTCAGTTGCATCCTTGAGAGTGAATACATTTTTGTTTGATCAACTATTGTTTTTTACTTTCAAAATATTTTATTGATTTTCGAAAAATATAAAACAATAAAAGATAAAGATAAAGTAAAGCCAAACAATACAATACAATCCCCTGTATAGGGTACACTATAAGCCAAATACATAAAGTATGGATCAGGCTAATGTCTAACACAATAACAGAAACCTATGAAGCCACTATAACCCTTCCAAGTATGTATTAACTACCCGGCCTGAGGACAAAAATGAGAGGGGGCAAGGAGAGGTTCCGCCAGCACCCCAAAAGGGATCTAGCTGTGCCCGGCGGAATCTCAGCGAGCCCCCAGTTTCAAGTCTTCACCGGACAGGCCTGGGATCCAGGAAAAACATTAATGATGCCAATACCTGATTTGCTAGCCCCAAAGGGAGGGACCTCCCAATGTAGACCTAATTATAAAGATGTTGGGGGATCTCTCCGTGTACCTTAGAGGGATCAGGAGAAGGGAGGAGTATAGAGGGGAAAGGAGAGGAGAAGAGAGGGGGTGGAGAAGAGAGGGGAAGAGTAGAGAACCTGTCAACGGGAGAGGGCCACGCGTCCCTCGGCGAACCAAAGGACTTTAAGGCTGAACTCCAGGTATAAGGGAAATGCCCATATACTGGGCCCAAGGTTCCCAGGTGGCTTCAAATTGCGTTTTGGTGTTGTGGAGAATGCTAGAGAGTTTCTCTTGGGACATAATCCAAGATATTTTACAGCGGCTTTGAAGGAAACCTTGGGTTGTTTCCAAGCTTTGGCAATGGTGAGCTTGGCACCAAGGAGGATGAAATGTATTAATTTGCTTGTCTGTTTAGTTGTTTTGGGTAAATTAAGGAGGGCTATGAATGGAGATTTCGGAATCTGACCCTTCGTAACTTTTCGAATCAGGGAAAAAATCTTGCTCCAGAAGGGCCTTAATCACGGACATTCCCACCATATGTGAACTATGGATCCTGAGAGTTGACACCCTCGGAAGCACCTGGGGTCTGCTGGAGGGAACATTCTTGGCAGTCTGTCCAGGGTAAGGTACCATCTAGTAATGACCTTGAGGCTGGATTCATTTAGAGAGATATCCATAATGCCCTTAAACGATCTATTAAAGGAGGCCCTCCATTTCTCTATGTCCCAGTTGAGGGATAGGTCGCCCTCCCAAGCAAGCATGTAAGGAGTCTTTGAAGATTGGTGAGACAGTGACTGATAGATGATGGAGATTCTGCCCCTCTGTTCCGTGGACTGCCCACACCATAGTTCGTATGGAGTGAATCTGGGAGGCGAGGTTTTCTCCACCCGAATGTGGTGAAGGAAGTGGCTTATTTGGTGAAATCTATAATGCTCTGAATTCGGGATCTCAAGTCGATTAACACAGAAATCCAGGGAAATAGGGCCAACAGATGTGAAGAAGTGTCCGATTCGATACAACCCCTTGTCCAACCACCATTTAAAGGTTTTGATGTCTAGGCCCGGCTTAAAGTCTGAGTTATTAAAAATATGTGCTAGAGGGTGGCTACTCGAAGATAATGCCGGGTTATTTCTCAAATTGTCCCAGATTTTCAATGATTGGGAGAGGGTAGGGGAGAGTATTGGGGGGACGATTTCTTGGGGGTACCCATAGTAGGAAGTCAAGGGTGTAAGATGGTGCAGCCTGTCTTTCTATTTGAATCAAGTCTGGTTTCTCAGCCCTTGAGTAGACTGAAGAAAGTTGGGCCAACCTGGCAGCTTGAAAATACCTAAATAGCTGGGGAACCCCTAAACCCCCTTGTGGTCTGGGAAGGAACAGGGAACTTTGCTGAATTCTATGTCCTTTTCTGCCCCAAATGAATTTGTTGACTTTTCTTTGGAATGATGTCAAATGATCCTTAATAATGGTAATTGGGAGGGCAATGAAGAGATAGAGGATTCGTGGTAGTAATGTCATTTTAACAGCATGGATTCACCGAGCCAGGATACCTCCCCCTTTGTCCAGTTTCCCAAATCCGCTTCCAGCTTACGGTATGTGTGAGGGAAGTTAGCAGAGTATAAATGCTCCATTTTAGCTGTGAGTTTAATCCCTAGATAATCCATGGAGTATTTGCTCCACTTAAATTCAAAGGCACTTTGAAGTGCAATTACTGTGTCTGTCTTGAGGGAAATATTTAAAGCATAAGACTTATGCCCCGTACACACGGTCGGACTTTGTTCGGACATTCCGACAACAAAATCCTAGGATTTTTTCCGATGGATGTTGGCTCAAACTTGTCTTGCATACACACGGTCACACAAAGTTGTCGGAAAATCCGATCGTTCAGAACGCGGTGACGTAAAACACGTACGCCGGGACTATAAACGGGGCAGTGGCCAATAGCTTTCATCTCTTTATTTATTCTGAGCATGCGTGGCACTTTGTCCGTCGGATTTGTGTACACACGATCGGAATTTCCGACAACGGATTTTGTTGTCGGAAAATTTTATCTCCTGCTCTCCAACTTTGTGTGTCGGAAAATCCGATGGAAAATGTCTGATGGAGCCCACACACGGTCAGAATTTCCGACAACACGCTCCGATCGGACATTTTCCATCGGAAAATCCGACTGTGTGTACGGGGCATTAGAATAGTTGACCTTTAACCCTGAAATCGTTGAAAACTCCTTCAGAAGTTTACCAAGGTTTGGGAGGGAGGTGATCGGGGACGTGATGAAAAGGAGCATATCGTCCGCAAAAAGCCTGCATTTATGGACTTGGTTCCCACAGGACACACCATGGATGTTGGGATTAGATCTTATAGCTATTGCCAATGTTTCGATCGCCATGGCAAAAATTAGAGGAGAAAGCGGACAGCCCTGTCTAGTGCCTCTTGCTATATTAAGGGGGTTGGAATACTGACCTTGTAGGCGGATCACCATCTTCGGGGTGGCGTAAAGGGATCCAAGGATCCCTAAGAATCTTTTCCCAAAACCCCACCTCTCCAATAGAGAAAATAGATAAGGCCACTCGATCGAATCAAAGGCTTTATTTAAGTCCAGAGATAGGATCATTCCTTCTTGCTTGGGGCCCCCTACCCAATTAGGTTGGAGAAGGGAGACGATGTCGACCGCTCTCCTAATTTGGTCTGGCCCTTGCCTGCCTGGGATAAAACCCACCTGGTCTTTGTGGACATAAATTTTAATAAAGGATTCTAGGCGGTTAGCGAGAATTTTTGTTAACATTTTCAGGTCATTATAAATTAGGAAGATGGGTCTGTAATTTTCAACTTCCTCATGGTTTTTGTTGGGTTTGGGGATTACTGTGATAAATGCAGTGTTCAAGTGTGGATCTAGAGGGGAGCCTGAGCTTTTAGAGTTAAAAAATGTTGCCATGTGGGGGGCTAATATTTCTCTGAATGTCGTGTAATAGGGGACTGAAAGACCATCAGGGCCTGGAGCTGAGCCAGACTTAAGGCCTTTGATAACCTCCCTAATCTCTTTCGCGGTAAAGGCTTCTTCCATTAAGTCTTTGTGTTTCAGGGAAATGGAGGGCAACTGGAGGTTTTGGAGAAAAGAATTGGTCAAAGGGCCTCTCTCAGGTCGGGTAGAATTATAAAGTTTCGAGAAAAATTCATGGAAGGCATTCATGATTTTGATCGGGTTGGCTGTCGGAGGCTGTCCTGCTCTGCGCAGTTTGGGAAAAGAATGAGAGTGGTATTTCGATCCTATTCTGTCTTTTTGGCAATAATATTTGGCTCCGTTCCAGCGGATGTGTTTCTCCGCTTTAGCAGTTAATGCTAAATTGAGCTCAAGCCTAATCGCGTCTAGATGGTCTGTTGACATCTTAGAAGGGTGTTTTTTGTGTTCGGCTTTTGAGGTTACAAAGGATTTTTCCAACCTTTGGATGTCAATAAGACGCTCTTTTTTGACCTGGGTAGCTATCCGGATGAGCTCACCTCGGATGGTAGCCTTGTGGGCAGCCCAAAGGGTCTCAAGGGATATGTTATCAATATCATTTAAACGAAAGTAATCTTTGATGGCGTCTGCTATCACCTTGGTATGGATTGGATCGCTAAGGAGTGATTCATTCAATCGCCAATATGAACCCCGTTTCCCTGTTAGAGTATTTCTCAAGGAGAGGAGGACCAACGAATGGTCCAACCATGGTGTGTCCAGTATGGAAGCCTTATTAGAGTGGAATGAGATTTGTTTGAATAAATATGTGATCAATCCTGGCGTAGGATAGGTGGGGTGAGGAGAAATGTGTAAAGTCTCTACTCTTGGGGTTCATTTCCCTCCAAATCTCAACTAAGCCATTGATGTGAAGTAATTTAGCTAATCTGGTGCTGAGTTTCGTAGGGCGTGTAAGCTGGTCCTTGTGGGGTCTCGTTTTATCTAGACCCTGGTCAAAAGCCACATTAGAATCTCCCCCAAAAATGACCTTGCCCTCCAGGAGGGGATTTAGAGTCGTAAAGAGGTTCTGGAAAAAAGTGTCTTGACCCTTGTTAGGGGCGTAGTAAGAAATGATAGAATATAGTACTCCCTCCAAAGTGCCTTTTACAAGAATAAACCTGCCCTCTGGATCTCTTAAATCAGAGATGTGAGAAAATTTGCTATTTTTTGAGAAAATAATTGTGACCCCTTTCATCTAGTTTGGAGCATTTGAGAGGTAAAAGAATGGATAATGTGAGTGCAGGAATTTGGGGTTGTATCGAATCGGAAAGTGCGTCTCCTGAAGTAGCACTACGTCCAGTTTAGGGGATCTGTAGTGTTCAAAAGCTACTCTCCTTTTCCTAGGGGAATTCAGGCCCTGAACGTTATGAGATGCCACCCTGAGATCAACTCCCTTCAATATGTTGTCAGCCATAGGAACAGAGGGGGGGAGGCCATCAAACTGGCAGCCACCTACCTTATGATGACTTCTACCGTCAGGAAGGGGATGACTGGTATTGAAACAGCCGTTGTCGGTTTGGAGCTTGAGTGGCGTTCTTAAAATAAGTGGCACTTCTGCTCTTGCTCCATCCACCTGAACATTTTCTTCTCTCTTCACAGGTAATCTGCGTTTATATTCCCATGTCCTGCAAACTGAAAATTGACTGACCGCTTACATACATTTTTGGTAATCTGCGTTTATATTCCCATGTCCTGCAAACTGAAAATTGACTGACCACTTACATACATTTTTGGTAATCTGCGTTTATATTCCCATGTCCTGCAAACTGAAAATTGACTGACCTCTTACATACATTTTTGGTAATCTGCGTTTATATTCCCATGTCCTGCAAACTGAAAATTGACTGACCGCTTACATACATTTTTGGTAATCTGCATTTATATTCCCATGTCCTGCAAACTGAAAATTGACTGACCGCTTACATACATTTTTGGTAATCTGCGTTTATATTCCCATGTCCTTCAAACTGAAAATTGACTGACCGCTTACATACATTTTTGGTAATCTGTTTGTCACCGCTGTCTCAACTACATCTGTAGCCATGCTCACATTATTTCAATGTTTATTTAGCCATTAAGTCTTACCTAAATTATGGGTTTCCTTATCTTTACAATTTTGGCCTTTTAGTCCCCTTGCAGTTTGATTGTGGTGTGAAAGTTATGCCCTGCTTGCTGTGTTCCTAATATGCCCTCCTAATTGATTAATTGCCAGATTCCATCCACACCCAACACAGTATATAACAAGGCTTTCTTTACGGGGGAGCACATACAGGGGGCTGCACATACAGGGGTTCTTCCAAAGAAGTGGCGTTCTTAAAATAAGTGGCACTTCTGCTCTTGCACTTCAGCGATTTGCACAAAACAAACCATAGCAGATTGCAGGTGATCTCATTTTCATATTATCTCTCCTTCTCTGAAACATGCACTCTTTACCTCTCCTCCTCTTCACAATTGCAGCCTCTCTCCTCAAGCTCTCTTTTCTACATCCCTCTGCTCCACCACACAATCTGTACATATCACCCTCACTTCTCCCCTCCCCCTATTACTGCACTCATCACCTCTTTCTAATGCCGCGTACACACGGTCGGACTTTTCGTCTACAAAAGTCCGACAGCCTGTCCGACAGACTTCCTGCGGACTTTCGGCGGACTTGCAGCAGACTTTCTAACGAACGGACTTGCCTACACACGACCACACAAAAGTCCGACGGATTCGTACGTGATGACGTACACCGGACTAAAATAAGGAAGTTCATAGCCAGTAGCCAATAGCTGCCCTAGCATGGGTTTTTGTCCGTCGGACTAGCACACAGACGAGCGGATTTCGGGGTCCGTCGTAGTTACGACGTAAAGATTTGAAGCATGTTTCAAATCTAAAGTCCGTCAGATTTGAGGCTGAAAAAGTCTGCTGAAAGTCCGGAAAAGCCCACACACGATCGGATTACCAGCCAGCTTTAGTCCGTCGGCGTCCGTTGGACTTTTGTAGACGAAAAGTCCGACCGTGTGTACGCGGCATAACTCTAAGCCCACTTGCTAACATACCCCCCAGGATACTGAAGCATGTCCCCTCATACGAATCACATTCTCATATTACCTCCCTCACTCTTCTGCTTCTCCTAATCACTGGAGATATTTCCCCAAACCCTGGGCCTCCCTTATTTAACTGTACCCAACACACCCATCACCATCACCCTACATCCTCTGGCAGTAGTCGCAATCTACACAATTTAGTCTCTTCTTCCCAACACCAGCCTCCCTCTCTCCTGTGCCCTCTGGAACGCCCGCTCTGTCTGCAACAAACTCACTGCTGTTCATGACCTCTTTGTCACTAATTCCTTCAATCTACTTGCTCTCACCGAAACCTGGCTCCACGAATATGACACCCCTTCTCTTGCTTCCCTCTCCCAGGGTGGCCTTCACTGGACTCACTCCCCTAGGCCTAATGGACGCAAGGGAGGTGGAGTGGGATTCCTCCTATCCCCCCAGAGCACCTTCCAGGTTATTCACCCTCCTCCCTTTTTTTCCCCTCTCATCATTCGAAGCCCACTGTATACGTCTATTCTCTCCTACTTCCCTAAGAATTGCTGTGATTTACCGGCCCCCTGGACCATTATCAACTTTCCTTGATGAGTTTTCTGCCTGGCTACCCTACTTTCTCTCTTCGGATATTCCAGCAATCCTTCTCGGTGATTTCAACATCCCTGCTAATACAAACACTCCTGCTACTTCTAAACTTCTTAGTCTAACCTCTTCATTTGACCTGAAGCAATGGGTACAGGCTTCTACTCACTCTGATGGCAATACCCTTGACCTTGTATTCTCCTACCTATGCACTCCATGCAACTTCTCAAACAATCCTTTTCCTCTCTCCGACCACCATCTTATTAGTTTCTCTCTCCCCCTGTCTTCCATCACCTTTCCCTCCAATCGCCTAACCATCACCCGTAGAAACTTTCGCAACTTCAACTCCTCTCTCCTCTATTCTGCTACTGACCACCTCTATGACAAAATCTCTCCCCTGTCCTGCCCCAACCAAGCCACATCCATCTACAATAAATCTCTGTCCACCACCCTGGACATGCTCGCTCCCCTCACTACACGCAGAATCAGGCCTCGACCCCTACAACCCTGGCAAACAGATGACACCAAAAGTCTCAAAAAACGTAGTCGTGCTCTTGAGCGTCTGTGGCACAAGACTAAGTCTCTCAAAGACTTCAATCAATACAAATCTGCCCTCCAAAAATACTATTCTTTCCTCCACACTGCCAAGCAAACCTATTTTTACAACTCTTATTAACACCTTCCCATCCAATCCCCGTAAACTCTTCTCTACCTTCAACTCTCTACTTTGTCCTCCACCGCCTCCACCCACTGACTCACTCACTGCCCAGGAGATTGCTAATCACTTCAAAAACAAGATTGATACAATCCGTGATGAAATCTCCATTCTACAGGTATCTCCCCCAGCTAAGACCCCATGTCAACAGGTACAACTGACACTCCCCCTATTCAAATCTGCTACTACAGATGAAGTTGCTAAACTCCTTTCTATCGCCCACCTAACCACCTGTCCCCTGGACCCTATTCCCTCTCAAATGCTACAGTCACCCTCTGACCCCATCCTACACTCTCTAACCCACATCTTCAATCTCTCCCTCACCTCTGGCATCTTCCCCGACGCTCTAAAACATGCACTGGTCACCCCCATACTCAAAAAGCCGTCCTTGGACCCTACCAATCTTAACAACCTACGCCCTATCTCCTTGCTCCCCTTTTCCTCTAAACTCCTTGAATGCCTGGTTTACAACCAACTGAGTGACCACCTCATTAAAAACAACCTTCTTGTTCCCCTTCAATCTGGATTCCGCCCTCAACACTCCACAGAAACTGCTCTTTTAAAACTCACAAATGACCTACTAACTGCAAAAACCAATGGACACTATTCTGTACTCCTACTTCTGGATCTTTCAGCTGCCTTTGACACGGTTGACCACCCCCTCCTCCTCAAAAAACTTTACTCCCTCGGTCTCCATGACTGCGCTCTTCAGTGGCTCTCATCCTACCTATCCCAACGCACCTTCAGTGTCACTTACAATTCTACTTCCTCCTCTCCTCTTCCCTTCTCTGTCGGGGTCCCCCAAGGTTCTGTTCTTGGACCTCTTTTATTTTCAATCTACACCTCTTCCCTGGGTCAGCTGATAGCCTCTCATGGCTTTCAATATCATTTCTATGCTGATGACACGCAAATCTATCTCTCCACCCCTCAACTCACTCCATCAGTCTCTTCACGCATCACTAACTTACTAACCGACATATCTGTATGGATGTCACACCACTTCCTCAAACTCAACTTGTCCAAAACTGAGCTTATAATATTTCCTCCCCCACGTGCCTCTTCCCTTGACTTCTCTGTCAAGAGCAATGGCACAGCCATCCACCCATCCCCACATGTCAGGGTGCTAGGTGTTATCCTGGATTCTGAACTCTCCTTTCTGCCCCACATCCAATCACTTTCCAAAGCTTGCCGCCTCAACCTCTGCAACATCTCTAAACTACGTCCCTTTCTAACCAATGAAACCACAAAGCTCCTGATTCACTCCCTGGTTATCTCTCGCCTTGACTACTGCAACTCACTCCTCATTGGCTTACCTTTAAACAGACTATCCCCCCTGCAGTCCATCATGAACGCTGCTGCCAGACTTATCCACCTTACAAACCGCTCAGTGTCTGCTACCCCTCTCTGCCAATCCCTCTATTGGCTGCCACTCGCCCAACGAATTAAATTCAAAATACTAACAATAAGTTACAAAGCCATCCACAACTCTGCCCCCAGCTACATCACTAACCTAGTCTCAAAATACCAACCTAATCGCCATCTCCGTTCCTCCCAAGACCTCCTGCTCTCTAGCTCCCTCATCACCTCCTCCCATATCCGCCTCCGGGACTTCTCCCGAGCCTTGCCCATCCTCTGGAATTCCCTACCCCAATCTGTCAGACTGTCTCCAAATTTATCCACTTTTAGACGATCCCTGAAAACTTTCCTCTTCAGAGAAGCCTATCCTGCCTCCATCTAATAACTGCACTATTTTCTCCATTAGCTCATATCCCACAGCTATTACCCTTTTGTATAACTTGACCCTCCCTCCTAGATTGTAAGCTCTAACGAGCAGGGCCCTCTGATTCCTCCTGTATTGAATTATATTGTACTTGTATTGTCTGCCCTAATGTTGTAAAGCTCTGCGTAAACTGTCGGCGCTATATAAATCCTGTATAATAATAATAATAATCTCCCGTTGAGAGGCTTGAAGAGAAAAAAAAAGAATAAATAGGAGGAAAAAGGGGGGGGGAGTCAAACAAATGCAAGAACAAAGACAAATACAAGGGTCTTCTAACAAGACCCTTGGGGAGTGGCAGAGGGGATATCCGCCAAACCCCAAATCTTAGACGTCGATCGCCCTTGGGGGATGACCGAAGTCCCACACCAAGAGAACGCATTCGGTTTTCCAGGAGTGGGTAGAGGCGCAAGGGGACCACCCCGGACCCTTGCAACAACATGTGTCTGAAACAAAAACTTTGCACATCGAAAAATGTTCAACAAAAATGTAATCAACCAATTGCTCAAAACAGAAAGCACAAAAAAAAATATAGCAACCCGTAGTGCCTGAAGAGCTAACTACCCTCACCCGACACCTCCCGACCCATCCAACCCTTCCTCCCCGCTTTGCGGGTGCGGGAGGTCAGAGAGGCCACGAGTGCTGAGGGGAAGAAGGGACCAGGCCCTAACAAAATGAGGAAGGAGTAAGGGTTCTATGAAAACAATAATAAAAAAAAATTTAAGGAAAAAGAGAATAAGCCCCTCTAAGATTTGGACCTATTTGTTCCAATCATCAAAGAACCATCCTGGACGGGAAAGAACCTTCGCTTCCCAGGAGTAATAGACCCCCTCCGATTTGAAATCTCTACAGGAGAGAAGAGGGCAACTAATTCCTGCTGCTGAACTGTCCAAAGTGTAGTTGGGAAGGAAGTCACTGAAGTCTCACGTCCTTGGGCAGTAGGAGCTTATTGAAGACAAAGTATGTCCTGGGAATGTGGACCAAACCGGGCCAAAGTTTGAGGTTGGAGCCTACGCTCCATCAACAGGAGGGATTACTATCCCAGAGGAGTTGCCCGTGAGAGGGCAGTGGAGTGATGACCTCTTACGGTGGTCTTCCGTCTTTGCACTTCTTAGAGGGACCCTTGTTCCAAAGGGGGGAAACAGGACTGGCAGGAGGGGGATGTTTGGCTGACCCCGATGACGACGTGGAGAAGTCCATGGGAGCCTCCTGAGAAATTAATTTCAGAGACAAGAGCAGTCTTTTACCTTCAGGAAGGCTGGAAAAAGAGTGGGTTTTACTGTGAATTGTGAACTTC
Source organism: Aquarana catesbeiana (assembly GCF_042186555.1). Taxonomy (NCBI): domain Eukaryota; kingdom Metazoa; phylum Chordata; class Amphibia; order Anura; family Ranidae; genus Aquarana; species Aquarana catesbeiana. The sequence continues at coordinate 613,461,276 of NC_133325.1, read as the reverse complement.
ACAGCAAAGGGAAAGGACCAGCGGTACTTAATGTCTCGTTGAATTAGGACCGCGAGGAGTGGTTTGAGTGATCTTCTTCTGTGGATGGTGGATGGAGCCAAATCTGTGAAAATCTGCAACTGGTGCCCCTGGTGCTGTATTTTAGGCTTCAGGCGTGATTGGCGCATGACCTCCTCCTTGACACCATAAAAGTGCGGTTTTACTATATCTCTGGGTGATCCATCTTTTCTGGGGGGACCCAGTGCCCTGTGCGCTCTGTCTAGTTCTCGACGCTGTGGCAGGATATTTGGGATGATATCTGAGATAATGTCCTGAACCGTGAGGGGGATATCGGTGAAGGATTCCGGAAGGCCTCTAATTCTGAAATTATACCTTCTGGACCTATTTTCAAGGTTGTCAATCCTGGAGAGGGCAGTATCCAGTTGATCCTGAAGGATCTGAATGTGCGCAGCATTTTGGTTGGTTCTGGAGACTGTACTATCAATTTTGTCCTCCATGGCCTCAATTCTGGAACCCAAACTAGAGAGATCCGATTTGATAGTGTTTGTGATTTGGGTTGCTGTATTGGCCAGACCTCTCTCTAACAGAGTAGAGAATTTAACAAAAAGGTCTTCCTGAAGTGAGGTGATGTCCCTGACTGAAAAGCCAGGGGACAGGTTAACGGAGGGGAGTGGTGGAGAAGGCATGGACGGGGATAGTGTAAAGTCTTCCAAATGCCTGCCGATCAAGGACTCCGTGGATGCCGGAGAGGGGGCCTGGTGCTTGTGGGGTCCATGAGGGGCTGCCTGGGATAAGCTGGGTGCGCCCTGTGCCGCTTGGGCATAAGTTAAAGTCACTGGGGTGAGTACTGGCGTGATTTCTGGTGCCCTGGCCTGTGATGCAGCATGAGGCTGGATTGATTCCGTGCCGGTGGCCATCTTGGTACACCCTTCCACCCCCGCCATGTTGAATTGCGGGCCGAGGTCCCGTCGAACATCTCAGGGTGCTCCCCCAGTGCTCCCGTTTCCGTTCGGGCAGATGGGATATTCCCCCGTGGGCTGTGGAGGAGAATGTGTGGCTTGTTAGTCCGGGGTGGTGTGGAGCTCGTGGCTCAGTCGGCCATAACGGAGCTCTCGCGCATGCGCTACTACTATTGTCTTTCAAACAATTTTATTTTTGTATAAATAAAGGTTAATTTTTTTTTACAAATTTGTGTAATTTTGTGTTGGTGCCATCAAAGTCCTGTTTCCCTGTTTGCTCTCTATAGAGGCTGAGCAAGTTGGGGGCTGCACATACAGGGGTTCTTCCAAAGAAGTGGGGTTCTTTAAATAAGTGGCACTTCTGCTCTTGCACCATCCATCTGAACATTTTCTTCTCTCTTCACAGGTAATCTGAGTTTATACCCCCATGTCCTGCAAACTGAAAATTGACTGACTGCCTACATATATATTTGGTAATCTGCGTTTATACCCCCATGTCCTGCAAACTGAAAATTGACTGACTGCCTACATATATATCTGGTAATCTGCGTTTATACCTCCATGTCCTGCAAACTAAAAATTGACTGACTGCCTACATATATATTTGGTAATCTGCGTTTATACCCCCGTGTCCTGCAAACTGAAAATTGACTGACTGCCTACATATATATTTGGTAATCTGCGTTTATACCCCCGTGTCCTGCAAACTGAAAATTGACTGACTGCCTACATATATATTTGGTAATCTGCGTTTATACCCCCCTGTCCTGCAAACTGAAAATTGACTCACTGCCTACATATGTATTTGGTAATCTGCGTTTATACCCCCATGTCCTGCAAACTGAAAATTGACTGACTGCCTACATATATATTTGGTAATCTGCGTTTATACCCCCATGTCCTGCAAACTGAAAATTGACTAACTGCCTACAAATATATTTGGTAAATCTGTTTGTCACCACTGTTTCAACTCCATCTGTAGCCATGTTCACACTATTTCAATGTTTATTTAGCTATTAAGTCTTACCTAAATTATGGGCTCCCTTATCTTTACAATTTTGGCCTCTTGGTCCTCCTGCGATTTGATTGTGACGTGAAAGCTTTGCTCTGCTAGCTGTGTACCTTTATATCACCTCCTAATTGATTAATTGGCAGATTCCATCCACACCCAACACAGTATATAACAAGGCTTTCATTACGGGGGAACATATACAGGGGCTCCACATACAGGGGTTCTTCCAAAGAAGTGGGGTTCTTTAAATAAGTGGCACTTCTGCTCTTGCACTTCAGCGATTTGCACAAATCAAACTACAACAGACTGCAGGTGACCCCATTTTCAAATTGTCTCACCTTCCTCTCTGAAACATGCACTCTTTACCTATCCTCCTTTTCACAATTGCTGCCTCTCTCCTCAAACTCTCTTTTCTTCACCCCTCTGCTCCACCCCACAATCTCTACATATCACCCTCACTTCTCCCCTCCCCCTATTACTGCACTCATCACCTCTTTCTAACTCTAAGCCCACTTGCTAACAAACCCCCTAGGATACTGAAGCATGTCCCCTCATACAAATCACATTCTCATACTACCTCCCTTACTCTTCTGCTTCTCCTAATCGCTGGAGGTATTTCCCCAAACCCTGGGCCTCCCTTATTTAACTGTACCCAATACACCCATCACCATCACCCTACACCCTCTGACAGTAGTCACAATCTACGCAATTTAGTCTCCATTCCTCTTCTTCCCAACGCCAGCCTCCCTCTCTCCTGAGCCCTCTGGAATGCCCGCTCTGTCTGCAACAAACTCACTGCTGTTCATGACCTCTTTGTCACTAATTCCTTTAATCTACTTGCTCTCACCAAAACCTGGCTCTACGAACATAACACTTATTCTCCTGCTTCCCTCTCCCAGGGTGGCCTTCACTGGACTCACTCCCGTAGGCCTAATGGACGCAAGGGAGGTGGAGTGGGGTTCCTCCTATCCCCCCAGAGCACCTTCCAGGTTATTCACTCTCCTCCCTCTTTTTCTCTCTCATCATTCGAAGCTGTATACTGTATACGTCTATTCTCTACTACTTCTCTAAGAATTTTCCTTGATGAGTTTTCTGCCTGGCTACCTTACTTTCTCTCTTCGGAAATTCCCACAATCCTTCTCGGTGATTTCAACATCACTGCTAATACAAACACTCCTGCTACTTCTAAACTTCTTAGTCTAACCTCTTCATTTGACCTGGGGCAATGGGTACAGGCTTCTACTCACTCTGATGGGAACACCCTTGACCTTGTATTCTCCTACCTATGCACTCCATGCAACTTCTCAAACAATCCTTTTCCTCTCTCCGACCATCACCTTATTAGTTTCTCTCTCCCCCTATCTTCCACCACCTTTCCCTCCAATCGCCTAACTATCACCCGTAGAAACTTTTGCAACTTCAACTCCTCTCTCCTCTATTCTGCTACTGACCACCTTTATGACAAAATCTCTCCCCTGTCCTGCCCCAACCAAGCCACGTCCATCTACAATAAATCCCTGTCCTCCACCCTGGACAAGCTTGCTCCCCTCACTACACGCAGAATCAGGCCTCGACCCCTACAACCCTGGCAAACAGATGACACTAAAATTCTCAAAAAACGTAGTCGCGCTCTTGAGTGTCTGTGGCACAAGCTAAGTCTCTCAAAGACTTCAACCAATAAAAATCTGCCCTCCAAAAATACTATTCTTTCCTCCACACTGCCAAGCAAACCTATTTTACAACTCTTATTAACATCTTGTCATCCAGTCCCCGTAAACTCTTCTCTACCTTCAACTCTCTACTTTATCCTCCACCGCCTCCACCCACTGACTTACTCACTGCCCAGGAGATCGCTAATCACTTCAAAAACAAGATTTATACAATCCTTGATGAAATCTCCACTCTACAGGTATCTCCCCTAGCTAAGACCCCATGTCAACAGGTACAACTGACACTCCCCCTATTCAAATCTGCTACTACAGACGAAGTTGCTAAACTCCTTTCTATCGCCCACCTAACCACCTGTCCCCTGGACCCTACTCCCTCTCAAATGCTACGGTCGCCCTCTGACCCCATCCTACACTCACTAACCCACATCTTCAATCTCTCCCTCACCTCTGGCATCTTCCCCAATGCTCTAAAACATGCACTGGTCACTCCCATGCTTAAAAAGCCGTCCTTGGACCCTACCAATCTTAACAACTTATGCTCTATCTCCTTGCTCCCCTTTTCCTCTAAACTACTTGAGTGCCTGGTTTATAACCAACTGAGTGACCACCTCATTAAAAACAACCTTCTTGATCCCCTTCAATCTGGATTTCGCCCTCAACACTCCACAGAAACTGCTCTTTTAAAACTCACAAATGACCTACTAACTGCAAAAACCAACGGACACTATTCTGCACTCCTACTTCTGGATCTTTCAGCTGCCTTTGACACGGTTGATCACCCCCTCCTCCTCAAAAAACTTTACTCCCTCGGTCTCCGTGACTGTGCTCTTCAGTGGCTCTCATCCTACCTATCCCAACGCACCTTCAGTGTCACTTACAATTCTACTTCCTTCCACACACTTACTAACCGACATATCTGTATGGATGTCACACCACTTCCTCAAACTCAACTTGTCCAAAACCGAGCTTATAATATTTCCTCCCCCACGTGCCTCTTCCCCTGACTTCTCTGTCAAGAGCAATGGCAAAACCATCCACCCGTCCCCACATGTCAGGGTGCTAGGTGTTATCCTGGACTCTGAACTCTCCTTTCGGCCCCATATCCTATCACTTTCCAAAGCTTGCCGCCTCAACCTCCGCAACATCTCTAAACTACGTCCCTTTCTAACCAATGAAACCACAAAGCTCCTGATTCACTCCCTGGTTATCTCTCGCCTCGACTACTGCAACTCCCTCCTCATTGGCTTACCTTTAAATTGACTATCCCCCCCTTCAGTCCATCATGAATGCTGCTGCCAGACTCATCCACCTTACAAACTGCTCAGTGTCTGCTACCCCTCTCTGCCAATCCCTCCATTGGCTACCACTCATCCAACAAATTAAATTCAAAATACTAACAATAAGTTACAAAGCCATCCACAACTCTGCCCCCAGCTACATCACTAACCTAGTCTCAAAATACCTACCTAATCACCATCTCCATTCCTCCCAAGACCTTCTGCTCTCTAGCTCCCTCATCACCTCCAGGACTTCTCCCGAGCCTCGCCCATCCTCTGGAATTCCCTACCCCAATCTGTCAGACTGTCTCCAAATTTATCCACCTTTAGGCGATCCCTGAAAACTTTCCTCTTCAGAGAAGCCTATCCTGCCTCCATCTAACAACTGCACTATTTTCTCCATTAGCTCATCCCCCACAGCTATTACCCTTTTGTATAACTTGACCCTCCCTCCTAGATTGTAAGCTCTAACGAGCAGGGCCCTCTGATTCCTCCTGTATTGAATTGTATTGTACTTGTACTGTCTGCCCTAATGTTGTAAAGCACTGCGTAAACTGTCGGCGCTATATAAATCCTGTATAATAATAATAATAATAATATGTGTTATACACGTAGGGTTCTTCTTTAAAGATTATTTTCTTTAGCTGCATTCTCATGGGAAAAACTGAGATAGCATTATTCCTAGGTGCATAGCCAGCTGTAACCTTGAGCTTCTACTAAGACATAGATTTGTATTGTTCACTTGTGATCTATTCCTATCTCTAAGCTGTACTAAAGCTGTGGGTTTCTCAATAGATGAGAGATCTTTTTCACAACAATTCTGTGTGCGTGTTTTCTGTCCCTGTGTACAGCATGGGCTAATATATATTTTTACAGTATATACAGACCACCTTTAACTTTATCCAAGCTGATATCAGGACAGATTCATGCTAGCTGTATCTATAATTTTGTTTTAAAGAATGCAAAACTTCATTAAATGTTTTTATCTCAATATGTGCCTGAAGTTTAGTTTTCAATTATGTGTATGAGTAGGCCATACAAGCCCAAAGTATATTAACATTTCTGTTTGCTAAAATGTATTTATTTAGACTATGAATGGTTCATAAATACTTTCCATTGAAAAAGCTATAAACTAGGTTAAAACGGAGATCTGCCCACTGCTGAAAAAATTAAAAGCCAGCAGCTGCACATACTGCAGCTACTGGCTTTTAATACTAGGACACTTACCTGTCCTGGAGTCCAGTGATGTCAGCACCGCAGCTGATGTTTCCATCAGCTGTCTGGAGCTGCCACCTCCATTGCGAGTAAGGGAATCCAGCAGTGTAGCCTTACGGCTTCACACCGGTAACCCTACTGCGCATGTGCGAGGTGCCGCTTCTCTCTCCTACTGGCCCAGCGGCCAGGGAAGGAGGAGGGAGGAGGAGGGTGACGTCAATACCCGCGGCTGAGGCTCCCGGAAATGGGAACAGGATACCTGTGCCAAATGTGGCACCAGAGGGGGGAGGAGTACAATGAGCAGAAGTTCCACTTTTGGGTGGAACTCCGCTTTAACTTGTTACAAAGCAGATAACAGATTGCTCCATTACTAGCAATGATCAGACTGTGTATGGCCACTATTAAGGTACCCAAGGTTATGGGAAAAAAAGTTTATGTATTTGGCTGGACAAGGAGACAATCTCATGTCTCTTGAAAAGCTTCAGAAAATTTTAGCCAGCAGAGAGTGGTCCACTGAGTCTGTGTTTTTGTTTTGTGCTTTATTTTTTAACTTTTTCATCTGAGTATAGGACTACGATTAGTTAATCAAACTTAATCATCTATTCCTAACTCTAAGCTGTACTAAAGCCATTGTAAGTTTCTCAATAGACAAGAGATCTTTCTCGCAACAGGTCTGTGTGCATGTTTTCTCTCCCTGTGCACAGATTGGGCTAATATACATTTTTACAATATATACAGACCACTTCTAACTTTATCAAGGCTGATATCAAGACAGTTTCATGCTAGTTGTATCTAAAAATACTTTTATTTTTTTTAAAGAATGTAAAACTGCATTGAATGTTTCTATTTCAATATGTGCCTGAAGTTTAGTATTCAATTACGTGTATGAGTAAGCCATACAACTCCAGTGCACATTAACATTTCTGTTTGTTAAATATGTTTTATTTAGGCTGTAAATGGTTCATAAATACTTTACATTGATTCCATTACTGACAAATTAATGATCAGGCTGTGTATGGCCACTATTAAGGTGCCCGTGGTTATGACATAAAAGTTTATGTATTTGGTTGGACTGGGATACAATCTCACGTCTCTTGAAAAGCTTCAAAAACATTTTAGCCATCAGAGACTGTTTTTTGTTTAGGGCTTTATTTTTTTACTTTTTCTTACAGAACTACAATTTAGTTAATCAAACATAATCATTTTAGAAAAACATGATCTTTCTTTATTGCCAGTGACAAGGCTGTCTGAAACCTATCACTCTTGTCTGCCCCTTGTCTAACACATATTCTGTAGAGGTATGTACTTACAACCCAAGACTGATTGTAGTCCAATATCCATGCCATCTCTATAAAATCCTATACTTTTTACACTTTTATTGCATAATTATGTGGTAAACCATGGTATTCATTTAAACCTTTAATCAGCTTTTTTGATGACTTCATGCTTGTCTTTACACAACATTCAAGGTTGTAAGTTCAAGTTATTCATAAGTACACATTGAAAAACGTACTTGCTCAATGTTGGATTTGTGAATACAGTAATACTCCAAGGCTGTTTTCAAGAGACTTGCCACTGTAGAATAACATTATGACTCAGACCGTACCAAAGCAGCAAGCATAACGTTTATTCTTGGGAGTGATTTTTTTTTTCCGATAACAACTACATTTTGTAGCTGCTTTTAAACCTTATTTTAACTATTTTAACTATTTTAACTTTTGCACAATAGCCACATGTTGAATTCATGGAATGCAGCATAAGTTTTGATTTAGTTTATGTTTAATAAGCAAACATAGCACACTCACAATACACAGAAAGTTAAGGCAAGCAGGTCTGTGATAAATTGGGTACATTTACAAAAGACAAATAGATTGTGCACTTTACAGGTGCATTTGTAAAAGGGGTAAAGCTCTGCTGATTTCTATCATCCAATCCTGTGCAAGCAAAACACTGCTTTTTTATTTTCCTTGCATCTGATTAGGTATTCTTTACATAGTGAAGCTATACCACACTTACATTTAATAAAGAAAATGAGTGTAACTGCACCTGCACATTGAACAGTCGATTTGCCTTTAGAAAATCCACCCTATTGTGACATTAGTGTTGTGGAATCAAAGTTAAAACTTCACCTGCCAGATCTGAAATGAGATAGCAAGGCTGTAAAATTACTTATATATATCCAGTTCAGTGGAAAAATAATAGGATTTTATTTGTTCCTGATGGCAAGTTTTGGAAAAACAAACCATTGGGCTTGTTGCTGAAAAGTAGGATGGATTTATATAGCCTTTGCCCTGACCTAAAAATCTTACAGAAGTACTACCATCTAATCAAACCAAAGAGGTGTTAAAATATTATTTAAAACTATGCATTTAAAATTAAAAATACTAAATACAACTAATTAACACCTATATTATTTCTTTTAAGCTAAGAATGATCAGATCTATATGATCCCTATTAAGGTGTGTGCACCTTAATAAATAAACATGCTTATTAATGCATAATTCTTCAAAATAAAAATGTATTTAAATATGGTAAAACATAGGGTGTGCTCTGGCCACTGAACAGTATGGTCACTTAATCTCCAGCTGCTGGGCTTCCCTGGGTGATCACAGCCGCTGTCTGCATTCCAGCTTGCCGATTTTGCCTGCTGCACGGAGGGGAAGACTCCAAAAATACAGACACATGACTCAAAAGCAACTTCAGATACCGGGTCCCTACTGCCTCACAGACTTCTTCATGAAGCCAACACAGGGAGGGAGCCAAGATGACACAGAGAGGGAGCTAAGATGACACAGGGAGGGAGCCAAGATGGTGCCACGGAGAGCAGCTGCTCTCACACACTGCCACTGCACACAAGGGATCCCGCAACCAAACAGCTCTATGAAATGGAGGAATCCCCTCTGGAAGCTCCCTTCAACTTGGTAGCATAAAGAGGTAAGAGATCTGCAGTCTCTCTGGCTTCCTCTCCCACCTAACTCCCCTCAGCTAAAAAGCAGCATTGTACCTCTTTAGCTGCACAAAGCCCTGATCAGGAAGAGAGATGTGTTGACCCATTAGCCGCCTTCCCTGTGGCAGATGTCCTAGCCACTGAAGCCACACTTGAAGCCATGCTTTCACTTCAGACGGGGTACCACAGAGAGCTGATCTCTTCTATTAACCATTTATCTACCAGTATGGGCTATCTGGAGGAAAGATCAGACCATACAGCGCACCAGAATTCTGACATGGATAAATCACATAAGGAAGCGGTCAACGCTCATAAAGAGCAAGCTGGGATGATCCAAAAATTACAATTGAAAGTGGCTGATCTAGAAGATAGATCCCGCTGCAATCATTTCAAATTTATGGGAATGCCTAAGTCTGTCAAAGCGAATGAGCTATTGCTTGACCTTTCTCCTAGAGGTCTTCTTGACTGTGCATATAGAATCCTGAAGATGGCGCACCTCCTGGATACAGTCCCTAGAGACTTTCTGGCACGTGTCCATTTTTATCACAACAAACATCAGCTACTCAGGGCCGCCAGGAATGCTTGCAAGCTTCCTCCTCCATATGCAGGCATAGCGCTATATCAGGATCTTTCAGCAGCTACTGCAAAGAGAAGGAAAAATTTTATCTTGATCACTAAAGTCCTACAAGATAAAAATCTGACCAAACTATTGGTCATGCATCAAAATCAGCAAGTAGCCATTACTTCCCTGAAAGAGGGTTTTTTAAAAGCTCCACAATTTTCTTTGAATATTTCTCATCAGAATACATCACACAACATCCAAGTGACACGGGAGGCATCACAGCGTCAAAACAGGTAATCTCCTCTCTAGTTATAAAGCTTCATTTTCTCTCCAGCGGGCATACTACAATGAAAATCCATCTTTCCCATTGTCACCCTGGAGGCCCGGCCATACCACACATTCCATTTTCACTCCCCAGTTACCAAATGTTACCAATACACACATGTTACAGTATACTGGTACTGCTAAAAGTTGTCATTTTATATTGACTGTTCATCTATTGTGCTTGTACCTTAACTCTGTGTTATTGAAATCATCCAGGTATTATTGTAACTATTATTTTCTGAACCTGGTTGGTACTGCCACCTTCTAATTACAATGTCACTCAACATTACCACCATCAATGCAAAAGGGCTTAATAGCCCCTCTAGGCAATCCAAACTCTGGAGAGAGGCAATCAGATATCCTTTGCATGCAAGAGACACATTTTGCACACACTAAAGACCCATTCTGTCAGCATAGGCTAATCCCCCATCAATTTTTTGCTAACGCACCGAAAAAGGTCAAAGCTGTCATAATTTCTATCTGTACCTCAGTCGCCTTTCAACTTCATCACATAGAAACTGACCCACTGGGCAGATACCTAATCTTGTTTGCTTCTCTCAATAATTCTCCCATATTGATTGCAAACATGTACAGTATGCGCCTAACTGCATCAGTTTCCAAAAGAACAAAGCTCATTATGGCGAATGAACACGGCTATCCTAACACATCCCAAATACCAGGAACAAATCAAGTAGGAGACAGAGAATTATTTCACCCTCAATGCTGGGTCAATCACCAATGAATTGAGTCAAACCTACTGAAGAAGTCTACGCCTTGCACCTTGACGATACGGGTATAGGGGACATGCCCATGTGTTGACATCACACCGCGGCTATCCAATCTGATTTGTATCTATGCCTGTACAGCTAGCATGGCTTATAGTGCCTTACTTGTGAGTATGTTTGACTCATCTTTTATGAGAATAAATTGGTTTTAAATGGAGAGCATTAGATCTTGCCTTTCTGTTTTTATACATATGCTGATCGTTGCACACTTGGAGAGCTTGTCAACCACTTAGAGGAAGTGTATGGAATTGAGGTCCTCCAAGGTCAGCTTTACACCAGTCCCTTGTGATATCCCCAGAGGGGAAACCGCTTTTATTTGACCCGCTGGTAAAACAGGGCTCAAATTGTGAGTGCGGGAGAAATGGAGAGACATGGATTGCCTGCATCATACCATTTTGGACGCCTTATCAGCAGATATATTCTAAGCGAGATTGACATTCCATAATTAGAGGGTCCACCATGTGGGTAAGAGTACACCTTGACTAAATGTTGGTGACGTCACTTGATTGAGGATATCACTGGATACCATCTGTTATGAATTGCATCACCCATTGTTGATCGAATTGGATCATTCAGATCACCTGTTGGACTTTGTTCATTCTTTAATACACAATTAGTGTAACCTTTGTTCAATTATTTTGTTGTGTTATATCTCACATTTCACTGTTGCAGCTTTTTCATTTTTTGCATTTAATTATTGTTTTTTCAATCCTTAAGATATTAGAGATCAATTTTTAGACCCCATCCGATTACCTACTCTTACATCTGCCTAACTTTTAGAGCATAACAAATCGTTTTCGGAAAAGGAGGTCCTGGATACGATCTGTGCACTCCCACTCCATAAAGCTCCTGGGCCTGACGGCTTCTGTAATGAATATTACAAAACTTTTCCAAACCTTCTTAGCCCCCATCTTTGCAAGGCATATACCCACTTTGCAGACACAGAACATATCCCTAAGGAATCTCTTGAGGCGGGGATTGTTACCATGCCCAAATCACATACGGAACCAGCCGATTACAGGCTGATTTCCTTGCTTAACACTGACCTCAAAATTTACACAAAAATTCTTGCCACCCATCATTCCCAATATATCCCACATTTGGTCCATCCCGACCAAGTCAGCTTTGTTCCACAATGACAGGCCCCGGGTGGCACCAGAATGTTTATTAACCTCATTCAGTGGGCAGAGCATCATCGAATGTCTTCTCTATTCCTTTCTCTGGATGCAGAGAAGGCATTCAACAGAGTGCTTTGGTTGTACCTCACAGAAGTACTGCAGAAGTTTGGGCTATAGGGAACTTTTGCAACACCCATTTTACATTTATACTTTTCTCCTTCAGCTAGGGTCCACACTTCTGGCATCACCTCCGCACCCTTCAATATTGCTAACAGCACCAGACCAATCTCACCATTAGTCTTTGCTCTAGTGATGAAACCACTAGCCGAGGCAATCAGGGCACACCCCTCATATCAAGCATACAAATAGGAAAAACTACCCACAAGATAGGACTTTATGCTGACCATGTGATAGTTGCCCTCACTAACTCGATCCAATCCCTACTGGCCCTCAATAAACTCCTAACTTTTTTTGGACAGGTATCTTTTCACAAAGTTACCTTCTCAAAATCTTGCATGCTAGGCATTTGTCCAGTCTCCCAATTGAAAAAAAAAAACATATCTGACTTGTCAACCTTCCCTTGGACCCCAGCATCATCATTAACATACCTCGGCATTCAGTTGGTATCTCCCTCAATTAACTTAGTAAGCCTTAATTTTGATAGATTGGTTAAGAAACTACAAGACCTGTGCCTCAGCTCACGCACAATAAAAGCATCTTGACCTGGGAAAATCACTCTGGTAAAAAATGAATGCAGCTGGGCTAAGTACTCCAGAGGTTAAACAATATTACAGAGCTATCCTGCAGGACCAATTTAAAAGGTGGTGGTCTTCATCATCCCATCACTTATGGGTACAAATTGAGGAGGTTACAATTGGCTGCTCTACCAAACAACTACTGGCAGCATTATGGCTACAACTAAAACCATCACATTTTTATCTCAGTATGGTCAATACAATGATAAAATCTTAGAGATCTATCCTGCAAACACCCCAAGGAATACCTAAATCTCTTCTGACGTTGCTTCCTTTAACTGCATTAAACCTTATGTGCTGATATCTAGTGATCGACTCCTGGTTAACTGCTGGGCTTCATACCATTGAAGTCTTGTTTGAAGATAACAAGCTTTCTTCCTTTCAAACATTACAAGCCAAAGCAAACATTAGCCACAGGGAAGTCTATAAATACTTATACATCAGACATCCACCCTCCTACAGGATCTCACTGATGTCAATGGACAACCCTCTCGTACACGCAAAGGGTTCTCCAACATTTTATAGAATCCTGACTTCCAGACTGACTCATCAGAAACTACCAACCATGGAGCAATGGAAGCACAACCAAGCGATCAATTAACCGCTAAGATACTCCAAATGCCTAACACATAGGGGAATCGGCCCTAAAGATTCTTCATTTTTTGTATTATTCCCCAGCAAAATTATCTCATCTCTACCCAACCCACTCTAATCTATGTTGAAGAAATTGTGACCTGCCAGCCACACTTAATCATGTATGGTGAAACTGCCTGGAAATTGTAATATTTTGAAATGACAGACATGCCTTAACACCTCTACTCACCAGGTTGATCTGCCCTATTACCCCTCAATTGGCCTTGCTGGGATTGGGGCTTGAAGCATGGCACGTACAATACCATCCCATAATAATGCATATTCTAATCACTGCACATTTATCCATTGCATGAAATTGTAAAAACATTCAAGCTCCCACTTTTTAGTACTTCATATCCATACTTAATTAACATTTGCACATGGAATTCATGCATGCTAAAGCACACCTTACTCTACACACATTTTTTGACCACTGGGCTCCATGGTTAGGTGACTCCAGATGTAGGTTTGACATCCCATAGGGACTACCCCTATATACTCATGTAGTACTCTCCCTGCCATAATCCCAGCAAGAGCCTGATATTCTTTAATTTGTAATGCTATTAGGTATCCAGATCTACTGCTGCCTTAGTCAGATATTGTCTCTCCACGGTTATCTATTTACATTATTGTTGATAGTCTTATGAAATGACAACCAACCTTACATAACACCTGGATATTTCTACCTTGATGCTTACACTCACCTTGTTACTTACACTCAAGGTTCAATCTCTGCTCACTAATGTTTTTCAAACTCAGTTCTAATGTTTATATCATGCACCACTGTTGGCTCTACCAATCCATGCGCCTCATATGCTCCCATAGGAGCATATTGGTACACAGGTTGGCTACTCCTAGTTAAAGTGATACTATAGTCTATTTTTTTCTATAAAAATAACAAGCATGTTATACTTACCTTCTCTGTGCAATGGTTTTGCACAGAGCAGCCCAGATCCTCCTCTTCTCGGGTCCCTCGTTGGTGCTCCTGGATCCTCCCTCCTGTTGAGTGACCCCACAGCAAACAGCTTGCTATGGGGGCACCCGATCCGAGCCGCAGCTCCCTGTATCCATTAGGACATGGAGCAACATTTTGCCCCCCCCCCATTGGATAACGGAATTTGATTGACAGCAGTGGGAGCCAATGGTGCCACTGCTGTGTCTCAGCCAATCAGGAAATAGAGTGCCCTGGATGTCCAAGACACTCATGGGCATCGCTGGATCGAGAAGAGGGGCCAAGGGGGGTAATTTTGAGTGGGTAATTTTTACCCCAGTGAGGCCATTTTAATTCTTTTTCTGTTCTGTCTGAAACAGGAGCGGTCGGTCCATAAGGGGTGAAGGAGCGCCACTCCAAAGTTTGCATGCGAGGATGCATGCGGGGCACCAGACTCTAATTAGCTTGACCAGCCACCACTGGTCTGACATCTATCACCAAGACATTTCGTTAGGGAAAGCAAAAGCAACAAGCAAAAACATCTCTGAGAGGTTCTACACCTTCCCCACTATGCTAGAAATGTTTTATTGCTGTCTGCACTCTTATTAGATAGATTTCCCCTCACTTATTCTGTATTGTGCCAAGTAGACAACAAATGGAGAGTTCTTGTTTCACTTCTTGTTTTGCATGATAGCCAACAAGTGGTCAAGGTGAAATCATCCACAGACAGAAATAAAAGGTGATAGAGATCCCAATCCATCCATACACTATATATTTCTGAATAAACAGAAAAACACTACTTTTAAATAGAAATAGGCTTTAATCCTTCACTTCATCAGCATATACGGCAGCACAGGGGCTAAGTGGTTAGAACTTCCACCTTGCAGCGCTGGGGTCATCGCTTCGAATCCCAACCATGGAACGGCATGCATGCAGTTTACATGTTCTCTATGTGCCTGTGTGGCTTTCCTCCCACACTCCAAAGACATACTGATAGGTTAATTAACTGTCTACATTTTTCCTAGTATGAGTGTGTATGAATGTGAGTTGGGAACCTTTGATTGTAAGCTGCCTGAGGGCAGGGACTTATGCAAATGTACAATATATATGTAAAGCACTGCATGAATTGATGATGATATATATATACTGTAAGTACCTGTACTAAATAAAATAAAAATATCCCATGTATTAGTAAGTCTAACACCGCGTACACACGATCGGACATTCCGACAACAAAATCCTGGATTTATTTCTGACGGATGTTGGCTCAAACTTGTCTTGCATAAACTCGGTCACACAAATGTTGTCGCAAATTCTGAACGTCAAGAATGTGGTGACGTTCAACACATACGACGGGACAAGAAAAGGGAAGTTCAATAGCTGGTGCGGCTCTTCTGCTTGATTCTGAGCATGCGTGGAAATTTGTGCATCGGAATTGTGTATACACGATCAGAATTTCCAACAACGGATTTTGTTGTCGGAAAATTTGAGATCCAGCTCTCAAATTTTTGTTGTCAGAAATTCCGACAGGAAATGTTCAATGAAGCCTACACAAGGTCGGAATTTCCGACAACAAGCTCCCATCCTCCCAAACGCGCCATAACAATTTACAAAGAAAGAACTGGTGTCTGAAAAGTGCCAAAGCTGCTTCATATTACAGAAGACTAACTTTTTAAAACACACAATGTGTTTATTTGGGAAATTCTTTACAAAGGAAAACTGAAATTCTATAACTAATATCCCAACAAGAAATCAATAAGATTTTTCATAGAAAAGATCAAAAGAATTTGTCATGAACTAGATAGTAACTTGCTGTCTACAAGGAAAATAGATATAGCTCATTTTAAAGACTTCTAGCAGAGAGTACTTCTTGCAGTAGAATGTTAGAAGTAGAATGGATGTTTTAAGTGAGTGAATACCGAGGTGCCCATGGTGACAGATACAGCTAGGGAATACAGAGGTTGTAGCTTTTAATCTTTCCATTTCCTAAGGCAGCTCCTAGATGCTTAGAACTGATAGAGATGCTTACCTGACCACAGCATGACTTATGGACTAGGTAAAGAACTCAGAAATTATTTAACAGTCAACCATAATGCAACTTGAACAAGTGTTGAATTATCAGATATTTTCCATTATTAAACAACTGTATAAAAGAGCACTAAGTAGAACAATAACAACAATGACTTAAAATAACAAATTATAGCTAACTCCTTTTTATATTGTTCTCACTATCAGCCTCTCTTATTTTCTTTATTATCACTGTCTACATATGTCTTCTCTTGATTGCTCCATTTAGTCACATGCATTTAATGATACGTGAATATGTCTGGGTTTGGCTCACGGGGTATTCATCAAATTTGTTGTAAAATTTGAAAATTGTGAACTAAGTTCTACTATGTTATAATTCAAATTTGCTGCAGAGCTTTTCAAGTATTTTTGATATTCCGCTATTTCAGAGAAAAACAGCAGGCAGATTTCATGAATAAAAAAAAATAACGATTGTCTATTTTTTAAGACTGAAGACTAAAGCCTAGTACATATGGGTTGAAAATCAGCCGGTTCAGCAGGAGCTGGCCGACTTTCACTCCATGTGTACAGCTGTCTGTTCAATAGAAGCTGGTCTACCGACCAGATTCTGTCGAATGGTCATGATTAAAAAAAAGCATTTGATCAGGGCTTGCAGCTGATGGCTGCAAGCAATAATCTGTATAAATAACAAAAATTGTTATTCTAAATTTGAATTTAATAAATTTAAGAAAAATTTTAGCAATTGCAAGCACACCTTTTAAGCCGTTTTGGAAAGTCTGCAATGACTTAACCTTTCTTTTTTCATTTTCTTTTTCATTTTAGACAAACTAATTTTACAGAAACGAATACCCCACTATTAAAAGGATTTAGAAAGGTTGCTATTTTTGAAGGAGAGAGTAGGCAGATCTAATCAATATAAATAAAATGTGATTGTATTTTTGCAAAGACATAATAAAAAAGTATACAAACTTACTGCATAGAATCTCATCTTTATTAATGGGAGGCAATATTTTTGGCAGACAGTAACCCTATTCCAGCTATAAACATCACATCAAAATATTATTATTTTCAGGCACACATTGCAAAAATTGTGCAGATTTTCTGAATAGAACTAGCATATAACTGTAGAAGTAGAATCTAAAAATGATACAGATTAGCTGCACATAATCTAATTATTTTTCATAGTAGGCATACTGTATTATCCCTGTGATAAGGGAGAAACAATCTGCACAAATTATCAGCACATAATTTAAAAATGTTTTATAGGCCCCAAATCTCAGAAGTAGAGAGTAAGTCTGAGATGTTTTTAATTAAAGGGTAAGTTCTCCTTTACAGAAAAATCTGTAAGGTAAACTTACACAGGACCCCCTCCTCACCCCCCCCTCCCAGTCCTGCTGATCTAGATTTCGGCAATCTCCCATTTTGACCCCGGTATAACCATGTCAGGGGCCCACACAGAAATCCCCACAGCTGAATCTCCAAAATGTATCCCATCAGGAGGGATGTTTCAGAGCATTCTAATTGGTCGGTGCCGGCCAATCAGAACCCATGTAGCTCGTCATGTCAGAGGGAAAGAAGACACACAAATGCCAAGGGGATTTCTAAGCCCCGGACCCCTGAAGCGGCTATACCTGGGCTCAGAATCGCCGCAATCTAGGTCAATGGGACTGGGGGGGGGGTGTGAGGTAGGGTTCCTGTGTAAGTTGATCTTACAGATTTTTCTACCCTTTAAACCTGTTAGGCTACACTAATGAAAATAGGGTGTATGCCAAGAAATATTCTGCATCATATCAGTCCATTTAAGTAGGTCCAAAAGATAGATACACAATGTAGCTTGCATCAAAGCCAAAAAATGCCTTCTGAAGAGAAGCATGTGGAAACATTTAGGGGTCTAATTATAAATATCTGATTTGGAAATGTCTCAATATTCATGCAAAAGTCACAAATAAAACACGTTTTGTTTGTATTCTGTGAAAAATGTCAGTTTCTATTTGGCACATTTCATGGGGCAATAGTAACATTCTCTAACTCTGAGAAAAAGCCTCAAGAACTTTTGACTAGAAGAGTTAAAGAACAATCGACCAATAAATAACACTCTAGACTAAAAACATTTGACCAGAAGAGGAAACTATATGAGAGAGATCTCTTCAATTTGTGCAAAGTGCATGGAGATTCATGCGCTCACCACCAACAGTGTAATAAATCAACTATTGAGGAAAGAATCGCTATACAGAATTTATACAATGTCGCAGAGATGATGTGGACATACAGTATCAGGTAGATTGTGGGCAGATTATGTTCACACAGAATGCCACACAGCCATGCACTGGCTGGGTATAACTGTTTGAAATGGCCACAAACTCTTCTGGCCTACTGCAGAAGATCATGAAAACCAGGGTACCTTAGGCAGGGCATGTGTGTGGGCTTTCCTGCTGAGGAAAGACAGAAGATTGGTCCTATTGTCACACCTCTGGACCTGCTCCTGGAGAGCTGACAGAATCTTTGACCCAATGGTCTCATGCCTAAGGCATTGCATAGCCTCTTGGGCACTTGGGGAGGACAGGTGGTTCTGAGAATGAATTGTTGATCTAAGGGTATTGAGGAGGAGGTGGAGGTTACTGATCTGCCACTGGTACCAGGTGTCCAGATGCATGGCAGCACAGCCAACTCCAGTGATGGAGCACCAGCAAAGTGACCCAGTGGGCTGCAAACAGGAAATAATGTCCCTGTGCATACTTTCCAGTGATGTGGAAACATTACATAGTAGAGGGCAGAGATGGCCCTATGTGTGGAAAAATGGTGGCTAGGAAGGACCAAACTCCACTATCTGGAATTGCAGCAGCTGTAAAGCTAGTAATTTTGTCAAGCTAACATTAGGACCCCGGGCATAGAAGCAGTTGGGGATGTTCACTTTCTTACTAGATGTTTCAGCAGCTAGGACTAATATATCTGAAGATGTAAGGATAGGGTTGGCAGAATCAGAATGCGGTTGCAGTCTACACTTACACCTACTCTGTGCAGACCCATGCTGAACCTGTCCACCACTGCAAGTGTCATAGGGTAAACTTCTGACACCCATTGCATTACTATTGTCCATATTGTTTATGGCTCCCAATAGAGTACAGCGGGCATAGATGAAAAGGGAGGAGCTTGAAGGAGGAGAAGTGTGGCCATTTTTTAAATTAACCGCTAACATGCAGGTGTTGCTCCCACTGAACTGCTTGGTGAATACTCATACTTGGTGAATGTCTCTTTTTATATGTGGTACCCAAATGACCAGTCATGTTGACACACTTGAAACATTGCTGACAGATACAGCAAATTACTAAGGTTTGGTCTGCAGCACATGTGTTAAAAAGTGCCACATAGCTGAGCCGTACCAGGAGATAACAGGGGCCTGCATCTGTAAAGCTCTGCCATCTGTTGGAATAAAGTGGCTGTGTCACAGATCAGCTGAGGAGCTGATCTGTGTCTCACCTTTACTGCTGTAGGCCGGATGGCACCTGTTGTTCCACTAGCTTGTGTTCAGCTCTGCTGCACTCTGCAGCTATGGGTTTCGCTGGCTCCACCTGTTGCTTAATATATGATTCCTTCCTCCTACTTCCTGTCCAGCCCCTCATGTGCTTCTCTATTTAAATGCCTCTCAGACCAGTTCTGGTTGCTTGAGCAACATTTGTTTCTGAGCTCCCTTAGTGTAACCTGCCTTAAGATGACCTCTCATGAACTGATCTCTTGCGTACCGACTTGGCTTGTTCTGATTATGTTGTCTGCAACCCACCCTGACCTTGGCTCGCTATCCAGCTCTCCTTTGCTTCATCCATCCATCCTTGTCTGACAGTGTCTTCTGGTACTTCCCTAGCAAGCAGGGTGAACCCGGGGGTCGTGACCTGGGGTCAGCATGCAGCTAAGCCCAAACCCTCATGAGGGGATCCCTGGCAGAATACCGGCTGGCCCTTAGACTCCATACCTTGGGGGATCCTGTGTCACCTGCTCGTCTGTGGGCTCACTGTAAGTAGTACTGTGACAGTTTGCTCAAGCCATGAGCGCCTCTGAGAATCGCCACTAACCGAGGATCAAATGCAACATCTAGGTCAGAGACTTAACTCAGAGCAAGCAAATCAAGAGCCAATAATGCTGGTTCTTCAGGATCTTGCCTCCCATCTTAATCGTCTGCAACTCACTGCAGCTTCTGCTCCTCCCATTCCTGCTTCTGCTTCAGCTGCTGCCGTGTTACCTGCTACACCTGGCAATCCCTGCCTGCATCTACCGCCGGCACCTAGTTTTTCTGGTGACTCTAAGGCTTGTCGGGGCTTAATTAATTTGTGTTCCATCCACTTTGAACTTTCCAGCCACCATTTTCCAACTGATCGCACCAAAGTCGCATATATCATCTCTCTCCTCTCCGGTGATGCTCTAGCTTGGGCCTTCCCACTCTGGGAATCACACAATTCTATCACCTCCGACCTCCAGCTCTTTTTGGATGCATTCCAGAAAACTTTTGATGAGCCCGGCAGAGTGTCTTCAGCTGCTGGGGCCCTCCTTCGTCTTCACCAGCAAGGAATGACAGTCAGCCAATATGCAGTTCAATTGCATACACTGGCCACTGTACTCAAATGGAATAATGAGGCCCTTACTGCTACCTTCTGGCAAGGCCTATCTGAGCGTGTCAAGGATGAACTTGCTGGACGCACCATTCCTACCACATTTGATGATTTAATTGCATTGAGCATTTAAATAGACATTCGCTTTCAGGAGCGGGCCCTGGAGAAATCCAGATCCAGTCACCCCCCTGATGGCCATCCAGCACAGGTAGTCCAAAGACCTGTGGAGCCCTCTCCACCTTCAACCTCTCACATGTTGGAAGAACCTATGCAGCTTGGGCGAACTTGCCTCACTCCCGAGGGAGGCTACTCTATCTGATTGATTGCAAGGACTATGGTCTGGAGGAGAGGTCTTGGGTTCCTGCCACCGATGTCACAGCCCCAGGTTTGGTGACTAGATTCCATCAGAAATTTCCCTCCAAGCCAGCCCCCAGACGTGCAGGGGGACCTTGTAAGAGGGGGGTACTGTCACAGATCAGCTGTGTCTCCCCTTTACTGCTGTAGGCCGGCTGGCACCTGTTGTTCCACTAGCTTGTGTTCAGCTCTGCTGTACTCTGCAGCTATGGGTGTCCTCTGATCCACCTGTTGCTTAATATATGATTCCTTCCTGGTACTTCCTGTCCAGCCCCTCATGTGCTTCTCTATTTAAATCCCTCTCAGACCAGTTCTGGTTGCTTGAGCAACATTTGTTTCTGAGCTACCTTGGTGTAACCTGCCTTAATCTGACCTCCCGTGAACTGATCTCTTGTGTACTGACTCAGCTTGTTCTGATTACGTTGTCTGCAGCCCACACTGACCTTGGCTCACTATCCAGCTCTCCTTTGCTTCATCCATCCATCCTTGTCTGACAGTGTCTTCTGCTACTTCCCTAGCGAGGTGGGTGAACCCGGGGTCGTGACCTGGGGTCAGCATGCAGCTTCTTTGGTGAAAATAACCCAAATCAATGTTTATTAATTAGTCTGTAGCGAAGTTATAAAGTCCACAAACTATGGTATTTGAAAACAGATCAATCCTGATGTGCTAATGGCTAATCTCATTTCTTGAGGTTCGAACAGGGTTTTTTTGAAAATTAGGACATTTTTTTTTTCACAATTATTTTTTACATACTGTCACCAGTGCAGTACAGTGTCATCATATAACTGGTGTGGTGGTGATCAGGGACACTGTGAGCCAGAGCAATACAGTGTTACAATAGTAACATTGTACTACTCTAAGGAAGTGATCAGGATTTTTTTTAAAAAACATTATGATTGCTCATACTAGTGAATTTCACCGTTATAAGCAACCATCTTTCCTGATTGAAACTGATTCATTCAGTGTGTATTGTTGTGATTATCTGTGATTTGCCACAGCTAATCACATAGTACAGATGGGCTGTGATTGGACCTGTCTGTACCATTTGATCACTTTGACCAATCACAGCTAGCAACACGATCATACACAATGAATGGCAAAAAAGAAAGCCATCCATTGTTTACAGTTGTCATATGATCTGCTATGATTGGTCACAGCGATCACATGGTATCAGCAGCGGCCTGGTACAGTGATCTGTCATCGGCTGTTTCCACATGATGAAGATCTGGTTAAAGGACTATACCATTGCCAACATGCATATAACACAGAAGGTGAACTATCCATTTTTCCATGACAATTAATTCTCTATATGCTTCAGAAACTGCCTTCTTAACTCAATAGAGAAATTCCTTTCCCTACCCTCACCTACAAGGTTGTATTCTTTGTAGTTGTGTTACCTCTCTCAGTCTAGTGTCCATTTTTTTTCCTGCAAGGCAATGGGCTAAGAAAAGTTTTGTTGTATTCATCTACCTTCCATTTTGCTGAATAATAGCAGTTTCCACTTCAGCTGACCTTTCAGTCCTTTAAAAGTCTTCTTGACAGCCATTAAACATCCACATTTGGACTTTTATTTGTGCATTGTGCAATACTTTTTTCAATTCATTATTGGAAAAATACTTTTTATCTGATGGCTTAAGAATACAAACATTTTCACTGATCTGTGTCACAATTCTGTTGTTGTGTATTGTTATTTCCTATTCTCTTTTCTGGAGTTCATTAAAGTGGTATTAAACCCAAAATCAAAAATGTGACTTATTGCAACTTAGAAATCTTTTAATGTGATGGTTGCAGTAGCTTTCTTTTTTCACTATACATTCACCTGGTGATTCAGGTGCCTTATAGTGTTTCCAGTCTGGATGAAGGAGCAACAGGGGCACCGTTGGACAGTAGCATTGTCATTTTAGGGAGAGGGTAGTGTTAGATGCACTAGCAAATTTAGTTGGACTTGACTAACAAATTAAAGCTGAATTTGAGCTAACACCTTTTAGGCAGCTACAGCAAGAATTATATTTCCTTTTAGGGATAATGTTTTTCACATAAATGATTAAAGGCTGACCATTATGAGCACCCTTGTCAGTGTTAAAGTGGATGTAAACCCAAATTTTTTTTTATATCATACTGTAGCGTATAAGATTTCCTATCATTTGAGCCCAGTCTGGCCACACAAAGTTAATCCATCTCTGAGCAATCCTCTTTTATTGTTCAGTGAGAAAAATCTTGACAAACTGAGAAAAACTTGTCGAATACTCCCCCTTGCTGTGAGTGACAGGTGATTTACATCTCATGCACTAGCCTAAGACACAGGCATTATTTATTAATTCCCTCCCCCACTCCTTTCTTCAGCAGCTCTTCCAGGATTGGCTGTTCCACACCTCAGCATGATTTAGCATGCTGAGGTCATGTGGTTACTTTCCTGTCTTTTCACTGGATGTTAGAGATCATAGCAGAAGTCCAGCAGAAGTTCAGTGTTAGAAATACACAGGAGAAATACATATTGACAAGGGGAGTGTAGAGGTGGGTGGGGAGTCTACTGACATCACGACTCCACCCATCGAGCTCCAGACAATAGACCCACCCACAGAATATGCCGTTTTTTGGGTCTAATAACAGACAGAGGGGAGACATTTGACAGGTAAAGATACATGCGGGAGGCATGTATATCCTTATAGATAACCCCTATGGCAGTAGTTTAGAAAGGATGACATTGGGTTTACATCCACTTTAAATTGTTTGTCTCAACCCTCTAACTGCCAGTTTTTCTAGACAGCTAGGTCTTTTAAAGAAAGATAGAAAGTTACAGACTTACTGACAGGATCTTCTGGTGAAAATAATAGGAGACAAGCTTAAAAAAAGAAAACACATGCAGCCACCCTATCTAAGAATCGGTAAACTGCAATACATTACATTTTTGTTTTAGGGATTAATACCACTTTAAATTAGGTTTCCACCTCCTTTGAATTATCAGTGTTCACCTTTTCCATTATATTATCAATACCATCTACATTGTCAAAAAAGCCCAGGGATTCAGTTGTGACCAAATCAAAACATTTTACTTGCACATTTGGTGTATGGTGGAAGATTTGGGAAAGATTCTTTTGCACATATTTATGGGGATACATTTACTAACACTGTCAAGTGCAAAATCTGGTGCAGCTCTGTATAGAAACCAATCAGCTTCCCGATTTTACTGTCAAAACTTTATTGAACAAGCTGAAGTTAGAAGCTGATTGGCTACCATGCACGGGTGCACCATACTTTTTTAATGAGATGGCTATGCACTTTATTGATAATCAATGGTTTGTTTTTTTATCACAGCGCTAATGTGAAGTTGGGGTGTTTTTTTTGGAGGGGGAGGGGGGCATCCAGCCTTTTTTTTTCCTATGTTGATAATCTTGAATTTCTTCAGAGGAAGAATGGCTTGCTTTTTTATTTAAGCAGGGAAGGAGTTGCAGGTTTGATTTTAAAAAGGAAGACAAAGAAAATTGACCTCTTGGAAAATAAAATTAAGGATTTACAAGTTAAATTAGAACCTCAACTGAACCTCACCTGAATGCACTGAGTTTAATAATACCTTGAGAAAAAAAATTGAGAAAGTAGATATGGAGACACAAAAAAAATTTAATAGAGATCTGGCTGACTTTAAGACTAACATGGTATATTTATGGCAGGGTACCTCTATAGCAGGGAGGGGTGATTCTGGCATGGGTATTTCCACTACAGAATAAAAAAAAAAGTTAGGAAACCTCCTGTTAATAAGACCCAACCTCAGGAGATAGTTCATCAGGTAAAAGGAAAGAGAGGGGATGTAGCACATCAGCCATTTTCTATGATTAATACCCCACTTAGACATAATCAGAAACAGAGAGAAGGACACTCTTATGGTTCACATGGGAATCGTCATTGGAATAATCTTCCTAAGAGCAAATATTTTAATGATCGTCTCCTACATCCTATGGAGATGGACAACCTGATGACCATTATCAAGTACCAATGTATAATGGATACTAACTTTGGATAATTATAGAAAAGAGGATCACCATTACCCCAGATCTAGTCATGCCCCTTTTTTGGGAAAGGAAGAGGAAGGAGGGAGTAAGAGGAAGATCACTGATACCTATTTAGAGAAGAAGAGGAGGAAGAGGGGAAGTAGGGGTAAGAGAAGAAGAGCATGTGTCACATACCTTGTGGCAGAGCCTGATGTGTAGATGGAGGCCTTTCATACAGCCCCAGCTCTGGGACCACTGATGTTTGCGACAATGGCTGCGAGAGCGCGGCAAGGTATGAGTGCCTGTAAAATGTTCTGTTAGCTGTGGCAGTGGGTAGCACGTGCCTGAGGTGGGTCAGATCTGGAACAGCAGATGGCAGTAGAGACAACAGACACAAGATAAGGCAGACAGCAGGCGGCAGGTGCTTGACAGGCAGCTGACAGGTCGAATGTGTGGAAGTACTGGCAGCACTCAGCAGGTGAAGAGCCAACAGGGACCAGGTAGCATGAAAAGCAGTACAGGTGGATAACTGGATGCAAGATCAGAAGAGCCAGGTCAGCAACAGATGGTCAAATACAAGCATGAACGGCAGGCAGAAAATGGCCAGGACACAAGCAGAGGTCAGCAACGTAGAATCAGGCAGATGAGCAGGAGGCAGAGCAAATCCAGAGACAGGCCAAGGTCAGGGCAGGTAGCGATCAAGCAAGGTCAGGGCAAGCCAGGTCAAAAACAGAAGTCAACTTAGGAACAGATGCAGGGACATGGGTAATAGCTGTAGATTAGACAGCACTGGCTAATAGAACTACTGCAGTTCTACCACTACTACTGGTGCCAACATTAGCGACGGATACGCACGGGTACGTGTTCGTGCATGCGCATATACACAAGGTTGTGCACAGAAAAAAAGACACCCACACATCTGCGCCTGCGCATCCATGTACATCTTGAGGCTTCATCTGTACTATGGCTAATGCCTTCCTGACAGGATGAAGAGCGGGGCAAAGGATTCAGTCAAAGGAGGGAACAATGAATGAAGGTATTTATAATTTAAAAAGGATGACCTTGACACAGAAGAAGCTAGATATTTTAGATTTAGGGTTGAGATGCACCCCAAAGTAAGTAGTAAGTTTGATGTGTATATAGACACCCACAATTACATTAGGAAATTGAACCTAAACATATTTTTAGAATGTAAGGAAATTCCAGCTAGTGCTGGAATAAATAGTGGTCTCCATAATAAATCCACCTTCAACCTGAAGGTTCCAACAATGAGCGCAATATAAATTTTTATCAGTGATTATTAGGGTAGGATTTATAACATTTTAGCATTTTGATAAGAAGACCTTTGTCGGCATCTTTTCCTTTTTTTCCTCCTTTACATGTAATTTTTTATACTTTATATATTTTTATACTGTGATCAATCAATGTTTTTAATGTGTTCTTATGTTTTTAATTACTTTGTGTTTTTATAAGTTTTGATGTATTATTTCTAACAAATGTCCTTAAATAGGTCGACCCCCACCTGTCACAGGTGCTGGGTAATTCAATTAGTGGTTTTCCTGATCACTTGACAGCTTGACATTTCTTTGTTATCCTATGCCCTTTGTTCAACAGTCCCCTTCAACAGTTGAAAATGGCCACAACTGATTTTAAAGATTTATTCCCTCGACTTTGAGGGGGGTCTGCATTTAAGGTTTCTGACTTTATGATGGGTTTGCCCTGTCAATTGAACCCAGACACATTCACTTATCCCTAAACTTAATAAAGTATTTAGGGCAAGAGGTTTTTTGGGGGTGAGCTTATGGCTTATCACTTCTAATATTATGCATGACAGCTTCCTTCTGTCAGGTAGTGCAGGCAATTCCAAGTGCAGGCAATGCTAAGTCCTTAACAACTAGTGATGAATCATAGCCCTATTCACTTATATGACCAAAGGAACTGGTGATAGTTAAAAGAAAAAAAAAAACATTGTGGGGGTTCCCTCATGATGTATGCCAGACTCATCATGTCATATCTCATGACAATTACTGGTGAGATTTCCAGTGTCCTGCTTTCTCCTCCAACTAACATACCAGGTCCAACACAACACTCAATAATTTCCTCTTTTGATACTGTTACCCCCCAAGGAACACCTTTCTGAGGTTAACCTCACCACCTGTCCCCTGGACCCTATCCCCTCACAACTAAAACAGTCCCCTTCATGTTCTATGCTACTCTCTCTTACTCACATCTTCAATCTCTCCCTCTACCTTTACCTCCCCACTGAAACATGCACTAATCCCCCGCCTTACCTAAAAAAACCCTCTCTGGACCTTGTTTGAACAGCATAAGACTCATCTCTTTAACACCTTCTCCACAACTGCATACTTTGCTAAATCACTGTTGTCAACCTTCTTGACCCTCTACAGTCTAGCTTATGCCTGCAACATTCCACCGAAACTGCCTTACTAAAACTCACTAATGACCTAATAACTGCTAAAACCAATGGACTTTACTCCCTACTTATGCTCTATCTCCTCCGCTCATCTTCCTCATTCTGTTGGGGTGCCCCAAGGTTCTGTCCTTGAGACCCTCCTGTTCTCTTCCTATACTTCTTCCCTGGGCCAGTTGATAACCTCCCATGGCTTCCAATAACACCTCTATGCCAAGGACACCTGGAGCTATCTTTCTACTCCCCAGCTTACTCCCTCAATCTCTTCATGTATTACAAATTTACTGGGCGACATATCAGTATGGATGTCATACCATTTCCTCATCCTCAGGCCTCACATCCAATCACTGGCTAAATCTTGCCACCTTAACCTTTGCAACATTTCCAGAATTCACCCTTTTTAACTAACACCACAAACAACTTATTCACTCCATGGTTAGCTCCCATCTTGACTACTTCAACTCCCTTCTCACTGGCCTGCCTTTACACAGGTTTTCCCCCTTATACACCTTACTAACCAATCTGCTGCTGCCCCTCCCTGCCAATACCTTCCACTAGCCCAACATATCAAATTCAAAATACCAACAACAACATACAAAGCTATCCACAACACTGCCCCCAGCTACATCACTAACCTCATCTGTAGATTTTACTCAATTTCTCCTCTCCTTCCCTCCCAAGACATCTTGCAATGTAGCTCTCTTGTCACCCACCCCAAGCAAGCCTCCAGGACTTCTCCAGAACCTCTGCTATCCTCTGGAATGTATGGTTAGCTCCTACCCTGTCCACAATTAGACAATCCTTGAAAATTTGTTCATTCAAGGAAGCCTACCCCACCTTAAAACTGTCTTTGAGCACCTCCTTAGATCATCCCCCACAGCTATTACCTTTTGGACCATCTCCCCCTTCCTTTAGATTGTAAGCTTCATGAGCAGGGGCCCTTATATTCCATCTTTATTGAACTGTATTGTAATAATACAGTCTCCCTTTATATTGTAAAGCACTGCACAAACTGTTGACACCATATGACTCCAGAATAATAATTATAATAATAATAATAATATTTAGTCAATGACCTCATGGGAATGCCAATAAAGTCAATGACCAAATATGGTAATTTCCAAATTTGGTCAACTGGCAGACCTTGGCCCTTTAGTTATATCAGCTGTCATCTGCCAGATTTATCAAAAGCTGGTTTCTGGGTAAGATCATGTTAGTGGGTGGAGGTTAGGTGGGCATCAGGTATCATGATCAATGTAAATGTACCTCACGGCGGGACATGATTGACAATGGATGTACACCGTGGGACTTTTTTTAAATTAAAGGACTCATCAAAGAACTGAGTGTTTGTATTGTAATTGACTGAGTTAATAGACACCTATTAGCCCAACACCCTGCACAGTGGAATGATTTATTTTTAAATAAATTATAATATGACTAACATTTTTTAACTTTAACTTTATGTTAAAATATATTAGTCATATTATCATTTATTAAAAATAAAATGTTCAATGAACTTTGAGAGCGCGGGGCTGAATGTTGGAGTGGGGGGGCAGTGCTCTTGCACCCCTCGTGATAAATGATAAATGGAATCCCTGACCAATTTGTTTACAGACAGAAAGAAACTGTTGATTAAAGGGGTTGTAAACCCTCATGGTTTTTTACCTTAATGCCTCTATGCATTAAGAAGGTGAAACCCCCCCTTTTACTCACCTGAGCCCAGTCTTTCCAGCACCCAGAACAAGCACACCAGCTCCAGCCGGTGTCTCGGGTCCTGATTGGATAGATTGATAGCAGTGCAGCCATTGGCTCCCGCTGCTGTCAATCAAATCCAATGATGGGAGCGGGGCTGAGTCCTGCTGTCTGTGTCAATAGTTGCAGCAGCAGAACACGGGAGCACACCGGCGCGAGTTCCCTGAGGGACAGCGATTCTCCAACGGGGAGCTCGAGAAGAGGAGGAGCCAGAAGCGCCGCTGAGGGACCCCGGAAGAGGAGGATCAGGGTCACTCTGTGTAAAACCAACTGCACAGAGGAGGTAAGTATGACATAAAATATAAATAAACGTGCCTGAGCTGAAAAAACAGATATATCCCAATAGTTGGGAGGTGCATATATAGTATAAAACTATACTTCAAAATTTCAATATTAAAAAAAAAAAAAAAAATGCTAGTAATATATAAATTATAGAATGAATACAATCCTTATATAAAAGTATCCCATAAAGTGCAACATGCCAAAAAAACAATATATATATGTGGTTATAAATATAAGATCAAAGTGCAAAATCAAGTGTCCACATTTAAAAAGTTCAATTCATTGATATCAACACATAAAGTGCAAGTAAGTGGTGTCCACAAAAAACAGTGTTCCTCGTGCTCCTCCTTAATGGTGTTCACAATCCAGCATGCTTCAGTGCTCTCCTGTGACCCTCACTTGTGCTTGCGCTCACCTCTGAGCATGTGACACGGTAATTAAACAGTGTCTAAACACGCATTGGAGCCACCCCTTGGGCTCATACAGGGTATGCTGGTATAAACTGCACCACTCTCAGATGTCATCAGATAGTCTCACATACAAGAAAGAAAAAGCTCCATAGTGTGATACAGTAGGGACTTATTTAAAATATATTAAAACTTCCCTCCAGAAGGGCACTCACAATATGTAGGTGCGTGAGTGCACCAATCTTTCCAGAGAGTGTTTGTATAAAACAAGCGTTTGTATGGCGTGCAGTGTGTCGTTCCTCATCTACCTCTGTTGCTGACAGCTCCATCCTACCCCTGACGGAGCTGTCAGCAACAGAGGTAAATGAGGAACGACACACTGCACGCTATACAAACGCTTGTTTTATACAAACACTCTCTAGAAAGATTGGTGCACTCACGCACCTACATATTGTGAGTACCCTTCTGGAGGGAAGTTTTAATATATTTTAAATAAATCCCTACTGTATCACACTATGGAGCTTTTTCTTTCTTGTATGTGAGATTATCTGATGACATCTGAGAGTGGTGGAGTTTATACCAGCATACCCTGTATGAGCCCAAGGGGTGGCTCCAATGCGTGTTTAGACACCGTTTAATTACCGTGTCACGCGCTCAGAGGTGAGCGGAAGCACAAGTGGGGGGTCACAGGAGAGCACTGAAGCATGCTGGATTGTGAACACCATTAAGGAGGAGCATGAGAAACACTGTTTTTTGTGGACACAACTTACTTGCACTTTATGTGTTGATATCAATGAATTTAACTTTTTAAATGTGGACACTTGATTTTGCACTTTGATCTTATATTTATAACCACATATATATATATTGTTTTTTTGCATGTTGCACTTTATGGGATACTTTTATATAAGGATTGTATTCATTCTATAATTTATATATTACTAGCATTTTTTTTTTTTTAATATTAAAATTTTGTAGTATAGTTTTACACTATAGATGCACCTCCCAACTATTGGGATATATCTGTTTTTTCAGCGCAGGCACGTTTATTTATATTTTTTGGTTTATGCACGCAATGAAACGTGGTTAGTGTTTGCAGCTTATCTATATTTGTTTCACCTCACAGAGGCATCAGTCCATCTTTGGCTCACAAGACCCCCACATAATTAGGTAAGTATGACATGTTTGTCATTTATAAAAAAACAAAAAAAACTGAGGTTTAATTATCCTTTAAATACACGTTCTACTTTTCAAATGTCAATGTTGCAGTGGTAGGTTGTGTACATTGCACCGATGTGCTACCTTACAAGCAAGGTACAGACATCCCCAGGGCATGTTATTTAATGGAGTATTGCTTTTTTTGGTTAGGTATGTCATCCAGGGCAGTGCCTAGCCCCCATTCCATTTGTTTGACAATCCCTTACTAGTTATTAGCCCAGAAAATGGTCAGATCTGATTTTTAATATTTGACTCCCATTAACTTTAGTGGGGTATGGATTCAGCATCTAAAATTTACTTAAGTTCGCTAAATCCTGTAAGAAACAGAACCTGTTATTTTCAGCTCATCGCTAATATTTATTTCACTTAAAGTGGTTGTAAACCCTTAAATATACCCAGTGTATACCCAGTGACTAACCACGGTGATACACAGAAATGAAACAAATCTTCCTAGACAAGTTGTACCTGTTTATTGGTAGACTTCTCTTCTCTACATCTATTCAAAGTCCAGAATTTATAGAGCTTGTCTGAGATTTCAGAAAGCAGGGGAAGGTGAGCAGAAGGTACCCTCTTCAGAGCTCAGTGAGAGCTGATTGGAGGACCTTGGATTGAGAGACAGTACACACTATAAAGAGATATACTTTGCTCATATTTAATGACAGAGGTTTACAACCACTTTAAATCTGCACTTTGGTCATAAAGTTTAAAGCGTGTCAAAATCCCATAACAAAATTGAAATATATTGTAACATACAAGTACTTGGATGTGGCAAATGCATTAATTTTCTTTTTAGGCTTTTTTTCCCCTTTATCTGTTGAGCCGGGCAGTAAGTCTATAATTTTTCAACTTCCTTTAACCACCTCAATACAGGGCACTTACACCCCCTTCTTGCCCAGACCAATTTGCTCTCACACTTACTGAATAACAATTACTCAGTCATGCAACACTGTACCCATATGAAATTTGCGCCTTTTTTCACACAAATAGAGCTTTCTTTTGGTGGTATTTAATCACTAGTGGGTTTTTTTTATCTCTTGTGCTACAAATAAAAAAATACCGTAAGTTTTGTGAAGAAATGCCTTTTTCTTTGTTTTTGTCATAAAATTTTGCAAATTAGTAATTTTTCTTCATACATTTTGGCCAAAATTTATACTGCTACATAGCTTTGGTAAAAATAACCCAAATTAGTTTATATTATTTGGTCTTTGTAAAAGTTAGGTAGTCTACAAACTATAGTCCCAATCACTGAAAATTGATCACATCTGATCAGGCCTTCAGTACATCAGGTGTATCTCATTTCTTGAGACACTAACAAGTCAGGAAAGTATAAGTACCCACCAAATGACCCCTTTTTAGAAAATAGACATTCCAAGGTATTAAGTAAGTAGCATGGTGAGTTTTTTTAAGTTGTAATTTTTCCCACAATTCTTTGCAAAATTAAGATTTTTTTTTACAAAATTGTAATATTATCAGGTTATTTCTCACACACAGCATATGCATACAACAAATTACACCCCAAAACACATTCTGCTACTGTTCCCTAGTATGGCGATACCACATGTGTGAGACTTTTATACAGCCTGGCCACGTACAAAGGCCCAACATTGAAGTAGCACTTTCAGGTGTTCTACGAGCATAAATGACACATCTCATTTCTCAACCATCTATTATACTTTTGAAGGCCCTGAAGCACCAGGACAATGAAATTGTCCACAAAATGACCCCATTTTGGAAAGCAAACACCCCAGTGTATAATCTATGAGGCATAATGAGTCTTTTGAACGGTTCATTTTTTTCCAGAAGTTTTTGGAAAATGTGGAAAAAAAATGAAAATGCATTTTTTTACACAAAGTTGTCAATTTATAAGATATTTATAACACATACCATGTATATATAGCAAAAATTACACCCCAAAATACATTCTGCTACTCTTCCAGAGTATGTTGATACCACATGTGTGAGACTTTTACACAGCCTGGCCACATACAGAGGCCCAAAATTGAAGTAGTACCTTCAGGCGTTCTAGGAGCATAAATTACACATCTCATTTCATTCCTACCTATCACACCTTTGAAGGTCCTTGATCACCAGGACAGTGGAATTACCCACAAAATGACCTCATTTTGGAAAGAAAACTCCCCAACGTATATTCTATGAGGCATGGGCTGCAGATAGGTACTCGCGTACTCTGATTAGCTGCAGATAGGTACTCGGGTACTCTGATGGGCTGGAGAAAGGTACTCGGGTAACTTGATGAGCTGAAGACAGGCACTCAGGTACTCTGATGGGCTGGTGACAGGTACTCGGGTACTCTGATGGGCTGGTGACAGGTATATGGGTACTCTGATGGGCCGGTGACAGGTACTCGGGTACTCTGATGGCCTGGTGACAGGTACTTGGGTACTCTGATGGGCTACAGATAGGTACTCGGGTACTCTGATGGCCTGGTGACAGGTACTCGGGTACTCTGATGGGCTACAGATAGGTACTCGGGTACTCTGATGGGCTGGTGACTGGTATTCGGGTACTCTGAAGGGCAGTGACAGGTACTCAGGTACTCAGTACTCAGATGGACTGTGACAGGTACTCAGGTATTCAGATTGACTGTGATAGTTACTCGGATACTCAAATGAACTGTGACAGGTACTCAGGTACTCAAGTACTCAGATGAACTGTGACAGGTACTCAGGTACTCAGATGAACTGTGACAGGTACACGGGTACTCTGGTACTCATATGGACTGTGACAGGTACTAAGGTACTCATATGGACTGTGACAGGTACTCAGGTACTTGAGTACTCAGATGAACTGTGACAGGTACTCGGGTATTCAGATGGACTGTGACAGGTACTCAGGTTCTCAGATGAACTGTGACAGGTACTCAGGTACTCAGATGGACTTTGACAGGTACTCAGGTACTCTGGTACTCATATGGACTGTGACAGGTACTCAGGTACTCGGGTACTCAGATGAACTGTGACGGGTACTCGGGTACTCAGATGGACTGTGACAGATACTCGGGTACTCAGATGGACTGTGACAGGTACTCAGGTACTCGGGTACTCAGATGAACTTTACAGGTTCTCAGATGGACTGTGACAGGTACTCAGGTACTTGGATACTCAGGTGAACTGTGTCAGGTACTTTGATGGGTGGTGACAGGTCCTCTTTATTAGGGGCAATCAGTGTGATTGGTGTATACTGTAAGCGGTAACGAGATGTTACCACAATCTCCTTCTCACACACGATCGGTGTGTGAGGAGGAGAACCCGGTAACATCTCGTTACCACTCTAAGTTTACATTTAGTGATCAGCTGTGAAAGGATCACAGACGATCACGTGGTAAACAGCTGCCGGCCAATGGCTGTTTACCAGCATCGGTGACGGGCAGTGTTCCTGGGAACACGCTGCCTCCAAGGTGCACGCGCAGCGTGCTCCCGATTGCGCATGTGCCGTGCAAAGTGGGGCGGTACCATTTGTGATTATGTGGTAAACAGCCATACCCAATGGCTGTTCACCCCCCTCAGTGGCGAGCGGTGTCTCCGTGACACACCTCCACCGAAGGTACAGGGCTGCATGCACACGATTGCATGCATGCCCTGTTTAAATAGACGGATGTCATATGACACCCGCCCAGAACAAGAGCCATGCCACCTGGCCATCATATGACGGCCAGTGGGCGGCAAGCTGTTAATAGACCAAACTGTTTAGCAAAAGTGGCAGTTAGAGGGTAGTTTCAAGCCATTTAACACTGACAGGGTAGATTTTAATGGTAAACTTGTATCTATTTATGTAAAACCTTTATGTCAAAAGAAAAAATGAATTGTCGCTGTACTGCTTAAAGTCTAAATGCAGTCAAAATAAAAAAGAACAGAACATAACTTACACTCAGTGAAATCTCCCTACACCCTGGCCCTCCCCACCCCTGCTCTGGTGAGGGGTGGTTAAGGTAACTAAGAAGCTGTCACAGGCTCCCATCAAGAGAGCCCAACTATTTCTGCCCTTTCATCCAACCCTGTAGTACAGCTTCTATGAAAGAAACACAATCTATGAATGGAGGATAGGATGATGATTGAAAGGTCTATCTCATAGATCATGTTTCATTAATAGAAGCTATAGTATAGGTTCCGTGAATGAGGCAGCTTGGCAGAAATGACAGATACTGTAAAGTCAGGCTCTCTTGATGAGAGCCTGTGACTAACCCTTAGTTCTAATAACCACCCTGCACCAGAGAAGGGTTGGGGAGGGCCTGGATGGAAGGGGATTTCAGTGACTGTAAGTTATGTCCTTTAGATCTATTAACCCCTATTGCACCAGAAAATTATAGTAGCGGGAGTTGGTGGAGTTGTTGGTGGTGGTGGGGGGAGCATGGACACAGCCCCCCCCCCCATTCCTCCTCAATCCAGGGTGGAGAGATACCAGAACAGGAAGTGTGATACTACCCAGGTCAATAGGTGAAAATAAAGGGAAAAATGCATTATAAAAAAAAAAAAAAACTGTATCAAAAGATTTCCAATTCTACTCAGCCACTGCCACGCTACAAGAGAATGCCTTCATGATTCTCATTTACAAATATATCTTATTCGCCTGTTGATTTGTCACATATGAATCAGCATTTTATTGCCTTAATCCTAGCTGAAATAGAGTCAATTTAACTAGAGGTTTAGCTTTATTACGTTTTTTTTTTTTTTTAAGCTTTTTAAGATTTAAACTAAACAGGACAGTTTTGCACATTCACAATGTTGCCAATAAGCTTTGTTGTTAATATAGCATGCATACAATGTTTTGCTTTAAATTTGCCTCCATAAAAGGAAATCATTTAATGGCTAAGCGATTCATATCTCGTCTTTTGTTTATGTAAACGATGTAACGAAAAAGCACAACAGTTGTTGAGCAAAATAAAATGCAGATCACCATGGGACCCAGCTCATGAGCTGTATAGAGGAAATACATTAGCAGGCAGATATTAGAAGTGGCTGTCTTTCATAAATCATTTCTACTTGCACTGTGCTGCAGTCACACTACTCATTTATTTTCAAAGTTAATTGTGATTGTTTATCATAACCACATTTTTAACCCTGGAACCATCAGACAATGCTGCATATTAAATGCAACTGGAGTCTAAATGATTTATTGAAGTGCTGTATGCATGGACGCATCCTTGTAGAGCTATTTGCATTCATTTCACAAACATCTTAAAGCTATTGAGAAGAAAAAGTAATTTAAGTCTGTGCTGCTTATGCATATTAAAAAAAAGCACAGTTTTTGCTGCATATAGTCTACAGATTAAAATTTAAATTCTTGAAATGGTTTGACTAAATAGGAACATAGTAATCAGTATACAAACTAAGCCTTATCAAGTGTTTGTTAATTAGCTAGCTTGTTTTCAAACAGTTATGCCTTTAGTTAACTTTTATTAAACTACCGTTGACTTCATTCTGCCTTCATCCCCAACCAGCTTCCCCGGTTCAAGTATGTACTTATTATACAGTGTTTCCTGGCCAGCCAGCCTTTGAGTACCCTGCCTATTTACAGGCAACCATCACCCATCTTCGTGTGAATAATCTTGGACCTGTTGGCTTGTTGAGGGTTGATGGGGTTTGCTTTTATGGTTATCCCCATAAATAGCATCCCTCTTGGTAAATGCCAGAGTAGTTCTGGTAACACAGTCAAACAGATAAATCCAATCCCTAAGGACTTGCAATTGGGGTGGGACTTTCAGGCACCTCTAAGGCATAGTTTATTGTAGAAAATCCAGCGCGCTTAAATAAACTGCTGACGTGTTTGTGACTCAAATGGCCTTAGTCATAGCTAGTTGAAAAACAAGAGCAGACATTAAAATAGCCTTCCACAAGCTCAGGGCAAGAGTCAAAACTTTGATAACATATGACACACATTTAAATATCACATCCAAACCATTACCTATTTTAGATACAAAGTAACATCCAAACTATGGTTACATGCCTGTGGAATCCTTGTTGGTCAATAAAAAATCCAGAGGGTTTCCTGTTTCATTGATCTCCTATAGATATATCCACCTCTGGGGTGGGGCTTAACTCTATCTATGGCATGAAAAGGAGATATCATTTCACCACCATGTGGCTGGACACATTAAAAAGACACAAAGAGGGGCTCTGTCCCCCTATTCTGTTCCAGGGGTGTCTGGTAGTACAGCCCACATATCGTAAATTGCATTCCAAACACAATACAACATACATCACATTTTCTGTTCCACAAATAATTAAAAATCCTGAGGAAGGTTGCGCCCAGACACAGCCAAAGTAACTGTTTTAGTTTTGGTATGGACTGCACAATACCTAGAGGCAGAGATGCTGCACCTATAAGAAACCTACACAAGCAGTTATGTTTTTTTCATTGACTGCATTTTGACCCACAAATAAACAAGCTGAAAACATATAAGCAAGGGTAGATGCTCTAAAGCTAGCAAAGTTGCAACCCTTTTTAAAGATACCATAAATATGTTCATCCATAAAAAGGATAGGAAGATTTTTCTTTATGATATCTGTGATGGTAATAAACGTACATGAATAATAGTAAGGAAAGTTGATACATTAGAATTCATACGGGAGATGCTTTCACAAAGCCGTTGTTCTTTGCCATTTTTTACCTCCTGCAATATGCCAGTCAGGGTTGGTTTCATGTGATTGTTTTTAAACATGTATCATATGTTGTCAATGTTTTGATTATTGTGCTACCCTTATGGGAGGCTATTTTAAAACCTGCTCATTGAATTACAAGTAGCTATAACTAAAGCTGTTTGAGGTAAAAATGCATCAGTAATTGTATTCTAGTGTGCTTCATATTTTACAAAAAAAGTATGCCTTGGAAGAATTACTGTGTATTGGTAATTGTAGTGTGCTCTTTTCGTGCACCACTGATGGAGCACTAATTGAGGATGAGCAGTGAATGTGTACTCTTGGTCACTTTCCACAGTAGTTGGATCTTCTAGAAAAGCTGTGCGCTCTTAGGATCTTACTCAGCTGATATTCACCAGTCCTGACAATGAAGGGCCAATCACCTGTCTGCAGATCATTTTCCCAGCTACCTCTGCCTGATCAGGTAAGATCTCTTTGAGCTGCTGAGGGAGGAAAGCTGAGTAAATTAGCTTTACTGGGTGTGTACATGAACCCAGAGAGCTGCTGGAAAAGAAGCTGAAGGGGCTGCAGCCTGCATCTGAGCATGATGAGTAAATGGGCACTCTACTACAGGTTAAGGTTGGGGTTATTGGAAACAAGTTAACATTAAGTAATATGGTTTGAAAGATAAATATTAGGTTAAAGGAATCCTGCACAGAATGAATATGAAAGTTGCTTTTGTTTTTTCCCATTCTGAAAACAAAATCTGTCATTCTGATCCAGTGACTTGAGTACTTTTCAATTCACTGACCTGTAGTCCTGATTTCACTTTGACTTTCTTATTTACGTTTAGGTCAGTGAAAGTAATGAAGCAGCCTGGCAACTAGTATTGCTACAAGAAGGTCATCCAAGGCTAAAAGTTCATTTTAGGCACGGGGTTAAGGTTCAAATTTAGAGTGAGGTTAATCATGACATTTTAGGGTCAGGTTGCATATTGGGGGTTCGATTTTAGGTTAATACTAAGAATGTAGTGTGAATTGGAGGGGTTATATTTAGATATTAGGCTAGGGCTCACATTGTTTTTTGCTCTTGCTTCACAGATTTCTTCCAGCACACGGTTCATCAAAGACAATCTTAGTATTAAAGAGAGATCCACTTTAAAAATCTTGTTGGATGATCCATCTATCGTGGTTCATAATGCGGACAGAGGTGGAGCAGTGGTGGTTATGGACAGGGAGATGTATATTAATACTTATTCCATTTTGGAAAGGGATCCCACCAAAAATTATAAAAATATTCTTACCCTGTTAGTACAAAAGAAAGCCTGCTTAGGGGCCTTTACTCCCAAAGAAGCAGAAAAGTTTGTCCCAGATTTTCCCATACTGCCCACCTTCTACCACCTCCCCAAGGTTCATAAGGGCACTGTCCTGGTCCAGGGCAGACCCATTGTATCGGGTATTGGTTCCCTGAATAAACACTTGGGTGAGTGGGTGGATGGACAGCTCCAACCTATTGTCCATACATTGCTCAGTTATCTTAGGGATACAAACCACTTGTTAGTAGGGATGAGCCGATCACCACCCGGTTCAGTTCGCACCAAAACATGCAAACAAGCAAAAAATTTGTACGAATAAGTGAACACCGTTAAAGTCATGAACTTGAAAAATCAAAAGTGCTCATTTTAAAGGAGTATAGTTATTGCCATAAAAAGTGTTTGGGGACCTGGGTCCTGCCCCAGGGGACATGTATCAATGCAAAAAAAAAAGTTTTTAAAAAGGATGTTTTTTCAGGAGCAGTGATTTTAATAATGCTTAAAGTGAAACAATAAAAATGAAATATTCCTTTAAATATCATGCCTGGGGGTGTCTTTAGTATGCCTGTAAAGTAACGCATTTTTCCCATGTTTATAACAGTACCAAAGCAAAATGACATTTCTAAAGGAAAAAAATTCATTTAAAACAGATCATGGCTGTAATGTATTGTCAGATCCAGGCAATATAGAAAAATTTAATTGAAAAAAAACGGCATGGGTTTCCCCCCCAGTCCATTACTAGGCCCTTTGTGTCTGGTATGAATATTAAGGGGAACCCTGCACCAAAATTAAAAAAAAAATGCGTGGGGGTCCCACCAAAATCCATACCAGGCCCTTCAGGTCTGGTATAGATATTAAGGGGAACCCTGCGCCAAAATGTACAAAAAAAATGGCATAGGGGTCCCCTTAATATTCATACCAGACCTGAAGGCCCTGATATGGATTATAAAATGGCGTAAAATTACGTAGGTTTTTTTATGAAGTTTAATTTTTTTGTTAAAATCATTTCCCCCTCTGGGCAGTGCCCTTTCATATAATAAGTTGTTTTTTTGTATCCTGTTGCAGTCTATATACTTATACACTAGTCATTAGGGTTTTGTACATCACTATTTTGGGATTTTCTTTTTTTTTTATCAATAATGACATGTACTGACAGATACAAGCATTATGTACATAAACAGTGTAACATAAGTGTGATTGTTTTAAAATTTTTTGATTACCACTATATAGAAGCTTAATGTTGAGGATTTTTTAAAAATATTTGAATATTTCATTAGTGGTGTTCTATAAAGTGTTTTTTCTCTTATCTGTTGGGACAGCATTTTTCTACTTTTTTTCCCCACAATTATTTTCTATACGAAGAAGGACTCTCAAAGTTTCTTCCCTTCATTTTATTATATGTGTACTGGTGTTATTGGTATAGGTTGTAGTTATTTGTGGCATTTGTGTTTTTTGTCTGTTTTGTTGCAGAAACCGCAGATACAAGAGTTAATTGGCATAATCAATCACTGGTTGATTTCAGCTGAGTATATGCTATATAAGGTTTATACCTACCAGCAGGGGCGTTGCTAGGTCTGCAAAAGATCTGGGGCTAGAGCCCATAGCAGCAGTCACCAACCTTTTTGCAGACCGGGGGGGGGCGCCGGTGGTAAACAATTTTTTGCGGGCAAAGGCTGGTGTTGCGTCTCAATCATCATGGCACCATGGTTGATATGGTGTCAGGGTGATCGAAGCGCATTGTTTCTATTGTTACATTCTAATATATAATTAAGTGGTTTAACTCACCATAATGCAGAATCAGTAGGAGCCCTGGGCATGTCACTTGCCACATTTCCTGCCACCAGATGCAGCTTGGCACTTGCCACCGTCGCCTGTCACCAGATGCAGCTTTTTAACTTGCTATCGTCACCTGCCACTAGATGTGGATTGTCACTTGCCACATCACCTGCCACCATTTGCAGATTGTCACGTCACCTGCTACCATTTGCAGATTGTCACTTGCCACGTCACTTGCCACCATTTGCAGATTGTCACTTGTCACGTCACCTGCCACCATTTGCAGATTGTCACCTGCAACCATTTGCAGATTGTCACTTGCCACATCACCTGCCATCATTTGCAGATTGCCACGCCACCTGCCACCATTTGCAGACTGTCACTTGCCACCATTTGCAGATTGTCACCTGCAAGTCATGATCCTGAGTCATTTTAGGGACGGGCCCATTGCTAGGTAACATCGGCGCTAGTGCAGGGAAGCATTAGTTTTAATAAAACGGCAATCACCGATCGCTCATGTGAGATGCGGTGGCAGTAACCAGGCAACAGAGACGCTGTAGTGCCGGGGGCCGCCGATGCCATGGAACTGCATGATTTTGGCGCCAGGCCGACGCCCATGTGGGGGTAATTGTTTAGACTACCGCAGTCATCACCGGCCTCGCGTGCGTGATGCGCGGGCGGTGACCAGGCAACAGAGGTCGCTGCATTGTTGGGGCCGCCAATGTCATAGAAACTAATGATGCTGGCTGGCCCCGCCCATCGAGGCAGACTACATCCAATCGAGGGAGGTGGGGAGGAGTAGTAGATGTGGGCAGCGTGACTGATGTGAGACGGGAAGAGCAGGAAGTGCAAAGAACTAAAGAAAGAGAAAGAAACACTGAAGAAAGAAAGGGGGAGACTCGGGGCTATTGGCTCCAGATTCGGGGCTACAGCCTCGATAGCCACCCCCTGGCGACGCCCCTGCCTACCAGTGTTTGTCAGATTATGACTAAGCGAATTCCAATTCTTGAAACGCGTTGATCTCTGCCAGGTCTGCATTGAGGTCATGATATCTACGATGTTGTCTGATGACTTTTATCTTCAATAAAGTCTTCACTTTTGCTTCAAACCCGTGAGTGCGGTCAAACTTTTTCCTGTTCCAGTGGCTCCTATCCAGATTGCGGACTGGACCTGCGCCGTGAGGTTGAAGCATGGGATTGCTCTCACCTGGAGCGACTTGGCTTTGCTTTCTACTAGACGGTATTAAGAGAACATTGTTTTTTTAAAGAAATATTTCAAATAAATTGTGTTACATTTGACAATCAAGTTATCCTTTGTGTGATTTGTTCTCCTAACTGCAGAGGTATAGCTTCTCCTTTTGTTGAGAAATGTGCACATTTTTACCCTTAGTAACACATGGTTAGACCTAGTTTAAAGGAGAATTCTCACCACAATATTAAAAAACAAACAAAAAAAACGTGTTGAATTCATCAGATACCTAGTGCATTTAGCATCTGGTCCCACTGAGGTCTGTGCTGTTGTTAAGAAATAATAGGGCATCATTATTTCTGTCAGCTCTGGCTGTATCTCCCCCTTTATGCTGTAGTTGATATTATGGATGTTCCCATGGGGGAGGTACAGTCCGGACTGAAGCCACCTCCCCCTCTCTGTTTCTCACGGTGTACCCATCACTACCCCCCCACAGCATCTGTCATTGACTGGAGGAGAAAGTAGCATGCACGAAGCTCCCTGACAGGGGGGCTGCTGAGACAAAGGGAAGACAGGACTGTCTTACAGCTGGCAGTTTAATCACACAGCGGGCAGATAGATCACACAGCTGAATTGGGCGGCACAGTGGCGTAGTGGGTAGCACTCTCACCTAGCAGTAAGAAGGGTCGCTGGTTCGAATCCCAACCACGACACTACCTGCCTGGAGTTTGCATGTTCTCCCTGTGCCTGCGTGGGTTTCCTCCGGGTACTCTGGTTTCCTCCCACACTCCAAAGACATGCTGGTAGGTTAAATGAATCCTGTCTAAATTGTCCCTAGTATGTATGAATGTGAGTTAGGGACCTTAGATTGTAAGCTCCTTGAGGGTAGGGACTGATGTGAATGTACAATGTATATGTAAAGCGCTGCGTAAATTGACGGCGCTATATACTGTAAGTACCTGAAATAAATAAATAAATTAGTCCTGACATATCCTCCACTATTTTCAGTGCACTATCAAAGAGTTCCTTTGTGTGTTTGTTGGGTATATATAGGGGAGATGATCATCTAAAAAGATATACCAGTGGAGGGTAATATATATATATATATATATATATATATATATATATATATATATATAAAATACCCCTCCAGTGATCACACAAGTACACTTATGTAAGAAAAAATATGTACAAAATCTTTATTTTAACAATCTAATATTTATAAGCACATGTCAAATTGTCATGGCTTGCATACTGATACCAGCAAAACATTATCCTCTACAAACATGTATAGCTGTTTGTTGAGATGAGGAACTAGGGTCAACGTGTTTCGCCAAAATTACCTCTTCTTTAGGACCTCTTAAATGTACATGATCACAAAAGTGGATTCAAAGAACAAAATATAAATATGAGTATAATTTGCAGAACATCAAAACATCATTACATTTATTTATCATAAACATTTGGTAAGGGAAAGAAACAAAATATCTATTCCCAAGAAGAGACTGAGAGCACGTAAGGGATAGAGAAAAAACAATATATCTAGTTTATATACTTTTCATGCATCTTGTAACTAGACCACACAGTATACAGAGATGTATACTGTATCCAGTGAGGTATAATCTTGCCGGCCTACTGCATTAATTTCCTGCTGAAAAGTCAATCTATGCTGCTGTATAAGTCTCTGGAA
The DNA here is from genome assembly GCF_042186555.1 of Aquarana catesbeiana. Classification (NCBI taxonomy): domain Eukaryota; kingdom Metazoa; phylum Chordata; class Amphibia; order Anura; family Ranidae; genus Aquarana; species Aquarana catesbeiana. The sequence goes on along the minus strand of NC_133325.1, from coordinate 613,417,467 downwards.
TTGCCTAAAATCTTCTGTCTCCCCTGTAAATCAGCCTGCTACTCTTTTGCTCAGTGGAGGTGCTTTTCTCTAGTGGGCCCCTGCTGCCAACAATGAGCACTGTCAATCAAAAATCCATCTCCCTAAATCATTTGGTCAGATAGCAATGAGGGCTAGCTATTTGACATCAACCACAGCACAGATGTAAAGTACCTGATATTATACAATCAAATGAGTGCACCAAATAAACAAACAAGAGTCTATGGTTTTTAATAATAACATTGACTCATTGGAAGAAAAAATACAATGCCTTTCGGAGGCCAAACATATTCCTCCTTTATCAGAGCTACAAAATAATTACAATCAGAAAGGTCATAAATATGTATATACAGTATCTCATAAAAGTGAGTACACCCCTCACATTTTTGTAAATAGTTTATTTTATCTTTTCATGTGACAACACTGAAGAAATGACACTTTACTACAATGTAAAATATTGAGTGAACAGCTTGTATAACAGTGTAAATTTGCTGTCCCCTCAAAATAACTCAGCACACTCAGGTGTGAATGGGGAGCAGGTGTGTTACATTTGGTGTATCACTCTCACTCTCTCATACTGATCACTGGAACTTCAACATGGCTCCTCATGGCAAAGAACTCTCAGAGGATCTGAAAAAAAAATTGTTGCTCTACATAAAGATGGCCTAGGCTATAAGAAAATTGCCAAGACCCTGAAACTGAGCTGAAGCACAGTGGCCAAGACCATACAGTGGTTTAATAGAACAGGTTCCACTCAGAACAGGTCTCGCCATGGTCGGCCAAAGAAGTTGAGTGTAAATGCTCAGCGTCATATCCAGAGGTTGTCTTTGGGAAATAGATATATGAGTACTGCCAGCATTGTTGCAGAGGTTGAAGGGGTGGGGAGTCAGCCTGTCAGCGCTCAGACCATACGCCATACGTCCTACAAGGAAGCCTCTTCTAAAGATGATGCACACAAACAGTTTGCTGAAGACAAGCAGACTAAGGACATGGATTAATGGAACAATGTCCTGTGGTCTGATGAGACCAAGATAAATTGTTTTGGTTCAGATGGTGTCAAGCGTGAGGAGTACAAAGACAAGTGTGTCTTGCCTACAGTCAAGCATGGTGGTGGGAGTGTCATTGTCTGGGGCTGCATGAGTGCTGCAGGCACTGGGGAGCTACATTTCATTGAGAGAACCATGAATGCCAACATGTACAGTGACATACTGAAGCAGAACATGATCCGCTCCCTTTGGAGACTGGGCCGCAAGACAGTATTCCAACATGACAACAACCCCAAACACACCTCCAAGACGACGACTGCCTTGCTAAAGAAGCTGAGGGTAAAGGTGATGGACTGGCCAAGCATGTCTCCAGACCTAAACTCTACTGAGCATCTGTAGGGCATCCTCAAATGGAAGGTGTAGAAGTGCAAGCTCTCTAACATCCAACAGCTCCGTGATGTCGTCATGGAGGAGTGGAAGAGGACTCCAGTGGCAACCTGTGAAACTCTAGTGAACTCCATGCCCAAGAGGGTTAAGGCAGTGCTGGAAAATAATGGTGGCCACACAAAATATTGACAATTTGGGCCCAATTTGGACATTTTCACTTAGAGGGTGTAATCACTTTTGTTACCAGTGGTTTAGACATTAATGGATGTGTGTTGAGTTATATTGAGGGGACAGCAAATTTACACGGTTATAGAAGCTGTACACTCACTACTTTACATAGTAGCAAAGTGTCATTTCTTCACTGCTGTCACATGAAAAGATATAATAAAATATTTACATATATATATATATATATATATATATATATATATATATATATATATATATATACACTGTATATACACACTATATTACCAAAAGTATTGGGATGCCTGCCTTTACACGCATCCCAGTCTTAGCCTATAGAGTTCAATATTGAGTTGGCCCACCCTTTGCAGCTATAAAAGGTTCAACTCTTCTGGGAAGGCTTCCACAAGGTTTAGGAGTGTGTCTATGGAAATGTTTTACCATTCTTCCAGAAGCGAAGGCATGGCTCTCAGTCTCCGCTCTAATTCATCTCAAAGGTGTTCTATCGGGTTGAGGTCAGGACTCTGTGCAGTGGTTTAACAGGACAGGTTCCACTCAGAACAGGTCTCGCCATGGTCGACCACAGAGGTTGAGTGTACGTGCTCAGTGTCATATCCAGAGGTTGTCTTTGGGAAATAGAGTATGGGTACTGCCAGCATTGTTGCAGAGGTTGAAGGGGTGGGGAGTCAGCCTGTCAGCGCTCAGACCGTACGCTATACACTGCATCAAATTGGTCTGCATGGCTGTCATCCCAGAAGGAAGTCTCTTCTAAAGATGATGCACAAGAAAGCCCGCAAACAGTTTGCTGAAGACAAGCAGACTAAGGACATGGATTACTGGAACCATGTCCTGTGGTCTGATGAGACCAAGATAAATTTATTTGGTTCAGATGGTGTCAAGCGTGTGTGGCAGCAACCAGGTGAGTAGTACAAAGACATGTACTGTGACATACTGAAGCAGAAAATGATCCCCTCCCTTCAGAGACTGGGCCGCAGGGCAGTATTCCAACATGATAACAAGCCAAACACACCTCCAAGACACCACTGCCTTGCTAAAGAAGCTGAGGGTAAAGGTGATGGACTGGCCAAGCATGTCTCCAGACCTAAACTCTACTGAGCATCTGTGGGGCATCCTCAAATGGAACGTGTAGAGGCGCAAGCTCTCTAACATCCACCAGCTCTGTGATTTCGTCATGGAGGAGTGGAAGAGGACTCCAGTGGCAACCTGTGTGAAACTCTGGTGAACTCCATGCCCGAGAGGGGATATAATATAATAAAATATAATAAATATTATAGCTATAATAACATATTTATATATATATATATATATATATATATATATATATATATATATATATATATATATATATATATATAGGAGGATGGGGCGGAGCGTTAACACATAGGCACGCTCCATGCACGCTCTGGATACCTGGGTCCCACCCATAACCCCACTCCGCTCACGGCCGGCATGCTGAGACGCTGCGAGCATGGAGCCGATCGTCAGACGCTTGTCAGCGTTTGATCCGGTGTCCGGCTTCCCACCCCCACCCTTAAACGGAGACCCACGAATACCCCTCATCCCTGCACCACAGCACCGGAGGTCCCGAGAGGATCTAATAGCAGAGATCATGGAGGAGGTGTACCACTGAAGCTGCCTCCGCTGACCTGTCGGGGAAAGATGTTCCAGCCCGGTGAGAGGGGACACGCTGTAGGATGCTGAGATCTGTGGAGATGGAAGAGGTGAGATTGTCCCCCTGCCCCTGAAAAGAGAGAAATTGCCCAAATGTCCCATGAAGGTGGCTGGATATCCCCGCTGTGATAAAGTTAGAGAACTTTCCTTGAGGAGTCCTGGAAGCAACGGGCTTTATGAGGCCGGCCAGCTTGATTTTTTTAATGCTGTATCTTATCTGCTTAACTGTAAGTGTCCATTTGTCTTATGTTATTTGAAATAAATGTGAAGGTTTTACACTATGTGAGCCTTTGTTGTTCTATGGGGATCTAATTATCGTGCCTGATTTGACCTGTGTGAGTACCATCACTGCTGAGGCTGAGGAGTTCAGTGTATGCCACAGAGATCCCGGGCTGGGGTAATAGCCATCTGCTCAGTGTGGTCCCCTGTAAAAAGGGATCACCGTAATCTGGTAAGCGGCAGTGTTTGCTGTGGTGGAGGCATTTCCTATCTTTCACGTTTTCTTGGGATGTTCCATTTCATGTCACCATAGGAGAGTTACCAGTTATCTTGCACGGACTATGTTCACATTATTTTTGGATTCAAATTTTGATATATGATCAATTTTTTATCACTATTATCACACATGGACTTTGTCATTCAGCAACAATTAGCTTTTTAGTTTTTGATATAGTCCAGCATGTTTTTCACTGTCACAAATAATTTAGGTGTCAATATTTATTTCATTTATAGTGTTATTATATTCTTTAGATATTGCTGTCTTTTTTCACTGAAGGCTTTCCATTGGTAGATTGGTGTTTTGTACCCATACTAAGAGAATTTTTTATTTTTAATGATCACAATTTTACCTGTTGTGGTATACTATCCGTGTATATTGTGAGTGTATGGAATATTGCCTTATAGTTCAATTAATTTAGAGCAGCTCCCCCCCATTTTTAATTTTTTTATGTCCATTTTTTAAGCTGTAGAATAAGAATACAATTTGGTGGACCCAGAGCTATCAATATAAACAACAGGAAGTTGATTATTAACCACTTCTTTATCGGGCCAGTAGTAAGTAAGATGACACCAGCAGGAACACTCTCTCCCTCCGGGCGGACGTCATGTGACATCTGCCCATTCTTGTGCGCCCCTGGGGGCACGCAACGCAGCAATCAGGGATGAGGCATGTCTCTCGGGACATAGCCCATCCCCAATCAGTGAAGAGAACCAATAAAAATGTCTCTTTACCATGTGACATGTCCAATCACAGCCGGTCACATGCACTGTCCTCATGGGGGCGCGCAGAGCAGCAATTGGGGATGAGGCATGTCCCTCTGTCCATTCCCTGTTGGGGTAAAGAGCCAATGAACTGTGTCAAATCACAGCTGGTCACAGATTGTAAACAAGCCGCGGTAACTAGATGTTACCGGGCTCTCCTCATCACACACCGATCGTGTGTGAGGAGGAGATTGTAGTAACAGCTAGTTAGCACATACAGTACACACCAATACACACTGATTGCCTTCAGTAATAGAGAGGAGCTGCCACCAGCCCATAAGAGTACCTGTCACCAAGCCCATCAGAGTACCTGTCACCAGCCCATCTGAGTACCCGAGTACCTGTTACAACCCCTCAGAGTACCCATGTACCTGTCACCAGCCCATCAGAGTACCCAAGTACAGCTCATCAGAGAACCTGCGTACCTATCTGCGGATCATCAGAGTACCCGAGTACCTGTCACCAGCCCATAAGAGTACCTGAGTACCTGTCATGTCACCAGCCTATTGGAGTACCCGAGTACCTGTCACCAGCCCATCAGAGTATCCGAGTACCTGTTCCCGCCAATCAGAGTACCCGAGTACATATCCCCAGCCCAGAATACCTGAGTACCTATCTGCAGACCATCAGAGTACCCCAGTACCTGTCTCCATCCCAGAGTATCCGAGTACCAATCTGCAGCCCACCAGAATACACGAGTACCTGTCTCCAGTCCATCAGAGTACCAGATTACCTGTCACCAGCCCATCAGAGTACTTGAGAACCTGTCCCCAGCTCATCAGAGAACCTGAGTATCTATCTGCAGAACATCAGAGTACCCGAGTACCTATCACCAGTCCATCAGAGTACCCACATACCTGTTACAAGCCCATCAAGGTACCCAAGTACCTGTCCCCAGCCCATCAGAGTACCAGAGTACCTGTCACAACCCCTCAGAGTACCCATGTACCTGTCACCAGCCCATAAGGGTACCCAAGTACCTGTCACCAGCCAATCAGAGTACCCGAGCACCTGTCACCAGCTCATCAGAGAACCTGCATACCTATCTGCAGACCATCAGAGTACCCAAGTACCTGTCACCAGCCCATAAGAGTACCCAAATACCTGTCACCAGCCCATCAGAGTATCCGAGTACCTGTCCCCTGCCCATCAGAATACCTGAGTACCTGTCCACAGCCCAAAGTACCTGAGTACCTATCTGCAGAGCATCAGAATACCTGAGTACCTGTCTCCAGTCCATCAGAGTACCCGAGTACCTGTTACCAGCCCATCAGAGTACCCAAGTACCTGTCACCAGCTCATCAGAGTACCCGAGTAACTGTCACCAGCTCATCAGAGTACCCGAGTAACTGTCACCAGCTCATCAGAGAACTTGCGTACCTATCTGCAGACCATCAGAGTACCCAAGTACCTATCTGCAGACCATCAGAGTACCCGAGTACCTGTTTCCAGCCCAGAGTACCCAAGTAAATATCTGCAACGCATCAGAATGCTCGAGTACCTGTCTCCAGTCCATTAGAGTACCAGTCTCCAGCCCATTAGAGTACCCGGGTACCTCTCTGCAGCCCATCACAGTACCCAAGTACCTTTCTGCAGCCCTTTAGAGTACTCAAGTACCTATCTGTAGCCCATTAGAGTACCCGAGTGCCTGTCATCAGCTCATCAGAGTACCCGAGTACCGGTCTGCAGCCCATTAGAGTACCTGAGTACCTATCTGCAGACCATCAGAGTACCTGAGTACCAGTCTCCAGCCCAGAGTATCCGAGTACCTATCTGCTGCCCACCAGATTACCCGAGCCCCTGTCTCCAGCCCATCAGAATACCCGAGTAACTGTCACCAGCTCATCAGAGAACTTGCGTACCTATCTGCAGACCATCAGAGTACCCAAGTACCTATCTGCAGCCCATCAGAGTACCGAGTACCTGTCTCCAGCTCATCAGAGTACCAGAGTACCTATCTTCAGCCCAGAGTACCCAAGTACCTATCTCATGCCTAGAGTACCTGGGTACCTATCTGCAGATCATCAGAGTACCCAAGTACCTGTCTCCAGCCCAGAGTACCTGAGTACTTATCTGCAGCACATCAGCATGCCTGAGTATCTTTCCCCAGCCCATCAGAGTACCCGAGTACCTTTCCCCAGCCCAGAGTACTGGAGTACCTATCTGCAGACCATCAGAGTACCTGAGTACCTGTCTCCATCCCAGAGTGCCCGAGTACCTATCTGCCGCCCACCAGAATAACTAAGTACCTGTCTCCAGTCCATCAGAGTACCCGAGTACCTGTTACCAGCCCATAAGAGTACCCGAGTACCTGTCACCAGCCCATCAGAGTACCCAAGTACCTGTCACCAGCCCATCAAAGTACCCGAATACCTGTCCCCAACCCATCAAAGTAGGCCGAGTACCTGTCCCCAGCCCAGAGTACCTGAGTACCTATCTGCAGACCATCAAAGTACCTGAGTACCTGTCTCCATCTCAGAGTACCCAAGTACCTATCTGCAGCCCACCAGAATACCCGAGTGCCTGTCTCCAGTCCATCGGAGTACCGAGTACCTGTCACCAGCCCATAAGAGTACCCGAGTACCTGTCACCAGCCCATAAGAGTACCCGAGTACCTGTCACCAGCCCATCAAAGTACCCGAGTACCTGTCACCAGCCCATCAGAGTACCTGAGTACCTGTCCCCAGCCCATCAGAGTACCCGAGTACCTGTCCCCAGCCTAGAGAACCTGAGTACCTATCTGCAGACCAACAGAGTACCTGAGTACCTGTCTCAATCCTAGTGTACCCAAGTACGTATCTGCAGCCCACCAGAATCCCTGAGTGCCTGTCTCCAGTCCATCAGAGTACCTGAGTACCTGTCACCAGTCCATCAGAGTATCCGAGTACCTGTCCACAGCCCATCAGAGTACCGGAGTACCTGTCATCAGCCCAGAGTACCTGAGTACCTATCTGCAGACCATCAGAGTACCTGAGTACCTCTCTCCATCCCAGAGTACCCGAGTACCTATCTGCAGCCCACAGAATACCCAAATGCCTGTCTCCAGTCCATCAGAGTACCCAAGTACCTTCACCAGCTCATCAGAGAACCTGAGTACCTATCTGCAGACCATCAGAGTACCCAAGTACCTGTCACCAGCCAATAAGAGTACCCGAGTAACTGTAACCAGCCCATCAGAGTACCCGAGTACCTGTCCCCAGCCCAGAGTACCTGAGTACCTATCTGCAGACCAACAGAGTACATGAGTACCTGTCTCCATCCCAGAGTACCTGATTACCTATCTGCAGCCCACCAGAAGACCTGAGTACCTGTCTCCAGTCCATCAGAGTACCTTTCTCCAGCCCATATTTCCTAACTACCTATCTTCAGCCCATCAGAGTACCCAAGTACCTATCTGCAACCCATCAGAGAACCCGAGTACCTGTCACCAGTCCATCAGAGAACCCAAGTACCTGTCACAGCTCATCAGAGAACCTGCGTACCTATCTGCAGACCATCAGAGTACCCAAATACCTGTCACCAGCCCATCAGAGTACCCGAGTACCTGTCACCAGCCCATCAAAGTACCGAGTACCTGTTCCCAGCCCATCAGAGTACCTGACTACCTGTCCCCCGCCCAGAGTACCTGAATACCTATCTTCAGACCACCAGAGCACCCGAGTATCTGTCTCCATCCCAGGGTATCCGAGTACCTATCTGCAGCCCACCAGAATACATGAGTACCTGTCTCTAGTCCATCAGAGTACTCGAGCACCTGTCCCCAGCCCATCAGAGTACCTGTCACCAGCTCATCAGAGAACCTGAATACCTATCTGCAGACCATCAGAGTACCTGTCACCAGCTCATCACAGTACCCGAGTACCTGTCACCAGCTCATCAAAGAACCTGCGTACCTATCTGCAGACCATCAGAGTACCTGAGTACCTATCTGCAGACCATCAGAGTACCCGAGTACCTGTCTGCAGCCCAGAGTACCCAAGTATCTATCTGCAGACCATCAGAATACCCGAGTACTTGTCTCCAGTCTATCAGAGTACCCAAGTACCTGTCACCAACTCATCAGAGTACCCGCGTACCTGTCACCAGCTCATCAGAGAACCTGAGTACCTATCTGCAGACCATCAGACTACCCAAGAACCTATCTGCAGACCATCAGAGTACCCGAGTACCTGTCTCCAGCCCAGAGTACCCAAGTACCTATCTGCAATGGTTTGTAGCAAGAGATATACAAATAAACCGCCCCTGAATCTCTCTTACTCCACTGCGCCAAAGAAAAGTGCAAAGCTATATAAAAGATGTGTAAATGAATACAAAATGTGTATACATACACAGTGTACAGTGAAAAAAGCTGCCACTTAAATAAATATGTAAACTGATCAGAATCCCAAAACTATACCTCTCACACGTGTACATATAGAGATAGCGGCGCTAATATAAATTGTGTAAAATAATGGGTCAGAGCAGCATAATGCCTATGACCCTCTACTTATACATAAAAATAATAATAGTGTCATGAAAAATATTATTTTTATCATGAAAAGAAATTTCTTTAACACCCAGTGAAAAGTGTCACTATAAATAATAAATTACAAGAAATTAATGAATAAGTCCAACAGTTGTTTTTCAATCTTCTTGTGTGAAAAATCTTCTACTCTTCCACCACACCACCGTGATAGTGACACCACTCCCTCTGAAGAGCGCACTCACCAGATTGTATAGCCTCCCACTCTCGTGTTCGGCAAAACAGCAATTGAACCACACCTGGTTTGCATGTGATGAACCGTGAATCCAATCAAGCCAGCTCCATATGTGAAAAAATGAATAAAGTGCTCCACTTAGCGTGATACCATTTTGACAGATTTATTAAAATCACTTCAAACACACTTCAATGGTTACACTCACTTTTAAACTGAAACATAAAAGCCTTTAAAAAAAATCTACAGCAAGCACAGCAAGCAACAGGATCACTGGTGAGTGTGCTCTTCAGAGGGAGTGGTGTCACTATCACGGTGGTGTGGTGGAAGAGTAGAAGATTTTTCACACAAGAAGATTGAAAAACAACTGTTGAACTTATTCATTCATTTCTTGTAATTTATTATTTATAGTGACACTTTTCACTGGGTGTTAAAGAAATTTCTTTTCATGATAAAAATAATATTTTTCATGACACTATTATTATTTTTATGTATAAGTAGAGGGTCATAAACATTATGCTGCTCTGACCCATTATTTTACACAATTTATATTAGCGCCGCTATCTCTATCTGTACACGTGTGAGAGGTATCGTTTTGGGATTCTGATCAGTTTACCTATCTGCAATGCATCAGAATGCCAGAGTACTTGTCTCCAGCCCATTAGAGTACCTGAGTACCTGTGTCCAGCCCATTAGAGTACCGGGGTACCTCTCTGCAGCCCATCACAGTACCCAGGTACCTCTCTACAGCTCATCAGAGTACCCAAGTACCTATCTGTAGCTCATCAGAGTACCCGAGTGCCTGTCACCAGCTCATCAGAGTACCTGTGTACCTGTCACCAGCCCATCAGAGTACCCGAGAACCTGTCTCCTGCACAGAGTACCCAAGTACTTATCTGAAATGCATCAGAATGCCCGAGTACCTGTCTCCAGCCCATTAGAGTACCTTTGTACGTGTCTCCAGCCCATTAGAGTACCAGGGTACCTCTCTGCAACCCATCAGAGTACCTGATGGGTTGCAGCCCATCAGAGTAACTGAGTACTCTCACCAGCTCATCAGAGTACCTAAGTATCTATCTGCAGCCCATTAGAGTACCCAAGTGCCTGTCACCAGCTCAGCAGAGTACCTGAGTACCTGTCTGAAGCCCACTAGAGGACCTAAGTACTTATCTGCAGACCATCAGAGTACCTGAGTACCAGTCTCCAGCCCAGAGTATCTGAGTACCTATCTGCTGCCCACCAGAGTACCCAAGCCCCTGTCTCAAGTCCATCAGAGTACCTGAGTACCTTTCTCCAGCCCCGATTACCAGAGTACCTATCTCCAGCCCATCAGAATACCTGAGTACCTATCTGCAGCCCATCAGAGTACTGAGTACCTGTCTCCAGCTCACCAGAGTACCAGCATACCTGTCTTCAGCCCAGAGTACCCAAGTACCTATCTCAATCCTAGAGTACCTGGGTACCTATCTGCAGATCATTAGAGTACCCAAGTACCTGTCTCCAGCCCAGAGTACCCGAGTACCTATCTGCAGCACATCAGCATGCCTGAGTATCTGTCTCCAGCCCATTAGAGTACCAAAGTACCTATCTGCAGCCCATCAGAGTACCCGAGCACCTATCTGTGGCCGATCAGAATATCCAAGTACCTATCTGCAACCCATCAGATTACCCGAGTACCTTTCTCCAGCCCATCAGAGTACCTGAGTACCTATCTGCAGCCCATGCCTCATATGATATATGTTGGATGTTTGATTTCCAAAATGGGGTCATTTTGTGGGTAACGCCACTGTCCTGGTGCTCCAGGGCCTTCAACAGTGTGATAGGTCGTTAGGAAATTATATGTATAATTTATGCTGCTAGAATGCCTGATGGTGCTCTCTGCATTTTAGGCCTCTCTATGTGGCCAGGCTGTAAAAAAGTCTCACACATGTGGTATCACCATTCTCGGGAGGAGTAGAATAATATATTTTGGGATGTAATTGGAAGTATGCATATGCTTTGTGTGAGTAATAACTTGTTATTTTGACAATTTTGTGTAAAAAAAAAAAAAAAAATTTCTTAATTTTCCCAAGAATTGTGGGAAAAAATGACAACTTCAAAAAACTCACCATGCATTTTATTAAATAGCTTGGACTGCTGGTAAGCTGTGTGCTTAGGGTCAATGTCTTGTTGGAAGGTAAACCTTTGGCCCAGTCTGAGGTTCTGAGCACTCTGGAGAAGGTTTTCATCCAGTATATCCCTGTACTAGGCCACATTCATCTTTCCCTTGATTGCAACCAGTTGTCCTGTCCCTGCAGCTGAAAAACACCCCCACAGCATGATGGTGCCACCACCATGCTTCACTGTTGGGACTGTATTGGACAGGTGATGAGCAGTGCCTGGTTTTCTCCACACATACCGCTTAGAATTAAGGCCAAAAATTACTATCTTGGTCTCATCAGACCAGAGAATTTTATTTCTCACCATTTTGGAGTCCTTCAGGTGTTTTTTAGCAAACTCCATGTGGGCTTCCATGTGTCTTGCACTGAGGAGAGGCTTCCGTCGGGTCACTCTGCCATAAAGCCCCAACTGGTGGAGGGCTGCAGTGATGGTTGTCTTTCTACAACTTTCTCCCATCTCCCGACTGCATCTCTGGAGCTCAGCCACAGTGATCCTTGAGTTCTTCTTTACCTCTCTCACCAAGGCTCTTCTCCCCCGATAGCTCAGTTTGGCCGGACGGCCAGCTCTAGGAAGGGTTCTGGTTGTCCCAAACATCTTCCATTTAAGTATTATGAAGGCCACTGTGCTCTTAGGAACCTTAAGTGCAGCAGAAATTTTTTGCAACCTTGGCCAGATCTGTGCCTTGCCACAATTCTCTCTCTAAACGCTCTTCTGGCAGTTCCTTTGACCTCATGATTCTCATTTGCTCTGACATGCACTGTGAGCTGTAAAGTCTTATATAGACAGGTGTGTGGCTTTCTTAATAAAGTCCAATCAGTATAATCAAACACAGCTGGACTCAAATGATGGTGTAGAACCATCTCAAGGATGATCAGAAGAAATGGACAGCACCTGAGTTAAATATATGAGTGTCACAGCAAAGGGTCTGAATACTTAGGACCATGTGATATTTCAGTTTTTCTTTTTTAATAAATCTGCAAAAATTCTGTGTTTTTCTGTCAATATGGGGTGCTGTGTGTACATTAATGAGGAAAAAAAATGAACTTAAAATGATTTTAGCAAATGGTTGCAATATAACAAAGAGTGAAAAATTTAAGGGGGTCTGAATACTTTCCGTCCCCACTATATACATATATATATATATATATATATATATATATATATATATATATATATATATATAATGGCTTACAGATATACAATATAAAATAAAAATGACTCTTTGTACTGCTACCCGATTCATTATTTGCAATACTAATGCTGATTTATGTACCATGTTGTGATTTTTTGTTTTTAATAATGTAAAAACTCTCCAAAAACATACCTGTTTAAAAAAAATGAGGCCCACTTCATATCTGTATGGTTAGTTGTGGAATGGTAAGGTATGGCCCGTAATGTATTTTACATTAAAGCAGCATATTCATTTTACTGGCTGTTGACACCAGTTCTCTTCCCAGGAATAGGGTACCCATTACCAAGCATATGTATGTTGTTATTACCTCATCCTTCTTCTCTACTACTTTCACCATAACTGGACATGGGGAGCCAATGGAACTATTCTTGTATTCTATGTTTAGCTTACTATAGAAGGAGCCACACATGGAAAGATGATGGTATTCCTTTCTTCTCCAGGGGAATTGATAATGGCGAAGAGAGAAAGATGGTTTCTGTCAGTGCTTCAGGTAATGAAAGGTTCATGCAAAACTTTTCTGCTGCTGGTCAATTTTTGGCTGGTTTGCCCATTACTAAAAGTAGGGTGAAATATATACCCAATGTGGACAGGGACTGTAAACTTTTAATACTTTCAGTAAGCTGTATGAGTATTGACATACACAAACATTTTAAAAAGCTTCAGTTTAGTCAGTGGTTGTATAGGCAATATACTACTATTTATAATATTGTAGTATGAGCTATGAATTTATCTCAGCAGTATTCCAAACATCAACATTTATAGAGCACCTCTTGATTATATTTTATGCTAAGTTTGTTTCTGGCAATGATACAACATGACAGAAACACAGAGGGGAAGAAGAAGATGGCAGGTAGAGAATGAAATCATTTTAGAAAAACAACAAATAAGGCATTCAGTTTTGTGTGGGCTGAACAAGAATGTTGTAGCTTTAGTTTAACTGCTGACATTATGTAACTGGTTATCCTACTGTAGACCAGTACAAAAAGTCCACAAAGCCAGTGAACAATTATTTTCCATTTCTGCCTAGACTCCAATATAACTACTATAATTAACTCCAGCCAAACATAAAACAAAAAAAAACAAAAAATAAAACAAACAAAAAAAAATAGCTCATTAAAAGATGCAATAAGAAAAACTGATTTTGTTGTTCCTTGCAGTACTTCATTTCTGCCTCAATATGTCCTCAGTCTTTTTTAAATAGAATGATGGCCAGTATCAGTAAACTCACTCCCTCTGAGCAAAGGTTGTTATGGTCCCGTCCTTATTTGGTGACTAGACAGTGAAGCAGAAGCAGCACAGTGATAAGCTCATCTCCCTGTCACTCAGATTTTTCCTCCTATCAGTATGCTCCTTGTCAACACAGCTCCTTATGTTGCTGTTTCCTCTCCCACTTAGTTTTGCTGTGTGACGCTGTGTGCACTTCCCCCTCCTCTGCCATCCGCTCCCTCTATGAGCTAGATGCTCAGTGGGCAATACAAGCCTGCATGCCTGCTTGCCGTGGTGGAGATTAAGCTGAGCCGTGCCATGTGGGGGGTGGAGGAAGGAGTGCTGAGCCAGCAGACGGAGTTTGTGCTCTCTGGCTTTTTGCCCTGGATCGGTCCGCTCCGATCAGTGCACTCCCACTCACCCACTACCCTGCCTGGTCAGCTGTGAGAACGGAGAAGAGCCGAGGAGTAGACAGGAGAGCAGCTGGGACGACACACAACACACACCGCCGAGAGGTACTTGGGAAGTGACAGGAGAGAAACGAGAGAGATGAGTACAGGCTGCTGGCTGCTGGCTGCTGGCTGCTGGCTGTGTCCTCCACTCATCCACTTATTACTGGGCAAAGAGCTGCAGATGATCCAGGACTATGCACGAAGGATAAGTTTTGTGATGTTTCGTAGTTTGGGAAATACATTGCTGGAATTGCTGAAAGATGTATACTGCTGAGTAGATCTTTTTTTGCAGAGTGTTAGCATTGGGCTTTTAAGCATAGGCTCTTAGGAAATCTTGAGAGTTCTCTGTAAAGTTCAAGGCTCAAGCTGCCCATTTGCTTAATCTTGCTGATGCTTCTGTCATTTTTAAAGGCATAATATCCTGATAGAATTGAGTGCAAAAGGGATTGATACAGGTTTTTTTTTTTTGTTATATTTTTGCCAGACAATTATTTTTTTTTTTTCCTCTCTGGATGTTCTAATATAAGCTGTATTCGTATAAATATCAAAAGGCTGCCTTTGAAGCCGCACCAGCTGACAACTGGGGAGACACCTTTAATTCCTCTATTAATTTCCCTTAATTACTGCCACTGTAAAGGTGTAACTGCAAAGTTTCTTGCTAAAGTATATAGGATGCAGAACTTATGCTTAGCCAAGGAAAAAGCTACACAACAAACACTTGGAGCAGCAGCAGCAGCGAAATTGGAGCAATTTGTGCACGCCCCCACCTCGACTCCACCAAAGAAAGGATCGCAGACTAAATCACAACAAGGGGGCGCATTGGATAGAAGAAGTCAGGGCCAGACTCAGGCCCTGACCCAGCTATCTACTGCGACACTGCCAGCTGTGTCATCCAAAACACATAGTAATAAGGGACAGGGGTCTAATGATCAAAATGTGGCGGTAGACGTAACAATCGATCCAACTATGCCAACATTGCCCCCAGTGAGAAAGCCAACCTTAACGGACGTATTTCTGGCAGTGAATGTGTGCAGCAGCTCACTTAAAGAGCTCTGCGAACAGATGAAGTGAGTAAAAGAGGATCTGATATTGGTTAGACAGGACTTACAGAAAACGGCAGAAAGAACTACGGTCCTGGAAGGAAGGGTCAGCCAGTTGGAAGATGATATTTCCCCACTTTTAAAGGATATGAAAAGGATGAAGGAACAGATATCCATGCAGGCTTCCAAAATCGAGAAAATGGAGAATAGGAGCCGAAGGGACAAAGTGAGGCTGGTGGGCGAAAAAAGTGAGGGTCCTAGACCCACAGAGTTTTTGGAAAAGTGGCTGGCCGAGCTTTTTGGAAGAGAATCTTTCTCATTAATGTTTTCAATTGTAAGAGCACACAGAGTCCCTTTTAGGGCCCCGTCAGCAGGTGGATATCCTAGACCATTAATAATGAAGTTTCTTAATTATAAGGACAAAGTGAGGTTGCTGCAAAAAACAAGAGAGGCGGGAAATATCTTTTTCAATGGTGTTAAAATATCATTTTATTCTGACTTTTCACCAGAGCTGCAGAGACGTAGAACGGAGTTCATACAGCCCAAACGCACTCTAAAAAAATATAAGTTGACATATGCCCTTCTCTACCCTGCAAGGCTACGTGTAACAGCTCTGGAGGGGACTCAGATTTTTGATTTCCCAGCAGGGGTAGAGAAGTGGCTAGAGGAAAACAAGGAAAAGTTATAAATATTTTGTATAAGAGAAAGGGAGGTGAAATGGGTATTTGATATAATAGGAGGTATTGTTTGTCTGAGGGGGTGTTTTTTTTTTGGAGGGGAGGGGGTAGTTAAGCACAGCTGTTGCATGAGGTGCAGTGAGTGGGAATGAGTCATATGCGTAAATGGGTGGAACAGGTAGGATGGGATCTGGTCACGTTAAAAACCCCGGGGGTTTACCTGGTTAGGTGGGGGGATGGGAGGAGGGAGGAGGGAGGGGGGAGGGAGGTCGGGGGGTAGGGGAAGAGAGGTTTTTTCAGTTAGGTGAGGGGAATTGGGATGGGGGAGCGGAGGGGGAAGATACTATAGGCACTGTGGAGACACTGACAATAGGGAAGGTCCTACAGCAAGTAGGAACACTAGAACACTGAAGGGGATCAATATTGTTGGATTTAGGAGTGTACACAAATTCAGGACTATGGGAAAATATTTGAAACCTACACTGGTTATGTTGGACACGTCATTTAAAATTGTTTTTGATTTTGGAAATGGAGGGTCCAGGGAATGCCCGGTTTAAAATATTATATAGAAGAGAGGTATTAATTTGCCCACACTATTTAAAGCTACCACGGTTTCTAGTAGGAGAAGTGATTTGGAATCCATGAGTCAAAATATTGTATAGTAGAGGGGTGTTAATATTTTTATATTTTTTAATGAATTTGGTTTCTTTTTCTTTTTGATGGATATATCCTTTAGATTAGTACTTGTTCTCCTCTGGTATTCAGATGCAAGCTAAAATGCTAAAAATAGGATCCTGGAATGTCAGGGGATTAGGGACTCAGCTCAAAAAGATGGCAGTTCTGTCCACGATGGAGAGCTGTGGCGTGGAACTGATCTGCCTGCAGGAAACTCATTTAACTAAAAACTCATTTCACCAATTAAAGTCAAAGAAATATCACTGTCAATTCCACGTGGTTCACTCCTCCTATAGTAGGGGGGTAAGCGTTATGGTGAAAACAGGGGTGAATTTTTTCTGCAGGCAGTCCTGTATTGATGAGTTGGGCCGTTACATTTTTCTTTACTGCTCAATTGATAGTAGCATGTACGTAGTGGCAAATATATATATTCCTCCCCCCTTTAACTTGGATGTAATGTTTTAACTTGGATGAACGAATTTCTGCTGGGTAAAGAGGGGGTGCCGATCGTGGTAGTGGGCGATTTCAATGAGATTCTGGATAGAAGGCTGGATAGATTCCCCATACGGTCTTTTACAGAGCCTATGGTGAAGAGTCGCCTGCGTCAATTCCTGGATGAAGTGGGACTAGTAGACCTGTGGAGGGTAAGGAACCCGGAAGCCTTGCAATACTCATGCTACTCTGCCTCGCACTCCGTGCTATCTAGAATAGACCTGGTTCTGGGAAATAATAGAGCATTACAGACCACTGATAGTATTTCATATTGGCCAAAAGGTATATCAGACCACTCTCCGGTTGTGGTGACATTGAAATTAGGAGGGAATAAACCCCGGAAAATTAATCTGTACTGGTTCGAACTAATCAAAAAAAGAACGGGGTTCTCCCTAAATTGAGTGAATTTATTGAAATCAATGAAGGAACAGTGCCACCTATAGTGCTGTGGGACACCCTGAAGGCCTTCCTTAGGGGGGTACTAATTCAGCAGGTGGCCAAATTTAACAAAGAGGCTAGGAATGGGGAAGAAAAAATTCAGAAAGAGGCGTTTGAGGCAGAAAGCAATTATATAATGGATCCGACCCCTGAGAGGAAAAAATCATGGCTAGATAAACAGCAAGAGTACAAGGTAGTTGTCATGCAGAAAGCGGAGACTAGGTGTCTCCTACAGCGACAGGTCTCGTGGGTTGAGGGAGAAAGAGTGGGAAAGCTGCTGGTGCAGTTGGTGAATTCCAATTCTGCCCCGTCGACTGTCCTTGCTGTTAGGTCCCCAGGTGGAGATATATTAGCAAAGACTTCAAAGATAGTGCAGTTATTTAGGGATTACTATGGAAATCTTTATTCTACCCAGAAAAAAGGAATGGACGGGGTAATGGAGAAGTTTTTGGAGGGCCTGGCAATACCGACCATCTCGCAAGTAGAAAGGGACTTATTGGAAACGCCAATTACACTTATAGAACTCCAGCAAGCAATATGTAATACCAGTATGGCAAACCAAAAATCTCCCAGCCCTGATGGGCTAACAATTGAGGCCTATAAGCAGTATGGTGAAGTATTAATTCCAGAGCTGCTAAAAGCCCTCAGAGGGGCGTTTAGGGGGGGCAATTTGCCAGCATCAATGTTGGAGGCAACTATCATAGTAATTCAGAAAGAGGGGAAGAATCCCCTTGACGTGTCCGCCTATAGGCCAATTTCTCTTTTGTGCTCTGATGCCAAGAACTTGTCCAAGGTTTTGGCATCTAGACTAAATAAAGTTATTTCTAAGTTGGTCCATATAGATCAAGCGGGTTTTATAGCCAATAGATCCACAAGCTTGAATATTAAAAGGGCCTTCCTAAACCTACAGTCTCCAACAGATAATGAGGGTTCAAGAGCGATATTGACGTTAGACGTGACCAAAGCATTGTGGAATGGGGTTACATCTGGCGAGTGCTGGAGAAATTTGGCTTTGGCCCCTCTTTTATTGAATGGATTAAAATGCTTTATGATAGACCCAAGTCAAGATTAAAATTTAATAACGATCTATCGGATTGGTTTGAACTAGAGAGGGGAACCAGACAGGGGTGTCCATTATCCCCCCTGCTCTTTGCCTTGGTGATGGAACCCCTGGCTATTTCTATAAGGGAGAGTTCTGAGATAATTGGTTTCCAGAGAAGGACGGGTGAGGACAAAATCGCGCTGTACGCGGACGATATCTTGCTTTTTTGGGGGGATACGAGTAAATCACTGTTAAAGGCAATAAGAATGGTGGAATTATTCGGCAGCTTTTCAGGACTCAAAATAAATTGGGAAAAGTCCGAGTTATTACCCATAGACCCATAGATTTGATAACAGTGCAAGAAATGCGCCAGTTGGTAATTGTGGACACATTGAAATACCTGGGAATCATCATGACAAGGGATTCTAACCAATACATTAGTAAAGACTTTCTCCCACTCTTGTCGAAATTCAAACAAAAGATAGGGATATGGAAACGTTTTCCTTTATCAGTGGCGGGAAGATGCAGTTTGATAAAAATGATCTGGATGCCACAATTGTTGTATGTTTTGCACAATTCTCCTGTGTGGATATGCAAGAAGTGGTTCAACAAAATCGAGAGCCTGTTTAGGGAACTGATATGGAAAGAGAAACAAGCCAGAATACGTCTACGGGTACTTCAGCTCCCATTGGGCGAGGGTGGTTTCGCTCTCCCTCATCCTCAGCGTTACTTTTTATCATCCCAACTGCAGCAGTTAATGGGGTGCGGAGCCCCGGAAGGGGGTACCCCAAATGGTAGAATTTTGTTAATAGGTGCCTTACATAATACAATAATAGAAGCCCTAGAAGTAAACTCGTTTTACGATGCTTATCCAACAATCATAATGTTAACTAAAGTATGGAAAACAGTCAAGAACCAGATGAGATACAATGGATGTAATGAATATACTCCCATTTTGAATAACCGAAACTTGCAGGAAATCCATAAGATAGGAAAAGTAAGACAATGGGAAGATCGAGGTATTAAGAAGTTAAGACAACTGTATAGCGGTAATGCTCTGAAGAAATTTTCAGAGTTGGAAAGTGAATTTAACTTGTCGCAGGGCTCCTTCTATGCGTACCTTCAGTTAGAACATGCTCTGAAAGCTCAATTTAAGAACTATAGTTTAGTGTGGAATGAAACGCCCCTACTTCATAGTTTACTGCAGGTAGCCCCTACTAAGGGGTTAATATCCAAGATTTATAATCAACTAAGTAAAGAAGCCAATAGCGAAGACTTACTCCATGATTAGGGATGAGCCGAACACCCCCCTGTTCGGTTCGCACCAGAACATGCGAACAGGAAAAAAGTTCGTTCGAACATGCGAACACCGTTAAAGTCTATGGGACACGAACATGAATAATCAAAAGTGCTAATTTTCAAGGCTTATATGCAAGTTATTGTCATAAAAAGTGTTTGGGGACCTGGGTCCTGCCCCAGGGGACATGGATCAATGCAAAAAAAAGTTTTAAAAACGGCCGTTTTTTCAGGAGCAGTGATTTTAATAATGCTTAAAGTCAAACAATAAAAGTGTAATATCCCTTTAAATTTCGTACCTGGGGGGTGTCTATAGTGTGCCTGTAAAGGGGCGCATGTTTCCTGTGTTTAGAACAGTCTGACAGCAAAATGACATTTTGAAGGAAAAAACTAATTTAAAACTACCCGCGGCTATTGC